>NW_027526384.1:531147-1156147 GCF_048455015.1 Haemaphysalis longicornis
CTTGTTCCTTGTCTTCTGTGTCCGTGTGTTTTTTGTGCGCATAAGATTAACGTTATAAAATGCAGAGAGATTTGCCGACAGACGTTCACCGGCATGCTACTCTGCAGGAAAGGTAATGGGAAAATAGCAACGTTTTAATGCACTTGCACAAAAAAGAAAACTGACGGCTTCCGGCAAAATTAGCTGTATGTACATACCGAACTTTACACGGTAACATCTTAGAGTAATTAAGGAGGGGGACTCTGAGATGAAAATCATAATACATCCACTAATGTCATTATGCTAGCACGAAACACCGGAACAGGGCGGGCATTGTGAAGACTGCAGCCGAGAGCGCAGCAATGGCGAGGTGTCGGAAGGTGGCTTTCCCGCACGCCTTGAAACTTCGCCGGATTTTTCTTCTTTCTTTATCGATGCTTCCGCTATATTCCCGTCGCTTTCTTACGGCGTCCCCTCCGGAGATCGCGGCCCCGGCAGCTTTGTGCATCGCGCACAAAATGGGCCACGAAAGTGGCTTCATTCTTTTTGGGCATCTGTGCATGGCCGTCGCCAAGCCGCGCCTTGATGGATGACGTGCTCCGTACAAAGGCTGTCCCTCGCACTTCAGCTAACTTCGCGCGCAAACACGTTTTAAGCGCAGCGCCCGAAATCTGCTGTGCGTAAGGAGCCTCATTTCTGTGTCTTTTTCTTTCACAATTTTTTGCAATGATTTTGGCCTTGTATGAGTGTATTGCATACTTGCATACATATCTAACCAAACTATAAGCAACCCGGCTCTGACAAGATGTTTCTAGCAATTTTCAAAACAACTTGTCTTCACAGGTAATGTTTTCTATGATTGGATTGCAAAGGTGACTTCGTCACGTGATACCACTCAGGAGGAGGAGGAGGACAAGATAATTTAATGGGACCGAAGAAGGCAGCCCTCTACAATGCGTGACTTGCTACTCCAGATGCTTGGTGAATATACGATACTGCTGAAATTCTAAAAATCTTCATGATAATAAAAAAATACATAAATAACACACGCACACGTACGTACACAAAAATAAGGAACAGGGAGAGGTAGTCACAAACTGGCCTTTAGTTTGGAGGCTTTCAGGAAACCCACAAGAGCTTTGAAACACCCCACCGCACTGTCTTTCCATCCCAAGGGCATTCTGACATTTGGCGCTCATAGTAAACTTCTCATGGCCATTTGCGCCGACGACAAACGCGGACATACAAAAAACACGTTTCCGATGTCCTCCCTAACAACGAAAAGAGGACACAAAGTGGATGTCACTATTTAGATATTAAAAATTCAGTTGTTAATGCTGTCAGTTCTGAATATATGTCAATGCGGACATACCTTTCACACTGGGACTAAAGGAAGAGTGGATTACGGACACGATGACGGGGACGCACGTGACCAAGGCGGAATTGTTGGTAACTTTCCAAATAAGCGAGTATTTCAGACAAAAAGAATAATTCGGAATTAAGAACTTAAGTTGCGCGACTTTCACGGAGGCAACGTCTCACAAGTGTATCGCTTTGCTGGCTAGCACCGACTGTGTGACCCAGCAAGTCTAGGTGAAGTGAGCCCGGACAGCCAGCCTAATCAAAGACTCCCAGAAATAGGATAGACTTCCACCGGGCGGGGCCCTCACCATCGACAATTAACTCTTGTTTATTGAAATTTGGCGGACCCCACACATACTTAAGAATTGGCGTAAAGCAATGCAGCCGCGAGTGCTCCGAGAAATACGAGACGTGACGAGAAACGTTCAATTGTAGTCTCAGTCACGTAATCATCCGCAACCACAGTTCTTGGCGCGGGCAGAGATGAGTGGTAACGGTGACAGCTAACAAGGCACACGCTGTAGACGTCTTCCGTGACGCCCGGTAACCACCGGTTTGCCGGCTTTCGAAGGTCGAAGTTGAAGCATCCGGGGGAAACCCAACGGTGTTGTGGTGTCGTGGCTGCAGTGATAACCACGAATAACAGGTTCTGGTGTGTACTAAACGATGCGCAGGGCGAGGATGTCTTTAATTTGCGTTTGCGTTGCTGCCGGAACGATGTAAAGGGTGGACAAAGCGATGTCCACGTCCACACACCTCAGTCGCGAAATGCACGCGTCGCCCACACCATCTACGAGAATAAGCTCGACCTTCTTGTTAGCTGCCAGCGACAACTCATCTGGGCCGACTGCGAGATACGCGTAGTTTTTTTGAAGCGCTGCCGTTACGGCCAGGGGTCGTAGTAAAAACTTTATTTTGGAAAATATAATGGGGGAGGTGGAGCTCAAAGGGATTAGAAGGAGACTTGTGGGTGGGGCCCCATGTCCAGGGCTCCAGATTGAGCACCACCTTGTCTTGCTCTTCAGACCAAGTTTACCTGGTCCTCCAAGGCTGAGCTGGCCAGAACTGCCTCCCATGTGTATACCTGGGTATTATGGTTGGTGCTGGTCGTCTGGGGCCATATGGTACGGCCCTCCCAGGTTGCGTGGAAAAGCGTGGATTTTTCTTTGCACTGCGAGCATTTTCATTGTATGCAATTTTGAAACATCAGAGCTAGGTGTGACTTGTGAATAAAGGTATTGGTTTGTATTCGCCGTAGGGCCCAAGAATCGTGAGTGGTGTTGAGCTCCTTGTGAGGAGATGGAAAAGTCGGCCTGCTTTTAGTTTGGGAAGCTGTTCGCCTTTGCGTTCTGGAGGTGTAGATTGGTATGGATAGTTTTGTAGGGCGCGGTACGTTGGATCTCTCGCCGTCCTGTTCGCTGCCTCATTACGCTGCAGCCCCTCGTGGCCTAGACACCAGTTTATATTGTGGGTTTGTTTCATCTGCGGGGAAAGAATGTGTTTTAACAGCCTGGAGATTCTTCTAGCCATGGTGTTCATAACTGCTCGCTTGGAGACTGAAATGACGTAAGTCCTCGGTTATTCTTTTCTACTAGCCTGATTGCTAGGAGAACAAGACCGGTTTCGGCCCCCTCGATGATGCGGGGAGGCGAACGCCATCTCGTGGTGTTGTGAGAAACCCAGCGGCGCGTCCAAACAAGACCACAGCAGTAGCGCGCGAAAAGTCAGAGAGGGGAGGCAAGAAAAGGTTCGCTTCAAAAGCTCAATCAATCAATCAATCAATCAATCAATCAATCAATCAATCAATCAATCAATCAATCAATCAATCAATCAATCAATCAATCAATCAATCAATCAATCAATAAATCAATAAATCAATCAATCAATCAATATCAGAATACGTATAACCCTACAGTAACTCAATAGCAAACTGGTGTAGCCTGAAAAAGCAAATCACTGCCCTTGAAGGTGTCATAGAAGTTTTCCTTTGATATATCAAATTTATCCGTCCTGCACATCTCTAACGGCAGATCTCTTCGTAAAGCAGTCTTTCTACTATCACGGTTTCACTTGCAGTGAAGTAGTGTATAGAGGGAATTTTGGCATCGGACGGCTGACTGAGCGAGCCCGTGATAGGCCTGCCGCATTGCGCCGTCACCCTATAATACGCGTGTGCTTTGACAGCCCTCGTCATTATACTTAATAAGGCTGAAAAAATGCGAAATTATTTTTGTACATTGTTTCTAGCGGTTCCTGTGTCGGCAAATGTTTTAGATTGCGTATGCAGGTAATTGCAAAGTATACATATGCACCAGAATCCATAATACCACTGAGCACTTTTCACGGCTTAGTCAAGATGGAGAGCCAGACTGTGCACAGAAATAGCCGGCGAGGAATATACGTGCTATTCAACATTGCTTGTCTTGATTTCCTCAATTATAGGCCCACTGTATCACTGAACACGTCAGAGAAAGGTGCTTGCCGACACCTTATCAAAAATGCTTTGCTGCAGACAACAACAAATAGAGAGCGACAAATCTAGACCACGCGGGAGATACAGCAGGGTCTGTCATCGAAGCAGTTGCCGCGGCAAATCACTTCTGGCCAGCGTCATTTGCGGGCTTCGTGCATTCGAGCAACGACGAGAGCAGGAAACGGTTTCGGAAAGGGGGGTAGATGGAGGCAGACTCGGCCACACATTCGCCTCAGGCTTGCAGCGGCGACGGAAGTTGCGAACGCACCCACTTTCTTTCATGCAAATGCATGGTTGCGGTGGCGGCGCGAATTTCTCGTGGATAAGTATGCAGCCGCCGCCGCCTGTATCTCCCTAATGCATGCCACGCCGTCGCCATGGCAACCGACCCACGCCGCAAGCGCGAGCCGCTCGCGGCTTGGGTTCTCCGATATCGGCACCCGCATCACCCGGACCGTCGACCTCGGGAGTGGACGGCGCAATCCGGCGGGAGGCTTTTAATTTCGCCCCACACCCCCACCCTCCGCCCAAACAGCGTCAACGTCCTTTCATAGTCCAGCCGTGCTGGCCAGTCTCCATTCATGCACGCCAGGGCGGCAGGGTTCGAGGCGGTCCGTGAAGAGGGCTCTGCACCTGACGGATGCAATGCCTGGCTCCTTCGGGAAACCACGCAATGTGTTGACGAAAAGAGTGAAGAGAGACATGGGGCGAATTCTGAGTTTGTAGACGTTTACGATGCGCAGCTTGTGTCGTGTACCCCGTTCTGCATCGTAAACACCCCGAAACTCCCGACTGAATCTGGTAACGTCGCGCCTGAAACAGCGCAGCATTTGCGGGGGCGTCTGCGGGGGCGTCTGCGGCGGGAAAAACAGCAGAGTAGGTGTGATGTGCTGATTATCACGGCGTTTGAGGTCTTTGTTTAAGGTCTTAGAGTATAGGAAAAGAATGATGCCAGAATTATGCTTTGTGACGGATTAAATTTAATTTACGAAAGCTTACTCGAAATGTACATTTGTAATTAAAATGGGCCCTTACAAGCATCAGTCACCACTTAATGTTTGATGAGCTTGAAAGCAACTAAACCTATGTGACAATGCGCTGGCAATCTCTCGATAACATTGCCCAAGTACTAGCGTAACTGACCCCTTAACGGTGCACTCACCACCATCACGCGCTGTCGAGGAGTGGTATAAACTAAAAAAAAAATGAACAAAGCTCGCACTAACGCGTAAGGCTTGAAGGTATAGCGACGCTGTACGCAACTTTCACGACCTTTATGAAGGTTTAAGTCCACGATTGCAGCCGATTTCCTTCTTCTTCGCTGCAGCAACGACCTTTACTCCATTATTGTTGCTATAAGTTTGAGCTTCCATTTTTTTTTTTTCATAGTGCTAATAATTGGGCGTACCCTTCGAGAAGCGTACGCTATGACGCGTCTTTCACGTCCGGAGCAAGTGTTGCCACGATTACGGCAAACTCTAGAGGTTTTTTTTTTTTTTGTGCCAATCTTGGCCGATCTCCCTAATTGGGTATGCTGGGCTTGACAAACGTGTGTTGGGGACGCTGGGCGGTCGTCGAGAGGCACGCACACACGAGCGCTGGGCGTTTTCGTGATTTTGTTAACTGCCGCGGGCGGCCCCCGCGGCGTCCGCGCTCACGTGTGCGCGCTCACGTGCACGCGGTCGGGAATTTTTTGGTAATTTTAACTGCAGACACGAAAAATTACGACTTGTTCGCTGTTAAAAAATCGAGGGGAAAAAGGGGGGGGGGGGACCTTATTCATTCAGGTAAGCACGATTACAAATTCAGATCACACGCGTATCGCCACTTGCAGTCCGGGAAGGATTCCTCATCTTACCGTCTGCATGGGCGGATAAAGCTATCTCAAACACAACGTACGTTTCGGACAGAAACACAAGATCTGTGCGACCATTTGAAAGATCGAGGCCATTAATTCTGGCGGCTGTCACATAATGCACGTGTCTCGGCGACCTGTTTTGCAGAGCATCATTTCTGTTTTTTTTTTTTTGGACACAAAAGCGAAAGTAATACACGTAACGAAATGAGTATCGATGAAGGCTCGCTGAATGCGCACCTGCCGTAAATCACTTCGCGCCTGGATCCACGCCGGGGCTGCACGGGGAAATAATACCCTTGGCAGCGTATACCGTGTCCAGGGGAGAAGCATTAACGCGATTCTCCTGATCGTTCTCAACGCGTAAAGAAGGCCCGCAAGCGAAAACTCCTTTCCTGACTCATAATTAAAAGAAGAAGGAAAAACGAAAACGCGGGCGATTTAAGCGAAGGGAACCGAAAGCCATAGTAATACAAGCTCCAAACTGTGCCACGGTCCCCTATCTCGAAGTCGCAGCTTACTAGGGGCGCAGCATAAGCCGTTCATTTGTCACGCTTTTGTGCTTTCCTCTAGCGCTTTATTTTCGTGTTTCGTTTTCACTACGTCGCTGCAAAAACCCAGCTGCGACGCCTTTAGCATTGGTCGCGTTCTGGTGTTTGTGATATATTTTTTGAAATCGACGCGTATATTTTCTGCTACTTGCTTTGCTTTATTTCCCGGTCGTCTTTGGCTGATAGATGAAGCTGGCTCAACTTATAACGCTTGGGCGCAAACAAAACATTCCCTCCGGGGCAACGATTTTGGACTCGCTTCCTAAAATATTTCTTGTATCCTTTTTTATTCCTCTCAGAGCGTCGTTTTCACAGGAATTGGAGCACATCGGACGGCAAGCAGATGGATGCAAGCTCGGAGAATCGACGAAAACGTATACTTGCAGCCCGTATAGGAGCGAAAGAAATATACAGTTGATCAAGTAAACAGACTGGAGCGGCGTTTAATAAAGGCTCGAATGAAACGTTAAGCCGTTGAAGTCGTAAAACAAAACGGCGTCGCGAAAAAAAAAAATCGCGAGCCCATTATTCGCAGCGGCGGCCGCGGCAATCGAAATTTCGCGCGCTTCTGCAACATTCACGCGGGAGGGCCTGCTGTTCATTTTCTCCGGGAGTGCGCAGCGTTTATTGCGGAACGCTTTGCCGAAGTTCGGCTTGGCGTAACGCGACGAAAAACGTTGCTTTGAAGCGCGAATGCCGTCAGCAGTAGAAAAAGGGGGAAGAAACAAAAAATCGCTCGTTCGGTGTCGCGCGATGGTCGGCGAATGGAGAATGAAGCTAGAGGGTAAACAAGGTAGCGGATGGGGGAAATCGACACGTATCAGGAAACAGCCAGCAGCAGCGAAGGGGACTACAACAAAGGACAAACGGCCACGCCCTGGTGTCGGTGCGATTGACGTCATACGGCTATTGACGCGTTTGAGCTGCTCATTGGCTTTTGATGCAGCTATTCATTGAGTCTTTGCAACCATCCAATTTCCAAAAAAACAAAAAGAACATTTTCCAGGTTTTTAAATTTTGAAGGGGAGATTAGATTTCCATAGCAAGGTCCTCTTAAGCGTCAGCTGGTAAGAGGTAGTTACGTTAGTAACAGGTAGGCGCACTGGAGAGAATGAAGGCATGGAGCAGGAATACCTTTAGTAGACGGGAAGGTGATTCACGTCGATAAGGAAATAGCAGCAAGGTTTAACGATTGGTTCATTAGAATGCGCTCTTCCTGCCATCGCCAAGCTATTCTTCTGCGTCGAGGAGGCTCATTTATTTTTTAACAGCGCAATTTTAGTAGCGCTTCGAGTTCGTTTCTTTAGCTAGAACTGTGGAAATTGAGAATGGGTGTAGTTCACTTAAAATTTATAAGCCTATGAATGAAAAAGCGAGAGAACTACAAGATGCGAATACCTTATTTATGCGGCACTGAAGGAGAGGCAGCCCAGCAGCCAAAAACGTGATGCTTTCGGACGTCGTGGAACTTGGTCCATATTATTCGGTCCTAAGCGCTTAGACTAAATGTACAAGTATAACTGTCAGCACTGAATAAACAGCATCACTTAAAATAACGTAACATGATCATGCATGTGCATACCTTCGCACCATCTTTCCGCGCCAACCTCTAACGCCTTGAAATTCTGCGTCATCGCACCCTTAGAGAAATCGATGTCATGTGTAGATCAGCATGTTCCTGAAGCACAAGGCGAGAGGCGCGGAATGTGTTTATAAATAGGAATTAAAAAATAATTAGTACAATACTACAAGTAATAAAATAGCTTAAGCGATGAAAATTTATGTCGACTTGTCCAGAACAGTGCTGTGTGGCACGATCCCGTCTATGTGCTTGAGTCAAAGTGTGTGCGTTACTGATTCAGTGTCTCACAGTGTTAGTATCGGTATTAGCACATCTTTAAAGCTGCACGCAATTCAAGACAAATGAAGCACGGACTCGAAACTACAAACCGAAAAATATAAAGACGAAAAAGCGAAGATTTTGGTCAAAATGTTAAAGCGGTTCTGCTTGGTATGGGCGACGATCAAACTTCATCATGATAAGAAACCAACGGCATCACTCATGTTAATTTAACTAAACCTGGCAATCGTAGTGTTCTAATTCTCTGGTGAGGAGTCACTTATCAGTGGCTGTAAAAGGCGCGGCAGGAATCCGCCGCCAGCTAGTCGGCAAAAACATGTTTTGCCCATGTCGCTTCTGACAGGCTAACCCCAAAGGAAGCATCATTTTCCCGCCAGTTCTGATGAACGTTATTCCTCTGCTCCGCAACTACAGCATTGACGCGCCACCTTTAAGGTCTTCCACAGCCGGTGTTTTAACGTTCGCCCCTAACAAAACCTAAAAAAGAAAAACGATTTGTCACCCAACCTTTCAAAAAAAAAAAAAAACGTTCCGCTTTACAATCATAGTTGTTGCGGTTGTATTCCACAGCAGCTATGTCAGAACGAGACCACGGCTAAGTAACCGTCCACTCAATCCAAACAAGCGATCAATTCTAAAGTTCGATCACCCTCCAGAGTCGCTCAGAGCGAAAGTGCCCGATCAGCGGTGTGGGCGAGAGTGAGCGCCCATCAACTTACTCTTCACGCTCCGTCACGTCCTCCGCCTCGGCACGTCTTGTCCACGGTCGCGCGGAGTCGTATGCAGAGCGGGACGCTGCGCTGGCGGCCGCTTAAGCGTAGTCTCCCCAGGCGGCCGTGCGCTCTGCAGCGTATACGAGCGGCGCGCCGAGGATCGCGCTCGAGAGCCGCTCATCCATTCATTAGCTCGTTATTAATTCAGGAAACGCGGCTTGTGCGTCGTCCCATTCTATGCAGACGAGCGCGCGTGTGCGCGCTCAGCAACGCAGCCGGGCACGCTGCTCACATGGCTGCTCTCACGAACAAACAAGTCACTCGGAACCGCGCACTTGCACGGGGCCATCGCGGGGCAGCAAGCGCGATGAGAGCGCAGCTGGATGGCTGGATGGGTATGCTGCCACTGCTGCTGCGCGGGTTGCTCTGTGCAATGCGCAACCGGCTCGCCTTCACCAGAGTGTGTCTGTAGAATGCGCGGGTTGTGTCAGGGGCCAGAAGGTTTGCGCGAATGTGCGCTTCCCTGAAACCAAGGCCCACCAGTCTCGTCAGTCGTGTGTACGGGGCCAAGCGTGGCTCCACAACACCGCGTACATGAGGCCGTAATTTCGCAGGAATACCGACATCGTAGGGTGTAGTGGAGTGCGGGAACGCCGCGATGGGGATGTTGAACGCGTGTAGTGGATGCCATTTCGGGCAGAAGCCATACCTTGGAAGAGTGACGATTTTATTCCTATGGTTGTGCGATATGTGCTGGCGACAGACGTGTCAAGAATCTGAAAGCGGACGTTTATGTGAGGGAGAAATTTTATAACATCATACGCGATTAACTCAGGGTATTAAAATTAAAAAAAAAGCAATGATTTGTGACTTCAACATGCATCGGTCCACTTGTGTTGACTTCCGTGCTCAGACACGGATTTTTAAATTTTTATTTGACACTAGTGCGCTTTTTTGTGCACTGTTCCGCATATGCACTGCTTCATTACAACATCCCGTTTTACATGGCCCTTCCGTTTAAACACTTGCCCCCACCGTTGTTCATTTGCTCCTAACTTGGAACAGCATCTTTGTATCTGCAACGACGTGCGATCATGTCCTGTGTAATAAAAACAGAGTGGCGACGAGGTCAAAGTGCTGAGAAGCACTCGTATGGTATTCCCCCTTCGACTCAGAGCCTTGGAGGCTGCATTTGCGCTTCTGGCGAAACACAAGAACGGCCATGTGTATATCCTCGGCACTCGCTTGAGAACATTGGGTGGTTCAAATAAAAATGGATCCCTGTCCTACGACTCGCCCTAAAGGTCAAGTACAGCTTCGGCATGAAGAAACGCCACATTTGCATTTTTATATCACTGCATTAAAACTGCGCCTTCTCTCCAGAAAATTTGCCAAAAAACTAGAAAACTCCCCCAGAAAGAGAGACCTTGGGGTAGCATGTCCAGGCGCGCGGCTTTCAATACCTTCCCGATTTCTCCAACGGAGAGGCGGTCTGTCGCACACAGATAGCTGATCAATTTTGAAATGTGATTCTGTCCACTGTCAACAGAAAAATAAAAAATAAAAGCGAAAAAAAAACACACACACACACACAAAAGTGCTGGCGCAAAGGAACGGTTATCGATTGCTCCCGCTACTGTAGGGGGCCGCATCCAAGGGTAAACAAAAAAAAGTTTGTTATACAAAATCCGGCGAACTTGGAGCTCTCTCAGTTCGTCTTTCATCGGGGTTTTTAACCTTCGAGGTCTCCCACCCCAAAAACTCGTGCAGCTACTTTTTTTTCTTGTTTTTTCAATGTTTGCTACTTGTACTACTTCCGGTCTTATCATATTTTGAGAGAAAACAGCGTCGCGGAAACAAAATTCTCGACGTCTTTAATGTTTTCTTTTTGCCACGCTAAGAGAAGGTGAATGCCTGCGAGGAAGTCTTTCAACTGTACACAGCGCTGAGTTGTTTTCTTTCTTTTTTATTTTTCTCCCTATTTCCCCTCCCTCTCAAGTCCGTGTGACGCTCTTACCACCCACTCCTTGGCATCCCTTCGTGGCCCACCAGGCGTAAATAAAAGCTAACGAGCGACTGGGTTCGGTGACCTTTATGAAAAAGTGCGACTGACAGCTTCATCAGTACCTACCTCGCCACATTCCCCCCTTTGCCACAGCGCCGAACACAAAGCTTTTTAATGCGTACCCAAAGAAAAAAAAAACATTGCGTTTATAACATGTTCACTTTTTCAGTCGCAGCTGGCTATCAATTTTCCACGCAACAACAACAAAAAAAGAACACCGCTCAAAGTAAGGCCGTGTGTAAAGTTCTGAGCAACATGCCGTAGTAAATGTTTTACACTGTGCACTGATGTTTGGTTGAATCGTTCGATTTTTGCTACCATTTTAGCTGAAAAAAAAAAGCCATGAAAAAACAAAGTTGTGGTTCTAGTTGTTTTTTTCTTGTCGGGAGATGCTTTTTTTTTCTGAAGCCATTGGTATTTAGTTCCGTCTGTCGGCAATCCCGTGCAATACGCGATGGCAGTTGGGTTTCTTCAATTCTAAATATAGGCCACAAAATCAGGCGATTGTACAGCGTACGCGCGGTATTCGTGATGGTGGAAATTAAGATTTCGAACTCTACTTCTGTACAGTCAGGCTATCGCAATCGAAGGGCTCGCTTCTCGAGCATTTTCATCGTTAAGCTCTTTACACCATCTCGCAACTCTGTTTCCCTATAGCGTGCTTGTATCTCCGTATTCAGGTGCGGCCGTGTCCTGTCGGTTTATTAGAAAAAGCTGGATACTAGTTCTCTATTGCACTTTTTTGCACACAAAATATGTCGCTCAAAGTATTAAGTATCTTATCAATTTGTGGAGGACCATATGATTTGCCTGTTTGAACCCTAAATCCCCTTTTCCCGCCTTCTTAGCACATCGAGTACGAGTGCAACAGAAATGCAGACATTTACCGCATGAGATCAAGCCCGGATAATTGAGTTCGATTTTAACTCACATCTCGAAAAATGATGGGGCAAAGTCACCAGCATATACAAGAAGTTAAATAATCGTCTTCAGGCCGTAAAACTCCTACACACAATAAGAAGGTGCCTGCCGGACACAAGAACCCACGCGAGCCTTCTCGGAGCAAGAAGAAACAGCCGAGACGGAACGGCGTCCTTCCGCAAGTCTCCCACGTCTTCGTCACCGTCGCTTGGGGGTCCCCGCCCGAAAAAGATACGGCGCGCAGACCACCACGAGCACGCAGGTATCGCGCGTCACGTACGTGCATAGAGTCGGCCGAGGTATATCCGCACACGGAGACACCAAACGCGACGCCACCGCCGCCTCCGTTGGCCCACACGTATTCAGAGCACGACAGGCGGGAGGGAAGGCCGGCGCGCGTCTTTAGAGACGCTCACGGTGAGGGAGACGCGGCACTGCCCACGCACGCGCGCGTAGAACAGCGATAAATCCCGGTCGAGTTACGCGTCCAAGACGGCTGCGGCGTCAGCTCGCAATGCCGAGACCCGCCCCGGCTGCGATACGGCAGCTTCCGACGCGCAGGGATGACCAAAACGGCGGCTTGCCCATCGCCGCTTAATGCGGCCCACGTTCTTTGACCTCCGTGATCCCTCCTCCTCCTCCCCCTCTTCCCGCATCCATTCCTCATCCTCTTCCGCATCCCTCCTCCGCCGGCCCCCAGGCGAAGGCGGATCAAGGTCGAGGATGTTGTCTGGCCGTGGGGCCTGGCTCAAGTATCGTCACCCACTCCTTGGGTCTCGAAACAAGAGCCGATTCCGGGACCGCCAACGCGCGAAAAGAGACGCTTTATGGGAAGTGCTGTGAGCGGGGGAGGACACGTCTGGTCTGCGCGCACCCGACACCGAAAATGAAAAGCATCCCCGTCTGGCGTCGTGACTCAGACGGGGACATGATGTAATGTGACGAAGGCGAGAAACGAACGGCGTTCTGGCGCGTCTTCTCTCTTTTTTTTCAGCGGCTTGTGTGCTTTGAGTTTCGTTTCAGTTTACGCGGAACGAAAATGTTCTTGCGAAAGCGCTTTTTATCATGCAGCTGCACAAATTGGAAGGAAGAAGTTTTTAAATTCAGCGCCACGTTCGGCGAGGTTGAGACACGCCGTCTTGTGGGAGGAAAAAACAGCAGTCGCTTGCACATTCAGAAGCGCGTAGGTGAGTGGCATTAACTCGCTCTATGCGTGGTCGACATATGTGAAGCAAACTCTAACTTTTGCATTTTTTAAAGCGGCGAAGTTGTTAAGCAAATCGTAATTTTTCGTGCCGGCCGTTAAAAATACCAAGAAATTGCCGAGCGCGCACGTTAGCGCGTGCCCGGCAGTTAAAAAAAAACAAGAAAATTCCTACCGCTTGTGTGTGCGTGCCTCGCGATGATCGCCCAGCGTCCCCTGCGCACGTTTGTCAAGCCAAGCATACCCACTTAGGAAGATTGGCCAAGATGGGCAAAAAAAAAAAAATCTCCAGCGTTCGCCGTAATCGTGGCAACAGTTGCCCGGAACGAGAAAGACAAAGCATCCTCTAGAGACTATAAGTGGCGCTTGCAGAGTGGCGTTCGATTAAAATGACGAGCTCACTCTGGCCTTGCTCAACATGAAGTCATTGAAATGGCATGCCGCTGACGTCAACCACGACACCACAAAGATACTAACACTACACTTTGTGTCGGCTAATGATCCCCTACAGCAGCTTCGCCATTCGTGTCTTGCGCGTGAATGTAAGCTTCCTCGAATTTTTTTTTTTTTTTGTAGCGTAAGCTGCACTGGCCGAGGTTGAGCAGTTTCGCGTGCGCCGTGAAGGGCCGTTCTGCGCAAGCGCGAGGGACATTGGATTGGATTGGCTTGGCTTGGATTTGGATTAGATTGGATTAAAGTGGGTTGTGTTGGATTATGTTGCGTCAATGCCGCGGCATACGCACTGGCGCCGGCGCGTGCCCAGGTGTGCGCCTCAATAGCGCAGTAGCCAAGTCTGACGCTGCTCCGGAGCCGCTTGATGGCCGTTTCGCGTGGCTCGTGAAGAGCCGTGTTGAGCATGCGCGAGGAGCAGTCACTGGACAGGACTGGACTGGACTGGACTGGACTGGACTGGATTAGACTGAATTGGACTGGACTGGACTGGATTGGACTGGATTGCTGAACCTTAGCTCACGCTACGTATATCCTGGCATAGCAGAGCTAAGCCACTACTAATTTTTTTTGCACTGAAAGCGAAGTTTGAGGGTCTACCTTCGTTTTGTGCCGTGCTTTGAATGTTCAAGGGCTACAATACTATACATGTTATACGTGCACATGTATAACTAAAAAAATTCAGATTACAGAAAACGGACGTAAAAGTATGGAATGCGAACTAAAACAGTCTCCAAAATCCTTTGAAGACCGAAACCAAACGGCTTAATCTTACACAAAAGGTCCCGATGGCACATACACCCCCCCCCCCTCCTCCCCGGATATGACGCTGATGGAGTGTCAGCCACAATCAAGTTCTATAATAGTACTTCAATCCGAAAGCCCGTCGCACTGTGAAGAGCTCGACACGTGACGTTCCGCTTCCGTTTGCATCCGGGCACCTCGGACGCGAGCTCCATGTGTTGTTCGAGTTAACGCCATGAGTCCAGCAACGATTCTTTAGCTTTTTCTTTTACTTTTCGACCCCCCTTTCTAGCTCATACGGTCGTCCTCTCTTCCTAAACCCGCTCAAACGCACTGATGTCGCCGCACCATAACGCGGAACAGCCCGCAGCGCACCGGAAATCGTAATTCCTGGCTAAGAAGACCGGTAGAGGCGTGCACATATATCTGTCGACGCCGCCTGCGTCATCATCGATCCAATTCAGAGGTCACACAACGGAGCATGCCAAATGCAGCAGCAAATTCAGCCTGACTGGGCTCCTGAGTACCGTAGTTATTATACGCACGACGGAAAGCGTCCTGTGGGTATTACTGCACAGTACATGTATGGGCATCATCAGATATTTTCTAAGGAAGGGGGAGGGGAAGCCAGGATTGATTAATTGATTGTAGGGTCTAACGCGCCGACGCAACGCAGGCGATGATGCGCGCCGTAGTGGAGGGCTCCGGATTAATTTTGACCACCGGGGGATCTTTATCGTGCGCCGAAATCTCGTACACACGGGCGTTTTTGCTTTTCGCCTCCATCACAAAAGCGGCCGCCGTGGCCGGGAATCGAACCCGCGACCTCGTGCTCATCAGCGGAACGCCTTAGCCACTGATCACCGTGACGAGTGGGGGGAAGCCAGGAATACTTGGAGTATCAGGATACGTGTGTGGAAGGGGAACAAAACTATTTTCTTTCCTGGTCTCCAGGCAGCCTGATCGTGACATGGTCTCCTGAATTGGGGGACCACTCCCACATCTTAGGTCCCCATTATTAAAGTTTTTCAACAACAAAAAACAAACAAACAAACAAACAAACAAAAAAAGATCGCTACAAGGTGGGAGATGGGATGGCTTACGAGTACACTCTACTTTTCGAAAGGACGCCACCTTGAACTACCATGCCTGCCAAAGTTGGTGGGAGGGGTACGCAAACCGCCGCTTCCTCTGGCTGCCTCCTGCGCATATTCAGGTCACTCGACGTTGCGCGCACACGCACCATTATCATCGGGTTGGCCGCTGTGGAATAAATACGCCTCCACAAGCAGACTGCTGCCGCTGCTCTCCGGGTCACCCAGATATCAAAAAATAACAACAAAAAATTCAAGGCCACGTTTTTTAATAGCCCTGTCTCCCTTCTCCCATTATATCCGTCTCTCTTTTTCTCTATTTATGCACGAGCAATCACAGCTCCTCTTTTTTTCTGCAGACAGCGAAACAATGAAGAACGACGTCAGACGAGCAACTAACAAACACAAAAGAAGCAACTAAACAGCAGTGGAGGAGTAAGCAGCAAACAGTTACGCGTCGGCGCAGAGGTCCCCGTACGCACACAATGCCCGTCCATTTGAAACTGGGTCTCGAAAGAAGGAAAGGCAGCCGTCATTCACGAAGGGTGAGCTCTCGCGTGTTTTCTTCCTGCAACCTTGGTGTGTTATTGTGCGCTTCTGCGGACGACCCGTCTCGGAATGGCTCGCGTCACTGAGGGAATGCGAAAAGAAGCCGTGTGACGTGCACGCAATGTGTGACATTGCGCAACGACGGTGGAGAAACAATTAACCAAGATGATAATATTGATATTCGTTGCATCTTGAGTAGTGTATTTTAACTGTTACTCCGTACATTTGCTTTGGGTAAAGCGAGTAACTCTGCGATATAGCCCTGCTTGAACAGATGTATGTGCTCCCCTTCATGGGGCAGAAGGCATAGAAAACATTGCAACAACGTCTCCTTGCATCTGTAGGATCGTGCCACAAGCTTATGAAAGTACTACGGTGTTAAAAAAAATTGGCTCCAATCCACGTTGTGAAGGTGGTTGGACAGCGAAACTGTTAACGCCACCCACAACGATTACCCTGGTTGAGGTGTCGGCGTAACGCCAGACAGTTATCGGCCCCTATCTCCCCTTCCCCCATCCCCAACAATCACTTCCTCCTCGTCCTCCCTCCACAACGATGACCCATGCGACCTCACTTGAATTCACTCACGTGGCTCTACAAGGAGTGAAACAAGAGACGACCGAATGCAGCAGCGACGACAGAAAGAAAACGGAGAGGAGCATCTGGCGAGGGTGAGGAGGACGGCGGCATGCGTGGCGTCATCTCCCTTACTGCCTCTCCCTCACTTTTGTTTCATGCGTTGCCGCCAAAGAGCGCCCTCCCCACCCCCTCCCCAGACGCTGTTCTGTTCACCGCTAATCCAAACTAGGTCAACGCCGTTATCATACATTATGCAGTTTGCACTTCACACAAAGGCTTTAAAGAACGCAGGTGGTAAACCCGCCGCTGTGCTTGTTGAGTGCACCGTCTGTCTCCCCGTCTCCTCGTATGGGCGTAGCTTAGTCGGTAAGGCGACGGGCTGTCGATCCGTTACTCTATTTGGGTCCAGGTTCGATTTCTTTTATTTGTAATTAATCAGTAATTTATTTTATTTGTTCGCGGGAGCTTTCTGTTGACTACGACGGTCGCTACGGAACCCTTGGCTGGTAGAGGTATAATGCTTCACAGTAAAATAAAGGAGAATAAGAAGCTCCCTCCAGGTCAAAACTGAGGCCTTGACTCGAGCATCGCAGCACGAAATTTTCAAGTTAAATTACCTAGTTCATAATGGTCGCAATGCGAAGTATTTCTTTCTTGCCGAAGATGCGTGATCTACGCGGGATCGTGACGCTTGTAAAGATTTCGCCTGGTATCGGCGGGGCCGTGCTGTTTGCCAAACGTAGTTGGCACATCGCCGACAAGGAAACTTGAAGATAAGAAAATGAGTCACTGCTGGACCTAAAGGCACCGACTAAACATCACGCATTCAAATTTAAGCGAGTTTAGTTTTATGCGTCTGCTTTCCCGTGGGGACATAGCGACTGACCCACAATTTAGAAGCTAATCACCGGTGTTGGCACTCGTTTCCATCGCAAGAGCCCTCCTTACCTCCTTTTTCAAAAACAAGCAAAAAGAAAGAAGAACGGGAGCTGCGTGATCGACAGGGGACTAATTCCGAAACGTGGCGACGAAAGACTCGGCTCTGTCTCCGAGGCGAAGGGTCGTTGCCTCGCCATGCTGTCATTCTTACGTCTAGGGAGCGCCGTACGAAGGTCGGTGAGTTAAGGGGGAGGGCGACACGCGCAAAGACACGTCTCTGCACTCGCGGGGTCGCTACCATTCTCTGGGCCGCTCCGTTCGCCTCTGTCTACACCGAAGGAAAGGGGGAGGGAAGGCTCGTCCAGAAATGACGGGGTAAATCGGTCAGGAGCGGCGCAACGGAGAGCATTGTGTACACGAACCACGACGACGACGACGACGTCTTTGACGCAAGGGGCGAGGAAAGAAGGCAGGTGAGGATGGAGAAGCGGGGATGGGAAGAGGGGAAATGAAAGAGGCTGCTCCGAAGACACGAAAATGGCATGGCTCGGGAAGGCAGGTAATGAAGGCGTGCCCGTCATCGCAAAGAACGGGGGAGGGATTCCGCGACCGACGTTGACGACGACGTCTCGGAGGGAGACTGTCGGGTTCATTTTGCTACGCCGCCACGGACGTCTCCCGTTGCTTCGTGGTTGAAGCAGCGAGAAACAGCCGTGGCATGCTTGTACGCTCCCTCCTCCACTCCCATATTTTTCTTTTATTTGTTGTGTGCATCCTCAATTAAGTGCCGCACGCGTGCCCCATTCGTTGCTTGCGTGCATGCCCCGTTTCAACAAAGGGTGGGAAGGCTCTCCCACGATGGCGCATTTTAGATGATGCATCCATGCATGTTTGGTCGGCTGGCTCCTTTGAGCGCTCCCCGCTACACCCTCTCTCTTTCTCTCTCTCCCGACCTTACTGGGCCGCGGGCACGACTGCATTGTATAACGTCCCGCCCAGTCGTGAACTAGAATAGTAAAATTTTCGCGGGAATCAAAAGAAAAGAGAAAGCAACAAACCAAAGAAGGTACGGAGCGTATCCAAGCTCGCAGAGGCTGACGCCCTGGCCTTTTGAGTTCGCAGTTGTTGGGTAACGATTCTTGGAAACTGGGGCAGATGATGGATGTTGGATTCCTACTGTTTGCAGTGAAGTGACACAGTGGAACGAGCGACGCTGGAGACTTTCTCGGCATTCCGCTCTTGCGTCTCCACCGGCTTCGCCTATGCACATGCTGATCACAGCTACAGTACCTTTTCCATTTAAGTCAGGCGTAAAACGTTTTTGCGACACGTGCAACTAAGCGCGTTTTAGCTGATTGGATCGGTTCGCGCACCTCACTCAAAGGTTGGTCGCTGACTTTATCAGGCCAAACTATTTTAGATACACTTACCTAACACTCGTTCGTTTCACCCAAACAGTGCCAAACATGAATCGGTTGAGTGAAATCTGCGTCACCAACAAACAGCATGACGTGAAGGAATTTTCGCTGTTTGGTACATCGCTAACACCATGGTATCAGGAGGGAAGTTGGGCACAACGATGCAAATGAGGGAGAGCCACATTCCGCCTCATTCCTCACAGTGCAATCTAGAAAACGTGATAAAAAAAAGGCCAATCCACTCGCCCCCCTTTCCCCCCTTTACCGCTCCGATCTCCGGACGATCTTCAGACCCAAAGGATGTGTCGGAAAGGGACCCTGCAACACTTTTTTCAACTTTTTTCTACATCCTAAACGTTTTCAGAACGTAGTCAACAGACACACCCGGCACTTAGAATGGGAGGTCGCAAAGTACCTCAGCCAAACATTACTGCTCTGTGCCCATCAAATAACTTGGAAACTTGCTCAAAAATAAAATTGCTGTCTTTCCCGTGTTGGCGTTTGGCGAGCACTCGAATAACGTCACTAGAGCGGTGTAGCGGCCATTGGCCGGCTTTATTTCAGTTGCACCAATAAACGGATTCGACAGCCACTCTAAAAAGAAAGCAACAAAAGCAAAGCAGAAATGGAAGGCGAGTCTGCGGCGACGGGCAAACCTCGCAGCGCCGCTCACTGCTGGCGATAACTATAGCTTTCGCAGTGCTTCCAGGAGCGAAGGAAAGAGTGGAAGAATTTATCAGAAGCGCTGCAGAGTCCCTTGAAAAGGGTAGGCCCACAAGCTATCAGCCAGACGCCGCAATCAACTTGTACCCTATTACAACACCACTGTCAAACAACATCAAACTCAATACCAACCCCGAAGACATCTTGCCATCGATTGCGAGTCAAGAGGAAGCACAGCCCATCCAGACATCTTGTCATCAATTATGAGTCAGGAGCAGGACATCTCTTTGGTATTGTATAGCAGAGTGAATCTTTTTCGTCGATTCGCTGTCATTCTCTGTCCTCGATATTTCTGTTTTCGCTGTATCAGATTACTTACCATTGGTTATCATCAGGAGTGGTTTCTCTGTTTATGTTCTTCTTTCATTTCTTTGTTCCCCTTTTTGGTATTGATTGTATTTCTTTGTGCACAAGTTAGCGTGAGCTCTTGTTTCTGCCTATTTTGTTATTTGTTTCTGTTCTTTTATAGTATATGTGGGCGGTTTTTTGAGCTATCGTATGGGGTGCATACGCGAACATTAGAACCGCGGTCCCCATTCTCTTGAGTGAGTTGCATCAGTATTAAAAATAGCAAACACGTGAAGCAGACCCATTGAGAGAACGCGACTCACTGATTCCTCTAAAAAAATCCTGTATTCAATGTTTCATTGACTGCTCGTAATTAAGTTGCCTACTCTACACGAAGACGTAGAGTATCGGCGGTGCTGTGTCGCGAGGTGTATTATACAAAATAAACACGGCTTTCACATTCATTCGGAGGTCGAATCAGCCAATACATCTGCGAATAAAGAAATACCCAGACTTCCCCGAGAAAAAAAAAAAGCACGACAGAAGCCTTCCTCGAGCCCTCATGCGTCAATGCAGTCTCCGCTGGCAGCTCACGTCGTTTGAGCGGACGGTCTCGTCGCTTCGCCCGTGGCAGGAGCAGCAGCCAGTGGCGCAGTTTCCTGGCAAGCCCAATAGACGCGGAATGCGGTGGCAGCTCACGCGTTTCCGCAGTTGACCTCGGCAGGGGGGCTGCTGCTGCTGCGAGACAGCGGGAAACACCCCCTACACAAGAAGACCACACGCTCACCCCTTGCCTCCGTCTCTCTTGCGAGGGTAATCACCCGGCCGACGGGTTTTACTGGTGGGATCCTCTCGAGCGAGCTCGTTTGAGCGGTCGAAACACCACTTCATGACATCGGATTTAGGCCTTGTCATCTCGGTGGCGTCAGGATTTACTTCGCGCTTCGCCGGTGGAGAGCGACGGCGTTGGAGAACCGGCGAAGCCCGCCGCTGCGGCGAACGCTATAAAAAGCAGCCTCGGGCAAGGGCGCTGTCAGCCCGGGCGTCGCTGCCCGTGACGCTAACGGCGTTGGACAGGGCAGCGCCAGAGTCTCGCGTGACCGATGCCGCCGACGTCGTCCAGCGTGTGCGTGCGTTTAGAGCGGCGCGCCTCGCTCGCTGACTCACGCTGTCGCGACGCCTCCGCGATATTTCGCCCCAGCGCCGAGCGCGTGCAATTTTTGAAGACACGGTTGCCCTGGCAGGCCACGAAGGGTGGTGTCAAACTTCAGATTAGGACATGTATGTCGTTTCGTTTATATGCCAACTTATACTTAGTGTATCATGGCGCTGGCAGCCAGGGGCCAGGTGCTGCTGGATGCATATGGGACCCGAGAAGAGGGTTCCACCCCATCCCGTGCCTGCGTGCACTAGCCAATATTTTATTGGGCTCAATAAAAGTTGATTCTCTCTCTTTTCTGTGTAACCACCCCTCTATGATGCCGGCGGTTGCGGGCCGGAGTGTTCGCCCATAGGTCTGCTTCCCCACAGCGCTACCGGACATCTAGTAACAGCAGCCAATGAAGCCAAGTTTGGGAATGGCTTAAAGTAAAGCGAGAACGACACCATGACATCGGGCAATGCAAAGAGCATGCTCACCTTGCACGATGTGAAAAAATTCCCCGCATTTCCCCGAGGGGAAGAATGTGAAACTGCGAATGCACGAGTTGAATTTGCGTGGTTCGGTAATGTTCGCGAAAGAGAGATCACACACACACACAACTACAAAGAAAGAAAGATGCATTTATTCACAGACACCTATTTGTGTTGTCGTTGTACTTGATTGCTAGAGCGGATCTCAGCTTTGAAATTTCGTGTTAGTACTCCTTTAAGCGGGTGCATTAGCCCTTCTCACGCCCGATTCCTGGCCGGTCCCCCACGTGGGTATGTGCCATGTCAGCTGACAGGCAGCGCGCGCCCATCTCCCCCCGTTGCCAAGGAAGACGAGGAGATTCCTGGCCAATCCCCCATGTGGGTATGTGCCATGTCAGCGGCCAGGCTGCGCGCGCCCATCTCCACGTGCGCGGACATCGCCGGTGGACGCAGGTTCAGGGTCGCTTAAGAAGTGCATTGCACTTAAAAATGTATTGAGACGCGCTGTGGTGAGGGAGGCAAGTTGAAGATTTTTTTTAAAGTTCTGAAAGACATTTCGCGGAACACAGCGTACGTCGTGTCTTTTTCTTCACTTCTCCGTAGTGTAGTCCCCATATAGCCCTGCTCAACGCATTTTTTGAAACTTGACTGTGAAACAACTCACTTCTGAATTCCCTTCTTTTTGGAAGTACTGAAGCTAGAACCCATGTGCGATATTATTTGTGCGTGCGTGCGCGCGTGCGCGCGTGTGTGTGTGTGTGTGTGTGTGAGAGAGAGAGAGAGAGAGAGAGAGAGAGAGATAGAGAGAGAGAGAAAAAAAGGAGGGATGGGGAGGGAGGGGGAGAGAGAGAGAGAGAGAGAGAGAGAGAGAGAGAGAGAGAGAGAGAGAGAGAGAGAGAGAGAGAGAGAGAGAGAGAGAGAGAGAGAGAGAGAGAGAGAGAGAGAAAAGGAGGGATGGGGAGGGAGAGAGAGAGATGGGGGGAGAAAATGTGTGTGTGTTATGTAGCTTGACTAAAAATTGAACGATGCATCGTGCACATTCATTGTCTATCAATAAGGAAGAGATAATACGATAACAAATCTCGCTTTTCTTAGCCTTTAGTGTACACAAACCGAAAAAAACTTTTACATTTAAACAGAAAGAAGCGCTTCACAATAAAAGTCGCTTGGACCATTGCTCCGTACGAAATAGCAAAACGAACTCGTAATGACCTCAGCGTGTAGCGGTAACTAAACTGTGAGGCACAGAAGACTAAGTGCGCAAATAAATGCCCGTCTACGTAGCGTGCGCCTAAAGTAAACCCGGCTCTTTGTTTCGCGCACTCCAGCTCCATCCGCTTTCATTCGCCGTGTAAAAAGAGAAAAAAGAAAAGCATCAACGCGTACGGCGGGGTTAAAAAGAACGGATAATAAGCACCCCATTCAGCCCTTTTGGAAAGCAGCTATTTTCCTTGGGTATCACATCTCACTCGAGCTCGTCGGCGGCGTCATGGCTATTCAACACCGGCGGCGACAAGTGCGTTTGTTTACCCAGTACGGTCTAGCAGTGCGGCTGGTGAATCAGCCGGGAAAGGTAGAATGTCCTGCAAAAATAACGGAAGCTACGGTGCTTTTTTATTCTTCAGTTGCTGCTTTAAACCTGTTTGAAAGAACGGACGCGCCAATTTAGGTGCGCTGCCGAGAGCGCAGAGACAGACATACAGGTGAGTCAGCGGCGGGACGGCGGTCGGTGCACCGAAGGAATGGCCCAATGTCGCAAGAGTGGCCGCCAGGACGGGGCGGTGCCTCCTCAAATCACGGGAAGACTGCGACGCCAAGCGAGAGCTCTCGCTTGCGCTGGTGAGCTGCCGGCGCGACAAGGGTTACTGCCGACAACCGCGCACGTTCTCGGCTTCAACAACGCTTTCAACGTTCCACTAGGCTACTCGACACGCTGACTTTTAAAGACGATAGTCTTTCTCGGGCTACTTAGACGCGAACATTTTGGTCTGTCTGTCTGTCTGCCTGTCTGTCTGTCTGTTGGTTCAGCCAATCGGTCAAGCTTTACGGGCAAAACGTTTCAAAACCACTAAATCTGGTACCATAAGTAATACTTGTCGAGTTTGTTAAGCGCAAAAAAATAATCACTCATATTTAAAGAAAAACATCCATACATAACTGGTATAATATAGAGTGTCGTTTTATTGAAAATAGAAGTGGGCTTGACTTTTGCGACGGCAAGCAAAAAAAAATAAATAAAAAAGAACGATTAAAAGCAATGTTTTGATGAAAAATACAAAAAAAAGTTCGCGCTCAAGACTTTAGCGCGAGCCCAACAGTAAAAAAGAGTTCCCACATATGTGTAGGGTTGTTTATGTTCTTTACCCCATTTATACACCCCGGAAATGTTTCAGAAAAATCGGGTTAAACCAGCTGTCTCCCCCAATCGACCTTTTCAAAATAGCGATCTGCACAGTCGTGCGCTGACGGTCCGCCGTTCTCAACCAGTACTTGGTGCAAGCAAGCCCCACAAACACAGCTTTCGAAATCATTGAGTATTTGCATGACTCTGCCGCTCGCTACCCCAGGCTGGCAAAAGCTGCACTCACATTTTTCTGCCTAGCTAATGGAAGCTCCGATGTCAAGAGAACTTTCTCCCGGCTGAGATATCTTCAACGATCGGATAGGGGTCGAACGGAGACCGACAGTTGTGCATGCAGATAATGATATACTCAAACAAGAATGTATGAAAAATCGATGACCAGCCCTTCATGAATAAAATGTTTAATTTGTTTGAAGTTATCAATGTTCTTCCCTGTCATCATTACTGATTCATTTCCAATCAAATGCCAAATTTCGGAGAGTATTTGCTACAAAAACCTTGATTTCCCCCCCTATTACTGACTTGAAACAAACACCAATTTTAGTGCGTTAGAATAAAGAAGCTTGTGATTTCTTTTGATCCTGGGTGGCGCGATAAATAAGGGAAAAATAAATATAATAAACTGATGTCTCACTTAGTACATGGGTAAATGTAACCCGAAAAAACCCGAATTTCGGAGTGGTTCGACAAAAATCCCGATTTCTCCCCGAATACCAGTTAAAAAAAATAGCACCCGAAATAGCAAGCAGATACGCGGCAATTTTTTTTCGTTGAGTGACAGCAGCGCCTGAGAGCAGACTCCGTAGTGTAGCGATTTCAGTGTGTGTCCTTCTTCATGTTAAGAGACTGGTACGCATGTACGATCAGGTGATTTGGGATTTAGGCACGCGTTTTGCACTAGCTTTATACAGCTGCTGATAGGTAAACTCGGCGTACAACACGCGGCATAGACTGGTAACTTGTTCGGATTTTAAGGAAATTTTATAAGTCGCGGTTGAAGCACCTGTCTGTTAATCGTCTGTTATACAGTCCACCGACACTGCAACAAACGCCGTCACGCAATCTTCTTAGTGCAGGGCATCCGGTTGGAACAGTCACCACGAGCACCATATACAATGTGGATTCAGCTCAAGCCCTCCAGCCCAGATTGTAGTAGAAATAAATAAATAAATAAATAAATAAATAAATAAATAAATAAATAAATAAATAAATAAATAAATAAATAAATAAATAAATAAATAAATAAATAAATAAATAATCATGTACTAGACTACAGGGTTGGTACTCTAGGCTATTTTTAGAGTTTCAGTTACAAATGTAATCACATTTCCGCTGCTTCAGAGAAGGGAAACAAGGAGTGCTGATTTCAG
Organism: Haemaphysalis longicornis; assembly: GCF_048455015.1. NCBI lineage: Eukaryota > Metazoa > Arthropoda > Arachnida > Ixodida > Ixodidae > Haemaphysalis > Haemaphysalis longicornis. Next base: position 556,220 of record NW_027526384.1, read on the forward strand.
CCGTACTACAATAAACCCAAAGTTTACGATTGCGTTTTTGCCTGTACTCAACAGATCATGCTACACCACCAACCGAAGTAAAAAAGAAACGTAAAAAAAGTCAGCAATCATTCTGACACCGTGGCAACGTGGACAGAGAGAGAGAGAGAGATGGAAAACACCCGGACAGAATAAATTTTAAGATCCAGTCCGCACGGTTTTCGTTCTCACGCAATTCCCCGCGTACAGAAGCAAAAAACACTCGAAAAGCAAGATGCGGGTGTCGACTACAAGCGAGAATTCCTCGCTCTTTGGCAATACAACCCCGTCTCCAACAGCGCTCCCAGTACACCCAGTAAAAAGAAAAAAGCGAGAATTCGTGCGTGGGCAGAGTGGCAATTGAGGAATCCCCCGGAAGGGTCAGAGAGAAAGAGAGAGAAAAGCACGAAAAAGAGTGAGCGAGGGAATTGGCAGGAAAAACGGCAAATTTCGGGCCGCCATTGCGAGACACTGTCGTCGGCGCAGTCGCAAGCGTGAGCGTTTGCAGAAAAAACGTCGCCCACCACACACACGGGAACAGCGGCGCTGACGTTGGCTCGCGGCCGCGATGATGTCAGGGTCACCGACTGCACGGTCGTGCGTGCGTCGGAAGCGAACACGGTTGCGCTCCTCGCCGACTGTGCCCGAGAGTGCGGCGGCGCCCGGCGTTTGCAGCGGGACTCGATGCAGATGCGATGCGGATAGAAAGCCAATTATTTCCCGCGCGGCATTGTCGGGGACATCCGAAGGAGAGGCGAGGCTAATTGGGGATGCGCAACACGAAAGCGGTTCCGTGTATACGCGTGTAGTGGTTGCAAGCACGCGGGGGACATCGGCTATTGATTATGGACAGCAGGGGGATGAAAGGTTGCGCTCGGCTTTGGCGGTGTCGGCGGCAACTTATTACCTTGTGTATATACCGGCGCAGCGGGGTAGGTATGCACATTTGGGTGACCCGCATTCGCAGGATGCTCACCTGCATTGCTCGGGGCGTTTTTTGTAGCTCATCTCTTAAACGTGTTCGCAGCTATGTTTGTCCAAGTTTCATTCTTGTTTTGAACCCGTTTCAAAAATAAATTGCGTTCGTCTTTGAAAGGAATGGGTAAGATGACTGAAGATCACGGCGGGTGACATCTGTATTCATTTACAGGCTAACGTGAGCGCGTGCGCTTTTGGGCATTATGAAACAAAGTTCGTCCTCTCAGGATTGTGGTTGGAGCAGTTCTAACAAAGTGGTCAATTTCCCCATGACGGACGAGCGCACAGGGGAATTTGGCGAGGCTAACATTGAACGGCCGAGTCGGTGCACTCGCTGTGGCTGTTCTTGCACGGCTTCGGCTCTTCTCAGGCCCTACATCAAGTCACGATAAAGCGGTCGAGGCCACATTTGGCTGAAGTGATCTCATACCGCCTGTTTCTGAAACCGTTGGGAGTAGCATGGCCGTCTCCCCACCTCAGTAGATTCTAAGGCGTTGTGTCAGTAGACTAATTGCCCGCTACTATTTACGCGCGACGGGATCTACTACACTGGATTTTTACTGCGAAACCGTCAGGGGTGAGGCGCTTAGCCTTTGATGCCCAGCGTTGCTCAGGAGTGACTACGCAAACAACTTTTTTTTTTTCTCCAGGGTATTGTGAGGTTTTGGGCGTATAACGCCATATGTTGACAGACGACGGTAACCGGCCCTTCAAAAAGTGGAAAAAATAAGGGCAGCACGTATTTGTGCCCGCTAAAAAAACAGACATGTTTATGCGTGTCCACTAGCATTGAGCCCGGCTGCTCGATGGGCTCGTGAGAGGTAAGCGAAATTGTGGAATTTTGTTGTTATTGCAAAGGATAGCAATACCACCAAGTTTACGTATGGTCTCCAATTAAACCAAAGCCATGCTGATTAAGGTGGCATTCTTGTTCAACTGATATATTGAACAGAAAGTGGGTGGTATTGCGCGGGAATACACCCGCCGCGGTGGCTCAGTGGCTAAGGCGTTGCGCTGCTGAGGACGAGGACGCGGGTTAGATTCCCGGCCGCGGCGGTCGCTTTTGTGGTGCAGGTGAAAAGCAAAAACGCCTGTGCGTACGAGATTTCGGCGCACGTTAAAGATCCCCAGGTGGTCGAAATTAATCCGGAGCCCTCCACTATGGCGCGCCTCATCGCCTGCGTTACGTCGGCGCGTTAAACCGCATAATCAACCAATCAATCAATTGCTCGGGAATATCCCGTCATTGCGACCGTCCTAATGAACCTAATTCTTTTCTGACTTCATATTTGTTGCCTGAAATCCTTTTAGATAATATAATTGTTTTCGCGATCTTAAGCAGAAAATGAAAGTTTCGGGCATCAAGAAGTTAATGAAGGGGACATGAAAGATTGCTGGCATGGATTTTCCTCAAGTATGTCCTCTGAAACAGCTGAAGAGCTGGCTTTGAATCGCCGAATAACTCGACGTCTTGCGCTTCACTAGGTGTGTCACATGCTGCAACAGAGAACATCATTTTTTGTAGAAACCACTGGGTTTCACGAAGAGACGCGTCTCATCTCCTGCTGGTGATTTTGCGGTCCAAAGGGCTTAGTGATGCGCGGTGACGTTTGCGTTTTTGTTACGATATGGCGCCGCATAGGGCGAGCAATTGGTGGAAATTTCATGCAAAGCTAAGTCCTCCCCACCCCGCCTCTCAAGTATACATGATACGCCTCTCACAAAGCAAATATAAAATGTTCTGATCAGTAGGGCAACCAGCCATTAACTGCGCAGACTTTTGTGTCACAGGCTTTGCCCATCGCAGTCACAAAAGGCCACAAAAGCACTACTTCTTCTCTTAAAGGACACAGGCTTGTCTGAACTATTGTAGAGACACCGTGTAACATTTTTCTTTCGTCATTTGGTTAGTTTACCTGTTCAGTTTAGGCTTCATTATCGCCCATTGCTTAGGTTTTGTAGTTACCTTTAATTTTTCTTTTCTTGCTCTTCAAGCTCTATTCCCCGTCTTTTCAATACCCTTTCTTTCTCTTCAAATCCCTCATTTCCAACTTCAAATGCGTAGGGTAGCCAACCGGACTGCAACCAGGTTAACCTCCCTGCCTTTCATGCACTGTATTATCCTGCCTTCCTTCCCTCTTATAGCACTTATTTTAAAATAATAATTTGTACACACATCCTACTACGGCCAGACGGCTCCCACGATCTGCGCGCGTCTCCTCCTTTCAGAGAGAGCAATGCCTAGTGCAGTGCACGCCAACAAACCGCTCCATTCGTCACCAGGCGTGAAATCGAGGCTAATCGACGCGCAATGTACAAGTGCCGACGCCCTGCAGCGAACGCAAAGACCCGCGCAGATCTGCTCTTTCGTGGCCTCAATACAGCCGCCCAGGCGGGAACTCACAAAAGGCGAGCTGCGTATTCACGTACCCGAGCCGCAGCTGACACAGCAGCAGTGACCGCCACGACGGCTTTGGTGAGACGCGCGAGGAAGAGCAGCGCTAGGGTCGCAATAGAGGGCAGCGCCGGTGGGCAGGAGGTCGGTCTAGACGCTCGAATGACGGCGGCGCCGAGACTCGTTCTTTTCACGAAGCTCCGACTGGGCTAAATAACGCGCACCCATACGGCGGCGCCGATTTAGGAAAGCTCGACTGTGTTCCCAAGAAAAAAAAAAAAATCTCTCAGTGATTCTCACTCACCTATTTACGGGCGCGTTCACCATTCGAAGAAGCAGAAAGTGGGAGAGAGAAAAGAATCAGAATAAAGCGAGCAGAACTTTTTTTAAGATCGGCAAGACGAGAGAGCCTGGGAATCACGGGAGCCGTTCACGCCCTCTCGTGTGTACGTCTGGTTCGACTTCGCCGCGACGTAAATAAATGTCCGAGATAACGGTGCCGCGACGAAGGAGGAAAACCGAGGCAGATTGATCAGTGGTCTCGTTGCCGCTGGCTGTGAGCGTGCAGTTAGCGCCGCGAGGATTGTACGTCGGGCTAGCGTGGAGCAACCTTCCTTTAACGGAGCCGCAAAGACGAAAGTACGTAGGAAGCAGCGGTGAGAGACGCCTACGGGAGGAGAACAGGGACGCAGAGATTTGGTCTCGGACGGTTTGGAGCGAGTTGAGATGATGTGCACGCACTGGTGAGTAGTGTGAATGGATAGGCGACACTGCGCATGCGCGGAAGGGAAATGGCTCTGCGGAGATACGGAGGAGGCACACGTACACGGGCACAGAAAAAACAACTGTTGTTGGCAGATTGGTTCGTCGTTATAAACGACAGCTTAGCACAGAGGTGACGAGGGTGGCGAACAGACGAAACGCGCATACGTGGCGCCTACGCACGGAGATAGAGGAAGTACTCGAAAGCTTTTTTTGAAAAGTACCGCATTTACACGATTCCATTGCACCCCCGATTGCAACGTGCAGGCAAGTTATTTAAGGAAATTTGAAAAAAAGAATTTGACGCCGATTATTCCGCGCAGATGATTTAAAAGACATGACAGTACGTGCCTGGTTTGTTTTATGCATGCACCTGACGCAGCAAAAATCCCCCTATGCTTTATAAACCTCCTTACCTAGCTTTTTCTAGCATTAAAACGGCAGCGGGGAACACTGGAAACCTATTTCAAGCATCTTGACCTTCATAATGTCCATTGTTGAATAGGCAGAGTGGATACGGCAAAGTTTGTTCTCGTCATGTTGACGGATTGTTTTTGGATCACATTGAATCAATTTCGGGAGAAATTAGTGTCTATGCGATGCTGCTCGCCGCTGTAAAGCCGATTTTGTTTCTGAGCCTGATTGTAAAGCGCGCACAAATTTGTAGGCTACATTTAGGGAAAAAAGATGCGTCTTAGAATCGTGCAAATACGGTGTATATATATGCTGAACGATGGTCCACATGCGCGATTAATGAAAGCGACATGAAATTGGAAACCTATCGCCGATAGAACGGAGAGGATGTCTTCCTGCGGTCGTCAAATGGGCTGGGAAGAGGCGTGTTTACTTCATGAACCCGGTGTCTCACTCTTAGTGCGTATATACCCTTGATGTTGCTTTTTGTGCAGACGTGCGTCGAATGTGGTCTGCCTTTCGCAGCGTGCGTGTAAAGTGGCGCAACGCCCCATAGAGTGCTTAGGGAAGTAGGAAACGCAGAAAAATACGGAGAAAACTCACGCACGGTTGGTTTCGTATCAATTTTAGCCAATCTGCTTTGAAGGGAAATGGGCAGTAAACTACGAAGCAAAGTTTACTGACGTTGCGGGACGAGGCGGCGGATTGTCCAAGGCTGAAGCGTAACAGGGGCCGTTATTCTAGTTTATGCGAAAGACGAACGCGAATGAGGACGTGTACGAGACCGATGCACGTTAATGAACTGAAACTAGCTTAAATTAGTACGGACGCTCTGATTACGGTGGGAATTGTAGTCTAGGTGTCGACCCGTTACCTTCAACGCCAAATCTGAACCATCATGGCGAGTTTAACACACACCTTCGTCACTTCCCTATTTATGACGACTCAGTTGGGTGCGAAATTCTTGCATGTGTATGGAGTATACGTGCTGAGAACAAAGCATTAGCCAACTTGTCCCCAATTAACGGCAGTATCAAGTTAAATGTCATTAGAACTTACCTCCGTGGAAGCAACCCTTACTGCATCACATAAATGTACTTACGTAGGCAGTTTGAAGGAATTACGGACATTTCTATTGGGAAACCGAACTACGTGCAATTTTTCTGCATCATGCATAACTTGGCATGACTCAGCTTTTCACTGCGTTAAGTCTCCTTGACAGGTCGTCCAAGTCACCGAATGCAGGAGCCGTGAGTGGATGAGCTCAATATACCGCAGGTTTAACGATGAAGTCGATAATGAGTCGTGTTTCGGAGTCTTCGGAGAGTCGTTAGCAGCTTCTTCGTGGAGGAAAATAAAATGCGCGTAACGGAGGGGAGGCCAGATATGCAGATGGAGGAACAGATGTGATTGATTGTAGGGTTTAACGCGCCAACGCAACGCAGGCGATGAGTCACGCCGTAGTGGAGGGCTCCGGATTAATTTTGACCCCATGGGTATCTTTGACATGCGCCGAAATCTCGTGCACACGGGCGTTTTTGCTTTTCGCCTGCATCACAAAAGCGACACCCGCGGCCGGGAATCGAACCCGCGTCCACGAGCTCAGCAGGGCTACGCTTTAGACACTGAGCCACAGCGGCGGCTTATGGAGAAACATATGTCTGGTTACTGTAGGGGATGGACATGAAGCCAGGAACTTTGGTTCCACACACACACACCACTTATGTTTCGCTTCCGCGGGAGCGTCGGTAATGGAAGCAAATCTTTGCTCAGGGCAGTTGGAAGGAGGCGGCATCTCGGTGCGCAGATATCGCGCTTCACGTTCATCTGGCTCCAAAGTGCCAAGGCTAGGCAAAAAGGCTTGGGCAGATGAAGGTGATTTTTTTTACATATAAATTGCCACATACGGCATCCTCACCCGTAATGTATCATTACAAGAAATACAGGAAATTACAGGAAAAGGGAATAGGTATGTCAACAGTTTACTGTCGTTGCATGTCAGCGGTAGAAGAAACGGGCAGCCTTACTCGAATATTTCGTTACAATAAGAATAATATATATATATATATATATATATATATATATATATATATATATATATATATATATGTGTGTGTGTGTGTGTGTGTGTGTGTGTCTTCTGTATGTGCACTTTCATGCTGACAAAAACGCCTCATAACAAGGGTCAAATGCTACCCTAACTCTATAAAGTCTGCCGGATAAACTGCGGTGCCAGGGCACCGACCGTGACTGAGACCCTCAGAAAGGTTTCATCGCAGAGGCTCTCTCGTCGCAGCCCAAGAAGAGCGCCCTCTGAAGCCCCTGCTGTCCGGCGTCTTGCCCCCTCCGTCTTCGCGGTGTACGCCCGCCTTGGCGGCCCAGCGCCTGGAAGCGAATCGATAAGAGCAGGAGGGCTGGCTTCCGTCGTCCACCAAGGGCCAACGAATGCAACGACAATTAGGAACACGACTCGGGTAATCATCGTGCATCGCATCGATCAGGCCGCGAGGCGGCCTGAAGATAATGCGGAGCAGTTCGCGGAAACATTGTCGAGGCGGGCTCTGAGAAGGTGAACGCGAAGTCACTGCACGGCCGAAGGCCGAGGCTTTCCTTTTTGGGGTCACAAGTTCACGCGTGGTGCTCGAAAATCTGCGAAAGGCACTATGCGATACATTTAACGTTGGTGAGGTTTACGACTCTGAAGCACAGAGTAGCATGTGGACGTTTGAACAAGCAGTAAAACGTACGCTGTATTGTATCAGAAAAAAGAAAACGTTAGCCAGCCATTCCACTTCGCGAAGGTGGATGACCAGCGAAGCTGTATATATACTCTACAAACCTTCGATCCCCAATTTCTTCAGAGAGTTGAGAACAATACCGCATGCTGTGGAGATGTATGCGGTGTACAGATGATAGACGGCCACTTAATCTGTACCGTGTGCATTTTCCAAACGCCACGGAAGGATAACATCGAAACTTCGTGAGCACGGAATTTGGTGAAATGGGATCACCACGCTACGACGTTGTCGTCGGTGAGTTCACTTAGGATGTATCCAAAACTGTCAAGGAAAGATTTAAGAAATTCTTGCTGAAAGAGTTAGGAATCGATGAGGTCAGCATTCCTTGTACGGTGTGCCGACCCTTTATTAATTCTTGGCCAAATCTCCGATCAGCGTGTGTTGCAAAAGTGGGAATGATCCAGGATATTTTTGTTGACGGACGGGCGCAAAGAATTCGGCCACACACTGTTTACCAGAACAGGACGGCTAACCGCTGCTTACAGCCCTTTTTCGCCTACACCTTCCTCTCTTGTTTTAACAAAGGTTTCTCTCTCCTCTCTCAATCGCCACATACAGATTCGCCGAATATTCTACCCGTGTTCGCGGTGCCCTAGAAAGCATCGAAGTAAGGCATACTAATAAACTGGCAGGTTAAGATGTTGATTACCCTACCGAATGCAATGACCTTCTGATCGAGGTCAGTAAGAAAGAGAGCGGTGACGTGAGAAACGAAACTCAACTGCCGGCTATACGATATTTGGCGTTTGTTTGCGCAAAGAAAAGGAGCGGTAATGAGGATTTTCAAACGCGTTCAGAAGTACAGTGCATAATATCTCCATCTGGCTCAAAAATGTCGACTGCGCTGTGGCGCTGCCAAATGCAGAACGTCAAGTTTGCATGCATGGCGTGATTCTACAGCGCGACGATACTACTCGACACTGTGTTTTGGGGAATTTCACTGTTGTCTGCGTGGATTGGTCCGTCGAATGCATTCCGGTGAAGCTGAACCACAGGATCGTCCTAGAGTGTACCGAGGCGAGACGCGAAATAATCAGAACTTGGTGGAGTCTGTGTCAAAAACAAACAAACAAATAAAACACTTAACCTAGCGTTTGTAGTTTCTCTCTCTCTCTCTCTCTCTCTCTCTCTCTCTTAAAATATATGAATATAATTAAGGTATAAAAATAGGAGAAAGACATTTTAAACACTGTCTTGTCATCGTTGACCGGTGTCAGCTGTTTTCAGGTTTTTCTCAGCGGATTCATTTTCAAGGTAACAAAACGTGACTATTACGCGACTAGGAAATGCTGCAACAGGGAAATACTAATGTTAAGCTGACCATTTGCTGTCAGGCTGGACCAGCAAACGATAAAATTTGTTTTCTCCGCCCCGCGTAGACGTGGTCAACGTGGAGCAACTGACTGGCGTTCCAGATGTTTCCTGACCAAAATGATGCCTCAGAAAGAGCACAAAGCTCGGGCAAAGTTGAGTAATGAAGTTCGTGATATTAATAAAAATTTGCCAAAGTGCGTGGGCGCCTACATTAACCTCTTCTTGGAACCGGCGATCGACGGAACGACGTTTTATTGGTGGAGGACAGCTCTTTCAGCAACTCAGTTTTGATCTCTGCTTTAGAACAATTTGCTAATCACCAGAGGAATGTAAAAAACAATAGTTTCAAGTGTTATCATTCTTTCTTCGCTACTGTCTGGTTCATGCTCGACAACGAAGACTTATATGCTCTCTCACCTTAGGACGGCAGGTCCTGCTTCGTTCACGTCTAAGACCTCGTCAGCCGGTGCCGATGGCAGCTAGCTGCCTTTCGTTTCGTAGCCGATGCTGCGATGAAAGGCCGCCTGGAGTCAAATCCAAAGTCACTGCGCTTCGCCGATCAACGTCGCGGACGTCACAAGAAGGGCGGCCTGCAAGACACACGGGCTCGCACAGCGTTGCAAGTAAATGCAAATTTGAAGGCAGCCGAACACGAAATGCAACACCACCGTCAGGGTCGATGCTCGATGGTAGAAAGGACACACGCAGCCGCACAATTCCTGTTTTCCCCGCACAAGCAAGTGAACAGTGAAGAGTGGCAACGGAAGATTCTACAGTGGTCTGCGACCAGACGGCTGAACTGTGCGGTGCAGCCGAATCCCCACGCACTCGGCTCGCTGAGAACGCCGAACAGCTGAGCGGCTCACAAAAGGCAGGGACGGCGCGGCCGCACGTTTCCAAACAGGAACGAGCAACAGCGGCGGCCGGCAGCACACCACACCAGGCCGGGTTTGGAGTCGCACCACGGCAGAGAGACGCGAACGGCGAGCTGCTCCGGCTGACCGAGGCAGACGAACTCTGCTTCGTAAATGGAGGCGACTCCAGCGATGCGACCGCCGCGAGCGCTCGGGAAGCTGGCTTCCCACTCGACCTCCGAGGAGGAAGGAGAAGCGGCCGAGAGGAGAGATGGAGAGGGAAAGAGAGAACGCGGTGGAGAGAAACAACCACGTGACCAAGAATCGGCCCTGGTGGCCAGACGGCGCCTGTTCCCCCTCTCCGCGTTTGACGGGCTGCTGACCGGCGCATGAGGGAGAAGCCGATCTGCAGGAAAGAAGAGCTGCGGGGGAAAGACGGAGCGCAGGGCACTGATGGTAGTCTGAATCGTTGCCTTCGCTACAAAGCACGCCGAACGTTGTTTTGTTTGAGATCGTTAGAGCTCGGTTTTGGGAATTGGGAAACGCTCCGTAAAGCGTAGAGACATGACTAATTAGCTTGAGGTTTCTTTCTTTTTTTGGCGGCTCGTAACTACCGATAAGCGTGCGGAGAAATCTCACGTTGTTTCGCATAAAATCGCTCGAGACTGGTCTCGGAGTTGCGAAACGCGGCATAAAGGGAAAAGCGGTAACCAATTATCTGTGGTTTCGGTTTATGCTGTCTCGTTATTTCGTACGACGTTTCGTAACCCCGAAACCTATCTCCAAGGATTTATTGCTCAACAGCGCGCTATGAGCTCCACGCGACCATCGCTGTTAACGAGACAGACAAAAAAAGCAAAATCATAGCTATTTAGTAACGGCGCTTCCCTTTTTGCGGCGTTTCGCAACTCTGAAACCTATCTCGAACGATTTAATGGGAAACAAAGTGCGGTGAGACAAGCACGGCTACCGCTGCTTACAAGCCAGAAAAAATAATAAGAGGAAATTAATTACGGCCGGTCGCTTTACACGGCGTTTCCAAACTCTTAAACCTGCATAGAACGATTTACCTTAGCTACGTAAAAGCGAAGAAAACTGTTAGCGGGAGTTTTGTACCAGCTATAAAGCTATTTGATTTTTTTTCGTTCTTGTGCCATGCCATATATCGCTGTGTTTCTCCAATTCAGATTTTATCGATAGAACCTAACTTGCTGTCACTAAAGAAAAAAACAAAGGCAGTTTGAAAGCGCCTAACTCTTCGCCTCCCGTTGCACAAAAACTACCAGTAGCAGTAGCAAAAAGCCTTTTTATAGAGAAGGACGGGGCTGCTGGTAAATAAAAGGCAACAAATGGCAATGGCTTTCAAGGCTTTAAGCGAGCACTTTGCCATGGCGTCTCACCACTTGTCTAGCTCGGTCCCACCGAACAATTTTCACTACTAGTTACGCCACTACGCATCGGCTTCGTAGTGCCCAATTTCGCACATAGTTGGTAAATAGGGAAGTGTCGAAGCGTAGCACAAGACGAGGGGCAGGAACACAGAAGACGACGTCCAGAGCGCTCTGTGTGTCGTCTTCTGTGTTTCTGTCCACCGTCTTGCGCTGCGCTTCGACACTTCGTTGTTCATAAGTTGGCACTTGGTGGCTAGGACCGAAAAAGAAACTGCTTCGCAGTGAACGATACTTCTCGTGCGTTCAAGTGGATGAAACTTGTTTGTGAGACTAGCTTACTGTGCTTATTAGTCAACAAAGCGCGACGAAGACAATTAAACTATGAATGCGACGTATACAATAGGATGATTCCCCCAAAAGGGAGCTTCGGGACAAATTCTCGCCCTAATGTAGATCGTGCTGGTAATCGGTGAATAGTAGTCTGCACGCACCAACTATACTGTTACGGGCCACACAGCAAAGCGGTAATTTCGAAAACCGCTAGCGCGTCCTGTGAACAGTCGTGGTCGCTGCAGTACTGCTAAGGATGATTTCAAACACAATCAGTTGCCGGGCTGCGAATACGCCAGTTTTAGGGGCGAAGTCACTTAAGGGGTGGGGCTGTTGGCGGTTCCTGTCGTCGACGTGATCGTCGTCTCATGTAGTCACGGTACTAAAACAGCGGGAAACTACTTTACGCCTCGCAGTACTACGTAACGCCTACTAACAAAACACCGGCCACTCGCTTACGAGTCGCGCTAGAGCGCCTGGTAACGCGTACTAAAAAAAAAAAAAAACACAGGGACATTCGTTTACGCTTCGCGCTAGAGAGCTTCGTGCTTCACAGACAAGAGACTTTTACAGCGAAGTTGTATACCTCTGCCTCCCAACGGTTTCATCTCCGTTTGCAAAAACGCCAAGGCCCCAAGAATACACTTATACACTGCATGCTTCGCTCCTCCCCAGGTTTAGCGTTCGTGGAGATAACTCGGGATTTTTACCACGAAAGTGTTTTATGTCCAGGTACACCAAGATCTGACCGGCGTCATATCCGTCACGGAAATGACGACGCCATAAAAAGTTGCATTGTCGCGGCTGCGCCCGGATTCGAGCCAGGAACTCTCTCGCCGCAAAGGGAGGTACACATTGCTGATTTCCCAGACGGACCACTTACGCCCAGAGATACGTGTGTGTGTGCGTGTGCGTGTGCGTGTGTGCGTGTGTGTGTGTCTTTATGTGCGTGTGTGCACTGAAGTCATGTCGACGTTATGGAGAAGGCTGCCAATTACAGCCGAACTTCGTTATAACGAAGCAGTATCGGGTCAGCAAACTAGTTTGTAATATTCGATATTCGTTATAACAGCGGAGGTAAAAATCGGCTGTAACAAGTCGAAAATGTGGCTCGCGCAAAAATGCTTCATACAAAAATGCATTTTCAGGCTTTCAACCCGCTACAAACAACGTATCCCTTACCTTTCTCCTTGTTGCATTTCAAGTTGAATGAGCCGCAGCATGAGTACGTAAAACTACAAAAAAAAAAAACTATGTTCACATGACGGAGCAGCCTGCGTCTTTATCTATTTGATCAAGGATGTGATCTTCATATGATGACTGCTCACAGGAGTGAGCAGGATGGAGTTTTCCGCAGTGACCACGAACAAAAGGGCCTTTATACTTCCCCAGTTTCGGCTGCCGGAGGATTTTTCTAAGTAGCTTCTCAGCCCCCTGGTCAAATATTTCTTCGACATATCCGACATCGTGCGTGGCTCATGGTTTCTGTTTCGTTATAAAAGAATAGATGCCATTGAAGTAAAGCGTCACCAACTAATGAACGTATTTAGTTCGCTATAGCCGATAATTCGCTATATCGGTGATCGTTATAAGTAGGTTCAACTGTATCTGACATGTGCTGCGAAGGGGAAAGGTTAGTACCTAACACGATAGCCTACAGTCCTTTCACCCTTGAGGTAAAAAAACGAACCGCGCCAAAACAGCACCCCAAACAAATCGCGAACATTAACGAACAATGCTGCGCTTTCTTGTAAGAAACCCCTGCGAATTAACCTCAATGTTTGTCCAGAAATTCACATAGGCACATACTGTTGCCTGCGCGTATTCGCCGACCAATGAGACAGCACAGACACTTTCACACCATGATTTCTGAAATATTTAAATTCAGCCAAGCCACAATTTTATCCGCGGCCACCATACAAGATTACCATCAGCCTATACGTAAATCGAGGCCGACGGGCTTCCCTAATTGTGAGCAGTAGAGAAAAAAAAAAAAAAAAAACCTTAGCCACGTCCGACCGCATCGCAGCTTTTCGGCAAAACAAGACGCACGTCGTCCGTCCGCCAGTCTCTTCAAATGTCTCCAGCCCCGTGCTGGTCACGGAACACCTCCTTGAGCTCTCGAAGCCGTGCCTGGACGTCACCCTCCAAGGCGGCCCGAGAAAGGCCGCCGCAGTCCTTGAAGGTGAAGCACTTGGGCAGCTGCTGGATGACGACCGAGAGGCCCAGAAAAGACGCCGAATAGGCCCTCGCGTCGATGCCGCAGCGCGTTCGCAGCCGCGAGATGCTTTGCTTGAGGAGTGTAGTCAGCTTGGCCCACAACAGCACGAGCACGGCCTCAAACGCCTCAGCCTCCAGGTTGGCCCTCAGCGACGTCACGCAGGCCGTGATGCTCCGGAGTAGCCCGTCTACGTCCGCCTCTTGAGCCAGGGTCGTCTGCGCACTGAGGACCCGGTCTAGTCGTGGTTCGACTCCCGGGAGCAGCCTCCACACGATGATGTCCAGAAGACGATCCTTGGAGGTGTTGATAATCCCGAGGACGCTGTGGAGCCTGACTTCGACGTCACCGAAGCGCGTGAGCCCCTGGCGAGAACGGAGGTAGCTGTCGACAATTTTGGAGCGTATCTGCTGTACGTACATCAAGATGCCCATGAGGTCATTGACGGCAACACAGAGCCTAGCAGGCACCGCGGCGTTGTTCCCATCTCCGCTGCGGCGCTCGGATTCGGTCTTGCTCTCTATGGCGGCCGAGTAGACGGATACCCAGCGATGCACGCAGTCGATGAACGAGAAACTGCACGCGTGCTCGGGCCACTCAATGAGGAGCCAAAGCTTGACCACGTTGGCATTGATAGCGTCCGCCGTTTTCACAAAGGACGAGCTGTACTTCACGTTCGCGTTCAAGGGAAGCAGGTCGTCAGCAGCCACAAAGCCACGGACTATCTCGCTCGCTCGTGAAGCCACATCAAACCAGCGGTCGATGACTCGGGATCCAAACCACTCGTGGTACCTTTGGACATTGAGGACCTCGGGATCAACGTTGAGCAGGGGAAATGTGTCCTCCAAAAACGTCTTGATCACCGAAAACGCCTCTATCGAGTCAAGCGTTTTCTCTTCGCTGTCGTCAAGGGGGGAGGCGAGCACAGCCTCGACTTGCCAACCAACCCATGGCTTGAGGCTGCGCACCAGGAAGTCGTCCAGCTCGTGCATCACAACGTTTGTATAAGTCTCGTTCCAGGATTGCTGAAATAGCCGGTTGGCCTTTTGCTGGTGGGTTCGGATCTTGTCCAGTATCATTGCGACAATGGAGAGCGTGGCCTTTTCGTCTAAAGAAATCGCCAGACTCTCGTACCACTTTTTCTCGTTCTTCTGGAGCGCGGTGCGTGCCGAGTCAACAATAGGCAGTGGGCTCATGGAGTCCATGAGTGCGCACAGCGACAAAGCACCCGACAGGTCCGTCACGTGTAGTTCAAATTCGAGGTAGTACTGCTCGTGCAGATTTTCTAGCTGGCAGTTTATGTGATCGGAAAGTTCCTGGATAAGATGGTCAAGGGCATCACTTACGAAGCGATGTCCTTGGCTACCCAGCTCCAACTGGAGTTCCTTGAGAAGCAGGTACATTACAACAAAACTGATCTGCGTATTCACCTTCATTCTATGTTCAGTGGCCGCCTGTAGATAGCAGCAATGGGCTTCCACATCTTGCATGTTGTTCTGCAGTGCGTGCTGCCTAAGAAGAGTGAGGCCACGCCTGCCCACGCAGTCCGACCACTTGCTCCACTGTGCCACGTCGTCTTCGGCTGTTTGTTCGACGTTGTGCTCTAAGAACGCGAAACTCAATGCGTAGTGCTCTCGGATTCTTTCCAGCACACTGATGTCCGCTGACGCCACGGAGTGAAATGTGACAGAGAGCTGCACTTTGCTCTCCAGGTTGTGCCCTGCAGTGTCCTTGAGCACGTACCACTCTTCCACGCCGACACAAGGTATATCCTCGAGGGAACTCTCGAGTCGACCGACCAGCTTGTATGCTGTCCCTGGCCGGAAGTATTGGCTGAACACTTTTCGCAGAGATTCCAGAAACGCGCTCAGCGAGCCTGGTCGAGCGAGCTTCCTGATGGCATCCCAGAGTGTCACGGGGTCCTTGGCGAACACTTCAAGCACGAGACAGCTCGATGCAGGATCTAGGACTTCCGCGGTGAGCTCGGTCGCAGACTCCGAGAACCACTTGCGCTTGGACACTTCCGTCGTCCTACCACCGCCTTCGTCGGCCCACAGGTGGCACAAAACGTGCTTCCGGTTGTCCGCCTCAAAAAGTCGTTCGGAGTCCAAAAGCCTCACCTGGAAGCGGAACCGAAGTTCCTCTGCTCCACCTGAACGCCCTTCACCGTCAGTGCCCGCCCCACTGTCAAGCTGCCGCGTGCAGGTGACGTACACGAGCTCTCCAAAGACCTCTCTCACGAAAGCCGCCATCTGGGCCCGGGAGGCGTTGTATGGCCGCACCTGCTTTCCGACGCTCCTCCGGATGGTGCGCAGGCACTGCAGGCATAGCTCCTGCCTGCAGCTGCGCCGAAGCACCTTGCGGAACGGGCTTCGCTCCATCGGCAGCGGAAACGCTGCTGGACTTCCGCCTCACGCTGCTTCTCTTGCGGCTGTGCTCCGCCGTGGCCCGAATGCGTGTCGGGTGCCACGTCAAAGAGGACGACGATCTGATGAAGAAGAGACTGACGACACCCCACCATCATCATCACCTGGAGCGGGGACACTGTTTTGGCCGATATTACTGGGCAAATAACTGGGTAACATTAAGGGACAAGAAGAGAGCGCAGTGGGCCAGGAAACAAACGCGTGTTAAGGACATGTTAGTAGAAATTAAGAAGAAGAAATGGGCGTGGGCAGGGCATGTAATGCGAAGGCAAGATAACCGCTGGTCATTAAGGGTAACAGAGCGGATCCCTAGAGAAGGCAAGGGTAGCAGGGGACGGCAGAAAGTCAGATCGGTAGATGAGATCAAAAAGTTTGCAGGGATAAATTGGTCGCAGTTAACACAGGACCGGGGTAATTAGAGATTAATGGGAGAGGCTTTTGCTTTGAAGTGGGGGTAGACATGCTGGTGATGATGATGATGACTGGGTAACTAGGAAATCGCGCTTGCAGCTTTCCCTTAGTAGTAACGGATGCTGCTTGTTGTCATACGAGTATTCGTTTTCTCAGCGTTTCCGACCGGTCCTTCTATGGCCGGCATTCAATGGCGTGGAATGCATGAAGGCAACCATGCGAGTGCGCCACCATGTCTGTGGCCAAGCGTCTGTTGCTAGGTGACGTTGTGCGCACGGCCCCCAGATCAGGCACCCCTCTTCTCCTCCATGCAACCATGTGAGTGCGCTGTCACTCGTTACGTCGGGCTCCGCGGGATGGCGGCACTTGCCCATGTCCGTGGCGCATCGGCCATGTCTGTGGCCGTTTCCAGTATTGCCAAGCAAAGAAATTGACCGCTAAACTTTTCAACGAATACCATCTATAGCGAAAGTCTTGCCGCCGCCTTGGACAATCCCTCCGGGGTATATTTATTAGAGCAACAAGCGATTTGTTTCAAATTGCTATCCCCAAAGCCATCCGTCGTTCGTTTTTCTGTTTGGCTGGAATGTCGCTGAGTGAAGGTCTTTGCCAATAAGATTCAACTCGTACTGTGGCCTTTTATTTCATTGGACAAGGTAACCACTCGTCAGCAGTTATAGACCTTCGCGTAACGTATAAGCAATTAACTATTGAACTATAGCAATTGATCGTCGTCGGCACTTATTTCGACGCGGGTTTGGCCAAAATCCGCCCAGGCCTCCGACATTTTCATCATTGTTTGGTTGATAGGGAAATGGCAACGAAGTTGTTGTTGTTGTTGTTGATGATGATGATGGTGATTGCTAGTGGTTTTTCCTTCGTAGCGTGGTGATAACGCCTCATCTTACTAAAAAATCTAATATAACTATGTTTTATACTCTTCATTTAATACTAGCGCTGCTCATAAGGCAGGCACAAAAAACTCGTTAGGCAGAAAATAATTTTCCTGTTACAGGTGGTAGCTGTCTTAAGCAACATTGCCCTCACCCCTTTTCGTGCGCCATCATCCTAATTTTGTTTTCGTCGCCTCGACAGCCTTGAAGTCACCTCCCTCTGTGCTACCCTTGAATCCTAGGGCTACTGAAAGCCGAATATTTCCTTCATGTAGGTTTGGATGGACGCCTCCGCATTTCAACACTATGTGCCGCATGGCTTTTGTTTCTTTTCCGGAGACCACGAATATCCCGTCATTTTGTGCATACTTACCCATAAACCTCTTTCTTCGGAAGCAACCTGCTCTAACCTCAAAAAGCAAAACACTGCCCTTGGAATTATCGTAGAAATTTTGCTTTCTGATGTCCAATTTATCAGCCCTGTACATGTATAACGACGTTTAAGCTTCCATTTTTTCTCTTGAAATAATAACTGTAACGTCACCTGGTGAGAAGAAGGGGAGTCGTTGTCTTTGTCGACGCGTATTTCTTTAAGACGGTTCAACTTAAATTGAGGATGACTCAGAAAGGGATAGAACGGAAGATTGCAGGCGTAACGTTGAGGGACAAGAAGAGAGCGGAGTCGCCGAGCGGCCAAGCGGCCACTCACACGGCGCTCTAATAATACCTAGGGCAGAAGTTCCTCGGGAACGCCTTCATCACTCTCGCAAACAGAGACGGCAGAACGGATGTAGAACGCCAGTGGTCACCATCGTAACATACTATGCGCAATGTGGGCGGCCGCACACACGTGGCGTTCCAATTATGCGGTGCACACCACCGTAAGCACTCTGTAGAAGATCTTCGGGAGCGCCCTCACCACAATCGGAAACCAAACACCTTGCACAAAGCCCGTGGTCACCGCTGCAACCGCAGACAAAAACCACGGCGCGAAGCGCGGCGTGGAAACCAGACCACAGTAGTCATCTTTCCCAAACCCTGACGTCACATCCAGGAAAAAGTTTCTTTCTTTGTTTTTTGTTGCCTAGTCGGCGCATGCGCAGTAGTGCTCGTCCACCATTCCTGAACGTCAGGCGTGAACGCGCACTTGTTTCACGCCCGGCTTGGCACGGCTTGTTCATGTGTGATAACTTGCACGCATTTGAGAAAGAGGGAGAGTGACAGAGAAAGAGCAAACGTGAATAAACTTCATTGAAGCAACATCGGGGTTTAGCACGAGTGGTGACCAGCGCTCGGAGGGTGCGGGGGTGACCTGCGCTGCTCAGTCAGCTAGCCCTCGTTGTCCCTGAGGGCACCCGAATTGCCTAACGCCGGCGCCCAGTGCTGCTCAGAAGTGATCATCAGGAAACGAACTATGAACTACTGTTTCGGGGGCTCTGCAGTCGGGGCAGTTCAGTGTCTCATGGCCGATTCCCCTAATCTCCATTGCGATGATGCTTTCGCATTCATGGCACGTGAGGAGATTTACGGGCTATTTGCAACTTCTAAGCAGGGTGTCGAAAGAGAATTTTTTCGTGTTCGGTTCGGGTTCAAGCTTTTCGGGTTACGTTTCAGGTTCGGTTCCCGAGCACCATTCCGTTCCGGCTTTTACCGGCTCGAACGGGCTCAAATGGCTTCGGCGAAAAATACAGAATTTTTTTTTTGTTTTGCACTTTTATTGCCGCGTTTTCGCTTTTCGGTTACGCCGGTATAAAACAAATTATAAATGTCGGTTTTTGTCAGTGTTGTGACTTGGCCTACACAAGCGTGCAATCTACTGCAAAATGTTTTTTTTTGTGACAGGCCAACGAATACAACACTAAACGAAGCGAAGCGTCGTACTCGTCGTAATCGTCGTCGCATGTAGTCACGGTACAAAAACACCGGGAAAATCGTTTACGCCGCGCACCAGAATGTAACGTGTACTAAAAAAAAAAACACCGGGACACTCGTTCACACCTCGCGTGAGGGTGTTTCGTAACGCGTACTAAAAACCACCGAAACACTCGTTTACACCTCGCGCTAGAGAGCTTCGTGGTTCAAAGTCAAGAGACTTTTACAGCAAATCTGCATGCCTGCAATTCCAAAGGTTTCATCTTCGTTGGCGAAAACACCAAGGCGCCAAGAATACACGTATACATTGCATGCTTCGCCCCTCCCCAGGTTTCACGTTACTGGAGATAGCCCAGGATTTTATTGTTGTGTGTTTAATGCAACGGACGGTGGTTGCCAGATTTGGCTGTCACTATTCAAGTTGAGTGACGTTTGTTCCATGTGGTTATATTTTTGTTTTGTTTTTCTATCAAGGATTTACATGTGCTCTTATAACAATAAATCTATTGAGAAGACATTACACTGTTTGCGTTGGCGTTATCAGCCAAGAATGCATACGCATTAAAAGCACAGGTTGACGTTAACACTCTGCCACATTTTTTTAACCTCTTTGTCGTCTATCTCTGCCAGCCTTTATTTCAGACGGGCGGTAAAATGGGGAGCGGAGGGGATATATGTAGCTTGGGCTTTTGGGTGGGTGAATGACTTTGACTATTGATAAAATTACCACTACGCAGTCACAGCGCTCTGCCCACTGCACTACGAATTCAAGCGCAAGCCGAGCTCAGAACGCGCCTTATATCTTTCCCACTACTTTCTTCATTCAGATGCAGTCTAGGAGATGCTGCCGTCTAGGAGAAGTGAAGTGAAGCAGTTCATGATGACACTAAAGAGCGCTGACAATTGGCGTCTCGATGCCAGCGTCTTCGCGTACGTGGGACGCGGGTAAATTGAAAGCACCATCCGCCACCTACTGCTTTCGGTTTCGGTTTCGGTTCCGTTTCGTTCGCACGGTTTTCAAGAGGCTGTGGTTTCAGTCGGATTTACGCAATGCACTGGCGCGTGCAATCCAGTATCTAACGTTGATGCGTTTAACTGTGCCATACCGACGTATTAAAAATAGCGATGTGCAAGTTCATATACACGCGCAATATATGCTCGTGAGACAGCACATTTTCACTTTCGTGTTATACCAATTCCTATGAAAAAGGCATCAACCGCATTTTTTTCAGAATCTTAACTCGAAGCGCAGCTTTCTATATGTTGTCGTACCGACCTCTCTGTTTACAGAAACTGCACTACCGAACCAGAGATCAAAGTTTAAATATCGTTCTAGATTTTCATAGCGCGAACGTAACATGGCAAGTCCAATAATGATGCGTTCATTGAGAAAAGGCTAGGCTGAATGCAAAGGGCAGTCAGTCAGGTCAGAAAAACAAGAGACCGGAGGGCTCCTCATTTCACGGAAGAAATAGAAGGAGGGAAAGAAAATGCCATAAAAACGACCAGTAAAAAGGGAAGGATGTGCGTTCGCCTGCGGAATCCTCCGGAGGTAAAATAAGGTTGCTAATGAACAGTATATATCACAATTTAGAGTGCAATAAACGCGCGATAAAAGAGTTATCCGGCATTACAAAAAGAAATAGGTACCTGGGGCACAAGAAATTACGTCGCGGGGGATGGTGCTCCGCGCGGAAAAATATTGAAGGCATAAATCTCCTGCATAATGAAGTCTCACTGCGGGCATTTCTTCACGCAACCTTGATAAAAGCGTCTATGCTCCCCAACTCTCTCCCCCTCTTCCCCCTTCCCCCATTCTCCTAACAACCAAACAGAAACAATAACCAGAACAGAGATATAGAGGGATAGATACGCAGAGGTTAAGTCTCCTGTCTGTGATTTCCATTTCATTCTTGGTCGCTTGGATTTTCGACATAGCAAGCCTGTTCTCGCGATTTTTTAGTGTTGCGCTGCTGAATATGGTAGTTGACTGCGTGGTCCTGTTTTATAAATCTTCTCTAAAATCATTGTCCTTATTTCCGTACATGTTCCTGTCAGGCATCCTCAAACATGGGTATTTTACTTCCACAATTCTGCTGTTTCTAGGCTTCTTGTCCTTTCTTCCCTCAACTCCTGCTTGCCGAAAAGAGGTTGGGATACTTCTGACCATCTATTGCAACATGTAAAGTGAAAGCCCGGAATGTCCCGTTGTTCTAAATACCGTCGTCGTCATGATTATAGTTGTTGAATGGCCGTCACTGTAAATAGTAAAAAAAACACGTGTTTTAAGTTCGGGCTTGCAGCCGCACTTCTACACTAGCAGCCCGATGCGCTACTATTGTGCTTTTTCCGAGCTCTGCCAGCGAAGGAACAAAAGATGTTTTTGTTGTTGTTATTTTCTTAGTTGCAGCATCCCCACTTAAGAGACCAATCCCGAACTCGAAGCTTTGAAGGGCAAACCTACCTAGTTCACAGATTTCAGAAAACTGTGAATTGTAAAAGTAAACCATGTGTAACAGTGCGTGCTGCGGGACACCTGAACGTGATGGCACATGGCACATCACCAGCCCCACAGAGCCCGGTTCTAGGGAATCTGTGGCGTGTGTCAGTCTGCGTGGTGAGGTAGTTCGTGCCGTAAGACGAAGAAACGGAAGCGAAAAAAGAGACGCATACTTAGTGCAGCAGAAAAGAAGATTGTTGAAGTAATTCGCACAGAACGACAAAAAGAAACAAAAGGGAAAAAAAAGATGCCAATACGATGTAACAGTAAAATTGTTACCAAGTTCCGCCATGCTTTCGCGTTCAAACAACTCAAGAAAATTTAGGTGCCACACGGAGATTTTTTTGTTCTTTTTGCGGAAGAACTATGGCTGTCTCTACTTTGGTTTTGCGGCGGCGGCGGCGACCGCGACAGCGGTGTAACGTAGCGAGCGAAGACAAAAAGGCAACGATGGAGGAAAGTGGGGCGAAAGTTTGAGGGGGAGGGTGGCACCCGCTGCTATGGCGTCAACTCTCTTACTGCCTCTCCCTCACACTTTCGCCAGACACTTCTTCTCCGTGCGTGGCTCACGTTAACCACGTGACATTTGCGCGGGAGGTTCAAACACGATTTGCAACCACGTGCTCACCGGCGGCGGCTGCGCACTGCGAGATAACATCATAGTAACGGGCGCCGCCACGCGTTAGCTGACCACGCGATCAGTTCCTGACACGCAGCACATACGCGCCGTGACCAAGAAGACTGCGGTTTGCGTTGCGCACAAATTTCGCGTTAGGAAGTATAGTAATCACTAGTGCTTTTTCACCCCCTTCTTCTCGTAGTTGCCCTTCACCTTCCTTGCTTACCCTTTTTCTGCTTTTCATCCTTCACCCGGTTGGAAGTGATAGCGTAAGTGCGACTTGTAGAAACTGCAACTATCTTCTTTTCTTGACGTTCTTCGTAGTTTCATCTCCCCTCCTTTTCTGCGCATGAAGTGGATATACCTTTTCTCGTTCATCCTAGTTCTTCTCTCGGCCGCCGCGGTGGCGCAGTTGTACTGCTGAGCACAAGGACTTGGGTTCCATCCCGGTCGCGGTCTCCGCTTTTCTGGTGCAGGCGAAAAACGAAAGATCGTGCGTATCGAAATTTTGGTGTACCTTAAGATTCCGAGGTGGTCTACATTTTTCTGTATACCTCACTAAGGCTTGCCGTAAAGTCCAGTGTAGCACCCGCGCGAAATCACGTTCCCTTCCTCCCCCATAAAATGCATTTAGAACTTGTGTTTTTCCTCTTTAAAAAGTGGGAGAAGTCAATGCAGTGCGACATAGACACGGAGGTAAGAATAAGCCCCGAATAAACGTCATCTCTTTTGTTTTTCCATTTTTTATACCAGGTATTCCTCAGCTTTCCCACTAGCCACACCACAATGTCATATGGTTTATACCTAATTTCTGCAGGTCTCCACCATCTCAGCTGGCATTGCCCCAAATTCTCTCGGCACCAAGCTTCGTTCCGACGAAACAGCAATCCCACCGCACTCGTTGACTATCACACCCTATAAGGACACACTGTAGTCCTCATGTCAGATACCTTCATCCTCTTGCATATTTTCATAACCCTGAGAATTGTCATCTTTCTTATGATATTGTGCGTCCACGTGCCGACACCCTCTCTGTTATCTACACATCATGTGGAACGTCTGTACTGCTAAGCCGCAAATTTGTAGATAAAGGAGCAATTTTCTGCGTCAGACGTGAGATGTTCTGGCTGCCATGTTCCTGTACTTTACTGTTGTGAGAAGTGGGTAATATGTTTTGGTATAGTTTTCAGTTCCGACTGTTAAACGTACTGCGTGAAGGCAATGCTTTTGTGTTATTGGGTGGTCGCGCATATGATGATCTCGTACTTTACGTTTCCAATAGAATACAACTGAAACTCGTAGCCTTTTGCCGCCAGAGAGGACGGACATCTACAAATTTACATACTCACCTGAGCTGAAAACCAGGTGAGGAATGCTTGTTATGGGGAGGTGCCCCATCCCGGGGAAAGATTCATCGCAAAACGCCGCACAACTGATAGTAATTCGCTTTTAGAAATAACTTTACCATCTCGTAGACCAGGTAATGTTTTGTTGCTGTCGCTACCTTAGATAACTAAGCAATTAAAATACCCATTCCACATTCTAACTGCACGTTTTGGACGCGTCCATGCCTACGAGAGCCGGAGACGTTAGCAACATGATTTTATTGGCCTCTTGTGTGCTGTGTTGCCCACTGTCAGTTGTTGAGCGGAAATAAATCTCCCGGTGTCGTCCGTAGGTTTGGGCAGAAAAAAAAAACATCCCGCGCCATCTCCACTAACGTGAAACGTGGTGAGGTGCGAAGTATGCATCAGTGTATTCTTGGCGCCTTGGCGTTTTTGCCAAGGAACATAGAACCGCTGGGGCGTAGATGTACACAGCTTTGCTGTAAAAGTGTCTTGTCTTTGAAGCACGAAGCACTCCAGCGAGAGGCGTAGACAAGTGTCCCAGGGTTTTTTTAGTACGGGTTATGTTCTAGCGCGAGTCGTAAACGAGTTTCCCGGTATTTTAGTACCGCGACTATATGAGACGAACGACAATTACGACGACGACGATGACGACGACGACGACAGGAGACGCCAACAGCCCCAGCCCCTAAGGGACTTCGCCCCTAAAACTTTACCACTTTCAGACAACTAGCCCCTAGCCAGGTCGTACCACTAGGCAACAGAATAATACAGAATCATTGCTAGGCAGAACTAATGCATACTTTGACTACGCGCCTGCCTCGCACAACGATGTGAGTGTAGGCTCTGGTTGATTTATTTCAGTCGAAGATGATTTAGTGTCATCATGACCGCAGCTATAGAGATATTTTTGTACTGTCGCTCATCCATCCGGAGTCTTCTTTCAGAAAGGCAAGTTAACCAGATTAAACTGTAAATTAGAAGTGATGCCTGTAGACACAAAAACGGGTTTTTTTGAATGGCTGGGCAGGCTTTTTGCAATGATCCCGAAAGGACCACGTCTAGCCAGTGCTCGCAGTGCTCGCTGCTCGTAGACGTTTAGATTTGGCTGTGGGTATATAAAACTAGTGCTTCGCTTCTGTTTTACTTTGGCCAGGTGGCTCAATCGAGTTACGGACAGCCTTGTTTAATTGTTTCTGTTTGTTACGTTGTATCATTGATACCAGAATTTTTGATAATAAATTTATTCTTTGAATACAGACAGACAGACAGACAGACAGACAGACAGACAGACAGACGGACAGACCAAAATTTCTGCGTTTAAGTAGCCCAAGAAAGACTATCGCCCTTAAAAAACTTTCTTCTGGCTTGCATTCAGCCCTTTCATCTTCTCCTCTATGAAGTTTGTTTTTCCTCAATATGCATATGCCTGCAGTGAAGCACCCTTCGTAGGACTTCTTGGACCTGCAAGCGGCTGGTGCGAATCACCGGTAACTGCAGCAGCAATAAACGTTGCGGGCCTTTTCCTTGGGCTGAACACGAAGACTACATAATACGGAAAACCCCACCTGTATTTTAGGATAGAAGGGAAGGTGTTTTGCTGTATATGGCCTTCACAATACAAGCGCGTATACACACTGTAATACCATTAATCCAGCCCTGGGACAGGCTGAGAATCTCTGCTTGAATAAAGCAGATAACTTGAAAACAACGTGCGGCGTGCCTTTACGACGTGCACTAAACAAACCCCATCTTTTTATTGAACAAATGTATAGAGAGAAAAATGCGCGAAGCTCGGACTAACGCGTGAGA
The DNA here is from genome assembly GCF_048455015.1 of Haemaphysalis longicornis. Lineage (NCBI taxonomy): Eukaryota > Metazoa > Arthropoda > Arachnida > Ixodida > Ixodidae > Haemaphysalis > Haemaphysalis longicornis. Next base: position 581,571 of record NW_027526384.1, read on the forward strand.
CTTGAAGGTAGCGAAGCTGTACACAACCTTCACGACCATCACGACAGTTTAAGTCCACGATAGCAACCGAGTTGTTTCTTGTTCGCTGCCCCAACGACCTTTACTCCATCTTTGTTGCTATAAGGGCTAAGAAGAAGCAAAGCGGCTCCAATCGCGGACGTCGCGAGGAGAGGGTCTTCTTCCACGAACGAACGAACTGAACGCACACACTAAAACAAGGCGCCGCAGGTGCAACGTGTACACTATCACTTGTTATGGTACGAGCAGGTGGCGTGATTCCTACCCACACAGTCGCAGCCGAGTGAGTAAGCAGTTTGTCTCTCGGGTATTAAAGTCATGGTCGCGGCCGGGTGGGTAAAAGGACTGACTTTTCCGAGCCGATTCTGACGTCCTGGCTGTTGTTGGAGTTTGAATGTGCCGTCTTGGCCTTTGAAGTTTGTCTTTTGCACATCGATTTACGGACAGCTTCGTTGCAACTTCACTCGTCACGCCTGCATGGTGGTGAGGTGTCTTCACTTTTTTTCTCGGCGCGAGGCATGCGCTCAGGAGTACGCTACAACGTGTCTTTCTCGTTCCGAGTAAGTGTTGCCACGATACGAACGCTGGAGCTCTTTTTTTTTTGTGGCTAATGTTGGCCTATCTCCCTAAGTAGGTATGCTTAGCTTGACAAACGTGCGCTCGAGGCACGCGTGCACGAGCTCTGGGTGTTTTCTTAGTATTTTTAACTGCGGACACCATACACAAACGGTTTGCTCAAGAGTTTCCCTATTATAAGTACTTTCAAGGACATGGATTTATAGATGTGAATAAAGCGCCCAGGGAGGTACAAATTGATACGGAGCCCATTAGTTGGCAGCGTCATGGTCCAGCTGTGGCCATGTCCTGTGACCTGTGACCAGCGTCATTGTCCAACGCTGTGAATCGGAAATTCTAGTTTTCAAAAGGATTGGTTTGAGTGTGGGGTTTAACGCGCCGACGCAACGCAGGCGATGAGGCGCGCCAAAGTGGAAGGCTCCGGGTTAATTTTGACCACCTGGGGATCTTTAACGTGCGCCGAAATCTCGTACACACGGAAGTTTTAGCTCTTCAAAAGGAGTTACGCTAATTACCAAAAGCAGTTTAGCGCGTCAAATAGGTTTTATAAGCCGGAAATTTAAGTAGTTTTCTTCGTTGGCCTGATGATGCTGTTGAAGGCCCTCTTTTTTCTTCATTATCGTCGTCATCATCGTTATTGTAATTGTCATCACTACTATCTTTTTCACGCTTTTCTTCGGCAAATATTGTCACGCACGTGAAATAATCTAATAACTCCAGCCTCCCTGACTAAGTTGAAGAAGAAGAACGGTGCCGTTCGAGAACGAGAAGAAAGAAGCTGGGACCTCTAGACGTTGTGACAATCGGCACACCAGTTTTCTCTCTGCCTCCAGAGCCAAAGTTCTGCAAATAAACCAACCAATCCTGGACGTTACAATATTACCTAAACGATCCCTAAAGATGATGTGTTTTTTCTACCTTTAATGGAAAGCGTAGCGGGGCACATAGGTCTCGTCTCTAAAATGCACGATGTACAACCTTTCGGAATCGCTGCGGTTTTGACGTCAATCAGACGCTGGCACGTCACACCTAACAACGCCAGGACGTTGCCATGATTGTCTGCTAAAGTGCGCCTACAGGCTATACAGCACCGGGAACGGTAGCGTCGAGACGACAACGGTGATTTTTACGCAAAAAAAAGAAAACCTTGCATTCAAGCCACCATGTTCTAGTTTTTTTTTTTTTTACATTTTCCTTCTGCATTTATTTTCGCGGCGATTTTGCCGACATCAATGATCCAAATCTGCATTGCCTTCTCCAAAGCAATGACAATGAACCACAGCGCGGGCGGCAGCACACGGAAAAGGCCCGTCTGCGTTTCCAACTGAATTGGTATTGAAGAAGAGAGCATGGTTGAACTGGTATTACTTTGCTTTTGAGTGGGCGGAAAAGGAGAGAAGCGACTTAAATGCGAGAAAAACAGGTGGCCGTCTTGAGAAAAACCCTTTAGAAGAAGTGGGATTGCGGAGGAAGATAATAATAGGAAAGGTGTCCATCGGAAGAAGAGCGCAATTGTGCCCATCCCTTGAGTCCATTTTCAGGGCTGCTGACCCCGTCCGCGTACCCTTGTTCCAGTATAGTATCAAAATGTGCGTAATCAGTTACGCATGGTGGAGGTACCGTATAATTATATTATTAACTGAAAATGACTGTTAAGGCCTAGGGTATTCGGGTTAGGAGGGCGTACGAAACCCTCAAACTACGCATGCATGCGAGGTTGCGAGCCAGCATTTCAACCTTGGTTCGTAGGCAAATTAGTGCTCTCCCCCAAAAAAGAACAGTATTCGAAGGCCACATCAAAACACTCGCCCAAGAGAGTTGCAAAGAAAACTCAAAACTTGTGAACCCCTGTACACATTATGACAAGTGAAACTACTGCTGTAACATCAGCCTCTTCTTCTGTTTACATTTTTAAGCTCGAGGTACAAGGGCAACTAGTGCTTCACCTCATGATCACGAACTATGTAGTTGAGACTTAAAAAAAAAAACGAACAAAGATGAGAGAGGTGCAGAATGGAGCAGGCGTTTTATCGTCGATTCTAGAGGAACCGGCGGAATCGATTGTTCTTAACCGGCGGATAAGAGGGAAAGAAGCGTAGAAACCCTTAAAGAAAAATAGAGAGAGGGAAAAAGATTCACTTGACAAGCGAGGAAAACGAATGACTAGAGAAATAGGTGAAAGCCTAAGAAAAAAACTTCAAATTCCCAGCCAGTGTTCGAGAAAAATAAAAAAAAAGCATTGCATCTCTGCTTCACCCAACCGTGGCCCCGTCGCCAGCGACGTCCGAACGGACAGCGCCGGCGAACGTTGGCCCCAAAATTGCGCCGCAGCGCCGACAGTCTTTCCTCCTCCCGAATCCATCCACGGCATTCACGTAGAAACAAGAGCCGAACACGGGAGCGGCACCCTAGACCGGGAAAACGGGATACAAGGAAAGAAAGGGAGACGCGGTGGAGAGGAAGGGACCGTTGTCGGCGTAGGGACGCACCACTGGCTGGAGGCAGGGCGGACCTCCTCGAGGCAGAAGTGGGGTGAGAAAGGGAAAACCCGTAGGAGAGGCACAGAGGTGAGCAAGGTTATAGTTGGTAGGGAAGAGAGAAAGAAGGATGGAGAGTGGGAAGTGGATGAAAGCATTGACGTCTTTTGGTTATTTCTCTTCCGAAAAACAAGGGCACTCGCGATTCCGCTCGCGGAAGCGTGCTTATGGCCGACGGATTCCGGCAGCAGCGTACCGACTACGAGGAAATCCTTTTTACTCTGCTACAGAGACCGATGTGGGGAAATTTGGCCGAGTGGCCGCGCGGGCCGATGCAGCGGTTTGCAAAAGTGGATGGCGCTGTGATTTGCGTCTCGCTGTCTCCTTCTCTGCATCTTCAGCTTGCTTGCTTTCTTTTTTCCTCTCCCAACTGTCTGTCTCAGCTGGATGCAGTCGCGAATTACACGCTCTCGTATCGCCACGCACAAGCACGCAATAAAAACGGATGACGCGAATTCGTGCGCGGAGGGTGCAATCGGGTAAGCGAATTCTGACAACTTGGCAGAGGACTGAACGCGAGCACTGGCGAGTCCATTTAACACTGCCATTTTCATGCCCTCGTCTTAAGATTAGATTGAGATTGCCGCAAAGAAAGCGGGAACAAATAAACGAAAAGTCAGTGATTATATATAAGAAACAAAGGGAAAGAAAGTCGCGCGCCCTCTAATCAGGCGCCCGTTTGCTTTGTCGTTCGCCGCTGCGTCATCCCGTGCCGCAGACGAGATTCTGAGAAGGAGCGAAACAGTTCGTGGAGAAATTGTCATCGTCATTTCTCGGTTACGGTCGTCGAGGGGTGCCCCGCTCGTTAAGTGCTACTCAGCGTTCAGACTATAAATGATGACCTCAAAAAGAGCTAGGCGGGTAGCACCGCGCACTTTGCTAACAAGATTTGGCGTTTCTTCTTTGGCCGCCATATTTTAAGTAGTTTTTAAGAAGACATGGCTAGTATCACCAGATAAGGTATTAGAGTACCGCCACTGACGTACGCAAGACTGCAACAGCGGCCATTCTGATGTGTATCAGTGTTGCGAGATTGCCGCTTCTCGCAGCACTGCGAGAAGCAGCAAAACGGCATCTTTGGTCGCGTACACTTCTGCTGTTGAAATGCTGCGACACGCGTCATCTATGATTCGCGTCCGGAGCGACATCAGTCGCGCGCAGCTGCACAGAAGAGAGGCCACGCTGAGTATACCACAGTTGACCGACTAAAGCGCGTAAGAAACAAAATGGCGGCGCCCATAAATCTTGGTGGTGTAAAGAAATGTCATGTGATGCGAACTGACCAAGGATAATGGCGGCGGCACCGAACAATAAGAGAAAAGGGTGCCGATAGTCTGTAACCTTATCTAGTGACACTAGGCACGGCTACTGATTAACACTTATCAGCATATTTATGTCAGGATGCACATAATTGCCGCTAACATATATAACATCAACTAAAGAGTATCACACACATGTTAAACAAGTGCTTGGCTGTTCAACTAGCTAGGTACCCAAACGTAAACTACCTAGTTGCTTAATCGGCTAGGCGCTTAGCTACAGCAATGGGCAGGAATCGTGACGTATTATCAGTTTCGCATGTAGAATATCAAATCTACGAATATCCTAAATCTTGCGTTCTTATAACCAGTTACGAATGTAAGATCCTGAAAGACAAAAAAGAGAAAGAAAATGGCTCTCCGCTGTTCTGCCGGCTCATTTGCGACAGGTAGTAACAACGGTCATTGAAAAAGGCATGGATATTTACTGACACTTGTGAGGGGAAAAAATAAAAGTACAAGGAAGATGGGATTTAGGAGTCCAGGAAAGTATAGTTCAGCCGCCACTTCTTCACGTTCAGAGTTGAAGCCACACAGGCACAAAAAAAAAAAAAACAGGCACAGGCGCAATGGGGTGGAAGGAAGTTCGGTACTGCGCTGTACATCCTAACGGGTTCTCAGTCCATGAGAGTCTTGTAGGCGAGGAAGGTGTTCCCGGAGTACGCGAGCGTGTTCCCAATGCAGAGGAGGCCCGTGGAGAGCCCGAAGTGCCAGTCGGCGCCGTAGCGGAGCTCCGAGGCCAGGTATCCCGTGGTGCAAAGCAGGTAGCAGAAGACGGCGAACACGTTGAGCATGCGGTAGATGACGCTGAAGCCGTGCATGGGGCCGTCCAGCATGGCGCACAGCAGTAGCACCGCCGACACGAGCAGAAAGGTGAAGGCCGTCATGGCCATGAGCACGGTGTCTAGCCGGAAGGTGTACGACATGTCGTGCTGGTCGTAGTTGTACTTCATCAGGCTGATGACCAGCACGAGACCCACCAGGATCTGGAACATCTTGAGCACGCCCGACGGCGTCCGGATGTAGCCTGTGTAGTAGGCCATGGCTACGGGTGTCTTGCCCTTGCTTTTTCTGCTACGGATGCGATTGTGGCTGCTGCTGCTACGGTGGCTCTCGCTGGCTGGCTGGCTTGTCCTTACACGACCTCGCTCAAGTAGCGGGTCGAGGCCATGGCACGGTTCTGCTGACGGAGATCGGCTGCCGTTCGCTTCAGGGTTCGAGGCAAGCGGACGTGTGGCCAGCGATTTCTTCTTTTTCTGCTTCAGTCGTCTGCTGCTTCTGGGGCGAGTGACCATTGTACAGTGAATTAGATTTCGATAGTTCTTTCTGGTGCCTTCTTTTTGCGGCAGGACACCTTTAGCCTAGGTCCTCTTTCATGTGTGCGACGAATATACGGACAGTGACTCGCGTCGCCGAGCTACAATTTGCCGCTGAAGATAGTGATCCTCAAAGCCAAGCCAAGCCTCTATGAAAGCCTGCAGAATTTTGGAATGGTACTGATGATGATATACGTGGTTTTATGGTGCAAAAGAGAGAAATGTAAAGAGCATCATGACGATGTGTTAGGTGTTTATTAGTTGTTTAGATAAGATGTGGAAGTATTAAAGTTATATCAAATTTCATTTCGTAAGTTGGAGTACAGGACCAAGATTTAAATAATGGCCACGAGCACATAAAATGTCTTAGGATGAAGTTCCTGTTTTCTGAGGTATCATGAGGCTAAGTGGGATAATGAACAATATGATATCTGTTTTAAATTGTCACCATCAACAAGGTAATTATAAAATTGGCGACATATCTGCTCGCCTCGTTGCAAACGTCGTCGAAAGACGATAACCTTCAGCCTCCCCTGCCACATAGCGGCTTCCCCTCTCTTCCACACTAACTCTCACGCTCTTCCACTCCCGTCTCGGCCCTGCCGTGATAAAAACACTGCAGTGAAGATTTGCTGAATTCTAATTATCCGGCGTTCGCACTGCTGCCGCGCTATCTGTTGGGAACTTTTTTAGATTCGAAGCATCTCATGGTCGGGGCCTATCTCCCTCCCTTGTTGTTGTTGCGCCGTCCACACCCCCACTGCGCATGCTCGGCTTTTTTTTTTTTTAATTGCGAAAGTTTGCTCTGCAGCATAAAACGGTGGAGGCGAGTGTGTTTAAATGTACATAAACAGGAAGTTTTCACTAAGAAAGTCTAAAAGGCTCCGGTGATACGGCCCAAAGAGCCAGCGTCTGTAGTCGGGAGGTCGGCCTGGGTTGAGTCCCACACTATGTAGTACTTGCTGTCGGGAACTTTGGAGGCCACGGCAAGTCCACAGAAGATGGTGAATGTCTGCGGTCGATGCCGACGTGGTGCAAAATGGGCATGTCCGGCCAAACGGAGCCCGTCGATCCGGGGGCCAGGTGTGGGTGACAGCTGGTGTAAGAGCAGCCCCGACGCGAATCCTTCGTAGCGCCACCTCCTCACGGCGGGTGAGCCCACCAGGGAGGTTTGATCCACACGGTGGAATAAGTGCCCGTGTGGAGCGCCGAAGGTCTTCTTTGTCGGTGGCCAACTTTGACATTGCGTCAACTGGAAATAAGGGGAGTGGATGCGTCGTTGGAGGTATACGGGTCGCCGCATCCGCCTGTTGCTGTCCAGGGGTCGATGTCCTCTGGGCCCAAGTAATCTTCACTCTGAAACTTAGGGCCGCAGCCTTCGCGTGGATAGTTTGGGACATGGGCACTTGATGAAGTACTTTCCGGAGGTCTCGGACTGCTTGCATTGAATCTGTAAAGATGTTGACAGGTTGCGATTGGTCTGGCCTCAGCAACTCTATAGTCGTCAAGGCGTCGAAAATCGCCTTGAGCTCAGCAAGTGTTGACGGGGGCCTCTGAGGGGCGTAGTAATGGCAGGTTTGACAAAACTGCATGGCTGGGTTTACGACGGCTGTGGTAATAAGGCTTCATGAAATACTGGCGTCGACGTAAAACGTGTCTTGGCCTCGGCTTGCTGAACGCCCGGTGGTGTCTTACCCTTCTATGGCTCCTGGAGCGACAGTGTTGCCGGTGTCTTCCTGGGTCGGCACGAGACATATGATGTTGATAATGCTTAACTAAAGACAAATCCATACCACGTACAACATCTCTCTCTCTCTCTCTCTCTCTTTAATGCCTCTCCACTCTAACACCCCCCTCCAATAAAATTACACCATCTTCCCGTAAGGTAACCCTGAGTAGTATCCGAAACAGCCATGGGGTCAACGCAATTTCCCATTTCGTAGTTCCGGTAACTGAAAAGTGTTGTAGTTACCATGGAAACTAAACGGTAAATATAACGGTAGCTACGTACCTCAACCTCACGGAAACGACGAACTGAAAACTAATGGGCACTTGAATCGACCCCATGCCTGCTTCGCATACTACTCAGGGTTCCGCTACGGGAAGATGGTGTTATTTTGATGTGCAAGAAGGACAGGGCCACGGCGGCCCACATCCTGTGGGACTGCAGAAGACACCCGAGGGAGGCCAGTGCAGCAGAGACGTTCCCGCCGTACCTTGTCAGTGCGGCGGCGTGCAAAGACTACGTCATACAACACATGGCCGTCCAGCAAGTGGACGCCCTCGAGCTTCAACGCCCGAAAGTGTCACCCCCACCCGGGGGTAGGCATGAGTAGGTGACGGAAGCCGAGTGGCCGGCTGACACGATGTGAGGCCGCGTCGCGTTTGCAGGACAAATAAAGACGTTTTCTCTCTCTCTCTCTCTTACTGTTACAACCCACAAGGCTCTAGCGTGAGACCGTCTTGTATTTTGGGGTTATAGTATGATTTTTATTTATTTATTTATTTATTTATTTGAAGTGCTCACCAACAGCACAGGGCCTTCTCGGGTGATGCACTGCATACATAGGTACAAAGAATACGAACAGGCAACATACATAGATGCATGGATACAAGGAATACAAACAGTACAAATATGGGCAACGCATAAATCAAAAATTGGTAAATGTGGAAGTGCAGATAGATATATACAAAAGTGTAGTGTTATCGAAAGGAGACACAAACATTTTTGAACGGTAAAGGCTCGGAGGATGTGTCTGGAGTATGCACAGGAGAACGTACGAACATGTCAAGGAACGTACGAACACGTACGAAGATGGGCAAGGTAGCGCTCTATGTGAGGAAACACGAGAGCAGGGAGAGAAGGGCAGGAGCGACCTCTCCACAGCATGCGTATCCAAAATATCAATCATTTCAGAGAGCGCTTAAACAGTACCAAATCGCTGCAAAAAACGTCTATAGGAGATAGAAACAGACTGTTATAGGTGAGCTGGCACCGGCTGGCTGGTGCCAAACTCATTGATGTGTCTACATCGAAGCATCCATGCTGCCGTAGTGGTCTGCTTGGCACTCGCAGATGGACAGAGCTTACGAGGCAAGGGCAGTCGAACTTCGAGTGAATACAATTAAACAGAAAAGCCAGGTCGCGCCTGGAGCGTTTCGCTGATAGCTCATCTAAATTCAAGATCTTCAGAAGCCCACCGTGCTCATATCGGCTCATAGGTGAGTGGCGAGAAAACACGGTTCTAGTAAAGCGCTTCTGAATCCTTTCTAGTCGAAGGGAGGACGAAGGGCTTAAACAATTCCAAATTGCACTAGCAAAGTCGAGCTTCGGCAAAATGAGAGCGCGATACAGTGAAACAAAGCATGATCGGTCGGTGAAATCCCTGGTCGCGCGGGAAATTACGCCAAGCGTACGGAGACAGGAGTTGTTCAGATAGTTCACATGCGCGTTAAAGAGCAGTTTCGTATCCATCATTACGCCCAAATCGCGCACTACGGTGGCGCGTTTTACAGGTTCACCGAGCAGCAAGTACGTAAAAGTGAGCGGGGAAGACTTGCGAGTGTATGATATTACGATGGTTTTCGAGAGGTTAAGTTTTAAATAGTTGCAGTCACACCATGCAGAAACTGCGTTGATATCATTTTGCAGCAGTACACGATCGTAAGGTGAAGAAATAGTGCGGTAGAGCTTCATATCGTCGGCATACTGGGAGAGCGAATAGTGCTTAATAGCGGGGTGTATGTCATTAACGAAAATGACATACACCCCGCTATTTGGTTGCTGTAGCAAAAATTACGCCAACGTCTACTTTTAAGTAAAAGAACACTGCCATTATCAGTTATGTATTAGATGTTTTGCCCAGATAACTATAATGTTTTCCTGTTAATAAGCAATGTGGACAGTATGACGTATGCTGCCAGAGTTAGTAGTTTGAGAATCGTTTTGCCGGTGTAATCGTCTTGTTCAAGAGTTCTTTTATTTGCTGGGGGGCAGAATTGAGGGACAGACAAAGAGCGAGACAGACAGACAGACCAAAATTTTCGTATTTAGTAGCCTAAAAAGACAGCACTCTTTAAAAATTTGATATGCGAACATTTCGTTGTAAGGATATGTGCGACCAGATCAGACCGCGAACAACCATGGTGTCGTCATGTTCACGCGCCACATGTTTTACAGTGGGATAGCAGTTGTGACATTTTCGTGGCAGGTGACTTATGGATATAATCGCTGGAAGCAACACACGCATGCACACACGAACACACGCACGCACGCATGCACACATACAATCCTTGAAGAGTTCAAAAGCTGCTGAAGCACGACAACATTCGATGTTGCAACAATCTGCTAAGGAGGCTTAGTCTATACAACATTTTGATCACTGGCCTTATGAGAAATGAATAAGCGGAAACATCGACCTTCTTATCTTTTTAAGCTGACTGGAAGGCTTAGAAAGCAACAATGTAGGCGCCCAAACATTAAGGCAGCCTAGCGTTTTTAGGGGAAGGAAAGGGGCCAAGAAGAACACATTCGAGTCACGTTAGGGCGCCTCCTCCAGGACGCTGCCCCCGTACGCCGAAACTCATTTATCACGCTGGCGCAAGACTGTCCTGCCGTACATTTCAACGGCCTGGTCTTGCCTTCAGAAACACCCACAGGACATAACTGTCAGGGGAGTGGAGACACCGATACCGCCTACGTGGACCACGCCACGGTTTCAGAGTATACCAAGGGCCATATATTGCTTGGCTGGGCTTGGCTTGGTATGGCCGGTGTTTTCGCAAACACGGGCAACGAAGCGACCGAGCTAGCCGCCGGTTCGGAAAGCAGGCGATCTGAGGCAGGCGAGTTTGAGAGCCTCCTCTCTGAACGACGTCGTGCGCTGTCTATCTATCTAAATTTGCACTGACCAATGTATCCTGCAGCTCTATAAAGAAAGGCGCGACTTGTCGCTGCAGCGGCGTGCTCGATAGCTACATCGCAATTTCACGGCCGATGGGTTTTGTTGAAGCGGTCCAACGACATGTCGACGGCGTTTCGAAAAAGGAAAGCTCGCAAGTAAGAAAACGAGGAGCGATAGAACGAAAAAAAGTGACCAGAAGGAAGAATGGGCGCAAAAGTATATTTTCGCTACCTAACCTGCCTCGTTTGCCCTCGTTTTTCCCACCTTGTCTTCGTATCGGTTATCTTTTATGCCTTTTTGTATCAGCTTTTGGGCACTTTTCTTGCTACAAGCAATGATGGCTGTATAGGAAAACCTATAGATGTGTAGTTCCTCACTATAAGGGCCGGGACATTCGCACTGAAATCGAAAGCCGCTGAAGTTTCGAGCTTCGCCAGATCCGGCAATCACGGCGGATGCCGGGATCGTAAGGAGCCTTTGAGGGATCGTAGGCAATAGCCGTCGTGCGGACCTAGGTAGGCAGGGGTGTTTCCAAGGCACTTGAAGGGGGGAGGAGAGGAACATAAGCGCACAGACACAAAAAATCGTTAGAAAGCAATGTATGAAGCCATTCCGTGTCCATCAGAAACAAGCAGCAAAGCCGGAGTACAGCGTCTGGTGTTGCGCGTCCTTATCGCGAATCAGACCTCTGAAGGCGGCGATATGGATACATAGGGCATTGACCAGTACAGCTGGAGTGATCTCTTGTCCTCAAAATTAATTTTCGTTAATACTCATGTGAGTTATAAACATTGTGCAATCAGGTTATTAGCTTGAAGTTCAGAACGAGTGAGCCATCTTCTGGGCGTATAAGGACAAAGGTTGTTCCAAAGTGAGGTTCTGCTCGTGTCATGCCTGAGGCCGATTTGATGACATATACCGACATATACCACGACAATACAAGTCCCGCAGACGTAATTTAGCGGGATGCGGGCGAGTTTCACCTACACAAACGGTGAGGGGGAAAACCCAAGAGTAGATAATGACCATTTCGACGGCGGAATGGAATCAAATCGCACTGAAAAACAGCGTGATATCATTGCGGGAGGCGGTCACGAAGGGCGAAAGGTTATTTAGAGGTAAGCTTGTTATGGCTCTCCCGCAAGTGCCATCGTTCTAGAAAGGGGCATCGACTGCACAAGAGCGTTGTGCAAAAATAGCATTGCGTGACCTCGCCGACCCCGTACTCGGACCGGAGGTCCTGGCTGCGCCGGGGCTACTGCGTCCCGCGGTATCTTGGGTTGACCGTCGTCACGGCCACTGCCACTCGGTTGGTATCGAGCGACCGCAGCACAATTCGAAACTCCCGCATCGGTGCAACGCCGGTGTGCTACGACTGACACCGGTTTACACAAACTTTGCGTTGTGTCTACACGTTCGTTAATTAAGGGCTGCTTATTAGTTCCTTGGCTTCCCCTACGAACTTATCCTACGCGGTATGGTCTAGAGCTCTTTACTTTCTATTCCTCGAAGGTACGCAAACTAAGTCCCAATAAATAGACCATCTGGGCTCTTCTTGCTTTTATTTGGGCAGCGATGAAATAACCCGTCTCTCTGTCACCTGCCAGGTTCGACACAGCCCAGACATAGCAGTAAGAGCTGGGAAAAGAATACATCGACCTTGGAGTCGGTCCAATGGTGGGTTCGGGCCACAGGGGCAGAAATGGGCTTCCAAATTACCTGGGACTTTATTGCCCTATAGACTGGAAAAGGCTTATTAGCGGCCCATCACTAGCTCTTGGTTAGGGGAAAAGTATAATCGCCACGGCTGCTGCAATCTATGCACACATCAAGGAATAGACTGCCCCAATTTTCTTAAAAGTGTTCCGGGATCACAGAGAGATAAAACACGGCCGCCAGAAGCAATTTTTTTTTGTTTTAAAGACTATCAACATTTGTATGACCCGTCAGATCGCCTTCGGAAGTCTCGGGATCCGGATGCTGGGTTTTCCCTTAACCCGGCCAGTCTCGTGTCACGTCACGGCCATCCTCTAGTACCTGCACATCTTCTTCTCTTTCTCCTTCTTCTTCTTCTTCTTCTTCCTCCTTCTTCCTTCTCCTCCTTCTTCCTTCCTCCTTCTTCTTCTTCTTCTTCTTCTTCACCGTCGTCGTCGTCGTCGTCGTCGTCGTCATCATCATCATCATCATTGTCGTGTCGTCATCGCCGTCTTCCTCGTCATTGTCGTTTCATTTATTTCAACTAATGGAGAAAAGCCTTTCCGATCCGCTTCGAAGCGCTTCAATCCTGTATCACCGGAACCAAACCCTCGTACCCTAATTTTTCCCATCTGATCCTTGCCCTTATATTTTTCCTTACTTACTGTGGGCCTTGTCCGTTGGTGGCAACATATTTTGCTTGTCAGGGGGTTTGACCACCTTTCAGCCCGCCGCACTACGTGCCTGGTCAGATTTCATTTACTAACGCAAATGCCTTAAATGCTCTACTCTGCAACAAAGCGTCCTTGTTTTTTGTTGTTGTAGTTGTCCGGCCAAGAAACAAAATGGACGCCGCTGTTAAGAGTAAATACAGAAACACGCGTGATTCGGTAGGATTTAAACCCGGGTCTGCACAGTAGCAGCCAAGTGCTCTGGCAACTGTGCAATCTCCGCACGTTTCCAGCATAGAACAAAAATTGTTGTCGTTGTACATTTCTTCTTGGAACATATCCACTTTAGGGATTGGACAGGAATCGGGAGGTTTGGAGGGCAATGTGTCCGCTTCACGAAATACACACAACTTTGAATTGCAAACGTAAGCACGGTAGCGTATTGCGCGCCACGGGACCTCTGAACGTGATGGTATGTGAGTAGCACAGGTGCACACCTGCCGCACAGAACCCTGATTCTAGGAAAGCTGTGGCGTGTGACGGCCTGCTTGCTGACGTACTTCGCGCCGTTAGACGACGACGAAACTAAAGCGAAGAAAGAGACGCATTTTAACCATTCTCTGTTGATTGGCCGATCCCCTGATTGGGTATGTGCCATACCTAAAGGCGCAACAACAACAACAACAACAACAACGACGCCTACACAGTGTAGCAGGAAAGAATTCGGTTGGTGCAATACGCACCAAAGACAAAGAAACGAAAATGAAGAACGAGATGCGAATACGACGTAGCACTAAACAAGATACGTTGATACGTATCGCAAGAGTTCCACCTTCAGAGCACGTAAGCAGGGTTAAGTGCCCCGACAATTTTTAATAGTGGAGCTTTTCTTGGTCGAGGCTTTCATGTGACGAGATGTGGTAATTCATCAACGAGATGTGGTAACGGGAATTCATCTGTTGACTTGGAGAAGTTCTATGAAGCCTAGTATCGCGATTGGGCAAATCCAGGCAGCCTCGCTGTTAACGCAATTCTTCAAAACGTCAAGTCGGGGAAGCTGGGCTAATTTTTTTCTCCTAATTCGAGCTACGATGTATTTGACCGAATTCATTCCCTAGTCCCTGACACTCATTTTTATCCTTAAAGTTTGCTGCTATAACACTCTTCTCCAAGTCTAGTTAGGCAAACTAGAGTTTTCCTTAAAGACATTTAGTAAGGACACAAATATTTGCACCAGATGTGGGCAACTGATGTACGAATTAGTCGTTAACCCTCCTTTTCTCTGTTATAAACGTAACCCGGGCCTCTGTGCATTCAGTGCCTGTAAGAGACTCCGGAATGTCCCCAAGCCTCAATTATTGTAGGCACAACTTTTTTGTCGAGGTTTGTACAATCACTCACAACTTGTCCGATATAGTTACATTCAGCAAGCTTGTTGTGCATTTCACAGTTCAAAGAACAGAGCTATGGGCTTGGTTGTTTAATAAACAGGTGATTCTTTTCCCTTGACACTGCAGGCTAGCTTACGCGCACGAAGTTATTGTACACGTGTACGAGAATTTACTGGACTATCGTTTCCCTTCTTTCTTGCTCTTGTCGCATACTCTAAGACTATATAAAATAAAAACAAGGTTTTTTACGCGCCAAAAATGCCCTGGGCTACGAAGCGCACCGTATTTGAAAGCTCCGGATTGATGTCGACAACCTCGGGATCCTTAACATGCGCCGAAATCTGGACACATGGACGTTTTTACTTTGTGCCTTCGACTTAAAAGCAACCCCTGTAGTCGGGATCGAGCGCGCGACCTTGCGCTCTGCAGCACAACGCCTTAGCCACTGAGTCGCCATGGCGGGACGAAATTACATAACGGCTCTTCCAGACGCCTTGCTAGAAGTGCGATTGGAATCAAATTAAATTGGAAAAGTGCGATTCGAAGTTAATTAAATTGGAGAAGTGCGATTGGAATTGGAATTAAAACTAAATGACATGTTTAAAAGAGCGAGCATGTTAGAATAGAGAAAATGCAGCAACAAAAAGTACTCAGCCAAAATAGCGCTGTAATAGCGCTGGCTACTCAATTAAAACATCTAAACGAAAAAAAAAAGTAGCGGCGTAATTGCAGCCTTCAGCTTTTATGGGAATCCAAGCAGCAATCGAACCAGACGAATTCTGAGCAAAATCCAAAGCTGAATTTGGGAAAAGCAGAACAAAACTAAACAAAAAGTTGAACGAATGGCTGCCGGAAAGGTAGCCGACGTCCGCATTTGTATTGACTGGGGGACCTCATTATCGGAGCCGACTCGGCCGAGATAACGAGAGAAACGCGATCGACAATGGTGGGCGCTGGGCGCCGCGAATGCGGTGCGATGGCTTAGGGACAACGGTGGCCCGGCCGCGGCGAGCTCAGGATCCCCCGCCCCCATTATCTGATTAAAGAACCCGACTGCAGGGCGAACGCGAGATGCTTCTCAGACGGACGCAGAGAGCGAACTTCGGGCTGCTTCAAGAGCTGAGAATTGGGTCCCCATTTTCCTTGACAGTTTTTTTTTCTTTTTTTCGCTGGATGGCCTCTTTGCCAGCATTGTAAAAAGACGGTTCTCAGACGGGAAGGCGCCAGTCTGCCAGCCTAGTTTCTTTCCAGTCCTCCTCTCCCTTTTAGTTTTTGCATTGGCATTCCCGACTCGATACAAAGGTCATTTAACAACTAAAGAGCCTACATAAAGCCCGTGAAGACGCTGGCCAGACGAACACTTCTTTACCTCAGATGCTGACGTTTCTTTTTACAAGTTCTTGGTGCAAATCGGCCAGGAACCTTCGCATAGGGACCTCTTACTAAGGCTTTCCTTCGGCGTGGTCCCGACTGCCTTTGGCTTTCATGTCAACCGAGCTCTGTCCACACCGTCTAGACAGGAAGGGAACCGCCATTTCGTTTCATCATAGAACAACTACAGTTTGTGTCCTTCTTTTGAAGGTTGATAAAAAAGGCGACTGAAGCGAAATGGAGCTTGGCAAACGCTTGCTGATAACAAAAAAAAAAAAAAAAAACTGAGGGTAGTAGGCAATGGGGAGGCTTTTCTTGCATGTGGGAAGTACTTACTTTCTTCATAGCGTTTCGTAATGTCTGCTGCAATCCCAGCAATCGATGAAACAGAATTCCTCTTTCCCTTTAATCGTGGCACATTCTTACTGTACGCCGCCTCAGCAGGAGTTACTATCTGATTAAGAAGAAAAGCAGTATTTCTCTTCATTATCTTTTTTGTAAGTGTAATCTTTCCGAGGACGCTCAAAAAAGCGCTCCTTGTTAGACATAGTTTGTTGAGTCGTTTTAGACTCTGCTGGTAAAACTCCCCTTCCATTAAAAGGCCATGACACCGTAATCCTTTTTGCATCACACAGCCGAAAGCTCGTTTTACGAAATCCCAGTCTCTCCACTGAGAGAATATAAACACAAATAAAAAAAAAGGAGATGGGAAGGATTGTGAATTCACTCCTGCGAAAAATTATCCCTATGCCATTGCCGTCTTGCGTAAACTGTAGAGCTGCGAGGCAATTTGCAATGTTGCACAGTTAAATTTTCGTCTACGCAGATTGAGAAAGTCGCTTAGAGCGAACCAACTTTACACTGCCTTCATCTCATTCAGCCTACTCTTCTCCCCAAATACATTTCCAACTGGCTTCGCATTCAAAGTCCATGACCAAAAGGGTAAGAATTGGCGATAAAGGCTGAGTATTAAAAAATAGCTAGCCTTTACGGTGCAAAAGTTCTATGCATGTATGTGCCTCTATCACATTTAAACGAACAATACGGTGCTCCGAAGACACTAGAGAAAATTATGCCGTTGTTCTCCCCTTGTCTGGGTAAATCAAATACCCTCCAGTATCCCGTATCCCCCTCTCCCCTATCACCCTTCCGGCTGTGTGGTTCGCATGCTACTTAATATGAAACGGGATCGAATCGTTACACGGTGGCAGAACGAGGATGACACGTACCGTGGTAGATGAGGTGATGATTTAATGGGGAGCGATGAAAGGCCGAGCGAACACCAGTGATATATCGTGTGCCTTCAGTTAGGCTGCCATGGAGGTGAGCGCCACAGGCCACCTGTTATTTGTCTTGTAACCATATGTAGCTGAACCCGTTCGGTATCAGTTCGAGGTGCGTATTGGAGATGAGAGTATGTGCACCAATTTTGAACACGATGGTTTCCTTGTTGGCCAAAGTAAACGCGAAAATTTGGTCTGTCTGTCTGTCTGTCTGTCTGTCTGTCTGTCTGTCTGTCTGTCTGTCTGTCTGTCTGTCTGTTTGCCTGTCTGTCTGTCTGTCTGTCTGTCTGTCTGTCTGTCTGTCTGTCTGTCTGTCTGTCTGTCTGTCTGTCTGTCTGTCTGTCTGTCTGTGATCAACTGGGTGGGTGATAGAATAACCCGTGAGGAGGAGAGACGCCAATAAAATGGAAGGGAGCAGAGGGGGAATAGAGGCAGGAGAAGGCGTAAGCGAAGAGCAAGGGGGGAGAGGATGAAAATCTGGGCGGGAGGGGCAGCAAGATTATAGAGAAACAGGGTAGGGGTAGAGAGAGGAGCGGTATGGGTAAAGGAAGGGGGAGGAGAGAAGCGAAAAGTAAGAGGCGGAGTTGGCTGAGAAGGTAAGGAGAGATGAAGGAATAAAATAAGAGAGAGGGAGTGTGAGGTTCTGCTTCAGGAGCCCATGTTTCCTCAAAGGGAGCATCGGAGTCTCACTCTAGTCCCATTCTGCCCTCTTTCCTGCTCATCCGTCGCTGTCTGTCGGGAGGCGCGGGATCGACGTTGCCCCTTCTCGCTTCGTCCCTCGCTATCGATGGGAGCGGGATGATGGTGAGACGACTCGTTATTTCGCTTTTCACGGGAGTGAGTCGGATGCCATCCACGCCACCTTGACTGATAACAGGTAGTTTGATGGATCGGTCAACAAGATGTCGCAATAATGATGATGACGATGACAAAACGTCGTTTCTTACGAGCGAACGCTCATTCTTTTCCTCTTTGGAGCTCCAGGCAAGCGTGGTATTGTATCATTAAAATTATTTTACGCTGATGAAATGGAAACGTCGCACTAATTTGACTGCGTTCCAGTTGACGCGTTACTGATCTCATTTCGGTGACTGACAAGTTGAAGCAGACGGAATAGAAAGACAAGCACACCCCCAAAAACGTGAAAAACTGGCCTTATCGTCCGTTTAGCGCTCTTAAGAACAGCGCTGCAATTATGATTGAATATCCACTAGAAACAGAAAGCTTGGTTTGCGCACGCATCTAGCTTATCAAAACTGCGCACAGGAACAGATTAAGTGCTTATATCTGGTTTATATTGTTTACACGAGCCAATCTCTGAGCGCACAGGGCCTCAAAGAGGTAGCCTAAATGAATAAATAAATACAAATCGATGAAAGGCTATAGAAAGCTTTTCAGATGGCAATGAGAAAAAATATTTGCGGGGGACATCTAAATCTGCTCATGCGTTAGAATGCACCAAGCATAAGCCTGCTTCGCGGAGTTAGAGAGATTCGTTTTGCGATTTCATCCTAGACATTATGTTGTATTAGCTGCCGCCGCCGCCGTCGCAGTTGGTGTCGTGGGAGGCGTAGCCTTGCAACCAGTATCTTTGAGGCAGAGGGGAGCGGAAGCGGGTGGAGTGCAAAGCTTGGCGCGGTGCATGTTGAAACCACGTGTCCTTTCACCATCAAAACGAAACTTCAGGCCTAACTTCAGGCCGGCGCATACCCGCTTTAGCCCTTCCCGTTACACTTGCAGCAGTTCGGCTGGCTTTCAGCAACCATGACGGCGCTGCGCACGCATTTTTATGTGTTTTTTTTATTTGTAAGAGGCTGCCCGTGCTTGAAACCAGATGACGCGTCGCAGCCAACGGGAATTTTTCTTGCTAGGAACGCTAACGCAGTTTTTCGGCTGCATGAGCCAGCTGTCTGAGTAAAACGTAATGGTGCATCTGAAGTGATGTGACCTACGTCGATTGCTCTTGCTGACACCCACCGAAGCTTCCAGCTAACACACAAGAGAAGATGGGACGACGCCAACATTGATGCCGTCGAGCGAACCTGAACAAGTGGGTAATTTCGGTGCAAAGAGGAAGCATCGACCACGACAAAATAAAGCCGGAACGGACCCATTAAGGATGGTATTAAAATTTATGAAGGCTGCTGCCCCGTACTTGGAATTGATGGGCCAATGGGGGATCCTGAACGGGAAGCGGAAATGAATGAGAGGCGGAAGTCCAAAGAATGAGGACGATATTTTTCGCAAAAGAGAATGGAGCCGGACTTCGCAGTCGACCAACGGTCGATGGCGAGAAAAGGAAGAAATGGACCATCTCCGGTTTCCTTCTCAGAGCTTCCACATTTTTTTTTCTCCGAATGGAAGACGGAAAGCATTTGTTAGACTGTCCTTCGGCAAAAGTTATAATGATGTGTTCTCCGGCAAGGAAGGGGGCGAAAGATAGTTCTCGAAAGATGGTTCTCGAAACCCCGTTCGGGGAGACCCCTCCTAAGCAATGGGCCTGGTTTTTCAAGGAATGTGCGCAACGCTATCACCGTGTGGTCCATCCGGTCCGCGCTATATACGTCGTGCCACCACACAGTAGGTGGGAGTTTCGGGAGCCAGCTTGTTAGGTTAAGGAAGGCTGGTTTACCCGGAACACATGATATCTTGGGCGTGTGAGAAGCTTCTGAGAAGCCTAAAGGTCGTACGTAGTAACCAAGGCATGGATCCCACTTCGGGTGCGAAAAGTAGGCCGGTTGTCTTCCCGTACATCTACGAACTGTCGCACGGATTAAAGAAAGTTGCTACGCGATTCGGGGTTCGAGTAGTCTTCTCGGCTCCGTTTAAGCTCAATAAGATGTGTCAGACGGTGGGCAAGCGGCTTTGGCCACGGGGAGACTGCGGGCGGGAGAGTGAGTGTGTGGTTTTGCGCAGAAAGAAGTTGGTGGAGTGTGTTACCATGGTAGTGCCCGATATAACCCTCTCATGCAGGAGGTCCTACGTGGAACAAACTAGCGGGTGTTTAAACGTCAGGTTGCACGAACACATGTCTGCGGTTTAGAATAGACCGTATTGAAACCTTGGTGAGCATTGTACTTCGTGTCTGCACTGTTATCCGAAGTTTACTGATACAACATGCCTGTACCGTAACAGAGATGCGCCGACGCAGGAGAGAGTGGAAGCTTTCCATATGTGTTCTAGGGGTGATGACGAATGCGGCAGACAGCCGTCTGTGGCGCTCACTGAGAGCGAAAGAAGATATCTTGCTGCTTGGTGGCCCGGCAAGCAATGATGGACAGGGGAGGGGGTGTTGACTGCTGGTGTTCGTTTACTGCTTTTTCGCGTGTTGGTTTCTGGTTGATCTGGGATTTTTTCCACGCTGCGTTATATATTCTGTTCGTTTTCAATAAAACCGTAGTTGATAGTCTGCGCCTGTGTCGCACGTTTTTTTTTCGTTCTATTGTGTGTGCTTCTGCTCAGGTTTTTACTATGAACCAGTACCAACTGGCCTAATTTGTCGTTCTTCTCCAGATATCCCAAATAATGGCGATAGTCTGAATGTAAAGAGAAACTGCTACGTAAAGTAACACACGCATGCACGCACGCAGGCAGGCACGCACGCACGCACGCACGCACGCACGCACGCACGCACGCAGGCAGGCTTACACGTGCACACAAGCGCGCGCACACACGCGCACGCACGCACACGCCCGCGCACGCACACACACACACGCACATGCACAAGCACGCGCACACACACACGCGCGCGCACGCATGCACGCACGCACACACACACACGCACACACACGCACGCACACACACGCGCGCGCACGCATGCACGCGCACGCACGCACGCACACGCACACACACACACACACACACACACACACACACACACACACACACACACACACACACACACACACACACACACACACACACACACACACACACACACACACACACACACACACACACACACACACACACACACACACACACACACACACACACACACACACACACACACACACGTGCGCGCGCGTGACATAAATGACGGAAGATGAACACAACTCCGTGGAAAGCTACGCAGTTCTAGGAATAGTGGTGGCGAAAGCATGCATTCCGAATTGAAGTCCGCTTACTAGCGCTGCGCGATAAATGATTTACAAATTAGCTGCGGGGTGTCTTCGGTGTACTGTCGTGGATGGCCGACTCGGAACGCGTCGCAGGCAATGTGAGTCCTCGGGCTTTTGATTTTATTTGAAGAACCCTTATTTCTCGTGTAAGCGTGATGAGACCTTTTCTGATAAAGTGTGCAGAGAAGCGGACAGTAGCAAACAACCGCGTTCCATTCTCGTGTCTCAGTGACATTAAAGCTTGCGAATTTTTCCAGCAAGGCTTGTTTCCCCTTAAACGTGTGGCTGACAAGAAAACTGCCCGAACAGATGAAAACAGCAACAGCAACGGCAACAAAGTGCGAGCTTGCAATCGTTGTTTTGTGGTGAACGTTGTGTCTGTCGCGAGCCCCGCAGTATTTATTAAACTTCGCCAGGGCTTGCCATGGCTTGGCTGGAGCGGGTTTTGTTCCCCAAATTTTTGTGTGTGTTTTTATTACGCGGAACACGGAATAAACAAACGAATGAAGGGCTTCATCGCAGCAAGCCAAAACTTGTTGTAAACTTAACTTCACCCATCACTGGCGAGCATAGGCTGCAGCAGTTCATTAAGTCGGTCTTGGCGGCAACGTCTTCAAGAGAGCGCTTTCAGAGTGTGCGCCGTTTTTCACGCCGACTTCTGGGTGAACTAAGACGCTAAACTGCGAGCGAAAGAAACCGGGCGTGGAATGAACAAGTTGGAGGAGGAAGAACAGCAAGAAGCAACGTCAGATGCGTTCCTTGTCTGCTGTTGCGAGTGTCTCGAAGGTACGACGAAACAGCATGCGACACGGGTGTTGTCAGGAGGTTTCTAAGCGCCTTGACGTAATTAAACCCTTTCGCGAGATGTAGTGCAACGGGCCAAGATTGCGAAACGTATTTTTTATATGTTCGTGTGCGCGAAAGGCAGCAGGTGCCAGCGCCTTCGGCGTGCGCACTCGGTACAATAGAACAAAGGCGACTGCTTCCGAGAAAAACTATTTCAGCTCGCTGAGTGCGCGTATAGAAAGAGAAAATGCAAATGAGGGTAAGAGAAATAGAGGAATGTGTTTTTTTTCCCTTTCTCCCTGTTCTTTTATCTCCTTCCTTCTTTCTTTCTTCGTTTGCTTTTGTTGAGCGTTTCTCAGGATTTTGTATTGCCCCATTCACAGCGTGAAGATATTCCGAGCAGCCGCGCGAGCTTTGATATTAAAAGTCAACACTGCGCCAGAGTACGGGAACAAAAGAAACCCATTCGTCGGCATTTTTTCCCCTTTCACGTCGCTTTCGATGTGCCGCAGTTCGCAGCTGCGTGTTCATCTTGCCGTAGCACTTTGCTGCAAAGTGAAAAAGATGACCAAGGACCGTTGCCCCCAATAAATATTCCTGTGTGGCTGCAAGAATAAGTATCAGAAAGCGAATATTTTGGTTTTATTAAATATTTCGGCGAATATTTCGGCGAATATTTCGGCGAATATTTCGGTGGTATTGCAAATTAGATATATTGGACGAAGGTACTATTTTAGCACTTAAAAAGAAATTAATGCTTGCGTTTATCCTGGGTTACCTTGTACCTGCTAAGAGGAAAATAAAAGAGGAACTAAAAGTTCTGAATTTTAAAATTCGGTACATTGAACCTGAGTGAAATAGTAACATAAGTTATTTTTATTATTAATGCTTACCGCAAGTTGTAGAACCGTGGCTTCTACCTCAGTAACGCATGTTTGGGTGCGTTTCGGGAGTATGGAGGGCACAGTATGTAACGAATGTTTACGCGAGGCATGCATATAAATAAATAAATAAATAAATAAATAAATAAATAAATAAATAAATAAATAAATAAATAAATAAATAAATAAATAAATAAATAAATAAATAAATAAATAAATAAATAAATAAATAAATAAATAAATGCAGCGATATATTTACATGAAATATTCGCTGTACTCTATGCCCCGCCTATAAAGATGCATATACTGCCGGTAGTACTCGGCTATGCCTGGGTTTTCCAATATAACAATGTCATAATAGAAAACGAGAGCAGGCATGTGGATACGCACAAGGGAAGAGAACGGCACCACCGCTTGCTATCAGGTGATATTTATTTCCTCAGAAAACACATAAATATCCTCACACATCTTGAGTTTTTGCGCCATTCCACAGAAAATAAAAAAAAACCGTTAATAGTAAGCGCTGGTATCGCTCCCTTTGTTTGCCCTGTCTTAGCTTCCGCTTTGTTTTTAATAAAAAATCTTCCCCTACTAGCTGGTCTGTTCGTTTAACTGCCACACAACAGCGGGTTTATTCCACAAAACGCGTAATTTCGACCCAAATTTAGATTAGCTCCGTCGGGCATGGTTTAATGCCAACCCTGAAATTACTTTATAAGCATTGACAAGTGTGTCATGTTTGAGCTAAAAGGAGGCGTGCGTGCACAAAAGTAGACAGAACACGCATTGCGCAATGCCAGCTGTTTGCGAATGGCCGGGAGCTTTCGATATAATGTAGACATTCTCAAAAAAAAAATTATGACACGATTCACTGCTAAGACGACTGTGTCATCACAACTAGGTTCATTTATTTGCCATAATTAGTTAGCGCGCAGTCGACTTCACAGCTAGAATTCTACGGGAGAAGTGTAGTTAAAAAAACACGTATGCGCCTTGTGTTTTATCGAAAATATACGCAATGCTTAATTGCAAACAACAAACCATCGTGTTTTGTTGCTTGCACACGCTTGGGCTGCACCGCGGTCCGTTCTGCTTTGTTTCGGGCTCTCGTTTAGCATTGCTGTATTACCACGTTCAAACGCGGATAAGCGACGATTTCTTTTCGTTGTCTCGGACATGTAGTTGAAAAAAAAAAAGCTTTGACTTAGCTGAGCTGTGCAACGAATGATATGCATTAAAAATTTTTAGTGACTCCCACTAGAAATCACCTCAGCTGTGACGATGGCGTGCACGACTTAGCGCTCCGATTTTGCGTCGTTTCAGCTTTTGCTCTACCCTATTTCGAATCTCGCTTCACCGCAAGCTTCCTCTTTCTGTAGTGAAGCCAGCTTTAAAGGTAGGAGACAAGTGACGGAAAATCGTGGGTTGGTGCGAAGAAAACGGTTCGTAGCATCGTTAATGCATCCCCTCCCTCTTTTTCCCGCTTCCAACTATAAAAGAAATATTAGGTAATATGTAAATACATGAATTCTCCTTCTAATTACCGCTACCTTATGGTTGGAATCCGGGGTCACAACCTGGCCTAAGTAGATATATTCGCTTACCACTTCCACTGCCTCGCCACCTATGTCAAACCGCTGGGCTCTCCCAAGGCTACTGAGCATTACATTAGTTTTCTGCATATTAGTTTTCAGGCCGACGACCCTACTTTGCCCAGTGCGGTTATCAAGCTTTGCAATTCGTCCCCCAAGTTTCTTAGCAAGGCAACGTCATCAGCAAATCTGAGGTTATTGAGGTATTCTCCATGAACCCTTACGCCAACCTTACGTTCCTAATCCCATCCAAATTGAGGACGACTCAGCGAACAATGGAAGGGAAGGTGATAGGTATAACATTAAAGGGGCCCTGAAAGACGTTTTGAGCACACTAAATGAAGTAGCGCAATCGTTAGATTGGGTCGTCAAGGTCATCTGGGCCAAGCATTACTCTTTTACGCGCAGCGGAAAGCTCACACTTTTGTTGCAAAGTTTGTCACGTTTTTCTCACCCTTTCCTTCGTGTTTTTGGACGCCGCCATCTTCACATGTCTACATCATCGATTCCCAGATATGAGTCGTCTGCTCAGCGTCGGCTCGCCGGCTGATCTGCCAGCGGAGTGTTGGAGTGATTGCCCATTTTACGACAAACGAAACAAGTGTAAACAAACGCTTAACCTTCGTATTGAATGCAACACGGCCATAACACATGGATATTCTCTTACCTGAGTACGTTCCATAAAGAAAGCGTTGAAGCCCCGTGGCACTTCTTCCGTGCAATCGCAGAGAACGCCCTGAGCCGAATGCCCGGGTTTGACGGATACATTTTATTCCACTTCAAAACAATCCAGAGATGCGTTTCGAACGAACGAACATGCGTTGCAAGTCTGAACCGCGATTGGCAGACGATGGGTTGCCTCCTCCTGCCCGTCGTAAATTCGGCACTCACCTCGCGCGCGGTTTGCGGGGACGAACAGCAAGTCACTTAACTCTGGTGCGCAAGCCGAGATGGCATTTAGCCACGCACACAGCACATACCCTATGCGAGGTTGAGTCGTACGTCGCTCGAGAAAGATAATCCAGACCATGAGAAGCACTATCCACCCGCAGAAGCACAACGTCGCATTTCATCGTGAAACAAAGGCGTCCACAACACACACACCATCGCCTCCTGTAATGCCAAACGCATCTCACACTTCCCAATGGGAGTGAGTGGTACGCCTGCAGTGCCCACATGTCCGGAGGTGGGGCCCCGATCTGAACCGGGATCACGCAACCGTAACTGACTTCTGAGGCGGTTTGTGCCTTGTTGCCAAGGCAACCGATGTTTGAGATTGTCAAAGAAATGGCGCTCGCTCCAGCGCTAGAAAACTCAGAGCTGCGCCGGAGCATGTTTTGCCAACGTTGCCGCTCTCCACCACGGATCGCCCCAAGCTGAACTGGTCACATGATTGAAGCGTTTTGTGCACGGGTTCTGTATTGGTTTAAAATGTCTTTTTCACGTGCCGCCGCCAGGAATTACCACTACCGCAAAATAAGACCCGGCACCAGCGGGGCCACATCTGATACGGCGCTTTTTGGATAAACAGTGCGCGGTGCATGAGGGACCGAGCGCACTATCCTCCCCGAGCGGCTGCGAGTTCGCCGCCGATTAAAAGTCACGTGCTGCCCTGCAGCAACGCACACCGCGAAAGGGCAAGGCCAGGCCGCCGCACAAATGCGGCCAGATTTTCCAGCCTTGAGCTGAGTGCGGGATTAATGGTGTCAACAAAGCTTGCCCGTAGCAGACGGCAGTCTGAGGAACGCCATAGCGGAAGTACGCCACCGCTGAAGGGCGCAGCATCATGGGAGGGAAGGCTTCCGCGCCGTCAACAGCGAAAGGAGGAGGAAACGCGGCGCGACGATAATGTGCGGTTTTTGATTTACGATTTCTCAGCTAATACTCATCAGTTTAACAAAATTCTTGCGGGAGGAGATTGCTAATACATTGTTCTTTTTGGTTACATGTACATCCATGCATCGGCGGAAGGTATTTCAGGACCCCTTCAAGGGACAAAAAGAGAGCGGAGTGGGCCAGGGGACAAACGCGTGTTAAGGACATACTAAAAATTAAGAATAAGAAATGGGCGTGGGCAAGGCATGTACTGCCAAGGCAAGATAACAGTTGGTCAATAATGATAACAGAGCAGATCCCTAGAGAGGGCAAGCGTCGCAGGGGGCGGAAGAAATTTAAGTGTGTAGATGAGATCAAGGAGTTTGCGGGGATAAATTTGTCGCAGTTAGCACAGGACAGGGATAATTGTATATCTATGGGGGAGCGCTTTGTTCTGCTGTGGGCGTAGACAGGCTGATGATGATAATGGTGGTGGTGATGATGATGAGGAAATACATGAATTAGAAGGTGAGATATCATATTCCTGTAAAGCAAAAAGGAACTTGGGTGAGGGAAAACGACTCATTCCGCATATATCGTAATTTCGTGAGGGCTTAAAACGGCACTGAGCAAGCACAAATTATGCCGTCGAAGACTCTAAAATGCACATGCTTTTAGCGGTTATTACATATTGTAAATTCATGACGTACTAATTTTGCCAGAGTGGGGGAATAATT
This sequence comes from Haemaphysalis longicornis, assembly GCF_048455015.1. Lineage (NCBI taxonomy): Eukaryota > Metazoa > Arthropoda > Arachnida > Ixodida > Ixodidae > Haemaphysalis > Haemaphysalis longicornis. The sequence continues at coordinate 608,584 of NW_027526384.1, forward strand.
AACTCTGTACCGCTTTTATGTAAACGATAAAACGTCCACACCGGTGGCATCGCAATGGTCATCTTAGTGTTCACTAAGCTCGTAGTGAATTTCATGAGCTGTCAGAGCCGGTTCCGTTTATCATCAATCATGTAAGCGTTTACCGGTATTTCATTCATGGAGGAAACTTCAGCCTTTCCTTTTTGTCGTTCCTTGCTGACGCTAATTACTGATTTGAATGATAACAACTCTTGGTGAAAGTCGGCTTCTACGCAATGTATTATAATTAACAAAATAGCTCGCAGCGCGTTACTTTTTCTTGTGCAATTTCGGGAGGAAATAGTTACGTTTTTTAGTATTTATATTCTACTCCGTTAGTAACTTTTACATACGAAATTGTTTGCAATCGGCCGTGTTTCAAATGAAGCGTGAGAGAAAGAGAGAGAGAGAGAGAGAGAGAGAGAGAGAGAGATAGAGAGAGAGAGAGAGAGAGAGAGAGAGAGAGAGAGAGAGAGAGAGAGAGAGAGAGAGAGAGGGAGGGAGGGAGGGAGGGAGGGAGGGAGGGAGGGAGGGAGGGAGGAGACGTCGGCACATGTGGTGGGGCACCGGCTCTATTTTATTCTTGGGGTGGAAGCACTTTGAGCACCTATGTTTTTCGCCAACAAATTACGACAATTACGACGGGAGCGGAGCCTCATTCCCAGGCCCCGTACCGGGCTAGCAACTCCCGCCCACGGGCCGCTAGGCTCGCGTGGACGTGTGCGGAGGGGCTGAGCCGAAGGATCTCACATCGCTCATTAAGGGGAAGGGGGGAAGGAGAGGGTGTGTCGGGTATTGGTGCCTTTAGTGCGGTGCACTCTAGGATGACGTGTTTTAACGTCCCTTTGCTAGTGTGGCAGAACGGGCACAGCTCGGAGTATTGGTGCGGATACATCTTATGTAGTAGTGTTGGGTGGGCCGGAGACCCTGCCTGTATTCCGCGTATTATCGTCTGGTCCCTGCGGGTGAGTGAGTGATGAGGCTCAGGTAGCATTTGTCTATTTTCCCTGCACATTGTAATGATATCTTTATAGGCAGTGATTGGTGTCAATGAGTCGACCCCGTCTCCTCCACCTCCCGGCGGGACATGTCTCGGGCGTAATAGTCGGCGATGTTGTTGCCGACCAGGGAGGAGTGCGCGGGGGACCAAATCAGTTCGACCTCGTTGTCTGGTGTTTTGTGCCGTTTGAGGACGCGACGCGTGCCGCCTCGGAGGAGATCAAACCCCCGCGGTAGTTCGCGTAGGCTGTCTTGCTGTCTGTCACGACGTGCGTCGCCCCGGGTTGGATTAGTGCCAATGCGATCGCCATCTCTTCAGCATTTGTTGCGTTTCTTGTCCTCGTGGACGCCACGGCGACGAGCCTATCTCTTGTTGTTACTGCCAAAGCGGCCTTGTCGCTTCCTTTGACCAGGGCGGCGTCGACGTACATGAGATTGGGGTTGCCTTCCAAACGCGTTTCCAAAGCCTCGGCGCTCTCTTTTCTCTGCCGTCATCCTCCCCCGGCGCCATGTTGCGTGGGAGGGGTTTTGTGTTGATCTTGTCTCTCCAATGTTCGGGGACGCGGCCGGACGTTTGCACCGGTTCAGGCCTCCATCCGATCTTTTCCAGTATCCTCCTCCTGTGCTCGGACCCGCTGAGACGCATCCTCTGATTGGAGAGGTGCGCCTCCACGAGCTCGTCCACTGTGTTGTGGACCCCCATCTCGTACAGCCGTTTGGTCGACGTGTACGCGGGTAGTCCAAGGGCTTGCTTCGTGGCTTTTCTCAAGATGACGTCTAGTTTTGCCTTCTGTGTTCGGGTTAGGTTAAGGTATGGAGCCGAGTAGGTGGTTCTGGTAACCACGAAGGCCTGAACCAAGCGCAGCGCGTCGTTCTCCTTGATGCCCCGATTCTTTTTTGCTACGCGGCGGAGCATGCCGAGGACCTGCTCCGACGTTAGGCATATCTTGTCGACGGCCGCGTCCGCCTTGCCGTCGCTGCGAAGCAACAGCCCCAGGATCCGACACTGTAGAGTGGGTTCGGCCTGGATGCCGTCGATCTCGATCTTCAGGCCGCATCCGCTCCTCTTGCCGACGCCCGGTGTTGTGTCTCGTTGCGAGTTGTAGCGACCGCAGTCTGCTGGTAGCGGGGCCGGTCGCCGTCGCTTCGTCGAGCCAGGACTAGGGGAGAGCTTAGAGCAAACTCAACGGGTTTATTTACATTTTTACAGTGAGTTGTCGAGATGAAGACAGAAGATAGATCTTGGCGGGCCGCAGCACGCCCTTTTTTTTGACCCCCGATCCCTAGTTCCCTAGGTTGGGGATCCCCATACAAAACAATGCGGACCAATGGTGATGTGTAAGTTCCTCGCTGTGAAGCACCGCCCTCGGGTAGGGACACGCCTTTCAGGTATGTCGACAGATGCACGGCACACACACACACACACACACCCTTGCCACTCGTCAGGAGCATCTAGTCGGTGTTGCTGTAGTAGAGGGGAAGAACGGAAGACGCGCGAGCGCCTCGTATCTTTTTGGTGTCCGCCGCGCGCTGCGTTCCCACGGTGGGGTTCTCACACATACTTCCCAGGGAGCTAACAAGGTTCGTGGAATCACTCCGGGAAGGGTTAATGGCTTGACCATTGCCACTGCCTTCTTCGCTGTGCTGCCGCCGCCACTGGGTCACATTGTCCGGTCGTCGCCGTCTGGGCTTTCACGTGCACACGCGTTCAGTTGCTTAGGCCGGGGGACGAGCGGCGGCTCCTTAATCCCTTTTGGGCAACAACACTCAACACCGCTCAAAAGCCGCTGTCAATCAGTGGCCGCCGCCGCGTTGTCGGCCTCCTTTCGTTTCCGTCGACAAGCGGTGGGGAGGTCGACCGGCGGGTGACTGACCCGCGCAAACATGGCGCCAGTAAGTCATAACAGCTCCTCCGCCGACGGGAAGATCTCGGACGTCGTGTAGTATCAGCTGCTCGACGGGAGAGATCACAGTAGCAGCATTCTTTCAGCACCATTGAAACCACAAAGACCAGCCTCCCGAACCAGCAAGAGCCGGCAATGAGTTTTCGGCAACCAGGCTGCTCTTTCAAAAGTGCTACAATGCACCTACGCTTTTCAATTTTTTTCATATGGCAACCACACCAATACTCTTGCTCACAGCTAAAAGCTTAGACTGAGTTACTCAAAACACTACTCAAAACCATTACTGAAAACGTTCCTCAACTGAAAACAAAAGAACGCGAAAGAAAAGCTAGAAGGCTCTGCTTAATGTGTCAACATTGGCGTTGGCAGAACCCTTGTTATACTTCACAGTGAAGTTAAGCTCCTGAAGCGCAAGGCTCCAGCGTAGTTGTCGCGGATTCTTTCCCGACATTTGCGAGAGCCATGTGAGCGGGCAGTGGTCAGTGACGAAGACGAAAGAAGTTCCGTAAAGGTAGCAGGCCAATTTTTGGGTGGCCCACACAATGCAGGCACATTCTTTTTCTGACGAACTGTAGGCCTCCTCGCGAACTGAGAGTTTCCTGCTGGCGTACAGCACTGGGTGCTCGTTCCCGTTCTCATCCTCCTGGCAGAGTATTACTCCTAAGCCCCTATTGCTGGCATCGCACTGCACAATAAAGGGACGATCTAGTTCGGTGCATGCAGTACGGGTGAGCTAACAAGAGCCGCTTTGAGGCCTTGGAAGGCACCCTCCATTTCCGGGCTCCAAACTACCTTTTCTGGGGCCTTCTTGCGCAGTGCATCCGTTAACGGAGCGGCTACTTCCGAGTACTGAGGAATGTAGCGCTGATAATACCCCGTCAGTCCCAAAAAGGAGCGGATAGCAGTCTTGGTTTCTGGCTGCGGGAATTCACTAACCGCCTCTACTTTCAACTCGTCAGGTCGCCTCCTTCCCTGCCCTACCACGTGCCCTAGGTACCGTACTTCGGCGCGAGCTAGCTGGCACTTAGCCGGCTTCGCTGTCAGTCCAGCGTGCGTCAAACGACTAAGGACATCGCTAAGGTGGTATAGGTGATCTTCCCATGTATTGGAGTAAATAGCAATGTCGTCTAAGTAGGGAACAGCGTACCCTTCAGCCCCCTGCAGAACTCGGTTCATTAGCCTTGAAAAGCAAAATGGGGCGTTCTTAAGACCAAAACTCAAAACTAGGGGCCGAAATGTGCCCGTCGGTGCCACAAAGGCTGCATACTCACTAGCTCGTTCAGACATTGGAACTTGCCAATAGCCTCTTACTAAGTCCAAAGTCGAGACGTATTTTGCAGCACTCACTTTTTCGACCAGCTCCTCCACGTTGGGTATAGGATAGGTCTGGTCCTTCGTTATCGCGTTAAGTTTGCGATAATCCACGCAAGGTCGTGGATCCTTGCCAGGAACCTCTACTAGTATCATGGGGGACGTGCAGGTGCTTTCGCATGGTTCAATAAGCTTAAGCTCCAGCATTCGATCTACTTCTTTTTTCAAGATCTCCTGCTGCCGCGGGGCTAACCTGTACGGCCTCGACTTCACGGTGGTGTCAGAAGTTAGTTCAATGTCATGAGTGATAACCGTAGTTCGCCCTGGCCTTTCCGAGAAAACTGTGATGTGTTCTGACAACAAGTTACGTAAGTCGACTTGCTGCGTCTCAGTCAAGCCCTCAGTAGGTGCCACGGCTTTCATGACGTCGGTAACCTCCATTGATCTTCCAACCTCAACCAAGCCTGGAATTTCAGGCGTTAGCTCCTCCGGGCTATTAAGAGCCAAGTTCACCTTCTGCACTTCTCCCACATAGCGCTTCATTAGATTGTGGTGATAAATTACAACCTCTCGGCGCCTTCCTTTCCGTTCCAGTGCATAATTTGTGTCCGAGAGCTTTTTCACAACCCGAAAGGGCCCTTCCCATTGAACCTCCAGCTTATTTGCTCGCGAGGGGCGCAAGACCATCACCTGATCCCCTTCCTGATAAGCTCTCAGTTTCGCGTTTCGATCGTAGTAGCTCTTGGCTCTACTTTGGGCCTCTCTCATGTTCGCCTCAGCCATGTCGCGAGCGCAACGCAATCTTTCCAACAATTCGAGAATGTACTCGACCACCGTAGGGTCGGTACCTTTCGACTCCCAGGTTTCGCGCAAAAGTCGCAGTGGAGACCTGAGCGTCCTTCCGTAAACCAGCTCCGCGGGGCTGAAACCCGTCGCTTCATGAGTGACCGATCTCAGCGCAAACAGCATTGCTGGGAGACAGGCATCCCACTGACACTTCTTTTCAAAGATAAGGGCTCGCAGGATTCGCTTCATCACGGAATGACACCGCTCTACACTGTTGGACTGTGGGTGGTAAACTGAGCTGTGGATTATTTTCATCCCACACTTCTCGAGGAAGCCCGTAGTCAGAACGCTGGTGAATACTGAACCCTGGTCGCACTGTATCTCCTGAGGAAAGCCCACTCTCGAAAAAATAGACAGTAGTGCGTTGACTACTTCTACTGAGCTTTGCTCCTTCATTGGGATCGCCTCTGGAAATTTGGTTGCTGGACAAACGGCGGTAAGCAAATACCGGTAGCCTGACTTTGTCGCTGGGAGTGGTCCCACAACGTCTATTACCAGCCGGCGAAAGGGCTCCGAAATGAGCGGAACAAGCTTAAGTGGTGCCTTTCCCTTCTCGTTCGGTTTTCCCACTCTCTGACAGGTGTCACACGCTCTTACGGGGTCCTCAACTTCTTTGAAGCATCCTGGCCAATAAAACTCCGTTAGGAGCCTATCTTTGGTCTTCCGAGCTCCTAAATGCCCCGACCAACCAACTCCGTGACAGAGATCAACAATGTCATGCCGATACTTAGCCGGCACTACAATCTGGTCAAACGTGCGACCTTTTGCATTCCGGTAGTGGCGGTACAAGATGCCATTTTTGACGGGAAAACTGACATTCTTCCTCGCCACCCCTTCCCTGACGGTGTTCCAAATCTCCTTAAGGCTGGGATCGCTGTTTTGCTGCTCGATAAGCTCGTCTCTGGTCACTTTCCCCAGTACATTGCCTAGTGACTTTGATACAGGCAACACGAGCAGCCCCTCTTCCGTTTCCCTTTTAGCTATATCAGCGCTAGTCTCCTCCTCTGATCCCTCTCTCTCTTTTTCAGCAGGTGACGGGATAGTAGGCTCCGCTGTGCTGACTCCAGCTGGTGTTGCTGTACGCCCGGCGAAACTCGGTTCTTGCCGCTCTAGTTCGGCTGCTAAAGCGCGTGCTTTAGCTCTAGTCAAGGCTTGGACTGTTCCCTCGTGAAAACTTTTCCCTTGCTCTCTAAGCAGACGGTCGGTCCGATTCGAGAACAAGTAGGGGTATTGCGAGGGTAGCTTGTCTGACACCGCCGCTTCCGTCTCTACTTCTCCGAACGGCCCAGTGATGACTACTCGAGCTACCGGGAGACAAATGCTTCCATCTTCCAAAACCGGCTTAATCCATGCGCACTTGCCATTGTAGTCTGCTTGTGTCACGTAGTCCGGGTGCACCAGATCAATGGTTGCCCCACTGTCTCGTAAGACGCGGCATGGCTTTCCGTTCACGGTTAGATTAAAAAGGTACGGACTAAGTAGCTCCTCGCTAGTAGCAGAGTCACAAGTATACGAAAGGGCTGGCCTGGGCCTACGACATCCTATGGCAATGTGACCGACCTCCTTGCATTTGTAGCAGGTAGGTGGTTGCCTAGCGTCAAAAGGACTCTTTTTGGGAGAACTATCCGAAGCCTTTCCCTCCTGTTTGTTTTGTGATCCCTGACTACTTGCAGCGAAGTCCGCCTTTTTCTGTGCCGTCATAACTGCGCCAGCCCCCTGCTTCGCCGTCCAAGGTTTTCCTTTATCTCCCGCTTTTGCTGGAGCAACCTCCTCCCTTTCTCCCCGGCGTGACGCGTACTCATCAGCCAAGTCGGCAGCTGCCTGCACTGTTACTACTCCGGCCCTGTCTTGGATCCAGAGCTTCATTGGCTCGGAAAGCTTAGAAAAGAACTGTTCGAGAGCCACTACTTCAAGAGCCTTTTCGAAGTTCCCAAAAGCGCTGGCTCCCTTCATCCATTCTACCAAGTTTACCTTCAACTCATAGGCAAACTCAGAATACGTGCTGCCCTGCTTCTTTGTCAGATTGCGAAACCGCTGCCGGAACGCATCTGACGAAAGTCGGAACCTCTTTAGAAGGCTATCCTTCACTTTGTCGTAATTGTCCGCATCCTCCACCGGAAGCCGCGCGATCACATCCGCTGCTTCACATGGCAGCAAACTTAACAAATTTCGAGCCCATGTGCTACGGCCAAGCTTCGCTTTTTCACAGGTTCTCTCGAAGTTCACAAGAAAGAGGCCCACATCTTGCCCTACTTTGAAGGGTTGCATTAGCTTAGATAAATCACAAAGATTTTGTCTTCCTGCTACCTCTACTCCTTGAACATCAGCCATCTTCCTCACTTCCACTTCCAGGCGCAGCTGTTCTACTTCCAGTTCTTTTTGCTTTAGCTGGCACTCCTGTTGCTTTAGCTGGCACTCCTGTTGCTCCCGCTTTTGCTCGCGCTCCTGTTCCGGTTGCTTTTGAATCTCGTTCCACGTTTCTTTGATATCTTCACTGGTGAGATTCAAGCCCTCGATAGCGCGAACAATTTCGTCCTTCTTCATCCCCGAATCTACTCCTGCTCCCAGCTCCTCCCCCAGAATCAGCAGCTGATTCTTCAACAAACGCTTCCAATCCATGACAGAGAACTAGTGTGGTGCGGCTCACTCTCTACCCAGAAGTTCCAGAAACAACTGCTTCTGTGGTAGCCTCTACCAGCGAAAAGATTGCACTTCTATCTTATCAGCCTGGCAACCAAAAAAACCCAAGCCAGCACTCACCAGTTCACAGCTGTCAGTCTCCGTGATCTCGGCGTGTTGATCATTCTCCGTCCTCCAGGCTCAGATCCAACCGCTTGCCATCCAGTTGTCGCTTCTTGTAGCGAGTTGTAGCGACCGCAGTCTGCTGGTAGCGGGGCCGGTCGCAGTCGCTTCGTCGAGCCAGGACTAGGGGAGAGCTTAGAGCAAACTCAACGGGTTTATTTACATTTTTACAGTGAGTTGTCGAGATGAAGACAGAAGATAGATCTTGGCGGGCCGCAGCACGCCCTTTTTGTTGACCCCCGATCCCTAGTTCCCTAGGTTGGGGATCCCCATACAAAACAATGCGGACCAATGGTGATGTGTAAGTTCCTCGCTGTGAAGCACCGCCCTCGGGTAGGGACACGCCTTTCAGGTATGTCGACAGATGCACGGCACACACACACACACACACCCTTGCCACTCGTCAGGAGCATCTAGTCGGTGTTGCTGTAGTAGAGGGGAAGAACGGAAGACGCGCGAGCGCCTCGTATCTTTTTGGTGTCAGCCGCGCGCTGCGTTCCCACGGTGGGGTTCTCACACATACTTCCCAGGGAGCTAACAAGGTTCGTGGAATCACTCCGGGAAGGGTTAATGGCTTGACCATTGCCACTGCCTTCTTCGCTGTGCTGCCGCCGCCACTGGGTCCCATTGTCCGGTCGTCGCCGTCTGGGCTTTCACGCGCACACGCGTTCAGTTGCTTAGGCCGGGGGACGAGCGGCGGCTCCTTAATCCCTTTTGGGCAACAACACTCAACACCGCTCAAAAGCCGCTGTCAATCAGTGGCCGCCGCCGCGTTGTCGGCCTCCTTTCGTTTCCGTCGACAAGCGGTGGGGAGGTCGACCGGCGGGTGACTGACCCGCGCAAACATGGCGCCAGTAAGTCATAACACCGGCTGGACTACTAAGAGCTCGGACTTTTGGGGGGCGCAGCTCAGGCCGCACGACTTGGCGTACTCGTGGACCGTCGTCGCTGCGCGCTGCAGTGTTTCTTCCATCCACCCCTCCGATCCGGCCCTGTTCGTCAAGACCGTGATATCGTCGGCGTAGAAAGCGTGGTCTAACCCTTCAATGCGTTCCAGCAGTTTAGGCAGGGGTAGCAGTGCCAGGTTGGACAGCAGGGGTGATATTACGGATCCCTGGGGTGTTCCGCGTTCTCCTAGCGTTAGCGGGTCCGTCTTCGCGTTGCCAATCGTAAGAACGGCCGCTCTGTCCTCGAGGAAGTTGCGAACGTAGTGGAAAGCTCTGGCGCCACAGCTGGTCCCGTTCAGGTTACGCAGGATGCTGGCATGGGTGACGTTGTCGAACGCCCCCTTGAGGTCGAGGGCCAGGATGGCTCTAGGGCTCGATCTGGTTGCTTGTTTGATGACGAGTTCGTGCAACTGAACCATGACGTCCTGCGTACCGAGATGTTTGCGGAAACCGAACATGGTCGCCGGCATCTGTCCTGTTTCCTCGAGGTGTCTCTGCAGCCTGTGCAACACCATCCTCTCCATGACCTTGCCCACGCAGGACGTCAGCGATATTGGTCGCAGGTTCTCGATCGACGGTGGTTTCCCTGGCTTCGGGATGAAGCGGACCTTGGCCGTCTTCCATTCTTGCGGTAGTCGCGACGTTTCCCACGCCTCGTTGATGTGTTGCAGTAGCTCGTTGGCCGTCCTGCCGCACATGTTGAAAAGGAGCTTATAGGCAATGTTGTCCGCCCCGGGCGCGCTTTTCCTGTTGCTTTTGTCAATGGCGGCCCATAGCTCTGAGATTGTGAAGGGTCTGTCCAGCTCCTCGTTAGGGGTCCCCTCGTACACTTGTGGTGGCAGATACCGCCCCTTTTCGGTCTGGAGGTAACGCTTTTGGAGGCAATTCCGCGCTATCCCCGTCGTAATTATTGATGACTCTGGTCAGGTTCCGATTCGTGGTCGAGTTGCTTTGTGCGGGGTCGATGAGGTGACGCAACAATTTCCAGGTCGTGCCCGCCGACAATTGCCCTTGTAAGCCTTCGCACATTTTATGCCAGTTTTCCCGGCACAATTTGGCTGCATACGCCGCTATCTCTTTGTTCAGTAGGCCGATGCGCCTAGCCAGCTTCCTGTTACGCCGCTGGCGCTTCCACCTGCGAGTGAGCGAGTGGCGCAACGCCCACAGGTTGGAGAGCCTGGCGTCTACGAAAGGCGTGTCCACCGTCGTGGTGATCTCTTGCGTGTACTTTTGCAGCGTGGCCTGCTGTCGTCTGGCCCAGTCTTCGTAGGATTCCGCAGACGGTTCGGCATCTTCTTCTTGCTTCCTCTCACTCGTGTGCTTTCTCATCTTATCCCAATCCGTTATCCTCGCCTTGCCGTACACCGCCTTATACTGAGGCCCGAGGACATCGATCTTGATGATTTTGTGATCCGAGCCGAGATCGGTGTCGTCGCACTTCCACCTCGCCTCCAGCGGCCCCGAGGACCACGTGAGATCAGGGGTCGTGTCGTTGGTCACGCTGTTACCCGTTCGGGTTGGGATTCCCGGCTCGTTGATGAGGTACAGCTCGTGCTTTACCATGGCTTGGACGAGAGCCTTGCCTCTCTTGGACGCAATTTTATAGCCCCACATGGGGTGAGGCGCGTTAAAGTCGCCCATGACCAGGAGCGTGCGGCTTTTTGCTAGTCCCATCGCGTCCTTCAGTATGGCATCGAAATCGTATTATTGCTTGGCTCCTTGTCTACAGTAAACGTTCAGAATAAATACGTTCTTGCTGTGCCCAATGTCTCTCGCGTGCAGCTCGACCAGCGTGTGGTCGCAGCCGTGCTGCGCCGTGATGTGTTGCGTCGCAGCGACCGTATTACGTACGAGGACGGCGGTGCTCTTTTCGGTCGGGTCGGTATATGTTATGTACCCCGGCATGCAAGGCTTAACTTTGGTCTCTTGTAGCGCTATGACTAAGAGTTGTGGGTGTGCGTCCTGGCTCCCTATGTGAAGGATAAGCTCCCTCTCCTTGGCTTTTATGCTTCGGCAGTTCCACTGATATATAGCGGTCACCTCATCGACGACCCGTGTCCGATTAGATTTGTTGCGTTGTTTCGGCTTCATCTTTCTGGTTGGTGTCTAATCGTCCCCTTCTCTTGGCAATTGTTTCCTTCAGCCGTTCTGCTCGTTCCTTCTTTAATGTTGCGTATTTCTGCTTGACTTCTAGGGCGTTGAGCCTAGCCGCCAGGCGATCGTGCTTGGCCTCAATCGTAGCTACCGTTTCTTCAAGCCTGCTCAGAGCCGCCAAGATGACAGACTCGCCAGGAGTTAGCTGTACCTGTTCTTCCTTCTTTTGCTCTGGTTGCGGTGGAAGCTCCTCGTCCTCCATCGCTTGCACTTCCGAGTTCTGCGTCGCTCCGGCGGGTACCGCGGGTGGCGACCTTCTCCTCGGCAGCTTGCGCGCTGCCTCTCCTACCGGGTTAGCTAGTGTTTCTTCGTGTATCGGTGTGTGCTGCGCGGTGTTGTTATTCGTTGCTTTCTCTAATTTCCTCATTAGTTCGCGAATCTGTTCATTCTGCTTCTCTATGATTTTCTTTAGCTCGTTCACTATGGCGTTATCACCGTTCATGTTGTTGTTACCGGGGTTAGAGGGTGGGGAATCGGGGGATCGAGCTTTGGGAGACCCGCCGGCCCAGCCCACCTTGTTATCGGCGACTCCACGCTGGCCTCCTCCTGGCTCTCCCCGCGATCTCGAACGTCCGCGCTCCACGGTCAGCTCCGCGTCGCCCCGACGTATCGAGATGCTCCGCGCCGACGATGCCATTCTCCCGGCTGTTTTCCAGCACTGGTTGCCCGGGGCCGGTTGCCTCGAAAGAGAGCGCCCTCGGTGAGTGCTGCTTACTCCCCTGGCTTGAGGTCCGCGGCTTACGCTCCTCTCCGTCCGGAGTGGTGGAAAGTCCTCATCCCTCAGGTCCCGTCGTTCTTGCCGGTGTTTCCGCTCCCACTGTCGTTGCCTGACGACGTAAGGCGTCTTGAATTTGTTCCCGCATTCTCTGTCTCCGGTGACGTGTTCGCCTCCACAAAGCCTGCATCTCGGCTTGCATTTCGTCTGGTGTTCGAGGCCCGGGTTGACGGTGCCGCAGGCGAAGCAGACGTTTGCGTTCGGGTTGGGGCAGACGTCGCCCCTGTGTCCGACTTGCCCGCACGTCTAGCATACGTCGAAGTGTTTTTTGTAAAGTCCACAGCGTACGAGGACTGCTCCGTACTTGACGTAGTTCGGCACTTTCGTGCCCTCGAACAGGATGATTACGGCGGTCGACGTCCCGATCCTGTGCGCTTGTAGCGCCTGGGGTTGTACATGTTCATGATGTTCGCGTTGATGTCTTCCTGGGTGTCCGTGACCGATATTCCCTTGATCACTCCCTTCACTGTGCCTTCCATTGCCTCTTGGTATGCCCAGACCTCGTGGCCAGTGCCTCCTATTGTCAGACACTTTATCCTCGAGTATTGCCTCGCTCGTCTCTCGTCCGGCGTGCTCACGACTATGATATTCTGCACGGGGTTTCGGCGGAATGTATCCCCCATAGCCACCTCTCTCTTGACACCAGTACCTGCCAGAATTGCCGCCATCAGCGTCGGCACTTCCGTCCTCGCAACTTTCAGCCCATAGGCCTAATGACAATCTTGATATCTTCCCGCGGCATGACTCGCGGCATGCGTGCCACCGTTGTGGCCGCTCTCGCTACTCTTTTGGCAAAACTTTCTCGTTCACGAGGCCTGGATTGTGTCGCCGGTTGGGGGGACTCACCGCTTTCGACGTTCTTGATGTTATTCCGAGCACGCTTGCCGCTCGGCAGGACCCACCCCGCTGTGTCGTCGGGCGCCAAGTCCTCACCGGTTACAAATGCACACGATTTGCCGTCAATGTCTCTTAGTCCGTGTTGTTGGGCACTCATGGCGGTCTCCGCTTCCATGTCCGCCTCCATTTGGCTCACCGAACGAGCCGCCGAGGCCGGGAGGCCGTCCATCGCGTAGGCCGAACGGCCCCGCTAAGCCTAGGCGTGGTGGCGAAACTCACAGTCCCATGGAATTCAAAATCCTGTGTCGATCTTCACAATTCTGATGTCCAGTGATGCCGAAACACTTGCTGAACAATCTTCAATACTTAAAGTGAAGGACCGATCGAATTTTCCTTTTTAAACTGGAAATCGAACTGGGAGCCGATGTAGAGTGCGTCCGATCACCTGGGCCGCTCGCAGCCCCCCCCCCCCCCCTCCCCCCATTCTTCTTCGAGACGTATATTTCAATTTCATCCGTGAACAAGGTGAACAGGTGAGCAGCAGTTCGAACAATTGATACCCGTTCAACACAGAGGCCGCCGCACTCCTGGCTGAGGTTAACCCTTCAAATCTTTTTTGTGTATGAGCACCGGCTGACTAAAAAAACAAGCTTACATAGTTGTTAGGCATTTCAACGTTAGGTAAAGCATCGTCAAATTTGTTGCATGACTCAAACTGAATTTTTTCATTAATAATATAATTTTTGAATCGGCCAACTGATTGATCGGTTCATAATTGTTAATATGTTGTAAATAATTTTAGTCATATATTTTATTACACATTTTATCAAGCCCTGCCCAGTATCATTTTCTGGGCCCGTTCTACAGTGTAACTACAGTCTAGTCCACTTATAACAATATCCAAAAGCCAAGAAAATCACATCGTTATAACCGATAATTGTTATAAGCGGGTTGCGGAATAAAATGACAGAACAGAGCTCAAAATACTTTATTCGCATTCCAGCAAGCTCGTACTACAATTATTTGCCGAAAAGAAGCCACAGTCGGTCACCTTTGTTTCCCGCGTGTGAAGCTAGCGCAAATATTTTCCAAGAGCATCTACAGGTGCTGCACCTAGCTGAGGTAAATGTCTTTGGCGGAAACAAAGTCCCCGAGGGATTGTGTCACGCATTGGGCCTCCTACGAAGACACTACCTTAGTAGGCTGCGCAACCGCGTCGTTAGGCATCACTGTTGCACTTTTGGTGCACAATATAACCGGATTAAATCGTAATATCCGATATTGTGGCACTGGAGCATTGTAATAAGCGGTTTATTTTATCATAGAAAGAATACAAAAGTTGACGGTGCAATAGCTGTTCATCGTTATATCCGATATATTGTTATAAACAGAATAGTTATAAGTGAACTCGACTGTATATTTCTACCATGCACATCGACGGGGTCCTGTGTCGACTAAGCTGTGAACGTCATATACCATGGATTCAGCCACCCGGCCAGTTAAAGAGTCGTACAAAATCCACTAAGCGGCCTAAATAAATTCGAACACTGGGGCAGGGTTCATCTAAAGTAACATGTTGCTTTTTTAGTTGAAAGTTCGCAGTTTTCAATACATTTCTCTTCGTCTTCCCCTGCTACACTTTCTAGGCTTTAATCCCGTAGTCGAGGTTTTAATTAAATTCTCGCACAGTTCTGGCAAAAAGAAAACAACACGATGAGGAAGATCCCTGTTCGCTTCGCCTCAGCACGCACGCTCCTCACAGCACTCCTGGCCCCCTCTCGCTCGCCGTCTTGCCGTCGAAAGATTCGCGAGGGACTAAATTATGACGAGGAGTTGAGGGAATCTGTCGCGCCCCTGAAGAGGGGGTTCCGAACGACTTACCGGTAAGCACGGGCTTAGCGTCTTTTTCTATCGCTCAGTCCAGTGAGCTACGTGTACAAGTTTTCGAAATGCTCGAGCGATTCGAACGCTGTCTTCCCTTTCTATGCTTCACAGTTTTGTTTCCAATTCACAGGTGTTTTGTCGAAGCAAATACTGGTATATTTCAAGCTGTATTCGGCCAAAAAAGGTACGCTGGAGAGCGAAATGCGTTTTGGTTTAAACCATTCGAGCAAGAAGTCGCAGCTGGCGAAATGTAATTTCGCAGAAAGATAATTAAAACGGCGCTTGATAATAAGCATTGGGAGAGACGTACGAAAAAAAAAATGTTCAATACTACTTAAACCCTGAGAACACTTAGAAAAAAAGAGAGAGAAAAAATATTGTCTTCTCAAACCTTATGCCGAAATGGAAATATGCGTAAAATAAATATGCAGGCGTGGCAAAACTCATTACGAGTTTCCTTTACTCAGCGCGGTAATTAAACCTGAACTGTAGATAAGGTGAGAGGATTGTGACGAAGGAGAACGCGGAGAGAAAAAGAAGGGGATATCTCGCCAAGCGATTAAAAGTTCTAGGGCGCCGTGCAGGTAGCGTGTGCGACAAAAACATGCACATTAGCGAAGAAACAGCGGCTTCGGCGTGCCTTCTGCACGACGAGTGTAAAATGGCACCCACGCTGGCGCTAAGGGGGAAAGCGAAGAGTACGTCTTTCGGGAATGGGGAAAGATGCGGAAGAGGATGCGTCACGGAGACGTGAAAACGGCTAGGGCGGCTAATGGTCAGTAATCAGCGGTCTGCTCGCAGTTCATTTCCTCTTCCTGCATGATGGAGCGGCGCCCAGCGGCAGCTTTGTCACCATACGCACGCTCGCGCGGGCTTGTTTGTCCCCAGCCTTTTCTGAGGTTATGATTCCCCCTCTCCTTTTCCCCTCTCCTTTTCCCGATCTCTTCCTCCATTTCTCATATCCCACCGCATCCTCCTTCACTAACCCCTCCACGCGAGGAGACGCGTATCCGCGAGGAACCGTCGGGCCTGCGCCAAACATCAGTTTCGAGAAAAGAAACGTGAAATAAAGACGCAACAACGGCAACGCGAGATTCTTTAGTTGCGGTGTACGCTGGAGATGTCAGCCCTGTTTGCGTAGCACTCGAGTTGAAAGTGATGGGGCGTTCCAGGGCAAGGGAGGAGAGGCAGGAGACACAGCGGGCGGCGAGAGAGGGACGGAAGAGCAAAATCGGAAACAGACTGGGCGGTCGCGTTTCTTGCTTTTTCGTCGCGCGCTCCTGACCAGTGCGCGCGACAACTCGGGCAGAAGTTGCGTCGCGATGAATTATTCATAAGTGTTCATACCCGGGGAAGAACGCGTCCGGGCGAGGCGTTCGGAGGGAGAGATAGAGAGATGAGGCGTGTGGGAGACTGACGGGATGCGCGCACGCATTGCCACGCTCTTCTGCGCGAACTACTGGGCCCTGTCGGGTTGTGGAATGAAAGCGCGCTTGCCCGCGACGCACGCGCGCGTGCGGTGAAGCGGAAGGTCAGTCTCGCAATTTCGTGCGGTCGGCGCCACTGCGGTTTCTCACCGGACACGCATTTCCCAGAAGGTTAACTCCCCCTCTTTTCACTCTCGGCTTCCCCTCGCATTCGCTGTCAAATCGCCTCTTGCACGGCCGTTTTAACGCCTCGCTCTCCGCGTCCGCGGCGCTGAATACCGAAATAGCGTTAGTGGGTCCTCGCGGACTCGCGCTGCGCGCCAATTATAAGTGCCCGCAGTGATGGTCCCGCCGGCTGCGCGGCGCATTAGCGCTGTCCGGGAGCGCGCGCTGGATCGACGATGGTCGTCCGTCGGCCTGCAAGATTGGCCGCTGCGGTTCACCGGTGGCGTTCGCCGGGAATTGCTTGTGGAGATCCCGTGATGGTATAGCATTGACGCAAGCGTACGCCTCTCGAGAACCGCCAGCGAATATTTCGCCCTCAGGGCCAATTTGGAGGCAGTTGCTGCGCCGCAGTGCTGTTTAAGTGCACGAGCCGCGGAGTCAAACGGATATCTCGTCTGCCCTGTGGGATCGGGGTTGTGGAAGAGACAACGCGGAGATGTGGTTGCACTGACGAGGACACCGGTTGCGTCCTATGTGATGGGCTGTAATGGCCCTGGGAGAGACGTGCTGCGCTACAATACACCGAAAAGGTAGTGGGCAGATAGCCCCAAATGTGTTTGGAGAAGAACTTGCGCAGTACCGCGCTCTTCGTATGTATTACACCATCAGTGGTTCCTAAATTGCTACTAAATGAAGCCATCAATATTGCCTAAACCCTTTGTCAGGGTGACGGACAGAATGTTTAGGTCATGTACAGAGTTTTCAAAGTCGATTTACATGGGTTTTTGTACCACAAAATGTCTTTGACAAATTCTGTTCCACTTGCAACATCCTGTGCACCAATTGAGTGACGCTAGCTCTAATGACGCTCGAGTAAGTCTGCAGAACGGGATATAACAAGAGAGGGAGTGGACATGTTGAAGGGAATGGCATGAATGGGGTGGGAAGTGGAGGCTGCAGAGGATGGGAGGAGAAGGAGAAGGGGGATGGGAAGGGAGGAGGAAGGGGTAAGAGAAGATTTGGAGAGAGGGGAAGAAAAGGATCAGGATGGAGACAGACAGACAGACAGACAGACAGACAGATAGATAGATAGATAGATAGATAGATAGATAGATAGATAGATAGATAGATAGATAGATAGATAGATAGATAGATAGATAGATAGATAGATAGATAGATAAATAGATAGATAGATAGATAGATAGATAGAAAAACAGGCAGATAGATAGACAGACAGACAGACAGATAGACAGACGGGCAGACAGACACACAGATATATATATAATATATATATATATATATATATATATATATATAGAGAGAGAGAGAGAGAGAGAGAGAGAGAGAGAGAGAGAGATGAAAAAAGGAACGGAGTGGTAGGGGTCAGGAAGGGGAGTACCACTTCCTCTCGCTGCGGGTACCGGTAGACCACGTTAGATTTCAAAGCGTGACGGTAAACCTACGCTGGGACGTCGTATACCCATGTTCCCGCTTCCAGTTCTCCGCCAGCAGTTCGGCTGGTTAGATTTCAGCGTTTCCCCCTTTCTCGTTTAGTGACATGAATCGTCGTAGCCAATGTGGCTGTAAGCCGGCCCATACCTGCGTTTGTGGCCAATGGAGATTTTGCGCCACATTTATGGTTGCACAGGTCTGGGTACGACGCGTTTACCCCCAATCGAGCCAATTTAATGCTTTATCGTTGCTCACGCTTTAAAACCAAATCTCACCTGCCACGCACAAGCCACTGCTCCGGCGAAAGGTCTTTCTCGCCCGCCGGTCGCGCCTGCGAAGCAGGGGTCACGAGGTCGGAAGGTCAAGCCGTAATTTTTTCGCCACACAACGGGTCCGCCAACACCGCTCTTAAGTGGCCTGTAGCCGCCGCCGGGCACACACGCTAATGCACCAAAGTAGTTTCTCACTCCAAATAAGACGAATTGCCGTACTTTCAGCCCAAACAACTCGCGCCGCTCTCGTTCCCGCCTAGCCCCAAAGGCGAAGTAAACATTTCAAGAACCGAGCCTTCGCACAGACGCAATCGCCTGTAAATGGTAGAGGCTCCAGTCTGTTGCCTCCGTCGATGGTATAAAGGGACCAGAACGGCGCAGAACTTCTCGCTAGCGGGTTCTTTCACCGGAGATCAAAGGAGCAGTGGGAAGTGCGCTTTCTTGGTCGCCAAGTTAGCGCGGGGACGAACGCGCTTGTGCAGCCTTCGTTCTCCTCCCCCATCATTCGACGTTGTGGGAGACCCGTAATTTGGCCGCCGAGGCTTATTTGATTTGGCTGTCCGAACAACGGCGTTTTCCTTTTCGTGAACCCATCTCACTTCATTTCATTGTTCTTTCTTCTCCCTCGCAAGTTATATAACGCGAAAAGAGGTGGCCTAAGTTAAAGAAAACACAGCGCGAAGCTTCTATGACGGGTATTATTACCTGAAATGAAAATTCTGACAACCTGTTATTACGCCATAATAACCCCATTGTTCACCTTTTATGCCCAAGTGGAGTTTTCTTACTCAGAATGCGGTCCTTGTTGGTGAATGAGAAATTTCCTCAGATTACGCGCGCTCAGCCATCCCCTGACGTTTCCTGCGCAAGATTACGAATCGAGCAGGCTAAAATTAGGTTACTCACTCCTGCTGATTGCTCGAAATTGTGAAGTAGGGACTGATATTCTACTAAAAAAAAAACGTAATTTTTGATCACATTAACCGGTCGGTCAATCTCACTTCAGTATTAAAACAGGGTTTTGTTCATGTGTGCTAATGGCGTGTGCCTCGTGGGGCGAAACTCTTAATCTACCGCGACGTACTTTTTAAATACAGGGCAATCGACTTGACATTAGATGAGAAAGAATGACTGGTGTACACTTTTTTATCTTTCAGGTGCAACTCGCTTCCCGCGATGTTTTGACAGCAGGTAGTCGTTTTAAAGGGACCATGCAACCCTTTTTTCAACTTTTTTTGAAATCCTAAGAGCTTCCAGAACGTAGTCCCCGAACACACCCAGTACTTCGATTAGGGGTCGCAAGGTACCTCAGCCAAAAATGACTGCTCTATAACCATCAGATAACTTGGAAACTCGCCCAAAAGATTTTTGTCTCTTTTCCGAGTATTGGCGTTCGTCGAGGGCTCGAATTAAGTCACTAAGGCCATTTAGCGGCTGTTGGCCGGTTTTCCTTCAGTTGCAGCAATGAACGCTTTCGATAGCAACTTAAAAAAAAAAAAGCCACCAAAACAAAACAGAAACGGAAGGCGTATCTGGTGCGACGAGCAAATCACGCAGTGCCGCTCCGTGCTGGCGATAACTGTAGCTTTCGCAGTGGTTCCAGATGCGAAGGAAAGAGTGAAAGCGCACATTGAAAGCGTTACAGGGTCCCTTTGAAGCGAATACTTTTAAAGACGATAGTCTTTCTTGGTCTACTTAAAGGAGCCATGAAGAGCAAACACAAGTTTGGTTCATTCGAAAGATTGTCTCGTTAGAACCATAACGACACCACTTATAACGCAAACTTCGCTCAAATAAGCTACATAATTAGGAAAAAAGGAAATGACCATGCGACCCACCAGCTCATTTTCCGCAACAGAACCTGTGATGTCACTTGGGAATGCTCTGCGATTGGCGGAGGCCGGCAAAAGCAAACGCATGTTAGGCAGGGCTTACAGTTTGCATAGCGAGCTAAATGCCAGTGAAACATACTGCACATTCTTTTGATGACAAAGAACGGTGGAGTAAACGGTTGAAGGTCCGAACGAACTCGCAAGCCAGTCGTCGCGTAAGTTTCGAATGGTGTTGGCTTCCTGCTGTCGTTACGAGCTCGTTTCCAGTTTACAACCACTGAAAACTTCAGTTTGTTCGAGTACTTTACAATGAAATTTCGTTGCTGCGTTTTGAAATGCCCATGTAGTACGGGCAAATCGTCGAGGGAGTGCGACATCCCCGCCGGTGAGGAGATCTCCTTTCATGTGCTGCCCAACGACGAACCTAGGCGAAGCAAGTGGCTACGTTTTGTGAACTTTGCAAAAGGAGGAGAAAGAGAGCTAAAGGAAGTACGAGTGTGCTCGCTTCATTTCCGAGGAAGTGATTACGGCAGGGAACCTTACGTTAGCTCACTCCTGGGACATGCTGGCGCTCGTCGCCGACTTCGTCAAATCACTCTGACCTTGGGGAATAAAATGCCGTAAACACCGCGCATTGACGCTCGTATCTTTCTGGTCGAAGCAGAGCGCTCGCGCGAACGGCTTTCCATACACGACACCGGCCAACTGGCATAAGTGATACTGCTACTGAAATTGAACTATTATTAACCGTAATCAAAATACGGCACATACGTACCAGTCTATATTCGTCCGTCGCGACGGGGCTGACGAGGCAGCGGTGCCGACGGCTGGGCGTTCGTCTGTTGTGGCTATCGCGGAATGGTCGCTTTCCCGTCCACCGCGTATCCCACAACTCTTGCCGCTCGTGCACTTAGAAGCATTGAGCGTTTTTGTGGTGTGAGGTTGTTAAATGTAAGCCCGAGCTCCTCGGCGAGAGTTTTGTTCTCCGGATCAGGCGATTCCATGACTAGGGCTGCGGGTGCACTAGGTTTTACTAGTATTTTTAAAATGGCCGCCGTCTCGATCGACTCCCGCGTGTGGGTGCTATATGGAGTCGACATACTAAGTATCTGTTTCATGGACCGGCTCTATGACGCCATTGTACACGTCACGGAATGTTCAATTTTAGCGGGAGATTTAAAATTTTGGCTTAAATTGCCTTATTTCTCAGTGAATAAAGCATCATTTGCTTCCGGGAAAGCGCTTGGGGTACTATGAAACACTTAATCTTTCTAATAAAACAAATTTTTGTTTTCTCTTCATGGCTCCTTTAAACCCAGAAATTTTGGTCTGTCTGTATGTCTGTCTGTCCGTGACTCGATTCAGCCACCCGGCCAAAGCAAAACAATGCCTGCGCAATAGTCTTATATAGTCACAGTTAAATCTACCCGTCTATGTCCGGTGTAATGTTCATACTTGTCAACATTGTTGAAGAAGAACAAGATATTACGCAAATATGAGACAACAAATCAATACAGAAGGGATATTTGCAGTGTTCCTTTATAAAAATAAAGTCAAACATGCTTGACTTTTGTGAAATTAAATACTTCATCAACTGCAGAAAAAGAATTCACTCCGCCGTCGCCTGCTGTCGCCCGTGCCACTATAGCTTCTGGTGCCATTTTAAAAAATCAACCGGCAACAGTTACGCAAGCTTCCACTAGATAGGTTCCACGTTCTGCTTGCAACGCACGTGGCGTAGAGAAACGCGGTTCTACAAACGTTGAAGTAGGGCGCCTCGATTAACGCGCGTCTTCGCCGTACGGCAGCGTTCGCATCGAGACACCCAGTTTGGAGCTGTGGAACGCGGGAAATTTAAAATGATTTAAGCAAACCTTTGGCGTCTTTACCTTGGGAGGAGCGCGACGCAAGAGGAACAACATGAGAGGTCAGGCATTTACTTCGCAAAAGCCGATAAAGACTGTCGTCTTTTGACGGCATTTGCAACGAAAGGAGCAGATACGCGGCCAATTTTGTGCCTCACTGACGGCGTTCGTTGCCGCGCCATAACGCACTGCAGAAAAGCCAACCTCACACAATAGGTTTCACAAAACGACGATGGTGACATGCGGAGGCGCGTCCAGCGCCTCAAGAAAACAAAACGCTTGCCGTGGTCCTAATCGAACCTGGGTCCCTCGCGTTATGAAGCCCACTTTTAGTAGATTGCATCCTTTCGACACGGACGAAGCATGTTGGATTTTGCACTTTGACTCAGGTTGCGCGGGAGAAATCGCGTTTTAACCATCTTTTAGACGCGAAGCATCTCATGCTCGGGGCTGTGCCCCTCCCTCCCTTGTTGTCGTTGTTATCCGCCGTCCGCACTCTACTGCGCATGCGCGTCTCTTCAGCCCCGTCAGCGTTTGGGCTGACGTCAGCGCAGTCCACTATAAAAAGAAATAGTTAGGCGGCGCCCGGCTTCGATCCCACGACTCTCTGGCCGCAACAAGAGGTACGTGGCCCTCATCCCACTGCGCTACAAACCGAGACGGGAGCACGTGCTACGAACGCGCCTTATGTCCTTCACTCATTCAAACTACGTCAAGAAGCTACTGATACAACGAAGGCACGCGAAGGTGAACGTCAACGGAAACGACCAACTGAAAACTAATGGCAACTTCAGTCGACCCCATGGCTGCTTCGCATACTACACAGGGTTCCCCTACGGAAAGACGGTGTAATTTTTTTCTTAAGATAGGGTCTTTGTTTTTTTTCGGTAGTGAAGCACTAAAAACATTGTCTCTATCTACCAAGTGGAGTAAACTATTTGTATATTCTATGTGGGCAAGCTTTTTGTGGTGACGGGAACAATACCAGCGCAGCACACGGTTATTTATTTTCTTTTGTCAACGACGATTCTCTTCAAATACCCAAGCCGGCTCGCCATGGCGAATTGTCCTCGGCGATAAACACCCCCTGAAGCAGCAAGAATGCATTGGTCGCGATGTCTTGAGTAGGTTCATGGAATTGTGGGAAGTTTTTTCAAAAGTTGCGATGCTGAGGCAAGGGCTCGTGATTGTATTTTCAGTGTTTGTCTCGGTTTGCGAAATTTATTGTTTAGGAGGTAGAGGGGCGGGGGGGGGGGGGTGGATGGAGGACTGAAGTGTTTTCATTTTCTCAACAACAACAAAAAAATGTATCACGCAACTGTAATCGTGCTGCTAGTGCGGACCACAACCCATTGAAAGGAACGATCGCCCGTGAATATTTCTATGCAATCAACGGTAAGAATTGAATGTGGCAGTTGACATCAATGACCCGCTTTTCAGAGGGTGGGAACTTGATCTGCTAATGGAGACGCCAAAAGCTCAGCTCAGGTACACCTGAGCTGAGAGACTGCATCGTGGCTGGATGCTATGGATAAACTTAGCCCTTGTAGGCCTTGGGCCACAGGCCGTTTTTTTGTGCTTACATTGAAATGGACAATATTCAAGGCACATGAAAAAAATAAAAAAATAAAAATAAATCCAAGCTCCACGCACCAAAGCACCGGGCTTCTCGTAGGCGCCAGGTCAGGCAGGCGTTATTATACAAGAATTGATGGCGAAAAGTATATACACTACGCGATGAGCGAAATAAAGAGTATAGTAAACTAGGCGAGCCATAGGCCTGGTTGGGTATATGCAGTATGCCGATCGGATTCACGGAAAACGCCTGTGTAGTTTTGTTATTTAATTGGCAGGCGTACAGAACCTAAAACCCTCGAAAGCTTTTGAAAAGAGCAAGCTCAAGGCCACTTGGTTAACAAGTACGATACGCACGGGATTGACGCATCGGCGAAGTTGTTGAAGACCGCGAAGCAAAGGAAAGTTTAGGAGACGCCCTTAGTCATTCCGTACGTTGTAAAACGTGTGGCACAAATCACATGGCTCTAGAGTGGGAGCGGTTAATAGGTTATTATATGCGGTACTTTCTTCTGGCGAGTGTTCGTTACCGCATGTAATTGGCCTTGTGTCCGTTGCCGTATGGCTGCTATCACCGCTATCACGCTGCATACACTGCTGGGTACAGAAATGAAAAAAAGAAGCATGGAATGCCGCTTTGAGTTCCACGCTTCCACGCAAATTTCTTACGAATTTCAATGTTACATGTATAAAGAAGTGCAATGCTGGCTGGGAACGCGTACCTTGCGTTGAAGTTAGGACTACGCGGAAAGGCATCGGGAGAAGAATTAACACTCTTCAGGTGCCAATTCTTCGGTTCTCCTCCTGCGGTTTACATTCTGGTGTAGTGAAGGGAACCAATCACTTTTTCAGGTTTATTCTTTTGAAAACGGGCTTCCAGAGAAATTTGTGGAGTGTATTTTGCTGCTGTGCGCTCGAAATGGCAATGCACGTGTTGAGTACTGTCTGTTGTGCACTTTACTATTGGCAGTCCAAATACGCGTAGCTGGAAGCAGTTGGCAGAGCTCATTTGCGCCGAAATCAACGCATGCCAGAAAATGGAATTGATGGTCAAAATTCTTGGCCCTCTTGTGAAACCGGTGAAAAGGCAGCACGCAGCCGGAGCGCTGAAAGTGTATTCTGTTATTTCCGATTGTAAGCCGCCATAAATTGAACAATGTATCCCTGTGTAGGCACTCTAGTGGTGTATAACATATAGTCGGAAGCGAAGAAGGAAGCCAAGACAAGACGAAATCACTGATAACCACTGAAGCGAAGCTTCGAGAACCACAGCAGAACCATCCTCCGAACGGGAACAACCCAAGACCCAGTACACCCTCTGAAGCTGACACTGCGGTGATACAGTGAGATACACTACGCTTTTACTCAGCACTGCCATCTACAACCTGTCCAGCGCGAAATGACCATGGTGGGAGGGAGAGGGGGAAGGGTAGGCGGCCGCCAGAGGCGTAACGGACAGTGGTAATACCCGCTTACGTCCGCTTCTCCAGGAGCTCGTCGCCGTCTCCTACGCGGATTACACGTCCGCCACCAACGAATCCCCATTTCTCATCCTCCCCGGCGGATTCTCCCCGGCGCACAAGGCCGCCAGAGTTCAAGAAACCCTGCAGCCATACGCCACTGCAGTCAGCGTCGCCGCATGTGCGTGCTGCACGACTCGGAATCAATGGCCGTGGTGGCGTTATCTGAGGTGCATAAGCGCGGGTGGAAGAAAGCTAGGGGAAGAGGGGGGGCCTGCCGTGGCCGCCGCAAAACGGATCAATCCCCCGCAACGCGCCCGGCCGCTACACCGCAGTCCTAAAGAGGATGTCTTCGCGGCCTCGGTGACACGCTATATATCAAGCTGCCTTTGGCTGAGCGAGGCTGCCTGTTTTTTATTTCGCTTCCTATTTCGGTTTATTTCCCATTTTATTGAGGGCTAGCAGAGAAAGCCCTCGCGCCTCTGCTTTCCGCTGCTTGTGCTAGACGTCTGTGTGACGCTGGGGGACGGTGTGCGGAGAGCGACACATCCGCCATGCGCGCCGTATAGACCAAAAAGAAGGCCAGATTTT
Source organism: Haemaphysalis longicornis (assembly GCF_048455015.1). NCBI lineage: Eukaryota > Metazoa > Arthropoda > Arachnida > Ixodida > Ixodidae > Haemaphysalis > Haemaphysalis longicornis. Next base: position 633,700 of record NW_027526384.1, read on the forward strand.
TTCCGCCCGCCTGAGTAGTTCGGTGCAGCAAGACGAACTGCGGCAGTTCTCCGCAGACATCTTGCACGGATTGCACAATAAAAGCCCAGCGGTATTGTCTGGCAACAATAACTGCCCTTCAGGGCTGATACTCATGAGGAGAATTTGTGGTGACAAAATGTGATGTCCTTATCTAAGAGCACTTCAGGTTTGGCAGTTTATTTGCTGTAGTTTTGTGAGGACGATTTGGCGTGTAGGTTTTGTGACATAAGCACGGATGCGCGCGAATAGGTATTGTGGGAGGATTAATTCCATGCCACTGCTTGACTCGAAGACGGACAAGAAACATGTAGCTGTTCAGAGTTCCCCCTCAAAGCAGTACTTATGTTTCTTAGCAATCGCATTGAGGCTACAGCCATTAACCTAGCTTCAACGGATAAAAATGGCATTTGTACGACTAAGAACACTGTATTGCTGCTTGACCTTACGGAGCTGCGCTGCTTGCAATAGTACTATGGGATGGGTTAGTGCGTAAGTTCTAAATCGCTTCAGGGGGACTCTGTTATCATTAGCTGTCACCCAAGGACATTGCTTTAGGGCACTCCAGCCAGTTTTTCCTTGGGAACCGCACTGAACAGCACTGCACAGTACATCGCCAAGGCGGCGTGTGGCGTGTTGCTGGCCGCGATCGCTATCGTCTGTTCCAGCATGCGGATACACAATATGCCCGCTTTCTGACGACTCCTTTATGGATTTCTCTTTTCAGACGAGTGAGGGATGATCTGCGCTAACGCATACACAAGAGAGCCGTAAAGCTCGCGCACACTGGGACGCGCATCCGCACCAAAGCATTTTTGTGCATCCAATTGTAAATGCTTTTCCGCCGGTGGGTAGCACGCAAACGTTTTCTGGGGTTGCTTTCAAACATATCATGTGAACGTGAAGGTAAATTGTTCTTACAGTTTAATATAAAATACAGCTTCGTGTTTTAAAAGAAACAGTTTGTTGCTACCAAAAAATAACAAAACCATTCAAAGTTTGTAACTTTATTTCTCTTTCTTTCGTGTCGGAGCAAACAAACATTGAGGTGCATGTATTTAAATTACTTATATTTTCAAGAATGAAGTAGATTTATTTCGGGGATTACTTACAATAACCATACGAAAATTATCAAAGTTGGAGAAAAAGGTTTGATAGCTCGTGAGTTAAGGAGGAGTCAATGAACTATAAAAAGTGGCGTAAGAATTGAGACGTTGGGGACAGTAATTACACTGCCGCAGCACGAAAATAACCCATCTTATGGAGGCGAAAAGCAAAAATGCCCGTGTGTACGAGATTTCAGCGCACGTTAAAAATCTCCAGGCGGTCAAAATTAATCCAAAGCCCTCCACTACGGCGTGCTTCATCACCTGCGTTGCGTCGGCGCGTTAAAACCCTACAATCAACCTAGGCCCTCAATCTTGGCAAAAAGACAGCGGTGTTGGAAGTAGAATGTCGAACCAAACGACAAAAAAAAAAAAATCCCCGTTCACTTAATGTGCAATCATTTCATTCGGGTTCAGGTACGGTTCGAAAAAATACCTGCCCAAACGGGCTTGGTATGGTAGCTTGATAACCAAATGCAAAAGAAAAAAATTGTAACGTTTTACACTCCATGTCGGACGTGTGATCGCAGGTATTAGAGGAATAGCACCGACCCCGTAATTTGGTCGTTGGTCAGTTGGCCCTTTCTACACCGATCCATACGCACGGAAACTCCCTACACCGAAGAGGAATAGTCTTTCCGCATGCGCCCTAAGTTACAATAAACAAAGACTAAAAAATGGCGATGAATTTTGTTTCTCTTCGCTGCTACACAGTTTGGTACTGGCTGGAATGACCTCGTTATACCGGATACCGCAAACGAAGCGAGGTTTCACTTTTTATGCTAACTGTCCAAGAAAACTTTCCGAAACACTCAAAAACATCCGACGTGGGCGAGCATACAATTAATGTACATAAAATCTGGGCATACCCTTTTAAGGCTTCAGTGAGAGGGGGATCGCTTGTATGGAAATAAGCACCTGAGCTTCGAAGAAACTATCAAGAAATATATAGACGTCTCGCTGTTCACCCGCGTGCATCTTCCGCCTGCAAGGACGGCAGGCTTTACTTCTCTGCGAAATTGCATGATCAAGAGCAAAGGTGTTTTCAAAGTTGAAAAAATGAAATAAACGTTTATTGTTTGTATTCTCTCGCTGTAAGCTATGTATTACCAACTCTTGCACTTTTTTTCTCTGCCTTCCTAAGAGTTCGAGTTCCATTTGACCAGTCTGTGAGTTCGTAGGCCTTTGCGCAAAACTGGACATGGACAGTGAAAACACAAGACACAAGGGCACCTCTGGGCATTGTCTTTTCAACAACCCTCTACTTTTTGCGCTCAACTTTATGAAGTACGGAATACTAACTAGGTGGATCGATTACGTTACCAAATCAATTTCGAAGGCCGGTTGATCTCTCGAATAATAAAGGCTGAGGCGTTTAGTATTACCTACGAAGCCCATACCACAGAAAATGGACGGCGTGGCGTATACCCTTACAAGTATCCGTTACGAGTAGTCAGGCTCTGTTCGAGCGACAAATCGCTTCCGCCACGTGCACAACCTACGTGGCAGCAGAAGCAGCAGCAGCGTGCAATTTGAGCTGACCGCAGACACTCAATCTTTCATTGTTCGGCCCGGAGTGAAAATCCGCGCCGCGTACTCTTTTCATCTGTCCGTGCAGGACGACGACCGGGCGTAATGGGCAGCTCGTAATCGATTCCTCAGGGGACACAAAGAAGCCAGCCTGTGTCGCCGCCGGGAGGGCTTGGCCTGAGTACACGCGAGCCCTACGGAGAAGCCTTTCTCTCCCGTCGCTCCCCTTTCGCGTGCGCTTTCTCACGGCCGCGGGCTACGACCGTGGAGCCTATAACGAGGCTTATTTTCCTCGAATGTTTGCTTAATAGCGAGAATAGTTCGGTTGCTAGGAGACGAAGTCATTAACTCTGAAAGAGTTGGAGGAGATTAGAAAGAAAACGAAGCACTCGCTCTTCGGGAGAGTGCGCTCTAAGCACGGGACTCGAGATCATGGCGTATCTAACTGATCCACGCCCTCGTTGTTTTAGCAGAATGAAAAAAAATATAGATATAATTGATGGAGAAGCAAAGTAGGAATGAGAACTAGGTGGCAATTATGGAACTCTTTCGCTGAGTGGTTACATTCAATACTGGGGACGGGATACAAGAAACGCCGGATGAACTTCAAACATATCTTCGTCAAGTATGTTTTAAAATTATCACTTTATTACACATAGTTGGCGATGTGGCACGTATATTAACAATAAAAATGATACACATGAAGGCATGCGTGCAGGATATTACCGTATACATAGGAAAATAAACCGGACTCCCAATACCACCCCTTTGCTCTATAATTTAAGTGCACTCGAGCCATAAGCCAGGTGCAGGTTAGGTGCATTGAAATCGAAATTTCCGCTCTTAAAGGAGCCATGAAGAGAAAACACAAGTTTGGTTCATTCGAAAGGTTGCCTCGTTAGAACCATACGACACCACTTATAACGCAAACTTCGCTCAAATAAGCTACATAATTAGGAAAAAAGGAAATGACCATGCGACCCACCAGCTCATTTTCCGCAGCAGAACCTATGATGTCACTCGAGAATGCTCTGCGATTGTCGGAGGCCGGCAAAAGCAAACGCATGTTAGGCAGGGCTTACAGTTTGCATAGCGAGCTATATGCCCGTGAAACATACTGCACATTCTATTTATGACAAAGAACGGTGGAGTAAACGGTTGAAGTCCCGAACGAACACGCAAGCATGTGCGCCAATGCGTACGAAACTACCGCCGGCCGAGCTCGACATCTCGCCGTCGCGCAGACGAATTTTCGGCTTCGAGGCTCTTCGGGGCCAACGAACCGTTCCAGCACGCACAGCCGCGACCTTGCTTCGTACCGTAATCCCTTCACAGGAGGTTGGCCGTCATATCGCCAACCAGCAAAGGTAAAAATAGAAACGAGGGGAGTAAGGAACAGCAAGAAGCGACGAGATAGTGCCAGTCGTCGCATAGGTTTCGAATGGTGTTGGCTTGCTGCTGTCGTTACGAGCTCGTTTCTAGTTTACATTTGAAAACTTCAGTTTGTTCGAGTACTTTACAATGAAATTGCGTTGCTGCGTTTTGAAATGCCCACGTAGTACGGGAAAATCGTCGAGGGAGTGCGACATCCCCGCCGGTGAAGAGATCTCCTTTCATGTGCTGCCAAACGACGAACCGCGGCGAAGCAAGTGGCTACGTTTTGTGAACTTTGCAAACGGAGGAGAAAGGGAGCTAAATGAAGTACGAGTGTGCTCACTTCATTTCCGACGAAGTGATTACGGCAGGGACCCTTACGTTACTTCACTCATGGGACACGCCGCCGCTCGTCGCCGACTTCGTCAAATCGCCGCCAAAGCGCTCTGACCTTGGGGGAAAAAGCCGTACACACCGCGCATTGACGCTCGTATCTTTCTGGTCGGAGCAGAGAGCTCGCGCGAACGGCTTTCCATACACGACACCGGCCAACTGGCATAAGCGATACTGCTACTGAAATTGAACTATTATTAACAGTAATAAAAATACGGCACATACGTACCAGTCTGTATTCGTCCGTCGCGACGGGGCTGACGAGGCAGCGGTGCCGACGGCAGGGCGTCCGTCTGTTGTGGCTATCGCGGAATGGTCGCTTTCCCGTCCACCGCGTATCCCACAACTGCTGCCGCTCGTGCATTTAGAAGCATTGAGCGTTCAAGTGGTGTGAGGTTGTTAAATGCAAGCCCTAGCTCCTCGGCGAGAGTTTTGTTCTCCGGATCAGGCGATTCCATGACTAGGGCTGCGGGTGCACTAGGTTTTACTAGTATTTTTAAAATGGCCGCCGTCTCGGTTTCGGCACGAGTTTCGGTTCCTGTCTGACTCCCGCGTGTGGATGCTATATGGAGTCGACATACTAAGTATCTGTTTCATGGACCGGCTCGTATGACGCCATTGTTCACGTCACCAAATGTGCAATTTTAGCGGGATATTTAAAATTTTGGCTTAAATTGCCTTATTTCTCAGTGAATAAAGCATCATTTGCTTCAAAAAGCGCTTGGGGTACTGTGAAACACCTAATCTTTCGAATAAAACAAACTTTTGTTTTCTCTTCATGGCTCCTTTAAGGCGTGCTTATCCCTTTGATGGTCGAGGAAGACCTAAAAGTCACGTACTCTGTTCACAGAAGTGCTTTAAAAGCAGGAGACTATCATATATTCCCAGAATGGTATTTGTTCGAATTTTGCGCTCCACAGGAATGCAATCTTGTAAAAAGGAAACAAAAAATAAACCGGCCCATCTCCACCAACGTGAAACCTGCAGAGGAGCAAAGCTTGCAGTGTATAAGTGTATTCAAATATTGTAAGTCTTTCTTTTGCCACACGGCGCACGCTGATATACGCGACACCCCAATTGCGAAGACGGAGGAGAAGGGAAATTCGAAATGGAGAACTGCAAATTCTTCAGTTAAAGCCAGTACGGAGCGAAATAGAAGCAAGCAAGCAAGCGCAAACAAAAAAGCGAGTGTCCCGGTGTGTTATTTTAGTAGGGTGACGTTCTAGCACGAGGAGTTGAAAAACGAGTGTCCCGGTGTTTTAGTACCGTGACTGCATGAGAGTACGACGACATGAGACGACGACTACATGAGACGACGACAGCCTGAATCCCTAATGTGCTTGGCCCCTGAAAGTTGGTTGGCCTTTCAATCCACCTCTGCAAGATGGCTACACAACACTGAATAAATTTCTAAGTGTTTTGGGGTGCGAAGAATAGCGTACTTTGTTATACGTAACACTGGTGTTCCGCCCGGTTCTCTACCGCACGCGGAGAACTGGATTAAATGTGAAATACCAATTGGAGTTTCATATCACATCGCCCGGGATGTGAAGGCGCAGGCGCGGGTTCAGGCACGCATTACAGGCTATTTATAAAGTGCCCAGAAATGCTGCCACTCTCTCAGGGCAGGGTTCAGGAAGAGAAAGAATCATTTTCACTTAGGTAAAAATACCACTTGAACTTAAATTTGCAAACAGGGATTTCGGATTCTCCGTAATGGACGCGAATTCAATGTTACATTACACAGTAGCTTATGCTACTGAAATAATATCTCCCTTCCCTCTTCTTAAACAAAGAAATAATGCAGAAGGGGCAGTAGGTGCTTGCTGGTAGGTCGTTTTCGTGCTTACGATTTTTCCTGCGGTTGGTCTTTACGCAATTGTGTCGGAAAGGCCCACGGTTCGTAAGGGTGGAGCTAGGGTTCCTTTCGCCGTGGCAAAATGCTGGAGCACAAGGAACACTGACGTCACAGAAGTAATGTATCACAAGTCACGAGCGAAAATTTCTTTGTTTCCTCCAATGACTGACCTTCGCAGATCCAGTGCCGACGTTTTGTAAATCCGGCAATATCCGCGGGTGTAGTGACCTGCCAAGAATTTCCGGGCTTGTAAGACTATTGGAGATGCCTTTTCTCATGTAGGGAATATCAGCAGACTTACGATAATAATGGCAGCGACAATTACTAGCGCTCACTCACGACATGTTCAGGTCAAACAGCACATACTAAATGGGAACATGGTCGTACGGACGCTCGATTTCTCGAGGTAACTCCTCCGAATGGAACGAAATTTGTATAGACTGACAGCAATGAGTTGCGGTAATTCAGGCATGCCAGGAACTTTTTTGCACCCTTGACGAACTATTCGAGTCTACTCGATATTTTTCTTGGGGAGGGAGGTGCCCGTTGCGTTTCCCATTGCGTTGTTTTGTTTTGATCATCCATGGGGTTTTCCGTCACCTTGACCCGTGGAGACCACGAGGTCCCCAAGTGTACTCTGTCACAAATTATGCTGAACGACAAATTGTTTTTATCCCGACATCGCCTGAAACCCTTACACAATCTCAGCACGCTGCGTCTCTGGCACGTTCGTAGGTACGCTGTTCACCGGGAAAGCCTGTTCGGCCTCCCACGCGAAAACAATATTGCCCCGTATTTACGCAAAAGCCGGCACTGCGCAATGACGAAAACGCGCTATTCCTCGAAACTCATGCCCGGGTTAGGGACTAGAATTACACAACCCTACTCCCAACTCTGTGCTCGCCACGCTTCACGATGACAGCGAAGAGCAAGTCATTCCTAGCTGACTACGAAGCTCCGGCTTCGTATTAAGTCGTAGCCAGGATGATGGAATAGGAATGAGGCCTTACAAAACACGGACCCCATATAGGGCTCTGATCTCGACGTAGTTGACAGGAGCGCGTACGGCCCGAACCTCGCTCGCAAAAAAGGGTGCGCAGTGCGGAAAAAGTGCTGACGTTCTCGGGAGTCGGCACGTGCGCGCTTTTAATTAGGCGCTTGTGGCGAACTCAAATGGGAACCTGCGCCGGCACGTCATTAGGAAGGAGGGGAGGAATGGTGGGGCACTGTTTGCTTATGCCGCCGTCGGGAGCCCCTGCTTTCTTTCCACCAGGTGTTTTCATAAGGTGGGTGCAGCGCCGCCGCCAGCGAAGCAGTCTGCTGCTTTACTACGCCGCCCCGATGGCGAGGGCCGTAGCACAACTACGGTACGGAAGTAACCCGCGTGTTTTGGTTCTGCCGGCTGCTAACGGGTTGGAGCGCACTCGAACCATTCGCTGACGACGCGGCGCGTGCACCCCCGACCGGGTTAATAAAGCCGCCGGGGAAACAATCGGAGAGACGGCGCGAGCCAAGGGCAGCTATTCTGGGCTTGACGCGCGAAAAGATTGGTGACAGGGAGGATGTGGGCAATGGCTGGTGACAAAGGCAGAAACAGCCGGGTCTTCAGCGTGGCGTCGTGCAGCTGATACCGATTCAACTATGCGGGCAGTTCGCGTCAGTTGGCTGTATGATTGATTGTAGGGTTTAACGCGCCGACGCAACGCAGGCGATGAGGCTCGCCGTAGTGGGAGGCTCCGGGTTAATTTTGACCACCTGGGGATCTTTAACGCGCGCCGAGATCTCGTACACACGGGCGTTTTTGCTTTTCACCTCCATCAGAAAAACGGCTGCCGCGGCCGGGAATTGAACCCGCGTCCTCGTGCTCAGCAGCACAACGCCTTAGCCTCTGAGCCACCGCGGCGGGTCGTCAGTTGGCTTTTTACGAGGGAGTTGCATATGGCCAGGCATCCATACGTTTAGTACACTGGGACTTTAGTACACTGGGAATGCTCCGCATTCTTTGCCGAGAACGTCCACATCCAGGTCCGTGTGACTCCCTGTCTTTGCATAAAAATGCAGAACTGGCGGTGGTAACGCACTTAATCGTCAAATACGTAAGTCGAACAGTATTTTGTAGAACAAAAAAAATAAAAAATAACAACCAACCTTTTACACAACTGAACTAACCAAGTAATAAAAATACGCATCTTACGCATTGAAATAAATAGCAATGCTGAGATAGAAAATCCGTAAAAGAACTCTAGAACACTGATAAATATCAACGAAAACTGGCCAACCATAGGATATGCCTTGCATCCGTACAAAGGTACACTAATGGTGAGATTATGACAGTTAATCGCTATAATAGCGTAAAGGTGCATCAAAGGCAAAAAGAAACAAAGGAGAGCTTTACACAGGGAAACAACCCAACTTATTTGGCTACTCATAACAAAATCACCCTATAAAAATCAGAACGAACAGAAGCGTAATAAGAATTCTGCGAATTACTGGACATTTCTCTTGATGTATACACATTTTTTGACCATTTAAAAAATCACAAATAACGCTCTCGAGGCTCGGCGTGTCTTTGAAGCGCGATGTGTTCCATAGCACGCAGGCGTTCCATAGCATAGCACCCGGCGGTAACGAAAGGTGGCCGTCAACGTCACTACACCGCAGGTGAGTTATGGGGGCGGAAGAACGCAGCCAAGCGAGAGAACACATAGGCAGCGACTTTCACTATCATCGTCAACTCTCTCAATAGATTGCGGCAGGAATGAGCAGTGCCGCAATGCGTATGGGACAGATCGAAGCCATTCCATTCGAAAGCGTAAGGTAGGAGCGTATCGAGAAGCTCCGCAATCGTGCCAAGCGGGAAGAGGATGAAGCCCTTCGAGGACGCGAGGTGGAAGCTAGTCGCCTGATGCATTCCATAGGGCATGAATGCCTTACCATTCAGAACCTTATCTGTACCAATTTTCTAGATAGGTTAATCGAAGCGCTGCTGGCGACGGCTGTTGGAAGCGTGTGGTAATTTAAATTGTGCGCTGATGTTTCGCTGAAAATGCATGAAGTAGGCAGCTGCGGCTTAACACTAACAAAAATTTAGTGAACGATTTTGCGAACAAGACACATACAGCGGGTGAACATGCATGTTGTTTAAATAACCAGTTGTTTCGCCAAGTTCACCGAGATGTTTTATTCTCGTTCCAGTCTCTGCTGGATCACAGTATCCATCACTTTTCAACATTCAGTGTCACTTCGCTGCACTTTACTGTACTGCGCGGGCGACATGCGTTATGTCACTAGACGACGACTGGACGGCGGAGCCAGACTAGACATTTACTGTCCGAATGTGTGTGATGACGCGGCTTTGTTTTATAACTTAGCTTGCAGATATAACGTCACATCCTACGAAGTTTGCTCGAACTACCGCAGCCATAATGGTGACCTTCTTGTTAACAGATGTATAGCGCAAAAAAGACGAAGGACAAAGAATGCACGAGGACGAAGCGCTATGCAGCGAAGTGACAGTGACATTCTTTGTCCTTCGTCTTTTTTGCGCTATACATCTGTTAATAATGATCGACCAACTAGCCCAACAACGTACTTTACGTGACCTTCTTGACCAAGGAAATCCCGCGAAGCGCCCTTGGATTGACCTGTGGCGACCTCTTTATCTCTGCTACTCCGTGCGGTGATGCACAGATAGTGCTTGCCAATTACGGACGCTCGAACGCAGAGGGCGCGTTAGCAGCTGCCACTGATCTCCACTAGAGTTGCTGGATGGCGCTTCGAGCTCTCCGGCGCACGGTCGCCGGAAGTTCGAGCGCTCGTCCCGGAAGTAGGGCCGTTCCAGCATAGCGCATGCTACACATGGGCTGGTTTCGCACGCATTCCGCTAAAAATTCCTGCTTGTTTCGCCGTCAACTGCACAAGCAGACCAGAGTAGTCGTCTGGGAAGACGTTCCACTTGGAAGTATTACAATATTCTGTACGACGTGCGTGATACGCAGCGGAACGCAAATGTCATATCAGTGTCGTTTTTAAGCTGCGGCTAGCTCTTGTTAGGCAGATTCCCTCGCTCTAAGCCGGATTTATACCGGCGTTGGGTGGCGAACTTATACCCTAGTTACACGGCGAAAGTAACCGCAGTGAAGTTTAACCGCGGTTATCTCAAACTGTGGTTTTGGCTGTTACACGCGAAATTGCAAGTTTGGTGACCGCGGTCACTTGATTGTGAGCGTAACAAAAATAAATTACCACACAAATACATTCACGATAAAAAAACATTAAGAGAACCTGTGTAGACAAAAAAAGTATCGTTAAAGCAGTCGCTTGTGACCCAAACGCAACGCACTCGCGCGCTGCGAGGAGAGGGGCTTCCCCAACAGCTCGCAACTGGCTTGGTTTGCTTAGGTCTGCTCGGGGTTGGGAACTTTCCGCTTAGCATCGCGGTAGATATTTGGCCGCCGCTACCTTTACAACTGCGAATTACAATCCACATAGCACAATTTTTCACCGCACTAACATCCATTTTCTCGCAAGTGGAAGTTCTTTTCCGCGATCAGATTGATTTCGAAGGGCGGCGATAAGCTGTTGCTGCCGTGGTCTGGGCCGGTTCGGGGAAGGCGCGCCGGCGTGTTTGCAGGCACGGCCGACGCGCGCGCCGATCGTTTCCGAGTGCTGAATACGCTTCAGGATTGCCTGCTATATCCAGTTTTGGCGAACGACGCGCGGAATATTTACAAATTTAGCACGGCTTTTGTCGTAGTTGATCGGGCGGATCGGGAAACAAGCCGCTGCTGACGGGCAGTCGCGCTGATTGCGAGAGCGGTGAAAAGAACGCAAGCGCGTCTTGGGGACAGCTTTGGGGCACCCGCTGTTTGAGAACCTTCGTCTCTTCCGAACGCCAGGTGATTTTTTTTTCGCTTCCGCTGATGCACCGCCACTTGCGTCCAAACTGACTTGTGCGATTTTGAGCACTGCGGCTGCGGAAACTGCGGTTAGCGTGACCAAACTGAGGTGGCCAAGCTGAGTTTGCGTTAACCATGGTTAGCGACGTAACCGCAGTTTCGTCTGTCGTGTAACGTAGCAAACTGCGGTTTTGTCGAACCGCGGTTCGCTTAACCGTGGTTAACTGTGCCCGTGTAACTAGAATATTGAGAAGGGACAAATGGGCTCCACCCCCAGGCAGCAGGCTCTGCAGAGACTACTTTACTGACAACTGTTTTGACAGAACGGGCGCACAAACTCGGCTACAGCCTGATGCCGTGCCCACGTTGTTTTCTTTCTAGCATAAATCCCTAGCATAAATTTCTAGCATAAATCCCGTTAGAGCTGCGTCGTCTCCTTTCAAACCAAGACCCAAGTTACATTTTCGTTCTCCTTCGCAATTAAATTCTGCTTCATATTAACGTCGCATGTTTCGGTATAGCATAAGATGCGATCTGAACGCGATTTGTATAGCCAAAATGCAATGAAGTAAGAAAAAAATGCCAAAATGCGCCAATGGGGACGATTATCAGCGCTTCAGAAGCGTAGCAGACGCCCGACTTCCGGGACGAGCCGTTGAACTTCTGGTGGCCGTGCGCGCGCCCGGCCGCGACAGCGGCGAAGCGCCATCCAGCAACTAAGTGGAGATCAGTGGCAGCTGCATCATTGGGTATTGTTGGCATCATATAAGTTAGCATTGCTTCAAGGTTAGCTGGGCATCAGGCCAGTCATTACTTGTCTGTATCAGTCTATCAGCAAAGGTTTATTGCCGCGAAGCTGTTAGCCTCTCGTCGGTTTGAAAATTTCGTGTCGTAAACAAAACTTCCAAGCAGGACTCAGCAGTTTTTGCCCAAGACGCCGAGCGCATGCGTCAGACTAATCCCGCATACAGCATAGTTCTGGACAGCTGAGCGCAAAGAATAGACAGTGACTGAAAAAGGACTCGAGACTCGTGCCCTTTTCTCAGTCCCTGTCTACTCTGTGCGCTCAACTGTTCAGAACCATGGAATACCAACTATAGGCCAATCGATCACGTTGCTCAATCATACAACATCTCTCAGTATTCGTGTAGAAAACAAAAAGAAGCATCAAACCCGCATGATGGATGATAAGGCACCTCAGAACAATGGGAACACCCTCCCCTCTAGTGTGCTTCTGGTCCCCCCCCCCCCCCCCCTAGTGTGCTCCTGGCAATGATTAGGTTTTCAGCTGATCTCGAAAAGAGGAGGGGGGTTGACGTCATTCAAGGGCTAGCGCATGCGTCAGGCTATGCAAGGACCCACAAGTTCTCGCCCAAAACGTTGAGCGCCTGCATCAGGACCCAGCATTTGCGCCTCAGAAGCCGACTGCAAGCGACAAGCCCACCGACACAACGAGGAACATTCTATACCCTCCCCCATCAGTATGTGTAGTGGTTTACAACAACTGCGCTGGGCATCCACTTTCGCACGGCGGGATGACGTCCTTCTTTTTATTTTTTATTTTTTGGTTAGAAAATGGGAAGTTCCTGAAGTCTTCCCTACCACACTCCAATGAACGTCCGATTTTACTTTTTTCTCTGCCGTTTTCTTGTTTGTTTTAGCGTTTTTGCAATGATATATAGAAACTCGATCATGATGCACGTTGCGGCACCTATGTATCGCACCGTGGCAAATCCCGAGGCTATCAGTATCCCATTCCACACCGAGTGGGTCAGCTCTGGACGGTAGGGTTACAAACATCTTCACTCGGGTTGAAAACTAAATACTTGGACTCTCACAAACAAGAACTGCGCGTTTTCTCACAGAAAGTTTGGCGCCCGCAGATAAGCCCAGTATAGCGTTACCCACGAATAACGTGGTTCGGGAGCGCGTCATCGCAGCCTAATGAAGCGATTAATTTCTCGAGATTGAGGAGATTACAAAGTTTCCAGATTGGAACGGGAGAAACTAATACCGGCAGGGGAGCGCGTACTCGTATTTGTAATAAAGTTCACAAAAAGGGGTTGGGAAGCGGGGGCGATCCTTTGGCGGTTATATTTGTTTCCCGCGAGTAGCAACGGCCGGTTAGCTCGCTTAGTGCGCAACACCGGAGTGAGCTTCTACTCGGAGCGCAGGGTTCTCTGCGCGAGTAATTGCGTTTATTCTAGCGAGGCGCGGGGTAGGAAAAAACAAAACACAAAAAAAACACAAAAATTTGGGTACACGTAAAATCTGCAAAAAAGGGGACTCGGAGGAACGAGGGCGTCGTCTCAGTGCCGATAGTTAAGAGAGGCTCTTCCCGCGTGGGCGAGGATAATTATCGAGCCATGGCTACACGTGCCGTTAATTGGTTCTGTGGGCCGATATTTTAAGTTTTATTTTGTAAGGCCTTGGAGAGCTGGCTCGCATTGAAAATGGAGCTGCGACCAATAAGAGGCGCTTTCCTTATAGAGATACTCAAGTTTGCTGTAAGAATCGAACTGATTACAAGTGGCTTGGGTCGATAGAGGTCGCATTCAGTTTTATCGGGGTTCGAATGAGAGGAGAAAACGGAGTTCTTAGAAATTTGGCTGGTTAACCTCGAGAGGAACAGATTGGACGCACAGATATAGCATCAAGTCCTCTCCGTTCGCGAATGCAGATAATTTTCCCGCGCGCCATTTCTACCAGCACCTTTAGGGTAACAATAGGTCATTCTGTTTAGGTTGTTGATCTCATACGTAATAAAGCTCCCTTCAGACTTCAGAAAATGAAGTGAAACAACGAAGTGATTCGGGGAACGGTAAGACTCGAATGAATAAATATGAACATAAGGTTTATTTCTGTTTATCCCTACTGGAAAGACAATAGGGAGTGGTGATAAATGTTGCCTAATGATGCTGTACGTACAATAAAAAGAAACGAAACAATATTTTTTTTTTCAACAAAACGTATTTTCTAAGCTAAGTGAAGTATCCATTAAGTTGTTAGTATTTATAACTTCAATACGACTGCTTCGTGGCCCTTTCGTCATAGTGGCTTGGAAAATACCGCCGGTTGTAGCCAAACAAACTCTGTATGAGCGTGGAGCTACATTGAAATGAAATGAGTACAGACTTTCAAAGAAGGATTATTTACTATGCATCCTCTATGGGCAGAAACTATACGTTTGCGTGTGTCGCCGCCTAGCTTCTTTAGGAACCTCACGCCCGAAAAAAAAAACAAAAAAAACACGAGGGCAGTACCCGCCCACCTGAACATAATAAAAATAGTAATAATATTTATTGCTGTCAGACAAAATGCAGTTTCAGGCTTGCCACAGCCAAACGAGGTTTGAGACACAGTGCCCTGTAGGTGGGAAAGTTAAATAAAGCGAAGCTAAAGAAAGTATAGTGTTTGACACTATATAAGGCTTATGTACAATCCATAAAGCTTTTGTTTCGTTTGGTTAGAACCGCAAAAGAAGTCTCATTAGAAAACTGAACTGACTAAGGAGACATTCAACGTTAAAATAACGATGCTTTCTGCATATTCGGTGCGCGCACTGAAACAGACTTGGGGGCGACAGTGTTGTCCTCGAGGGGAACGGAGTACAAAAATCCTTGGTCCTAAAGCAGCTCAAACAGTTTGAGGAAATAACGCCCTGACAGGCAGCCGCTGCTGACTAGAAGACACGCTACAGGTTTTACGTTTATCCGGAGCTCCATAGAGAGCCAGCTTTGGTAAATTTTTTCGAATTGGTGTCCTGTAGTCTTCGGCGCACTAGAGCAGGAAAAAAAATCTGGCATCTAATACTGTATCATAAGGTATAGTATGCCAACAAAGCAGTTTATTTTTGCAAGAAGAGAGAAATGGTTTCCGAAATGTGTTCAGATGGTTTTGAAAGCCCGCAAATTCTCCTTTGTTATTAGTCCAAGTGGTTGGATTGGTGCTCTAGTAAGAACGCTGGAAAGAGTATGCTCTCGGGATTTTTTCGGGAGCACAGCTGGACAATCGGTGCGGTGAGTTTTCGGACAAAAGTGCGCGCAACTTGGCTAAAATAAATATGCCATACACTCGAAATATGCCATTTACTGCCTAGAAAAAACATCATAAACTAATAAATGGGGCCCTGCCAACATATCGAGCCGTTTTGTTATGAACAGTGGCTCGTGCCGTTATGTTGACATTTTTTCTTAAAAGTGAAGTACTGCCGTTTATCTAGAACACAGCCCGCATTCTTGCTGACGCATGTACGACGGAGTATGTGAGCCGTAAATTTTGCAACCACCACTTTTTCCGAGCCGTAGTCAAGCAAAATGTGAACAGTATACCGAGCGGCAAGTGCCCGTTCATAGCTTTGAACCGACAGCCTACGGTACCGGTCCTTGTTCAAGACTGCGCAGCGCAAACTCCCGAGTCCCTGCGTAACAAGCGTTTTCTCCGCATCACAGACCAGCTGCACGGTGAAGCCGACGCAGCAGGTTCCAATCGAGCCGGCGCCGTGCAAGACGCAGCAACCTTGAAAGTGAACGCAAAAGAGGGGGCCGAAGCAAGGCAAGGCAAGTCGATCCAATATCGCGTCCAGAAAGCAAGAGGGCCGACATTCTTTGTCTTAGATTAAAAAATAAATAAAAATGAACAGTGCTCGTAGCGAATGATAAGTTTCAGAATCTTCCTGCCAAGGTAACGTCCCGCGCATGGTAGTTTGCTAGCGCGGCAATATCGCTTGTGATGTCGAGCGAATGACCAGCGCCCGTTCTTTCTTGGCGTATCCATTGTCCTAGCTTTCATTGTTCTTAGCTGCCTTTCGTGCTTGGGCATAAGCGTTGTGAGGCATCCGTCCATAAATTTCACTTTAACGGAAAAAATGCGGACTGCCCGAAAAACGCGGAGTAGCATCAATAGAGGGAAAATCATAAGTCTGAGCGGAAAAAAAATTCCCGCATCTCCATGAAGTGAATCATTACGAGCGGGCGAAGCACTGGGGATTGTTCTTACCATAAATCACCAGTGGCATTACCCACTCGCGCATGCATGAGTGACAACGCGTGTGTATACAGTATATACAATTCCAATCCAATCCAATCCGATACAGTACAATTTAATCCAATCAAATTCAATCGAATCCAATCCAAATCCAAATCCAATCCAATCCAATCCAATCCAATTCTCCTCGCGCATGCGCAACACTGTGGACACGGACGCCAAGGTACAAGCCACGCACAAAGCGAGGTCTTAAGGTGCTCCGTCACTAAAAATGTAGCGCAAGTAGCCAGGACGGCGAAGGTGGCAGCGACATGAGTTACGTCAGCCATATACGTTTTGTTGCTAAGCGCCGGTGCGAGGAACAGCGTGAAACGAGACAGCTAAATGAAGTTGTCTCACATTTCGCGAGTAACACGTTAACAAACCAGACAGAGTAGGTAAGCGAGTGAAAGGTGGAGGCGGTGTTGGCATTGCCATTTTTTAGCGTAAACGGCAGCATACAGAAACAGCTGCAGTGGAAATGTTGCAAGATAAGTCGCTGCACCAGTCATTCGTCCGGGCTGATGTCATGAACTGTATTGTTTTTATATTACGGATGCAGAAGGCGTCCCTGAATTATTCTTAACAAGGTTTCATTGAGCGCACGATCGTGTGAGCGCGTTTGCTTTTAATAACATGCAACACGCTGAAATCATTCAAATAAGACGGGTTGCACTTGTCTCTGCCAAGACCAACCGACCTACCGACCGACCGACCGTCTGACCGGACACAAGGGGATAGCGGAAAGGCATAAAAAAAAAAGAAACGTCGAGTTTGCTGAAGATGATGGTACCGCAAATCGAGTCTACGCATTTATATAAAATCAGTATCTATATTTGCATCTATATCTACATCGATATCCATATCTCTATTTATATCTATCCATCTGCAGATATATATATATATATATATATATATATATATATATATATATATATATATATATATATATATATATATATATATATATATATATATATATATATATATATATATATATATATATATATATATATATATATATATATATATATATATATATATATATATATATATATATAGGAGGCTACGACTACTACCCCGGGTTCATTTTTGTTGTTTCTAAGATTTGTCACCCCTTCAGGCTGACAAACACGAGATGATGCCTATAAAACACTCGTGGCAAAGTTAAGAGCCAGTCAGACCAGACTTACACGGATACAGTTTTCGTATTTCCTGGCCTCCTATAATATACCCCCCCCCCCCCCCCCCCCGGTATAATCAGCTATGGCCCCTATCTTAATGCGGAGATAACTGCAGTGAAATTGTTGGGAACCGCCCTCCCCCTATACTAGTCCTTATTACAACACCCATAAACAGCTTTCACAGTCCCTGAGTTATTTCTACCTTAGAGAGGATTGATGCCATATCGACCATAATTAGGTTTTTTTTGCAAACGCACGAACGAAAAACGGGAGCACGCCGTGCATATATTTTGTGCAGCGAAGCGCATGACCTTCTTACCTCCATTTAAGAAGGGCAATATGTCACGCACCCGCCATTTAATTTCCCGCGCTATTATGAAAATCATTCAAGTGTGCGAAAAAGTTTGGTCACGCGTACACGCTTCCAGGTTGGCGTTCGATTAAAGTTCCCTTCGTTTATTTCGGCCCCACACGCTCGCTTTCTCTTTGCAGCCCAGTCACGGCAAGCTATGTTTTTACCGCCCACGACAGCGCAATTTAAAATTTCACCTCACTCTCCACCACGAATTACGCATATGTGGGGTGAACGTGTGCGCTTCAGCGTGTGTGAGCGCGCATTTCTCATAACGACGCTATTGGGAACCTCCTTCTTTTATCCCGGCTTCGACCAGCTCCAACGCAGAAGTTTCGTGTTCAGTAGGCAACGCCTTCTACATGAAAGAAAGCCCTGTCATTGCGCTATCACCTCAGTGTTTCCGCTCAAAGGAATTGGCATTTTTTCGTCTCACTCTACTGTAGGTTGTTTTTAATCACATTAAAGGATTTAAAAGAGCGGCATGCTCACGTTATAATCGACCAACCAACTTCAACGACGCCGCCAGGAGCCTTTTTCCTAATCTAAAAGGTGCTGGCTCAAGCGACTTCGAGTTCCGCTTTTGGGCATGGTAATCATGGCATAAGCGGTATACCGAGCATTCGACCTGGCCGTTTATCAAAGCCGATAAATCCAGGCCTAACACGGGCACGTGATAGAGGACCCGAAAGAGGTCGCTTGTACAACTTCTGCTTTACGATCGCTGGCATTAAGGAAGAAAAAAAAAAGAGAAATACGCCCACTTCCAAATTAACGTTCGGTCATCCATTACTGTTCATGGCTGAACTTGAACACTGCTGCATAAGAACGCTTCTGGCGCTTCAAATAAAAACGAAGATAAAGAATTCCGTGTGTGGAGGGTGGAGAAAGTTCTCTCGCTGTTCTTTTTATTTCTGACACAGCACTTTCCTCTCATTTACCTCATCGTCGTGCTTGCATAAAGATCGCATCTGGAAGACTTTCTAGGGGATGAAAGGGAAGGAAAAAAGTTTTGGGGAAGAAAATTTAGTGAGGAAAACACCGTAAAATGCGGCAGTATCCACCCGGAGGCAACGGAAATGCAAATCGGCCGTGATGGCTAAGCTGTCGCTCCACCCGTTTAGCTGAAGTGACGTCGTTTATTGAACGGAAGGTTCCGCCGTCCGTGGTATTCTTCTACTTTCCTGCCCATGGGGGACACGCAACTGATTAAAATGTCAAGCTGCACTTAGGCACACCTAAGTTTCTTGCACATTCTCGCCAATATTTCCGGTCTTCCCTGGCCCGTCCTGATTAGATACTTGTTGAAGATTCAGTCTTATATTGAACGACTGTTACGAAGTGTACTCTTGAGTAGACAGTACAGACATTCGGATGGTTGCCTTTAAAACTATCGTAAGTCGGGACAAAAGGCTGTCTTGGAGAACTTCCCTCAGGCTTTAAAAAAACGGGAAATGAAAAAAACTGAATGCACTCTCTGTGGGTTATAGCACTGCTTTACTCTAGCAGGGGCTGTGAAGACCGAGTTCTTTATGGAGATGGATTGTGCGCAATAAGGCAAAAGCAGGGCTGAGCAGCATGCCTGCAACCACCCCGAAACCATGATGTTTCTTTATGACCACAACAGGAAGTTTAGCGAGCTCATTACCATGTGGCTGAGTGAATAAACTTTAGCAACAGCAAATGTGATCGTTATTGTTTCTCGAATGCCCTGTGGAGTTCTCTGTGTAGGCGTAAAACACAAAGATGACTGAGAGATGGCTGTCCTTGTCTTTTGGTGATCCCGGCAAGAGGTGTTTTATTGAGGAGGAAGCCCTAGATAGATGGCATGCAGGTTAAACTCCGCGTTGGGAAGTACGAAAATTAAATAAA
Organism: Haemaphysalis longicornis; assembly: GCF_048455015.1. Classification (NCBI taxonomy): domain Eukaryota; kingdom Metazoa; phylum Arthropoda; class Arachnida; order Ixodida; family Ixodidae; genus Haemaphysalis; species Haemaphysalis longicornis. The sequence continues at coordinate 653,310 of NW_027526384.1, forward strand.
AAATGGACGTAGAGGTATAAACAATTGAAGCGCACGCCGGGAGAGAGAAACAGTTCCGGAGGAGGGTCTGAGAAAATGATACGGACGACAGAACTTTCTAGACGCGTGGGGTTAAAGCTTCATTTGCGCACCTCTATGGGTAGTCACGCACCGGGCCCTAGTCGTGAGCAGGGAAGACCGAAAAAGTACGCCAGGACGGTAGAGGCCAGAGCAGCTCGACACGCCCTTCGTCGTAACCGCCATTGTGAGCAAGTGGCTATGGATAAAGTTTAGGCTGCGCTCCCACGAGAGAAAGTTCCCGAGAAAGTTACACGGAAGAATAACAGAGGGCCCAGCTAAGCTTTCACCTTCACATCATCAGGAAGTTCTACGCACCCCCCGTAATATTTTAAGATTCCTGTGAGAGGGGTTTCGGACTGTCCTGATAAATTCAACTTGCAAATAAAATATTCACGTCTCTGCAGCTTACAACATGCGCGCACTATCGTTATGCGACGGAACGCATACGCACGCGCAACTGGAAGGGGAATTTATGTACCCGTAATGCTCTAACCCATTTACAGGTCATTTTAAATCTCAGATGACTTACTGTTCTTAAAGGCAGATGAAGGCGGATCTGACAGCACATTTAGACGGCTCACAAAGGAATGCCGTACCGGCATCGCGGAAAGAACGCGTCCGGGAGTCAGTTTCCGTTTGTAAAGTCAACCCCAGTTGCACCACGGCTGCGCGGCGTCGGTGTCAGCCGAGTGAACTTGACATGCAGGTGCGAATGGCCCGGGTGATGAGGGTCTATTTATAACTACTTCACGCCCAAACACCGCAGCCATATTTGACGGTTTGTTTAGGGTTTCCCGCGGGCGGACGCGTCAGAACGGCATGCATGACGTGTTAAACACGTCGTAAAACATTTCTTCGCGACTACGCTTCCGAATGCGCCATTTGTCAAGTGTCTTGGCACATAGCAAACTCTAGAATTGAGTAGGCGCGTATATTAAGAAATTTATGGCGACGGCTCCACCGAGGCTCTACCGAAGGTTGGTTCAGTCGTCATGGAATGACAGAAGACTTGCAAAAACCTCACAAATATTGCACGTAAACGGACGCTACAAATATTAAAACGAAGAGCAAAGTAAACACAAGTCCGAAATTTTTGTCTTTATTGTTGTCGAAACGGCCGCGAATTTATATGCATGCGACACGCACAGTGCACAGGAACCCAAAGTCGAGACTCTTGTTCACAGCCGCAGCTGTAAACACTTTCTTGTCGTCTGCTTGCCAACGTATGTGCATGGCCGTGTGTCCTTCACAGTATGTCCGCCACCATTATCCCGGCGCATCAGCCACCAAGCGCAGAAGTAAATGTATGAAATGTTTCAGTCACGTGGAAAGCTATGGTGATGGGACATGAGCCAATGTGCTACTGAGATGGGTGTCACAATTAGAGGCCAGATTTTTAGGCATTAAAAAAAAACGGGTTTCAGGAGCCAAAACTGGGGAGGTAAAACAGCGTTTTAGACATCCAACGCTAGAAATATAGATACCCAAAACATTTTACATAAATGCAAATAATTTCCAACGAATACGTGCGCGACCTGTATCTACGACTGGAAAACCAAAGAAATGTTATTTATTATGATGGCACAAAGGCGCCAACGGTTAAACATAGCCGTTCAATTGTCCCATAAAACTACTAGACTAGTGACGATCAGTTGGCTTAATTCAACAAGCACAATGCTCACATTTATATTCAGTGGCCACTGTCGCTTGCTCGGGCGTCGTGTATAGTGAAAGAGGCATAAAAAGAATACTTGAAAGCTTTTAATACTGATTAAAAAAAGCGATCCTTTATGTCTGTATCACGCAATTAGTTTAGGACACAACAAAAAGAGACACAAATAAACGCACGAGAGACGAAGATGTATTAAAAAATTAACATGTTCTCACATGAGGGCTGTTAGGCACAACCCTGGCAATTTTCTCATAGGCAACTATATTGTCCGAATTGTACAGGCAAGACGTCCCAACACTGCCAAATACACTTCCACACATTTCGAGAGCAATATTTAAATATTTTTACAGCCGAACAGACCTTTTTTTTTATTTTAGAGCCCGTGGCAGCGTGATTTTTAAGGCGTTATGAAGTGCAGCTGCGCAGTGATGCTTCGCCGTTGGCTCTTCAGTATAGGAGAGATGTATGTATGTATTTATTGCACAAAAACAAGAAAGGAAGGTCCACCAACAGGCGTAAATTGTCTCGCCTAGGGGCGGACACCGGAACGCCTGCTGGTGTAGGGGAGGTGGGATAGGGAGGAAAGAGTACATAGGAATAGGGGGATAGGGTAGAGGGCTAACATAAACATATAAAACATGGGCAAGAATAACCTATATACAACGTTAGGTGAAAGAAAAAAAAAACGAAACACTAGACAAATAAATAAATATCAAAATACAGGACACGAAGGAGTAGGACACCTGCACAATTACACACACACACACACACACACACACCCACACACACACCCACACACACAGACAGACAGACACACACACACACACACACACACAGACAGACACACACACACACACACACACACACACACACACACACACACACACACACACACACACACACACACACACACACACACACACACACACAGGAATTCTACCCTAACAGCTACACTCCACTGCGACCCGGGCAGTTACGTAGAGTTGTAGCTTAGTGCATTGTGGAGCCCCGAGGCCCCCAGGTATGCTCCCAGGGCCTCGAGCACTTTGTCCCGCTCCCTGGCATTTCCTGGGGGCCAAAGCAGTTCCTCGAGCGGCCGCACCCCTCGGAGCACGGCCAGAAGCTCCGCCCGCCCTGCCGCAAACTTGGGGCACTCGTACAGTACATGCGGCAGGGACTGCACGGGCGCTCGGCAGTGAGTGCAGGCGGGACTGGCCACCCGCCCCAGTCGGTGCTTCCGCTCTGACGTCCACGCGGCCCCCACGCGGAGGCGCAGGACGGCCGAGCGCAGTCGACGAGGCAGGCGTGATGCCCGCACAGGCGGCAGACCCCCTCCGACACGCAGCCGCGGGTCTGGATGCCCGGTGCGGAGGTGTCGCTGGATAAGCAGGCGGGCGTCGTCCGCTGCCGCCTGGGCCAACATGTCCGAGGGAGGCAGCGCGTGAGCCCCGGCGGCCAGCTCGTCTGCCCGCTCGTTTCCGTCCAGGCCGATGTGGGCGGGGACCCACTGAAGGCACAGCCGAGTGCCCCGGTCCGCCAGCTGCGCCGCTTTCTCCCGAATGCCCCGCACCAACAGGGAGTGCGAGTCGCCGTCCCGTGGACGCGCCAGGGAACAAAAGTGTTTTGAGCGGCCACTGGTGAATCGACACACTTCTGGGTATCCTTCTTTTCGGAACGACTCAGGATGGCAGAGTAGATAGCCATACCGCGAGAAGACCAGAAGGGAGGGATACTGGGGTAGAGCTCCTGTATATTGTGTAGCGCCAGGGGTGCTTGTCTGATTGCCACATGCCGCGGGTTCCACCTTACAACAGCAAAGCCCGCTTTCAGTGCTGCGTCGAAGACACCGTTTTTAGTTAGTTCTGCTCAAGTGAGCGGCGCCGGTTGCGCTGGCGGCGGCAGCGGCGCCGCTCAGATGATAGGAAGTATTCTAGTAACTTTGGGTTACTGGCGGCGAGCGCGACCGCCGGCGGCGCTGCGAAGCGCGTCTCCGTGACGTCGGCTTAGGGACTCTCGCATTTGCGGTCTTCCGTACACGGGAACGCTCTCCCTGCTGTTTCTTCGCGCTCGGCTGACTTTTGTTGCTTGTCCGCACGAGATCTTGCGTCTGCCTACCTTTCTTGTCATAATAAAAGAGTTAAAATCGCGTATATTAGCTGAAGTAATGATTTTAAAGTCGAGTGTTTGCCGGCGTCGCCCAATTTCTTGCGAAGCCGGTCTGGTGTGGAGCGCGGAGAGTCCAAGCTTGCGTCAGCTCCTGTATTGATTAATTTTTCGAACAAAGGGAACAGCCAGCTGCTAATAACCTACAACACCGAAAATGCGAACCGAAAACAAATTCCAGACAATCGGGGCTGTCGGCTTTGGCAGGAGGCTTTACGATTCCGGATAATCATATCTGAGGAGATGGGAAAACGGTTTTTGCAATATTGCCGAACGCTCGAAAGTATTGTATCACATCACAGTACGTTGTCATGGCATGAAAATATGCCGACATGCACTATGGGCCTCAAAGAATATTGGTTGAATTCCAAATAACCTACTGTGTAGGCACGTGCTCGATTTACAAGAGGCTACTGGCCAGTATGGAGGCTTATTGAGCAAAGCGTTAGCAATGGAACATGATACCAAATAACGTGGTCGGTTCAAACTCAGAGGCTGTACTCGTATACAAGGCACGGCGCCATAACCGCTTCATCCACAAAGTAATCGGAGTTTCAACCTCGCCTCATATTTGCAAAAGTAAACCAAGCCATAGGAATGACGCAATGACACACACAGTTTTCATTACTGCTTTTCTGCCCCTGTAGAGTCAGTACGGAGAGCAAAAGGTCAGTACGGAGACAAGCCAGTGATAGTCAGCTTCCATATCATTTCTGCAGATGCGCCGCCATAACATGTTTCCGCCATATCAGAGGCGCACGCACGCACGCATGCACGCATGCACGCACACACGCACGCACACGCACACACACACGCGCACACATGCACACGCACACACACGCACACACACACGCACACGCACACGCACACGCACACGCACACACGCACGCACACACGCACGCACACGCACACGCACTCGCGCACACACGCAAGCACGCACGCGCGCGCACACTCATGCACGCACGGTAGCCACGCGTACGGTAAAAATACAGTACCACTACCTTTTAAATGCAGAGCATTTCAGTAACTCACGATGTCACACGCGTTGACGTCCGTAGTCGTAGTCCGCACCCCTCCCCCTACACTATATAAAAAAATTAATAGTTATCGGCGCCTGGTTTCCATCCCATGACCCTGTGGGCGGAACGCGATGTACATGGTGCTCTACCCACTGCGCCACAAAGCCGACACAGAATGGGAGGCTACGAATGCGCCTTATATCTTTGACTCATTCAAACTACGTCAAGAAGCTTCTGATACAACGCATTCACTACCACCAACTCCCCAAACACTAAACGTTAACGCAATACACCCACCCCCTATGCGACGCATTTACTCGAGTCCCCCTCGCGGGGAGATGGGCCCAATTTTTTTTCAGACCTGGAGGGATGTTTACAGTAGATTTCCCTCAGCCATACCTTCCCAACATTGAGGTATGCGTTATAGTAAAAATGTACCCAAGAGGCGGAGGAGGAGGACGAGAAAACTTTAAAAGTAGAATTGAGCTGGTTAGTGAGCAGGGTCCTCAGTGCAGGACTAGAGAGCAAGAGTGAGTTTCTTTAATTAATGAAACTCCATCCCGGGTAGGCTGGGAATTGTTCATTGTGCCTGATGGGGTTGGAAACCAATAAAAACTGGTTACGCCTATTCATCTGTTTCGACTTTTGTTGCACTGGAAACCGGCACGTATACAATTTATAACTTTCGTTAGCGAGTATATCAAGCCTTCAACATCGTGATCATGTCATAACCGTTCGGGGTAAGAGTCAGTTCGTTATGGTAACGATGGTTGCCATAGAAATTGGGGGCACAAAAGCCACCTTTGAGCACTCTGGACAACGTTGTCTGCGCCGTTGCGCGGTGGCTAAGCACAAACTTTCTCATTGTACAGTCAGACCCGGTTATGGCGAATTGTAATATGCGCCGTGATTAGTACGATATATCCAATAATTTGATATAGCCGAACCCGTCTATAACGAATTTTTTTGTTACGAGTTCGCAATACGCGGGACCCCCCCCCCTCCTTTCCTGCCATTCCCACATAAAAAAACGAACACATAAAGTATCCCATTAACTTACACACACAAAAAAAAAAACCATTTATTGCATGCAATAAATGCAAAAAAAACATTTATTGCATGCAATAAATGTGTTTTTTTTGTGTGTAAGTTAATGGGATACTTTATGTGTTCGTTTTTTTATGCGGGAATGGCATGCAATAAAGGTACATGCAATGCATGCAATAAAGGTACTTTCCGCCCTAACTGCCTACTTCACAAGAAAGGGGTGATTTTTGTTTCCACTTTCGTTTTGGCGGCACCAACTAGCACCGCATTCTCTACACGAGACATCGTTTGCACCAGTTCAAGTCCGTGTCCTTGACTATCGAAGCAATATTGGCGGAGAATATCGGATGGCAAAAGCGCTTCATAAAGCGTCGGACGGCTTTAAATTGTGACATTCTCAGTCTCTCCAGTGCTTTCATCAGGACCAGCTGCCATGACGTCGGCGATGGTGTGTGCGCTCGAGGGGATCACAGTGACGGCAACATCGTCGTCAACTTTCAGAAAATCCTCTGAGGACACTCCTTTCGGCACAGCATCTGGAATGTTGGCGAGCTCTTCGCGCAGTTCGCCGATGATGCCGTCTAGGTCCGGACTCGCTGGCTGGATGGTCTCCGTCGTGAATCCCGTGCGTCGGAAACAGTTGCGGAAGGGCGGAAGGTGTCGGGCGTCACGTCGGTCTATGCGAGGCTCATAATGTCAATCATGGCCAATCAGCACCTCAATAGCCGCTCCGAGACCACGTATTTCGGTGGGAATTGTAGGCGCGACGAGTTCGATGTATCCGATGTGAGCTTCGTTATAGGGAATATGCTTCGCATGCATTTTCGTAACAGATTTGCTTTTTGTTCGTTATATAGCGTACTACTCGCTCTATCCGGGTTCATTATAATCGGGTTTGACTGTATTTTCATGTAAACAAACAAGGCATGCTGCGGAGACGCACCTTGCACGCAGACATATATAACGAAAGCCAATTTGTAAAGAATGGACGTATGCCATACAGCCTGATCCACATGATCTTTGTGAGCCTACAAAACATCTTAAAACATCCTAATAAGACGTTTGTGACACTGCAGGAAAATTAATGCGTTAGGCACAGAAAAAAAAAAGCATTAACCTGATACAAGTCAAAAACAGAGAAAGAAATAGAATACAGCCGTTTTATTTCGTGTTGTGCGATGCGTGTGTAGGCCCCTGCTGCTTAGTGCATAGAATAAGACTTTTGAGCATTCATAAGAGCGTCTCCAAAATACTGTAGGAAAGCCTACGAATTTTGAATATTGATGGGGAAGCTCTGAGCACTAAACCTCGCAAACACGCTGGAAAGAACGAGTTGCACATGATCTTCGGACCGATGCCCTGAAGAAAGCTGTTTCCTGTCTTCTCGTGTGTTGCAAACTTGTGCGGGATACACCTTGAAATTATTCAGATGTGTCAGAAGCTAGCAAAATAACTGAATTACTGGAAATACGCCTTTTAACGCACTAAAAAACTAGTAAAAGCGGGCGATTTCTTGCACAGGTACTACTGTCCCTCTCAAACGGAATGGAGCAGACGACAGCGGCGCGAGTCCCTAAGCTGACGTCAAGAGCGAGGGGGCGCCACTCAAACATCTCACCGCTCCCGCATTGGCTGTCGTCACAAGCATGCGCCGACTCCTCCCACGCCACTGTCACTGGCGCGGCCCCTACAAGCGTGACGGGTGGTGTTTCCGCGCAACTTTAGAACTCAACATGGCGCATGGACGCGCAACTCTGCTCTCTTCGGGATACAGGAACTCTATGCTAGAGAAGTTTGGTGAGCTTCCCATTGGCGGGGTCAAATCGCGTAGAGCGAGTTTCTCTCCTTGTGGTGAACGCCATAAAAATTAAATTACAAATCAAACAAAAACGGTGTGTAAATTCCATTTTTCTTCTTTAGATTTTCACTCTCCTTTCCCCTGACGGTGTTTCGTGGTTTCGCATTCTCCAACCGTTCGCGCCATGTCAGCGCGGAGGTGAATATATACCGGCCGGTATATCCCATTTCACTGCTGCTAGCGGTTGTTTTCCGAGAGTTGACTGAATTACATGACTGGGTTAAACCTGGTAGAGTTCCCAACAGTCAATGCTATCTGCCCAGTACCACCCGTAACGATCTCAAATTGCACTCGAAAACGAAAGTTGCGGCTAAATAGCGGGATTTAGGCGCAAATTTTGAAAATATGCATTTATAGGCACTTAGAGGCGTTTAGGCACAAAAGTAGAAATAGCTGTTTATAGGAGCTATAAAAACGCCATGTAAACCCTTCTTATCCTGTAATTCATGCTCATTTATCAAAGTGAGGGGATAGGAGCGTAAGGAAGATAAAAAAGGCATTTGCCTAAAATCCGTTTTCTAGTCATAATCACTCGGTCAGGGGTACACGCTGACTGAAAGGTGCATTGGCAGTGTCTGTATTAAAGTTTCGTGGCCAGGGTTTAGTCCCTGGAAGCCGAAGAAGAAATACCTATGACGTGTAGGTTTCGGGTCGAAAACTAATAGGAAAGCCAGAATATTGCTGCAGTCCTGTTGCTGTTACAGATCCATTACCAAGCGCACACTACACATGACTCATACCACACGGTAGATCGACCAACAGTTACGGAGGGCGTTTCGGACTTTATGAGGGCGTGAAGACGGAAGGCCTAGCTGCACCTCCTGTTGAACGTCCTGTGAACTTCGCGACCGCCCCTGTCACCATGTGGCCGGCTCCCTGGAGAGCAACCTCCAAACATCGTTCCGCTAGTTTGAGCCTCCTGTTCGCCACAGTCCGTACCTTCCCTATAGTGTCACTGGGGTCCTCTTTTCTTATTTCCTCTCCATTCCATTTCTCCAACTTCTTAACATCTCTATATCTATTCTTTTCTCTTCTTTTCAGTTATTTATTTCCAGTTTCCTAACCTTCCCTGCGGTACTTTTGTGGTGCAGGCTTGGCTCTCTTGCCTATCTCACACTCAGTGTCACTAGTGTGGGAACGTGACCTTAGCGCGTTTCCTTTCGTTCGGCTTCGCCGCACTGCTTGCTCCTCGCGGGAACTTGCTTGGCGAGACGTCGGCGAAAGGGATCTACCTCCTCGCCGAAGGAGTGTCTTGCGGCCGGCGAGAGCGCTCGAGATGCAATAACGCCACCTAGACTCTAGGTGGTGTTGGATGCAAGCTACGGGAGGTTGGAGCTCGGGAAGCGAGGCGACAGGACGCGCCTGGTGACCTCCTTCCTTCGAGGATCGGGCAAAAAGGAGGGCGACAATGGCTGCCATCGGCGTCCCAGCGAGGCAACGGATGACTGTTGCCGCGGTGAGTCGAACCTCTCGATTCCCTTAGATTGCCCTGGCGAGGAACTAGATCCTCGCCGTCAACCAGCTAGCGTGCATGCTCTTTCGATGTTTATTATCCAGTAATAAATGTCGATGAGCGAAAACACTTGTCGCTTCCTTTGTTCCGTTGAGCCACGGCCCGCCGCGGCTGGCGCGGTAGTACAGCGCGCAGTCGCGGGGTGGGAGATAGCTTGCTAGCTTGGAGAAACCAGAGGACAAAGGCTGATTTGGGTCTCTTGTCGCCGGCTTTGCTATTGCAGGGAAAAGTAACTGCCCTACTTTTACCCCTTCGAATCCCACACTAGATAAGACACAGAGTACCGTCACTGAGGCACCCAAGTGAGCAACGGCGGCCATTTTGGTATTTATCAGCGTTGCCAAATTGCCGCTTCGGTGGCCTCACCGCTAACTTTGACGAAGTCATTTGTAAACAACACTGCCGACGGCGCACACTCGAAGCGCGTTATCTTTGATTCGCCTTCCGGACGACACCAGACTACCAAGTTGACTGATAGAAAACGCATACACAACAAAATGGTGGTGCCCATGAACCGTCGCAGTGTAAACAAATGACCCGTGATGCAAACTGACCAATGACCACGGCGGCGGCACGGAACAATAGTAGAAAAGTGCCGATACTCAGCAACTTTATCTAGTGACACTACCTTCACCTATGAAGGCGGTTCGTATTGTACGTGCGGCAGAGGCCTCACAGACTGGTGTGCCCTGTCCCTGCACACGCTCCTATTTTTGGGAATCTCAGGATTATCTCACAACGCGTGCCATATAAACAAGAGCTCCAAGTCTTTCGCCTTAATATTCACGTGGGAATAAAAGTAGGAGAGGGCCTGTACACGCATCAATTTACGGATCGTTCCTCGCAAAGACGCTCTCACCGCTGTCGCCGACAATGTACGCAAGCGAATTGCCTGACCCCAGGTTCTCCTTGCATCCGCCGCAATGGCATCCGCGTGAAGAGCACCGACTACTTGTATGTTGAAACGGAATGGAAGGCATCGCACAAGTATCAAAGTAGCGCGCACAGAGTTTCAGGACGGCAGAGAGCCGCAGAACCGATAATCTTATACCAAGATGAATGAGACCGCCACTGAGCGCAGTTTGCGCGGTCAATGCCCGAGTAACTCCAAAGTAAAAATGCGAGAGAGAGAAAAGAAAGAGAACACAATAGTTGGGTTTGAAACACAGAAGAGAACTACATGATACGGAGGCCCATAAAGAGAACTGGCTGAGCCTCACGGGAGAAAAGAATGGACCTCCGTGGCCGCTCGTCAGCCGAAAAGCAAGTGGGGAAAAAAGAGCAAGGCCAAGTATTTTCGGGCCTTAGGCAGACACACGGCTGAACGGGATCGCCATGCCAACGCCTCCCTGATTTAACAGCCCGCCTGAGTTCCCAAATTTCGTAGTTTTTATCACCGGGCCACGTACCAGTTCTGAGCTGGCGATGTCTCTTGAATCTCACCAAATCATTGCGATCGCCCTCACGTCACTGACTCTTCCCTGGACACTCGGCTCACGGGCTTTTGTGCTGTGCGAGGTGTTTGCCGGGCTTGCTTGGCAGACTGGAAGGAAAGCGGTCGGAGGGGAAGGGTGGTGGCAGGGCCGGTCTTAAAGGGCTCCTTATCACCGAAGGGTAATATGGGGATTGATAGCTGCTTCGGGGCGAAAAGGCGCACTAAGAACTGCCGCAGGCCCGGTAAGGAGAGCGAATGGGCACAAACGAGCCGCCGCTGCTCCTGTCGATCCCGAATCCCGGCCAGATAAGGAAGCGGAGGAACACCGCAAAGGTGGCTCGCCAAGGTGCGACAGGGGAACTCGATCTCGCTGCCATGGCCGCTGCGTTTGTGTACGGGGTCTTGCACATTTGTTTTTTTTCGGACCTGCAGGAGTGGCTCGGTAGGCAAAGATGCATGGGGTACCTGCAGAGGTCGTTCGGCGGCTTGTTGGAGTAACTGTTTTCTTCAAGTCCTAGCGGGACTTACAGGGACATTAAAAGACGAAATGTATTTTTTTTGTTTGAACTACCGTTTGGTGACTTACTCAATACCATTCTGGTCCCTGAAGACAGTGGCGTCCTTAAAAAGTGATAAAAAGCTAGAAACTACCACATTTCCAGGCTACACAACGTCACCAAGGATGTAATAGGTGAAACAAAACGCCATGCAGAGGTAATGTTGGTTAACATTCCAGTAGTACGATCAAACAAACCCTCGAGGCTCTGCTACAAGCGCAGGGCTATTTCTCGACGGTGGCCTTGGTGGGTTCGCTCGCTCACTCACTCACTCACTCACTCACTCACTCACTCACTCACTCACTCACTCACTCACTCACTCACTCACTCACTCACTCACTCACTCACTCACTCACTCACTCACTCACTCACTCACTCACTCACTCACTCACTCACTCACTCACTCACTCAATCGCTCGCTCACTCACTCACTCACTCACTCACTCACTCACTCACTCACTCACTCACTCACTCACTCACTCACTCACTCACTCACTCACTCACTCACTCACTCACTCACTCACTCACTCACTCACTCACTCACTCACTCAATCGCTCGCTTACTCACTCACTCACTCCCTGTCAGCATTATTTTCGCTAAACATGTTTTATTTTGTTTTTACTGCCTCTTGTACTTTCCACCGTGTCCCTTTCTAACTTGGGTCACATGTCACTACGTAATATTTTCAACACCCTTTTGGTTCTCCTATTTATTCCTTGCTTGTTGCGGTCCCCCTACTGAGCTCCATCGTCACGTCAAACGTTCGTGTTCCGTCCATCTCGTGCGCCATTGGCTCCCCGTTGGTTATCTCAACGGCCCTATTTTTCTATTTTTGCACTGCCTGAGCACTCCTTGACAAACTTGTATCCAGCCGAGCAAAGAAGCGAGGTGACGGGGCACCAACGCAGACAGAGTGCTCCGCCTCATTCGAGTCCGTTGACATCGGCGACGAGCCGGTGGCGTTTCTATTTCTTTTTCTTGCCTTCATTTCAACCGCGACTGTGCGGGACAGAAAGAACGCGAATGTCCAGCCTGTATCGAGAAGTGGTCTGGCCTGTGAGTCTTCTGCACGTTGCTTTATTAGACGAGGAGCCGCTCTTTTCTTCAGACGCGTAGCAAAATAGTAACAAAAAGAGAAGTGGGTTGACACACCTATCAGGGTAGAGAGATAGTGTAAGGCAAAATCATGGAGAAATGGACAGAGAGAGAGAGAGAGAGATGGGAAGAAGGGGAGCGAGGGAGTGGAGAGGCGAGAGGTCAGTGTATATAGACGCCTCGACGACCTCTGAAAGGAACTTGGCGACCCGAGGCCCGCGGCTGCTTTTGTGCCAGGGACGCGAAACTCCACACTCAATCTTTTAGAAATGTGATTTCGCTCTTAAAAGCTACAGGCATCGTTCTCGGTTCAGTCTTTCTTCTTCTTTTTTTTTTTTGCGATGAGGCAGGCTTCTGACCTTGTTTGCTGGTTGGTTTTTATTTTGCTGAACTACTTATATAAACGGGGTTATGAAGTTCAAAGGGAGAGTAAAAGTTGAAAGTGAGACTGCAGCTTCAATGGCGCTATGAAAGGCGTCGTGAAAGACGATACAATCACATTAAGCAGCCGATGATGTCATTGACAGGTTTTGAAGCTCGTGCGGTTAAAGCAACCTCAAAACAGCGGCCATCGACCTATTCTTTCCTTTTTTTTGTAGTGTGCTTGTTCCATGTTTATCAGTTTTCCGTCCTTACCTTTTGTTTAGCTGATTAATTGTTGGGTTTTCCGACGCAACGCAGGCTGTGAGGCGCACCTTAGTGGAGGGCTTCGGATTAATTTTGACCAACTCGGGATCTTCAACGTGCGCCGAAATCTCGCACACATGGGCGTTTTTGCTTTTCGCCTCCATCAGGAAAGCAGCTGCCGCGGCCGGGAATCGAACCCGCGACCTCGTGTTCAGCAGCGCAACGCCTTAGCCACCGAGCCACCACGGCGGGTACCTCTTGTTTACCTCCTGATGTCTTTCAAGCCCGTGCGATGCTGAGTTTGGAGCAAGTTTATTTATTTATTTATTTATTTATTTATTTATTTATTTATTTATTTATTTATTTATTTATTTATTTATTTATTTATTTATTTATTTATTTATTTATTTATTTATTTATTTATTTATATTTCAGTTGCCCTCATGGTCCAGAGGGCATTATTGAGGTGAGTGGTACATCCGGTGTTCAAAGATGGTCAAATTGTACACTAAACCAATCAGTATGGAGTGGTGCGCCGATATATACAAAGGCTTAGCACGAATCCACACAGGTATTGCTTCTAGCATAGAAAGCTAACAAAACTAACCTTGACAATCTCATGCAAATGGAAATAACACATTGTAAGGAAAATAAACACTTTGGAAGAAAAAAGGTCACAAGCTAGACAGAAGTGAAGTAATCGGACACTTTTTTCTTAAACTGGTCAATGTTGTTAGTAAGCACTAGGAATGGCGGCAGGCGATTCCACTCTGATGTAGTTCTAGGAATGAACGAATTTGAATATGATACAGTGCGACGTTTCGGGATACCAGCTCTACAAAAATGATCTATGAGCAATGAAGCTTTACTGGGGGATGAGATAAGAGCATTTCTAAGGGAGGCGTTTCATTTATAAATTTTAAAGAAAAGGCATATGCGCGATATCTTCACTGCGCAGTGTTAGTGGTTCGAGAGATGGAGTTGTTGTCATTTGCGTTACGCTTGATAAACGGCCATAATCGTGAAGGATGAAACGCGATGCTCGGTTCTGGATTGCTTCAAGTGCATTTATTAGTGAATTATTGCATGGATCCCATACAGAAGACGCGTGTTCGAGTTTTGAGCGGACAAGTGATTTGTACAAAAACAGTTTAACCGAACTTCGGGGGCTAAGAAAAAATGTCGCCTAATAAAACCAAGCATTCGGTTAGCATTCAAGATAATAGAAGAGACGTGCATATTCCAACTAAGGCCGGCTGTTAAGGTGACCCCGAGGTATTTATAAGATGATACTGGTAGCAATGGGGAGCTGCTTATTACTTCAATTTACTGCAACATCTTCTTCGCTATTACTTCAATTTAAATATGAAGACTGTCAAGTACTCGACAAAATATATTTTACAGCAAAGCCTCTACCCGAGAACGGTTTCATCTCCTTGGGCAAAAACGCCATTGGTGCCCAGGCCTAAGACTCCGAGCGGATGCGTTAGGCTAATCCGGCATACCGCATAGAGCTCAGAATTCGTTTAGGGAATCCACAAAACAAGCATCGAAACCGCATTATGGATAATAAGGTGCCTGCGAACAATGGGACACCCCCCATGTGTTACTGGTAAAGATTATGTTTGCAGATTATCTTTGAAGGCCAGGCAGGACAAGTATCACTAAACAGAGCAGTTCTTGCCCAAGACGCAGAGCGCATGCGTCAGGCTAGGCAGGACCCAGCATTTGCCGCCAGGGAAGCCGAACCTCTTCTGCTGAAATGCTGTTACAGGCGTTACCTTTTACTCGCATTCGGAACGACGTCAGTCGCGCGCAGCCGCAGAGCAGGGAGGAAGAGCTAAGCCTGCCAGAGTTGACCGACTAAAACTCAAAAACAATAGAATGGCGGCGCCCAAGTACCATCGTAGTGTAAACAAATGTCGCGTAATGCGAACTGTCCAACGATCATGACGGCGGCACGGAAAATAGGACAAAAAAAATTGGCCGCGTATCTGCTCCTTTTGTTGCAAATGTCGTCAAAAGACGATAGTATTTGTAGACATGTGCCAAGAAATGGCCCCCTTTGCTTTCCCGCTCACCTTTCATGCTGTTCCTGTTCCGTCGCGCTCATCCCGAAGTAAACACACTAAAGGTTTGCTCAAGGCGATTTGAATTTAACGCGTTCCGCTGCTACATGCCGGGTTCCTCGATGCCAGCGCTGCAGTACCGCGGAGATGCGCGTGAATCGAGACGGCCGACTTCATGGTTTATAGAACCGCGTGGCTGTGCTCCACGTGCGTTCCAAGCAGAACGTGGAACCTAGCTAGTGGAACCTTACGTTGCTGCTGCCGCGTGATTTCTCATATGCCGCCAGGAGACAGCGCAGGCAAAAGCAGGCGGCGGTTTTCTTCAGTAGGTGTAGAATCATAGAATTTCTATTGAGAAACTCTATGTGTAGAATATCATTTTCTATCGAAAAACCAAGCATCCATAAATTTTTTAATAAAAGAAATCTGTACATATCCCTTCTGTACTAATTTCTTGTCTTATATTTGCGTAATGTCTTGTTCTTGTTCAACAAAGTTGAGAAGTATGAACATATAAACCGGGCTTAGACGTTTACAGTTGGCTGTAAGTATGTAAGACTATTGTGTAGATTCTGTTATACTTTGGCCGAAGGGCTGAATCTAGTCACAGAAGGCGAGTTGGCTTTTTTGGGTGAGGAAGAGTTTCTGCGATATTGGTCTACCCGGTTTATTTAGGTTTCTAACCAAAGGGTTATTATTCATGGCAGTTTTCCAGACCTGTGTCCTTAGGAATTTTTGTTGTAACAATTGATTTTGATGTTAGAATTGTGTGTTAGCGCGTTACAGTACCCGTTGTGACATAAAACCAACCCTGTTCTCTATATTGCTGCATTCTTGAAGCGAATGTTTTTGTATCATTGTTTACCTAGCATGTTAATATCTTGGTTGTAAGCAACTCTAAATTGTTTGTATGTTAATCTTTTGTCCACAATCAACTTGAAGCTGTTTATGTGTTTCTGTAAGTGTCTGTAACTGGCAGCTTTGGAGCTCTATTAGTTTGTAGCAACAGGCGCTGCACTTGTTTGTTTCTGGCTATTACGTTCTATCATTGATACCAGGATGTTTTGATAACAAATTTATCCTTTCAAGACAGACAGACAGACAGACAGACAGACAGACAGACAGACAGACAGACAGACAGACAGACAGACAGCCTGCCAGCCAGCCAGCAAGCCAGCCAGCAAGCCAGCCAGCCAGCCAGCCAGCCAGCCAGCCAGACAGACAGACAGACAGACAGACAGACAGACAGACAGACAGACAGACAGACAGACAGACAGACAGACAGACAGACAGACAGACAGATATAGACCGCAGAATTTCTGGGTTTAAGCAGCCCAAGAAAGACTATCGTCTTTAAAAGTGCCGATGTTCTGTACGCTTATCTAGCGACACTAGCTGAGCGCAACCGACAAGCCCACCGCGGCGACGAGTAGCATTTCATACCCTCCTCCATCCCCATTTCAGTGGTTTATAACAGCGTTGCTGGACATCCACTTTCGCAGGGCGGGATGGCGACCATTTTTTTTAACCGTGGGTTTCTTCTTGTCGTCACATCTTACTGATCATTTCCTCATAGAAGTCCGCAACTTTTATCGTATCCCCAACAGTGCTGGTAGAATGCACAGAGCACACGGCAACGCAGGTAAGAAGGCTGGATAAAGCAACAGAAACCAGAGCCTGAGCTGCTAAAGCAGTTTTGAGGTAGTTTGAGAAGTAGAATTAAATTTAGAGCCGGTAGATTGAATCCGCCTATTGTCACACGTTATACGTAATCTCGAAGAGAAGATCAGCAACAACAAAAAAAGTGTTTCCAATGCCCGAACCACTGGTGGCAAGAAATCGATTTGCCCTTAGGCGTGTGCTGAACGAATTAGCGCCCGAGAAACGTTGGAAATAAAATTGAGTTTCGGGGCCTGGAACTGCCGAGCAGTTGGCGTTCATTTCAGCAGCTCGGGTTTTCCTTTTTTGCTTCCCACTTCCTTACACATTTCCGGGAATGACGAAAAGTAAAATCAATATCCCATGAGGAATGCGTGTTATTTGACTTTCGATAACTGCGCGAATATTTTTTTTGAGCATGGGTGTTTGAGCGTTCTTCGTTTTCTGCTCTGTCTCTCATTCCGTCATTTCTACTTTACTGATTGGAAGTACAGCCTGCCGTTAAGTTTCGATTCATGCGCTGTCAACATCCAGATACAAGTCAGGTTCGATTTCCTCCAGGGATTTTAGTGCAGCTGTCAAGGCAAGTGCATACAGCTAGGAGCCCAAGAGCGGACGTCTTTAATTCATGGGAACATGTATCCGATTTCTGACGCGAATTCAGTGAAGCAAAGAAGTAAACGGGTCTACAGTGCTATGTCGTGTTGCCAAGTCGAGGTTTATTAAATACTTGCAGCATCTGAAAATAAAACGCGAAGTTTTTGGACCGAACAAACTAGATACGGTGCCAGTTGTTTTTTTTTTTCATTCAGATATTTAGTCTTGACGTTTTTGCGCATGAGCGCAATGATAGCGACGCTCTGGCGTATCGCGTATCGTTAGGCCTCAGCATTGCGCCATGTATAGGAGTGGTATTGGTTTCCTCTTCAGTATAAATCTGTGCTACCACTGGTAATTTATATAGTATTTATATACCCAGGTCTTACGAGCACGCGCAGTGATTAACACTCACATCAGGGGGGTGTCAGAGAACGCAGGCGCCCATGGCAGGCGCGTCGCAATGGTAAAACCGGTTGTAAACCAACTCCGCGACGCTACGTCATTGATGTTGCGGTAGCGTTGATCCAGTAGTAACTGTCGTCAAACAGCGACTGCTGTAGAATTGTGGGCATCCCGGTGACAAGGAATATCTTCGATTACCACTTCGTCATTTATAACCAATAAGCCCGTCTATACCGTTAAGTCCGCGTTTTTTTTTTTTTTTTTTTTTTTACGCCCCAGCGTGCCCATATTGTGAATGTACGCGGCCGGGGTACGTAAGGGCTCTCTCTGTGTATAGGGACGTCAGGAGTATCATCTGCCGGTTAGAGAACGTGCTCATTGGACTCGCGTGAACTTATTACACTACGAAAAAAAATGGTTGCGAAACGCGTGGCAAGATCACGCCATGCACATCAGATTGTGGTAGCATAGACAGCCATAGAAACAGTCTACCGGCAAATCACTTGGTCCTATGTATTATCGTCATGGTACTCGCAATAAGAGAATTTGTAGACTTCACCTTCAAAACACGATGCGATAGATGATATCGCTAGTTACAGTGACATATACCTAAGATGAAGCCTCTCCTGTTGCGCTCATCGTCTCGACGTTAATACCTTCTCGATTGAGATAAAGACGGATGGGCTTCAGTTGAATAAAGGTTTGAGGGGAAAACGATGATGGCACGACGCTTTGCCGACGTCAAGGGTAAAACGGTAAACCTATTTCTGCGGAACACTTTCGCCGCCTAATGTCTGCGCTGAAAGTGTGGCCCGATATAATAAACAGGCAGCACCTTGTTGATGGCGGAATGAAAGGAACTTCGACAAATGTCCTATTCGAACGTCATTTGTCAATGTAAACTCTACTTGCCGGTCCCCTTATTTCTTACATAGTCCCACTGCCTCCTGCGTCCTTTTCGACATCTTCGCCCCTTTCCTCAGAATGATTACACATCGACATTCTTTACCAAATCCCTCGTCATTGTTTTTGTTAATTTTAGCGTTGTATTTCTGTTAACTTTTGTTGTCTAACCACGCATCTCCGACTTTCTAGGGTTCCTGGCGTGCGCCGAACTCATCTTGCACTCCCAAACCTTTTGTATTCTCGTCTGTGGCTTCCACTGAACGGAACTTTAACCAGCGAAGTCGTGTGTAGCATACAGCAATAAACTTCGATTTTTTGACATCATCAACTTTTCGACACCCCTTAGGCATCTGCATAAGGTACAAACCCCAGCATACTTGCACAACATTGCAGGATTGCAACTCTGTTTCCAGTGAAGCTGCTAAGGCTGGTGAACACGAAGCCCAAAATGTAGTGAACACAATTTAGAATTAGTGCAAGCATTGGGTTTATGATTCTGCGAGGAGAGCACTCCTTGCACATACGAGTTCCTCCCCGTCACGGAAGAAAAAGTTTGCGTGCGCTGTAAAAGAAGCGCATAATGCTTTCGACAGCTACTTGTAATATTTTTTTCCTCCGAATCTGGTAGACCGGGCGAGACAGGCCGCCAAGACCCAGGGATTCCTGGACTAAGGAGGTCCCCCACCTGGCGGTCAACCCAACAACATTGACTGCTCAATTAAATGTTTATTCCTCCTCCTCCGAATTTCGTATTTAAAGGGCTCACTTTATACTTTGCCGGAACCTTAACGATAATACTCCCCGCACTCCTTGCACATTTGAACATTTTGCTGCATTTAATTCTTTGAAAGATAGTGGGCAGACAGTGCGCGCTTCTAAATTGGACGAAAAGGCGTACTTATAGATTCCCTTCAGAACACCTGAATAACCCGCCACTTTAAATATTTACTCGGACATGACCTTAAACTTTTTTTCTGTCGCTTCCAGATTTTAACCGCGTGCAAGCATTAGGACTTCCAACACACTCGAAAACATTCGTAGAACGTTTTGAACCGGTTTCATTGAAGTTTTTTTCTATCTTTTTTTGTACGAAACGGCTGATCAACGCTCAAATTTGAAAATCAAGAGTCGAGTTCATTCAGAACAGACGTTTGGCGACAAGGCGACCACCATTAACACTTTATTCAACTATGCATATTTTAGAAGCCGTGTTACCCGCCATCAGAAGTCGCACGTGAGAAATTAAAGCGTGAAGCTCGGCTCGTTCGTTGCATACTAACAGCGCAAGGATAACAACGACGACGCGCAGAAAACCGAAACACAGGACCAGCTCTGCAGCCTTCACTAAATTCAGAGCGTTCAATTATCGCCATTCTGAGCCAGGCCGAAAATTAATTCATAGAAAACTTCCCGCGTCTAAGTTTGCGAAATTTTACTGAAAATTCTCAATTAGAAGTTTTCCCGTATGGATTTCTAGATTCAAGTGACCATTCTGTAGCCGGATATTTATTCCTGATTGGGGTCGTCTGCCCCCACGTGCCACAAAGTAACGTGTGAAGATTATCTGAGCATAACCAGTCTCGGAAACGATTAGCCCTTTCAACCGAACTGGCTTGCAACCACAACCTAAGCCTACGAGCAGACCACTCCTGGACGTTCGCTGGTGCGCATCGAATTAACGAACCACACCTATACGGGTATACATAACCCCGAGCGGACTCATCTGCGGAAAACCCGAGTGAAGCAACGCAGGCGCAAGGAAGCACCGCTAGGCGTTCGGGCTTGCCCACAACGGATGACCACACCACCAGATCGAAGCGGGCAGGGGCCAGAACTCCGCCAACCTGCAACCCAGCAGCCTGGCCCGAGCCCTACCCCGACCCGACGCGCTGGCGATCGTTGCAGATATTCGTGTGTTGAATGCCGGCGTTGGTGTCATTAGCAGCCCGGCGAGGGTGGCTGCCTGGCGACGCGTATTCGAGCCCCCAACTTCCCCTAATGATTCGGCGAGTGAGCCCTGGGCGCGGGGCGAATTACCTGAATCTCAGCGCGCATTTGTTTTTCCTGACGACGACTGTTGCCGGCTGCCTTGGTGCCGCGCTCACTAACTTTGGCGGGGTAGCGTCCGGTTCCCGCGGTGCGCAAATCGTGGACCGGCGAGCATTAAATTCGCGCTCGCGACGAGTTGTGCGGAAACGGTGACGACGTGTTTTATGCCTGTAGTTGACGCAAATGGTGCTGCAAGGGCAGGCAACCGAGAAGGGGCGCTTGGCAGACGCAAAAAAGTGGATGCGACCCACTGCGCACGATGAGGAAATGCTGTGCGTGTTTACTAAAGGGTAATTAGGTCATCGTACTGGAAAAAGCGCAAGTAAACATGGTGACGCACAAATCGCTACATTTGATGTCAGCTAGCAGGAAAGTGTCAGGAAAGTGTCAGGAAAGTGTCAGGAAAGTCAGCTGACGGAATTGATGTCAGCTGGAAGAAAAGTGTGTAAATCAGTTAGATTATTCCAAGCAGTCAAGAAGGCGTCAAGTTGCATTAAAACCTAAGCCATCAGATGAATTTGCCAAATGTTTACGGGTCTGCCTACCCCTATTAAGTGAATGCAGACGGAAAATAATTGCAAATTTTGGCCAGGGTCTAAAAAACTGTTTCAATACTCTTTTGTAGAACAGCCGTGTTGCGACTGATTCGAGCAGAAAAAGAAAAAGAAAATAAAAAAAACGCGTGAACCGAAAACACCAACTGACACAGACTGAGCCAGAATCGTTCTGCCTGGGAATACAGGCTTTTAAGAAATCAGTTTTCAAAGTTAGACCCATTGTAGCGCATGACAAAAGAGCACAAATTTGAAACCCGTATCTGAACGTGCGAAGACATTTAGAGCGAGGGCTTTATCTGGTTCACTCATAATTCGTAAAATAGCCAGAATGCTGTCCAGCTTCGAACATATCCCTTGCGCGTTGCTATATTTTGACAATTTTTGTTAAGGCAATGGATCAGCTTTTATGGAGCCCGTGATTGACTGAAGAACTTTACTGAGGCAGGAAGACCAGAGGTCCGAGTGTAGGCAAAGGAAGAAAGGAAACAAACGAAAGCCTATCACAGAAGCGCTTGTTCACACTGAGGTCTCGATGATGTCCATTACTAGAGGCCGTCATAGGTCGTGAGAGAGAGAGAGAGAGAGAGAGAGAGAGAGAGAGAGAGAGAGAGAGAGAGAGAGAGAGAGAGAGAGAGAGAGAGAGAGAGAGAGAGAGAGAGCGAGAGAGAGAGAGAGAGAGAGAGAGAGAGAGAGAGAGAGAGAGAGAGAGAGAGAGAGAGAGAGAGAGAGAGAGAGAGAGAGAGAGAGAGAGAGAGAGAGAGAGAGAGAGAGAGAGAGAGAGAGAGAGAGAGAGAGAGAGGTCCCGGCATCGTGTGTTGTTGGAATTGTCGAAATGTATCAACGCATAAAACTGTCGTGTAATCCCTTTTGCTAAGTTTTATTCACATCTAATATGCCTTCGCTCTTAAGAGTTTCAAACAAGCAAAAAGAAAACATACGTGATGATTGCATAAAAGATATGCGAAATATTGGCGCAGCTTGCACTATCGGTGCCAAGCCGAAGAAATAGCAAAGCTGGGGTCTACCTAGTTTCTCCCCGCACTGACAGCGGATCCCAGGAGAGAGGGAGCAGAAACAACAAGCCAATGCACGTTCCTTGTACGGCGATCGGAAATCCAAGACTGTCGCCGTCGACCTTAACTGCCGCCAAGACATCTTCACCGCCGACCGAGTCAAGCCCGCTAACGTCGCCTCTTTCCGACCCACACGAGGCTTCCCCGTCTCACCCACTCCGCCCCGGAATTTCCAAGCTCCACCGACCAGAAACGCCTCGCTGACAAGACAGCTGTAGGGAGCCCTGTAGCAACGCCACTGGTCCGCCGCGCCGAAGACGACGACGACGAAGGCGGGGTGGGGACCTCACATGGCGCAAGCCTAGACGACGCCGGGCGCTTCTTACTAGGCGCACGTTCGCGTGCGCTGGGTATTTTTTTCTGCTAAAGCCACTGCACGAAGGTCTTGCTGGGCGCCTCGCGGCGAAGTTTTTTTCTGTGTATTTTTTTGCTAGCGCCAGCGGACTAAGCTCAAGCATAAACAGCTCTGCTGTTGAAAAGAGTAACGTGCACGCTTATCCATAAAACATCGTTCAAGACACTTTGATTCCCTGAAATGCAGGGAATCAAAGCATGGTCCAGGTTGACCTTACCGTATACCAATATCCAGAGCTGCACTCTTAACGAAATCAGAGCTAAATGTCACTTCAGCGGTATTATCCAAATTTACCGGATTGTCTCTCTTATTTCTAAACCCAAACCACGGTTATTTGTCTCAGCCTGTGACATGAGCGTCTGTGGCATTACTGTTCATTACGGTCCCAAATAAAGAAAGCTATGTGTCTTGACAGCAGTAGGCAGACGACGACGCGTACACAGTAGATAAGAGGCAAACACGGTCAACAAGAGTAAGAGAAAGAAAGGTAGACAAATATTTTGTCTGGAGAGAGAAAAAAGGGGGAAATGTTAATACTACGTCACTCAAAATGGACTCCTAATGCTCGATTCTCTGCCTGCTTTAGCGGTCTTCTTATGAAAGAGCCCAACTAAAAGTATTTGCCCGT
Source organism: Haemaphysalis longicornis (assembly GCF_048455015.1). Taxonomy (NCBI): domain Eukaryota; kingdom Metazoa; phylum Arthropoda; class Arachnida; order Ixodida; family Ixodidae; genus Haemaphysalis; species Haemaphysalis longicornis. The sequence goes on from NW_027526384.1 coordinate 676,655, forward strand.
CTTCAGCGCTGTCGTCGCGTCCTTATAACACCGTCACTCGCTGCTTTCGTGATGACACCAACGTCGAATCATGGTGACAGGCGGGATATCGCGTTCAGAGGAGTTGGAGTTGTCATCCGGGTCGTCCACGTGCATCGCAAGGTCAAGTGGTCTGCGTACTGAATTACAACACGTGGGACGGCTGCTTTCAATGAGGCCGGCGCCGAATGGGCAGATGCAGGCCTATGCGGCACACCAATACCCCAACACTAAGCGTAAAGCATGCTTACAGGGGCACTGCAGTGTATTCGTTCAATTCGCATTTGTGGCTCCACCCCACTTAATCTTGTACTTCGGCATTTTAGGGTCGTTTGGAGCGTGAGGTGATTTGTAAAGCCAGGAAGGGTAGACAGAACCCCATTATTCCGCCGCTGTCGTCTCGCAAACTATCGCAGTGTGGTCGCACTAGTTTGCAATCCTCTGGTGACGCCACTCCGCACTTCACAATTTCGATGTATTGCTAATTTATGGTTAATAACGACTGTTCCTTTATTAAATTGGCCATAAAGACAACATACGACTATGTCCCATTCAAAACGACCGAGCATTGGTAAATCACTTAACTCTTCCAGTCACTAAAAATGTTTTTAACAAAAACAACAACAAAAACACTCAGCCACCTTCGGAATCGAGATGCCAAGACTAAGAAAACAGAGGAGCTGGTGGTCTCCTCTAAGCAAATGAGTCGAATAAAACTCTACAATCAACGCTACTAAAGTCCAAAATCCGAGCTGCCAAAGTCTGAACCCAAATTCCAAAGCCAACGTGGCTGCTACGGATCCAAAGGAAAAACTGTACGCCCCGAATGCGATGATAGTTCAATCGGACAGACGCCCCTTTCATAACGTGAGGGACCCAGGTTCGATTCCGACGACTGGAAGCATTTTCGTCGTGAGGCGCGTACTCCCAACACCTGCTCGTCGGCTCTTTCCGTCCTCGCCACTTTCCCTCACACTTCTTAGCCTAGCATTTTCCTCCTCTGTGCTTTCCTGCGCTGAGTTTGGAACGACGCCAGGCACAGATGAAACTCAAGCTGACGCAGCTTCGCTGTTAAAAAGCAATGGATATTGAAAAACATTCAAATTTCGCGCTACGGTTACGTAATATTGGTCAGCACTAAAGGACTAGTTTTAAGTACATGTGTCAACTTCACGTCGGCTTACAAGTCATACGATCTAAAAGTCCAGCAGACTTCACTACGACCACCCCCTCATCTTTCTTGGCGGAGGCTTACGTACATAGGCGGCCGCCAATCCCACAAACACGATTCCGTTACGTCATAGAGACATGTGGCGGAGTCGCCACTGCTTCATATGTTCTCTTCAGTATAGCGATCATACATTTGAAGTTCGCGGTAAAATTGGTATCATTGTAATCGGGACAAAGTAGCCTTTTTAGTGAACAAAATCAATATTTTGTATTTATGGCCTCTTTAACACGTATTTCATCCGCGATCGCTGTTCAGTAAACACGGGCATGCGTATGCGTTCAAGTGCGTTGCCACAGATGACGTCAACAAGTGGAGAGCAGGGGCCCTATTCCAACACCACCAATTTAGGTGGTGTTGCCTATTCTCGACTGCACAAATTGCCGGCAATTCGCCATGTTTGCCGGCAATTAGCCGAAAGTATTTTCTGATTGGCTTTCAATTTTGGTCACGTGCTTCTGGTTGACAAAGCAGTTGTGTGTGATGTCATTTTGACGTTTTATGACGTTTACGGGCACCAGTTCTAAAGTTGGCCTTATTTCTCTTTACTGAAAGCGCATAATTCTTGGCCGGCAATGAAAAACCTTGACTAAAAGCACTAGACATGACAACGTAGGCCTGTCTTTGCTATGCAACAATAATAATGCCTGTAATACACGCCCTCGCTGTGATTGGCTGAGAAGGCATGACGTAATTTTGAACAGTGGGCGGGAAAGATTATGTCATGCATTGGCAACCTCAGCCTGCGTAAAAATGAGGTTATGCTACGTAACAGCTAGAAAATGGCGGCTGTTTTTGTCGCAAAATACAAGCAAAATAGGGCAAAAAATTGCTCGGCTTTCGGCGCCGCGAAATGTCTGCCAATTTGCAGCAGGCGCAGTGTTGCATGCACGCTATTTAAAGCATGTTTCCTACCGAAAGAAATTATAGTTTCAACTGCTTTCAAGTCAGCGATCATGGAGCATACAAATAACGTGAAGTATTTTTCTTTTATGTTTGGCAATAAACAAAAATTATTTGTTTGGCGTAACCGCAACATAAGAGGGCAGTACAAGCCTCCCCATGACAAAGAGAACCCAATGCATGGTATTGGTCCACGCACCTCTTAGTAAGCTGCTGGGTCACAAGATCAAACTCAAGAGAAAAATAACAAAGAAAAGTGGCTCTTTGGTTCTTTACAGCGCTGATTGAAGTCGTGATTGACGAATGAATGAATCGGCGACATCGGTGCGCTCCGCGGTTATCAGGCGTAGCGCTTCGTTGCTCTTGTGTGTCCTAGAAGGGATGGTCGCGGCCGTCTTTTTCTGTGATCACGCCATAAAATTGTAACATAGCAGCAGACGATGGCGTGGTGGTGGTGGCGGCAGGGAAGGTGATAACGCAACAAAGCTTGCATTGAAGCAGAGAGCCCAGCTATGTTACTAAAAGCGATTGAAAGAAATAAATAGATACGGTAAAAAATTGTGTGATGTTCTTTAGCTCGACATCCGCCTTGCGCTCGCTTTTGGATCAACGTTACTCGATCGCCTTGTGATGTTGACGCCAATTTCGACCTCTAGAAATGTGTTTTTCTTGTCAGCCTCAGCTACCGTCTTAATTTTGATAGTACATGCCAAGTGTTTTTATATCTTTCTTGCGCAATATTTGATACCTTGGTTGCGATCTTTATGAATCGTCAAATTACACTGCATGTCGTCATAGCTATAGGTCCAGCACGTCACTGATTGCTTACGTCGTGCTTACGCAAAAAAAACATGGGCGAGTTGCAGGCAATTTGTGCAGTTTAGAATAGGGCTCCAGTATAGCGACGGGAAAATGTCCGCTTTCAAGCAACACCGACTAGATGCAGATACTGCAGCGGTCAAATTACGCGCTTTCTGGGGTCGCTGTCAGAGACAACAGTTGCAATTTGAGACAGCGTAAGCGAAAATTTCAAATCTCATATTTGTTAGATTCTTCTAATTACATGGCATTTGTAGTCTGGAGAGAATCGGGCGTTAGGCTCTCTCTTTGTGCAGATAGTGTTATTTAAATGCACTTTCCTTACGAAACAAAAATGGCGTACATCGGGTTTAGGAGTCCACACATCATACGAATTATTTAGATTAAGACGATAAAGTAAATGAGAAATACGGAAAGATCACTTCAGCTTCTTTTAAAAGGGGGCTTACTGAAGTGCCGACGAACTTCTTTAAAACGGCGCTAAACACTGAAAACACTAAAGCATTCTAAAGCTACAGTATTTGCCATAACTAAGCTGCACTGCACGGTTTTCTCTCCGCTGGAGATACCGTTATCACCCACAACTAAAGACGTGCTGCGAGGAAGAAATTTTATAAAAGTAAAAACATTTGAACAGAACTCTCGTATGGGAGCCGAAGCGTCTTGGTCGTTTTATAAGCTTTTATGCTCGGAGTCCGTTTTAAACAATTGCCACGTGTTCTTCCTACCAGACAGGCTTGCGTCCAACTCTTGATTTCATACCCTTGTTGTGGTTTCATTCTTCTGTTGCAATTCTTTATAAAGGGACTTTGAAACTGCATTTGTTGCTGAAACTAGGAGGGAGCCGACCGATAGCACATATATTGCTGGGCGGCCATCACACAAGGCCACAAAGAATGGCCAGACCTCTAAGAGCACGGGGAGAAATATTTATTTGGCTCAGATGTACGGTGTTCACATTACATGCTTGGTGATCGAAGCGTAAGTTGAAAAGTCTTGGAGACGGACGCCTGCCTTTTCTTAGTTGGGTGATTAGGTTACTTCCTTATATCTTTTTCCTGAGTTATTGCATTCATTTCGACAATTATATTTCGTTATATCCTCCCGTTTATTGATTACCTACTAGTAATTATTTTTCTCTTTATTTTTTGCCTCACTGTATTCACTGACGAAGCTGGCCCCGCCGTTGGTGGGGCTAACCTCTTCAGTATTCGTCAAATTTTTTTCTCTTTCCGTGCTCAAATCAAATGTAAAGCGCCTGCGTGTTTTGCTAATTGCTAATAATAAAGCCTAAAAATTAATAGGAAACTTTAGTGTGAGTGCGTCTGTTGAACGCGAAAGCATTGTGGCTTCTGCTCACGATACTTAACGAAGGCTTGCTTATGGCTGTATCGCGTTTGCATCTTTTCGCTCGGTTTCCTTCCACAGTGCAATCGGAACTTCCTACTGGGAAGCTGCGAATCTAGATTATTGTAGCTTCATGGAGCCAGCATAGCCGACACGCGATATTGACTTAGGCAAACTTCGCTGCATTCTGCGCTTCCTTTGCTTAGGCATTGTTGGCGTATTTGCGTGATATACAGCGCTTAGCCAATATAGGAAGAGGCAGCACATGGTTCCCTGGACTTAGGCTGCATAGAAACTAGCGGTAAAGTCGACTGCTTTCTTTCTTTCTTTCTTTCTTTCTTTCTTTCTTTGTAAGTGCCCATCAACAGCACTAGGCCTTTATGGGTGGAGCGCTATAAAACTACAATGCGACGCAGTCTAAGAAATCAATAAAATATGGGTACTTTTGAGGGGTACTGTAAATCACGAAATACAGTACAGCACCTCCTTCTACTTCCATTCCCCTGCTCTGGGTTGCATGCAGGTGAGCTCCCTGCCGAGCTCAAAATATCCCCAGTGCACTTTCTTTCCTTTTCATTTCCCGCAAACCACAGCCAACCAACCAACCAACAAACCAATACACTTACGCGCGCGCACACATATGTACACGCGCATACACGCACGCGCCCTCACGCACACATGGACACAAGCACACATACAAGTATGCGCGTCCGCACGTAAACAAACGCACACGCACACACACGTACACATTCTACAGGCGTAACACGTGAACATTACAGTGGGGTATTACGGCAACGAGAACGCCATGGCAGGATTTATGACAAAGTACATGCATCTGCATATACTCATTTACGTTCTGATTGGTTGTAGGATTTAACGCACCGACGCAACGCGAACGATGAGGCGCGTGGTAGTGGAGGGCTCCGGATTAATTTTGACCACCTGGGGATATTTAACGCGCGCCGAAATCTCGAGCACACGGGCGTTTTTGCTTTTTGCCTCCATCAGAAAAGCAGCCACCGCGGAAGGGAGTCGAGCCCGCGAACTCGTGCTCAGCAGACCATCTCCTTAGCCACTGAGCCACCGCGGCGGGTTCATTTACATTGTAAACGATCGATTGGTGTTGCGTAGCACCCCGTAGCACACCGAGCAAGCAATATCGCGAAGTACAGGATATAAAGCAACACTGATATATATGCACGACAGATAGGACGTGCGCGCACACACGCACGCAAACATTAATAGCTATACAATATACATTTATTTATTTATTTATTTATTTATTTATTTATTTATTTATTTATTTATTTATTTATTTATTTATTTATTTATTTATTATGTTTACATGCTGTAGCCCATTTGAGCTTTCACCAGAGTGGGTATGTGCATATAATTCAAAAAACATTTTTCTGCTCCCGTGAACACAGATAATTCACAACACTAAAACTCATGAAAGTTCCGCGAATATGAGACACACGAGGTAATAATAAATACAACAAAGACCAAAATAAATTATAGAAAAATTTAGGCAAGACAACCAATTTAAAATATACTATTTTTTTCTAAAGGCAATGACCCAATTTCACCTGGTAGTAAATTCTATTTTTCAACTGTACGGGGGAATTAGCCGTACTTAAATACTTAAATAGATCATTATGGGGTTGAAATGGTGCAAGGTTGAGTTTGTGGGTATGTTTAGTAGATTTCTACTTGTCAGGATGCGAATAGTTGTTGTGTAATAAGTAATGCGGAGTGTTCGTGAGAATGGGCATAAGTTTCAAGCATTCGCGATCACGATATTCGGACAGGGGTTGTAATTGTAGTGTAGCAAGGTGGGATCATGGTGAAACGTTCCATTTGAAACAACGGCGGCGTATGTGCGTGTGTGTACAGAAAAAAAAAACGTGCAATTGTTAAATCCTGAAAAGGAGCAAGAACGTGTACTCAGGTAAAAGCATGCAAGATACTGTGGAGGCATGAAGAACTTCATTTGCCTTCATTTGCCTGGATTTAAAAGAGCACGCTTGAAAGATAGAATACTGTCAGAAAAAGGCATTCAAGGAGACACACAAACTATCATTATATACGCGTTGCTCTAGGCACACTGTAGACCATACCTCTGTGGCTGTTATATCAAAGCACATGTGAGGAAAGAGAGGCTCGCATGGCGCCCGAAGGCGAACAGAGCTCACTAACTTGGGGCTGTAGAACTTGGAGTGGATACATTTAAGCAGAAAAAAAGAACAAATCGCGTTTAGTGGGGTGGAATTGTAATCCGTCCAGGTTAAGCCACTTGATTATGTCGTTGTAGGCTCATTTTTATGCAGGATGTAGCGGCGAGAGAGGATGCAATAAATCTTTTTTGCGCCCTCTCCAAGCGCAAAGATGACGACGCACTAATGCAATTCCACACTGCTGATGTTAACTTCATCCTGGGAATAATAAGGGCGTTATAAAGGGCTAGAAAGCACGATCTTCTAGAAAACTCTCTTGTTGCGCGAGTGATCATACCCAGAGAGCGAAGAGATGGGTGTGCTAGGTAATTAGCATGAGATGTGAAGTGAAATAACACCGAAATCGCGGGTGTTATTCTTACCGTTTTTAAGTCGAGGGGGAATGAATAGGCTAAAAAGAATTGTATCGAGTGCATACAAAAGCAACAATCTTCAAAAGAATCAATTCTAGGTAATTAGTAGAGATCGGATTTTAGGGAAATGCCTATTCTGTTCCTTGTGCTCCTATCGCATCGTTTTGATATATGAGCATGAACCACAGGTTAAGAAGGGCTTTGATAGTGCTTTTATAGTGCCTATAAATGCCTACTTTGGCGTTTGCGCTTAAATTCCTTTAAATACCTATAAGTGTCTATTTTCGATGATATCCCAATCCCAATGGGTTTGGCAGGATTTGCTTAGAAAGCCGCCGGACGTTTTCTGGGCGCCGTCGGTTACAGTTTTCTTTCATTCAGAGGCGGATATGCTAAATTACAAAATAAAGTGTCTAACAGCAAAAATAGCGTGAGTCATGAGCACTAAAAGAAATTGGTGAATAAATAGATGCTTCTGCGACATACTGGTTTGCAAAATGATCTAACCAGGTTTCGCAGAATTTGTTGTGGAATGAACAATTACTCAAATATTCTATGCACTCTACTAAAAAAGCTTATAAATAGGTCAATTTTTTTTTGGTAAAGTTTAGCTTGGGTCATTTACAAGAACGATCGGTTGGCGTTTTCAAAAGGGGGAAAGCCTCCCTCATGACATGCGGTACCATTGGCGGGATGTAACTTTTGCAGATCTAATCTGCATAGAGTCTGCTCAGATTACAGCTATGCAAAAACTGGAAAGGCCTGCTTTGCATTCTCGTGGCCTTACCTTCCGCCCATCAAATCTCCCAAGAGCGCGAGGCTGGGTAAAAGTCAGCGATAAAAAAAATTGTCCCAAATTTTCAGCGACAATGAGTGAAACTTCAATATCGCTCAGAACTTTTCCAGAAGGGCAATTTCACCTTTAGGTACCACACGTCGAAATCTTATCCCCCTCTCCCCTAGCGCCCGAGCCTCTTTGATTAAAATCCGCACCGTCTCAAGTAGTAGGAGTTTGCATTTTCGTCGTATTATGCACGTTCATCGAAGTCCTGTGTCCGATATTGCACCCGACAGCTAAACGTGAACGTCAACTGTCGAAAAGTCAAACTTTCCTTGCTTTTTATTATTCCACTACGGCTACCGAAGTGTAAGCTTTCAGAAAATAAAAGCAAAAAAAAAATCACGTGTACGTACTCCTACGTTAAATGTTTCATTTTGCCACTTCCTCGGATTGGTATTGCGAAAAGGAAAAAGAAAGCGGTTAAGGAAGAAGAGAGCAAGCAATGCTTTCGTTTCTTTGACCATAACACCGTTTCCAGGAAAGTCCTAGGGTGCCGAAATGGATTTTCATAGGCGGCAAGTGTATGCATAAAACATCCATGGAAGGCGAAGACCGTGCCGTGCATACATACAACAAAGGCAAAGCAACGTCACCGTCTCTCATACGTGTTTTTCCGGGTTCCCCTTCTTTCCTCCATACCTCCCTTTCTCCTCTTTCTATCCATCCCATCATATCTCCTTTTAGGTTGTTCTCCGCACTCGCTATATGCAAGAAACCAAGCACATTTTCGCATGCATAATATATTCTGCGCTCCCTCTCCCACCGAGCCCTCTCTCTGCAAGATAGAAAGTGTGTCTTGAGGCTGGGACCACCACACAGCCGCCGCTGCGGGCGACCTCGGAGGCTGTGCCGGCTCCCTGCTGCTAGGGAAAAGAGCTAAACTGCGCCGCACTTTCCCGAATAAAGGCTTCGAAAGGACGGCGTCAGCGCCGAAGATTGTGCTGACTGGGCGCGGGCGAGTCGAGCCGAGTAAAATAAAAGCGCCATAAATCAGACGACGTTGCTGAGGGAAAATAAGGTCGCGAATCTGCGAAGTTCTTTTTTTGCCGCTGGACGACTCCTTCCTTCGCTCGTTTTCCGACTGCGCTGTGCTTACACGGCAAACAGCGTAAATCTTCAGTGAGGGCAGCACAATGCGTTGTTTTAGGAGAATTTAAGACACCGCAAAGGCAGCTTACACGCGGTCTCGGAATTTGTTCTGAACGCAGATTACATGGTAGGCTAGAGGGTGTTGTTGCTACCCGAACAGAGCAGGAGCTTTGTGTAGATACATTCGTTGAGACGAAGTTCTTGTCGAAGCTAAACTTGTTAATAGGAACTGCGTTTACAACGAACAAACAGTTTTACTTTGTTTTAGGACAGATAACGACTGCCCCCCTCCCTCTCCACCTGCCGCGAAAAAAACACCAGCCTAATACAAACTCCCTAAAAAACAGAATAGGTTTTCCCTGCCCCTTCTTGTTCGTAACGACGGTAGTTTAATTCATAGATTCATAGATACAAAGTCTTGTTTTGAAGAGGAATGGTTCACGGTGTAGTCACGTACGTTACAACAAAAAGTACGGGAAAAGAATCTAGGCTAAACATTTACGTTCTAACGAGTGAAGTACTCTCAACTAGTTTTTTATACATCGCGGATTTCTAAACCGGTCACCGGGAGTCTCCATAGGCGCGATGCTCACAAATTTCGCTGCATACGTAGGTGCACTTTTAGTTGCTTTTATTGAATTTTGCGACTGCATTTTGAGAAAAATAATTTATTAACAGTATGCTACCAAATGTGGAACCACCAACCCATTTTCGTAAAATAAAAAGCGAGCGGTTCCTATAACGACTAAGGCTGAGACGCTACATGGTACCTGCGCTTACGTAACAGCTAATGTTCACCCATGTTCCTAAGTTATAACAACTGTCCTTGAGGGCATATTACACAATTTCAGGCTTAGTCTCTCCGCAAAAGGACCCTGCAACACTTTTTGATCGCTTGCTCTAAATCCTAAATGCTTTCATAACGTGGTCAACCAATACCTTAGTGACTGATAATAGGGGGCCACAAAATACCTGAGCCAAAAATTACTTCTCTATGCCCATCACATAACTTAGAAACTTGTTCATAAGATTTTGCTCTTTTTCCAGGTCCTCGCGTTTGTCGGCCGATCGGATTACGTCATTAAAGCGATGTGGCGGCTACTGGCCGGTTTCCTTTTCAGTTGCAGCAATGAAAGGAAGACGAAGACGACGAAGGCGGTGCCGCTATATACCGAAACGGCCCGTTTTCTTTTCGCCCTGTGTGCGGAAATTACCTCGTTTAGCCTGTATTTTTATATCCTTTTGTTCGTGAATATGTGCTGCATCGACTGATACCAAGATTGCGCCAATCAAGGTTACCCGACCATCGCAAACGCCAGAAACAGTCCCCTACAAGCCAGCGGGACGCCCATTAGGCCTAAAGTTCCGGCTCCTGCGCTCCAGTAGCGCACCACCTGCCGAAGCGGTCGCAGCTACAACAAGCGGCACGGATGCACTTCCAGTTGCAGCGAACCAAGACGTACCGTCGCCGACAATGAGCCAGCCACCCCCGGCAGCATACGAACATGGAGCTTCTTCAGTCGATCCATATCAACCTCCGCCGTACGAGGGCGCCTCTGAAGCAGCCAACTGCGACGATGCCGAAGACGACGATGGACAGATGCAAGACCTCGACGAACCACTCACGGACAACGATGAAGAGGACGGATGGCAACGCATCCCACTATCGAAGAAGAACAGACCCACAAAAACTGACCGGGTGAGTCGGCAGCGTTACACCTTACAGCTGAAACCACTCGCCAAACTCCGGATTAGACACATCCCCCGACATGCCATTGCCTCAATAATAGGACGCGCTGCCCCCAATGCTGAACTGGCCGAAATGGCTTCGGTAACGTTTGACGATGCAGCTAACAGCGCACGTATCGCTGTCTACGATACAGTGCATGCTACGCGATTAGCTCAGGTAGATCACCTAATCCTTCGCCAAAACGGCAAACTTGAAAGAATAGAAATTGTAATTGAGCAGGCCCCTTTCAACAAGAACACCATTCGCGGGGTCATCCAAGTGGACCCAGCCGATAGTAACGAGACTATTCTCAGTTGGGTGCGATGCGAACAGGCCGACATTCTCAAAGTCCGAAAAATCGGTAAAACCGACCGTGCAATTCTTACATTTGACTCCACAACTCTCCCAAAGACTGTCAAGTACTACATGGAGTTAGTACGTGTGGCAGAATACAGACCGAAACGACTGGTCTGCTTTAACTGCCACGGTCTTGGGCATATGGCGAAATTTTGTCCATCACCGAGCGTATGTAAAGATTGCGGCCGTCCCCACCCACAAACCGCAGAATGTGACTCTGCAGAATATTGTGTTATTTGTAAAGAAACAGGACACCTCTCGGTTAGTAAGGTCTGCCCTACGCGTTTACCTAAAAAAGAAGAACGTGGCAACCGATCAGTCTCATCTAAGAAACCTCCACTCGAAAATAACCTGACCGACGGTGATCGATCTACACCGCCAGGAGTTACATGGGCCTCCACCGTCTCCGGCAACTCATCCCATTCGCCCCCTCCAATTAGTCCTTTACCCTCAAACCATCCACTAGTAGTTGAAAATGCCCAGCTCCGTCGCAGCCTCGCCGAAATGCGCGCCGCCATGACGACCTTACAAAAGGAAGTGGCCGCCCTCCGAGCGACCGCAGCTAGCAGTCAATCGCCCTCCAGTGGGCCAAGTAGTTCTGTCCCGGCACGCCGCAGCCGTTCACGCACAAGCCGCCGCAAGCCATCCACTAACGCCACCCAGGCGCCAGCGACAACGTCATTCATAACGGAGCAGATGCTTTCTCAAAGAGATGCCCGTCTTAAATTTGAAGCAAACAAGGAATGGCAAAAGGCGTCACGCGAAATAGTTTCCCTTCAAGATCAGGTCACTTCTATCAGGGATGAGCTCCGTCAGTTCATGGGAAAAGTGGGGGAAGCACTTGAAACTCTCCAGACCTCAACGATCCCTTCCAATGAAACGAAACGAAAGAAAAAACATTAGCCGTCCAGTGTTGCCCCCAGCTCTACCGCCGAACAGAAGCATACTACAGTGGAATTGCCGTAGTTTTTCACAAACCGGTCCGCTCCTCAAGTCCCAAGTGAAAACGCTCCGTCCAATGGCGTTACTGCTTCAGGAAACACGTGGTCCCTGCAAAATGTTAGATTACACCACCTTTTCAGATCCCTCCATTTCAAGCCAAACCCGCTCCTCCCACGGCCCGACTCCAGGGTTAGCAGTGGTACTAGTCCACAAATCCTGCCACGCTGTCCAGCATCGTTGGGACCAAGCATGCAATGATGACAGAGAAGTGATTATGGTCCTCGTTACGCCGCCAGGAGGCAAATCGGTGCTGCTTGTGTCTGTATACTACAAGCCAAGATCCGGTGCCGTCCCCCCATCACTTTATGACTGGATACCCTATCTTTTTTCGCTACGATTCACCGGTCCCATTATTATCGGGGGAGACTTCAACGCTCGCAATACCCTTTGGGGCTACTCGTCCACAAACCGTCGAGGCCGGCTTCTGGAACAAACACTGGAGTACAGCCCCCTTCAACTAAGAAACGAATATGGCGTCGCAACCCGCATTGGCCTTTACTACGCTCAAAGCGATACAACACCGGACCTCACCCTAGCTACCCCTGGGGCGGTGAAGACCTGGCGCACGTTAGACAGCACCTGGGGTAGTGACCATTATCCCATCATGCTTCAAATCAATAGCAAGAAATTCCGCAATAGACGTACTTACCGTGAGATAAACTGGTCCTCGTATCGCTCCCAATTCAACATCTCCTCTCAACCTACCCTTGAGGAATTAATCTCGTCATTAACGCAAGCACGTTTGCTCTCAAGCGAAGAAGTAACCAGTACGGCAGATGTGGATTGCCCTGATTCACACATGTTCGGACTTCTCCGCAAGGCAGAAGGGCTAACCAATCGATACCGTACGCAAGGAAAACGCCATAATCACCTAATGCAGCTAAAACGTCACTACCGCATTATTCGCGAATATCAGGTCACGTTACAGAGAGAGAAATGGCACGATTTTTGTCAAGATCTCGGGCGTGAATCGGGCCTGTCTCGTCTTTGGGGAGTTTTCCGTACCATGAACGGCCGTGCGAAGGTGCGCGTCCCGATCTTGGATGAGATGTGCCTTCAAATGGACTACTCGCAAGTGGAAGATACCATCATTCACACGTTATTTCCACACGCCGTTACAGACCCTTCAACCCTCCCACCTTTACCAATTATAAGCATTGACCAACCGGTGCCGGAGCTCGATTCTCCCTTCTCTTTAGGGGAACTGCAAGTAGCCATCTCTCAAGGCAACCCCAAATCTACTCCTGGCCATGATCAAGTAAAATTGCAGGACCTCCGAAACCTTCCGCCGCACGGCCTCGATGCGCTGCTACATTTGGCCAACCACTCTTGGCACTCAGGCGAGATACCTGACGCCCTGAGGGTAACGATCATTCATCCGATACCCAAGCCCGGTAAAGATCCTCGGAATCCCCAGAATCTTCGGCCCATAGCTCTAACTCCCGTAATATGCGAACTTATCGAGCGTATGATTAACAATCGACTCGTTCACCACTTGGAAAGTACAAATTGGTTTCACCCCGCTCTCACTGGTTTCCGCCCCCATCTTGCTACCCACGATTACCTATGGCTGCTCCGAAGAGTTATTAATCGAACCTCGCGCAAGGCTTTGCCGGACTACGTCCTCACCTTAGACATGCACAAGGCATTTGACAACGTCAGCCAGTCAGGTATCCTTCAAGAGCTTTCCCTCGCCTTCCCCAGCCAAAAGGCCCAGGCCTGGGTACGCAGCTTTCTACAGCATAGACCGATCCGTCTTAACCCTCAAGGACATCAGCCCACAACGTTCTACCTCGATAGAGGAGTGCCACAGGGGTCCATTTTGGCATTTTGGCTCCTCTCCTTTTTAATCTCGCAATGAACCGTGTGGCCCGAACTCTCGAGCAGGACACTGCCGCCCGATTCGCGCTTTATGCGGACGATATTGTAGTATGGACAGAAGCCCAGGATTACAACTCCAAAGAAACTATGCAAACAGAGTTGCAGGCAGCAGTCCTAAGTTTGGAACATACGCTGTCCAAGTTCCGGCTACAGCTATCCCCAACCAAGACAGAACTGCTCAGCGTGGATGGTAAACGTGGCACAAATAAGGAACAAATTATCTCCCTTCAAGTGGGAGATACGCTGCTCGAATCCCACAATGGTACCATTCGACTGCTGGGTGTTCCCGTCAGCAGCTGTAATAGCCCAAAACAGTGGATAGCCTCACTTAGGAAAACCTGGCGTTCCACCTTACACCTAGTTACCCGGATATCGAACAAGTATGGTGGGGCGCACCAAACAGCTTGCACCATGCTCGCCCGTGCTGTGGCGCATGGGCGCTTCACGTACGGCTTCCCGGTTTACGAATTACGGCATTCACATGTAAACGCCCTCCACCAAATGAATCGGCACCTTCTCCGTGCGATCAGTGGCCTCCCCGCCTTCACAAGGGTAAACACTCTACACGATGCAGTTCCCCTTCCGCCTCTCGCTAACCTCATCGAAGAGACAAAACTACTCTTCAAATATCATCTGGACCATTCGCCACAAGGAAAAAGACTCCAAAAATGGGACCACTTAAATAGTCAGTCTGAGAGCACCGATTTGCCGACAGCATTCCCTCCGTGGGAACGCCCATCCATCGGAATTCTGCGTCGACGCCCGATCCGCCGGGATAAAAGAAAAGTACGCGAACAATACGTTCGCACTCTCGCAAATGACAAGGAATGCGACGAAGCTGACATCTACACCGACGCGGCTCTGAATGGAACGACGGCGGCCATTGCCTGGACATCTGCGGACCTGCCGAAATTGAATGGATCCAGGCACATTTCTAACACATTCGGCCTCGTAGAAGAGGTAGAACTTATAGGAATTCTGGGAGCGACGCAGCAAATTTATAACCATTCTGGCCATCTATCCACGAAGAAATTTCGCATCATCACGGATTCCTATGTTGCTGTCCGAGAGTTAAATCGTCCGTTTTCACCGAACAATACGGCAACAAACATTCTCACATTGATAAGAGACCTACAAATTGAAGGCTTCAAAGTTCGAATTGTTTGGACTCCAGGACACACTACAGGCGCAGAAGGCAACCGTATGGCACACGACGCTGCCAGGGAGAGGCTACAATCACCTCCCACGGTGCCCGCCACGCCCGTCCCCCCTCTCCAGGCAGACTGGCAACTCCAGCTTCGTCACCTCAAAAAGGAAAGCTGCAAGCGCTTACAGGCAGAAACTCCTGTTGGCATCCTTGCCCCTCTCAAGCGCTTCTCGCGTCCCGGGGAAGTATTCGCCAATAAAGTGTATGCGAATGCAGCGTACACCCCCCACATTATTTATAAATGGACAGCTCCAGCAGGATCCGAATTGCGCCGATGCCCCCACTGTAGTCGTGAAGGCACACCAAATCTTTATCACTTAATTTGGCTTTGTCCATCACTCGACCGTAATCGCCACCAGCTTTTAACTCTAGGTCCCGCCCCTGTGACTGAACAGGAACATGTTAGTCGGGTCCGCGACGATCCCACCACACTAGAAGCAATCACCGAGTACGCCCTTGAAAACGGACTCTACAAATTAGTGTAACGGCCTGGTAGACTTCCCCGTTCTACCTACAATGTGAACTGACTGCAGCGTGCACTGTTTTCAGTGTGAACCGCGTTGTCTACAGTGTGAACTGTACATTTAAGTGTGAGCTGTGCATTTTAGTGCCACTGACTGACTTTTGTGTGTTCATTTTGTGATTAGGACGCCAAGACTGCAACTGTGTTCATTGTGAGAGTTGTTACCTTCCCCTTTTCCCCTCATCCTTACCCCCCCCCCCCCAGGGCCCCATGGCCTCTCGTGTAATAAAGTTTTTCACTCACTCACTCATTCGATACCCACGTTAAAAAAGCCGTGAAAGCGGAGCAGAAACGGAAGGCTGATCTGCTGTAATGAGAAAATCACGGGTTGCTGGTCCATGCTGGTGATAGCTGTATCTTTCCGAATGCTTCCAGACGGAAAAGAGTGAAAGCGTTTATCTGAAGTGTTGCAGAATCCATTTAGAGGAATTGGTCGCAAGATAGAACGTGATGACTAAAGTAATGTCCTCGTCCTCGGGAAAGTATATAATAGCCGAATGATTGGAATTCCCAACAAACGTGTGCGTCACTTGTGAACTTTTTTCTCTACATTTGCCCTACGCACTGAACCCCCACAAAGGATATATCGAGCTAAGAAGTGTATGTAGTGGGTCTCCGGGACGTACGATGGATGTATTTTTCGCCGGTGCTGTGTAAGCATCACATTCTGTGCTAAAATATATGGTGGGTCACAGACGCATGAATAAAGACTTAGCTAAACACTGGGACAATTCTGGGCAGAAACTTCCTTTTGAGATAATTGACACATAGTGGTTAGCGTTAATAGTTAAATCGTCTTCGTCGTGCTTTGTTGTAAGGAGGTGATAGGTTCTGGCATATTTAGGATCTGCGCAAAATATGCAGGCAACCGTATGCTTTGTTTTTGTTTTGTGTGGCACCGCTTGTGACAGCATGAGCAGTCTTTAGTTGTGTTTCCTGTTTTTCACTTGCCTTTCTCCCGCGCTGTTTCATTACTTACTTACCTTTACTTATTTCTATAAAAAACACACACACGCGAATTTGTAGCTTGCGGTCTCCACGGTCACTCGTATCTTTTAAGAGGTCGTTGTCTTTAGAGCCTAGAGGAGTGTGTCGATATATACTTCGTCTTACGGCTCAATGTTATAAAAGGGACACAGATGGCGGTAGTTTTTTTTTCGCACCACGAAGAAATCATTCACTCTGCGAAGTTAGTTGTGAAAGAGTTCCCTGGAGCTCTCGGATGGTTATCGAGCCCGTGCCATTCTTAGGTATGCGGAGCTGGATGATCAATGAAGCTTTTTATGCCCACGGCATAGAGGTGACAGAGTACAAAAGAAGAAAAACAGATCCCTGACCAACAAAAAAAAATTAAAAATGGCGCTTTAGGAGCGCAACACAATCGACATGACAGAGAACTGCGGTCACACATGGGGTGACACAGAGTTCAGGTGAAAAGTATGAGCAAATTTTATTTTTCTTGAGCACTGATGACGATCACCCCTATGAAGAACACGTACTATTACGAGCATTATGAAAGGGAACACAGGAACGCCTAGAAAACACCCTCAGACCCAGCTATGACTGATATGCAGCTGCCGCCGTCGGAAACAGAGTGGAAAGGGCGACGCTGTTCTTGCAACTGTTCCCATTCCCGCCGTGCGCCTTATCGGCTCCCCGCAATGCCATATTATCGGTGAAAGGACGTAAGCTGCTGCTTAGTAGAAATGCCAGCGTGGTGGGAGTGCCAACAGTAAGTGGAAGAGCGCCCTCCTTTCCCCCTTTGGTTTTCACAGCGCCATCCGCGTATCGCTCAGAATCTGTTTCGAGGCTGTTTGCCACGCGTTCCTGTGTTCCCTTTCATACTGCTCATAATATTACAAACATGCACACACTTTCATTTTTAAATGCAGAGCATCCTGCTTCGGACGGCGTCAACAGCTCCGCATCCGCAGCAGGTGCGCCTCTCCTCCTTCCCTCCTCTCTCTCATCAGCAGCTGGCGCGCGCATGCGTCGTAGTCAGCCCATTCGCTCCGTCGCGGTCTCAGAGTAACAGGTGCGTGATATCAGCGCGGTTGGGCGTGAAAGGGCGCGGGCTGCTTGCGCATGTGCGCTCTCCCCCCCGTACTGCTCTCCCTCTGCTGCCCGCGCTGCAAAAATAAAGCGGCTAGCGGTCGCTCGTGCTTCAGTCACTGCGTTGCTCCTTCCTTCCTTGGTTGACGCTCGCTCCACCCTAACGCGACTTTACTCTCCTCTCTCTACCCCAAACCAACACCAACGCAACTACGACCCAACTACCCACCCTAACGCGACTTTACGCGGCGTTAACGACCCCCAATGCTCTGCATTTACTCGTGTTCCCCTCGCGGGAAGGCGCGGGAATTTTTTTTACAGTACTGCTTTTGAAAATGGTGCCAATGGAATATGCATATCCATGTGTTGAGACGTACAAGTTGAAGGTATAAGTTATGTTTTGATTTTGTAAATTGTGCATCAAGATGTGGTGACTACTCTACTCGATATGCATTTCCACGTGATGAGACGCGTAATCTTGAGGACCAAATACTGCTTCATGAAAGGCGCGCGGCTTTGGTGGTGACCACGTGCTGACAACACACGCACACCGGCACGTTCGCTTTCCAGCGCCTCTTGTGATACGACGCTTCGTGATCCAGACACGTAGTGCTTTCGGAGTTTTTGTTATCGAACACGAAAATACACGGAACTCTAGTCACATGCCGTATTCGCGCGATTTTTACACGCCCCCGATTGCAATGCGCAGGGAAGTGTACTTAGGATAAAGAAAAAAAAAAAACAAAACAATTTGACGCCGATTCTACCGTACACATGTAAAAACCATGACATCACGTATCTGGCAGAAGACATGTTATTTGACGCATGAAACTAATCCACAAAACTTGCTCGTGCTTGACAACCTTGCTTATCCAACTCCTGCTGACAGAAGAATTACAGCGCGGAACATTGAAAGCAGATTTTGGTTTTGGGGCCCCATTATAACGCGCACGCAAATGTCAAGGATCATTTCAGCGAAACAAAATGTGCGCTTTAGAATCGTACAAATACGGTAATCTTCGCTTAGAACTCCTGCAGCGGGAAAGTGCGGATAAAAATTTGTCCCGAACCCCCCTACCTCCTCCCACCAAAATTACATGTTTCAAAGCTAAAGAATGCTACGCGTTAAAACGCGGTTATGTGCAATTGACCGTACTTTATGCGCTGATGCGAAACCGCAGGTATGCCGAAATTTTCGGCTTCGCCGCGTCCACCGGCCCTTAAGATTCGTAAGCCGGTAGTATTATTCCAGTTCACTTGCCTTTGTGTAACCCGCTTAGCTGGCGCTTGACTGCTAAAGCTTCGAAGCCTAAAACTGAAATTCCTGCTGAATAATTTATACCCGCTGTCATTTTTAAGGCACACCTAATCATGTACATAGGGCCTTTTGGTTTTCGGCTTCGTCAAAAAACAAAAACAAAACAACAACAACAGCTGACGCAGTCGGGAATCAAACCAACGATCTCGCGCAGGGTAGCGGCACGTCTTCAGACTATTTCAGAACATGCTCATTTCGTAGCACGTTAGGCTATCTGCTGGATAGACCTCGTCAGCATCATTAAACTGCATTCTCTCTCAGGCCATTTGACATGATGCGATTCTGTTATGTGCACGTAGAAATTTTGTCGGTTAGCGACAACTGTGACGGCAGATACAAAATTATGCTATAAGCAATTGTGGAAGATCGACAAATAATAAATGCACCCTCCACACCATGCTAAACATTCCGGCCTCCTTAACGTAGTCCAAACGCTCCCTACAGGAATTGGATGTACTAGCACTTCTTGTGTGCTTTGCAGACATCCGCATTAAGACAACGACAGCTATCCCCGCAGTTGGTCGATAACATTTCAGCCAAACAAAGTTAGTGCGGTCACAGCTCCCGGCATCAGCTTGGAGTGCATTTAAGGATACTACATGCTGACGACTAGGCTTCCGTCGTTTGCTTATGCACCACATACATCCCAACAGTGGTTGTATTGTTCTATCCGCTCTGAAGTAATTAGGAGTGAAGGGTTTGTGGTGTTTCTAAACAGCTTCGCTGGCCATCCAAAATGGCGGAATGGAACGGCTCTTAAACTTTTTCATGTATATTATTTTCAGAAAATATTCATTATATGTATGTCGATCTCTTAGAAGTTAAAAAAATAGCTTGATTTACTTTATAGACTTTCAAATTCCTATTTCCTTAAAAAAGAGCCTCTGTGCTCAACCTTAGTACAGAACTAAGAAACACACAAAAATGTTAGCGCTGCCTCTATGGTTCTCCATTGATCGGATATAGCCGCACATTCCAGCGTGCTGGGGGTCATACGAAGTTTCGAAGAGTGGATACTTGTTTTAAATCTACAAGACAAATACGCGTTGCCTTGTGTGCCTTGTTTATTGGCCATTATTCAAACTTCACTGTATATCCTTGCACAGGAGGCGTGCCGTTCATGGGTTGATGCGCGCATTTTTCTGACGGGGTGGCCAAATAATCGAGGATGCAGTAGAGGATGGCCTGACGAATGCTAGTGGCGGCCTGATTGATGTCCGCTATGTGAGCTTCTTCTCGAGCTTTTCGTTCAGTTCGATCTTCTAGTTGAAAGAGAAAGAAGTGAAGTTCAATGAAAAGAAAGGAGCGATGTCGTCCTGAGTAATTGCTCTGGCCAGCTACTGTGCGCAGTGAAAGGGACAGTAAAAGCAAAGGCGGTGAGCTGTGGGAAGGCTAGGGCGGGGAACGCTGTGAGTGAAGGCGCTGTGAACAGTTCCAGCCGGTTGCGTGGTAGGGACGTCAAACGGGCGTAGGCACCGGTACTGAAAGGCAAGTCGTAAATGCAGATTTGGCCTTGCGCAGCAACATCACAAATTAGCACTTTTTTTCTGCTGGGGACGCTACTGCACTTGCAAACCTTACAGAGTAACCGCAAGAACACGATCCGTAATATCCAATACCTGTGCAACATTCCTAGCGGCCTATGTTCGCACACCTGAAAGAATGAATGCAGTGTGGTAATTAAAACGTTCCGTGCCGCCACGCGTGAGGTAATCGTTAACGACTTGGGGAAGGCCTACCAGGGGAAACGAATGATCAACATCATCAAAAGCTTCCTTGAAAACAAGGCTTTGAAGTGCCTGTCTGATAGACAAAATGCAAAGATCTTCGCGAAAGCGCCGGGGTACTGCAAGGGGTGGTTTTATCACCGATCCTTTTCAATATTCGCATAGCCGGTTTCGCACACAAACTACACAGAAGGCATACGGCACACACCTAACCATGTACGCTAAGACCGTTTTGACCTTAACACAAGCGAATGACCAAGAAACGACCACGCAGTGCAGTCCATATAATAAAAAGGGTATCTAGATAGTAGACCTTCCTGAAAGCCTTCACTCTGTAGAAATTCATATTTCTTCGGCGAAGACGCGACGTGTCCTCATGTAGGGGTCAGAATAAGCTCGAACCCGGGTGAAATTGAGTGCTGGGGAGAAATTTATATATGATAAAATAGGTGGTGTCTCCCCATTTCTGGCGTACATATTACGATGGTAACTAAAAGCTTCCATTTCTAATCGGGGTGACGATGTGTGCAACTTCGGCTGTGTAGGTTACTTATCTACAACTACGATTAGGTTGTGTCCTTGATCGACCCCTTCCCTACTTTTACTGCTGACACTCTAATCGCTTTTTGCTAATATTCACTGCAGACAACTGAAGGCTACCCTGAGCGTAAGATTCAGTGCTTCAGGAAGGTAAGTTTTCCCTCATTACGAGATGAATGGGGACTCTGGCATTATATTACTATGTGTTCGATTGTTTCCGCGCATTCTATACAGCGTACACGCATCTTTTCATCAGCGAAAAATTTCTCACATAGGTCGTTGTCACAAACAACAAGCTTGGACCTCAGAAAATAACCCACTCCCTTCGGTGTTATCTTAAAAATGATTTTTCCCGATCCCACCAGGTGGGTGCCCAGACATCAGCTCCTAGGGCTCGCCTAAACAAAGTTTACTCCTCCTGCTCCTCCTCCTGATACTTCCTTTGCCTGGTCTATTAAACACATATTATTATTATTATTAAACACATCGACTATTAAACACATAACCTATGCCTTTGCTTCATTAAATGTCTTCTAGTGGGCCGTGTCTGTTCGTTTGGCCCGGTAGTTTCTATTGCGATGTCAAGTTTCGCGTCCTTTCCCGCCAATTGAGTTTCCACTATTTTAAAGTACGGTTACCTGAGCACTCGGTTCGATCATTTCTTCTGATCCAAGTTTCTAAGCCCCTCCTCATGAGTTACAGTGAAATCTCGTCAATTCGAACTTCAGTCATTAGAATTTATGGATAATTCGAACTGTACGATTCGCTCCGGCCAGGTCTCCATAGAAGTCTGCATAAAGAAGCCCGTTAATTCGAACCCAAGTAGGTTCGGGCACGAAAAATTTGAACTATTCACAACCGCACGGACAACTTGGCGCCGGGCACACGGCTAAAGAAACGCACCCACTACTTACAGACAAGGCTGCGTAGAAATAAGAAGGCAAAATAGGGCAAAACCAATCTAAATCTTACATAGCGGACGTTTCGGGAGTCACTTTCTTTGCGAACTAAGTCTATTAGGAAGCTATCGAATGCAGTGGTGTGTGTGGCGCGCTCACAGATCACATCTCAGGTTAGAAGCGCAGAGCATGTCGCTGCCAATGACGGCAAGGAGGACGAAAACGGAGCATGGCGCGGCCATTGCTTAGAAGTCATGGCCGGATTGAACGCCGCCGGTTTCTTTTTCAATCCTGAAGAAAGCGAAGATCAGGCTTTTGGCTGCGTTTATTTGTTAGGGCAAAAATTGCAGACTATTGCCTTTGGATTACGAAAGTCAGGCCGCAGTCACGGGCCTTTCGAAACATCGAAAAGCTTACATGCCTTACTGCCCCCCAATTTCCGTGTTCTGTTGTTATTGTTCACTTTCGTTAGTCCGAACTTCAATTAACTTAAACTGAGATGGGGTCCCCTTGCGGTTCGAATTTACGAGCTTTCACTATATTTCACTTTGTATTTCCTGGGCTTCTAAAGAAGCACAGTCCATGTCACACTGCACTGTTTGATTCGTTGTCTTACCATGAGCTCCTATGGTTCATTTTAACTATCAAAGGGGCTAGAAATGACCAAGAAGAGGGCAGTCACCGGATGGTTAAGTCAACTGATGCGACCATGGTGGAAGCTGCTTCACTGATCGGAAGGCCATCAAACCAGTTTGAAGGGGCCACTTCTGAGATAGCACACAAGCTGGTTCAAAGTGTGTTACAGTTCTAACCGCGACTGCAGTCGCCTGCACGCCTTATTCAAGTGATTCTCATCCTCACAGCATTCGCTGCCCCCTGTGGGGTTTAGGCCACCTAAGGGACTTACAGTAGACATTGTCCAGAAAGTGTGACCACCTTTTGGAAGGAGGGACGACATCCATGACAAATAGGAAAGCCATTTCGTTGTTCTTACGACACTTCGTTTGCGATGTCGCCACAGTTAGACATGCGTAGTTTCTTCCTTTTCGATTTCCCCGCAGGCCAAAAGACATCCAATGACAACAAATTTCTTCCGTCTCCTTTTCCTTACCTAAAAGGAAATTGTGCATTGGCGACTTTCGATGACCGTATAGCATAAAGCTACGTGTTCGCACCGCAACTTCGCTCTTCTTGCGCCTTCCGCCTGACCAAGCTGTGCCACTTTTTTGGGAGCAGCTAAAGCCTAATCTGAACGTTCATTTAGTCAGGCGTACGTACATGCAGAACGCAGCGTTCATTGTAGCCAGGTGTACGCCCCCCAGTCGTAATAGAAACCGCGCTAAGCGTGTCGTCTGCTACGCTCGTCCACTAAAACAGATGACAGTCGAAGCATGGTGGCTCCACTAAGCGCCCTTGCAGTGAAGTAGACCGAACCTCATGGACCCGTCAAAGCATAGTGGCGCCACTAAGCGCCCTTGCCGTGAAGTAGGGCGAACCTCATGGACCGTACATTGAAACTACACCGTGTGGCGGCGTTACCGAGCTTTTGTGAACGTCTCCGCTTGGGTGGTTCATTTATCTTTCCTGGCGCGCGATTCTCCCGCGCAACTTCGACTTTTTAAACCTTTATTTGCATCAAGATTATAGCAGACGACACCGATCACGCAGTGTTTGTTGGGACCCGGTATGTGAGTAGCTCTCGTGTTCTGGATGTGTGTACGTCTTTCTAGAATCAACGCACGTGTCAGATTTCCGTTGCTCCCCAAAAACTGGAACAACTGCAGAAGCGCGAGACCTAAACATTGCACGCCACTCTACTAAATGACGTGTCGTACAACTGCGCAGTCAGCCTCAAAAGAAACCAAACGACAAAAAATTTTGCGACGCTTTGATTTACAGTTACTCAGCCTAAAGTGTTGGGAAAGGGTGGAAGACACTAGCGCTGTTGTTTAAAGGGGCCATGAATACAGTATACAAGTTTGCTTTATTCGAGAGATTTGTTGTTTTATAGTGCCCTCAACGCGTGTCCGGCAGCAAACGATGCTGTATTCACTGAAAAATTTATCATTTTAAGCGAAAATTTCAACTTTCCTGCTAAAACCGCACTTCTATACCTGCCTGTATTTTTATTATGGTTGATAGTAATCGTTTCCTAAAAGATAAGCTATGACTCAACAAACATGTTCACGTAAGTGGCCGTGCCGGTTGTGTGAGGAGGCCAGTATTGTGTGAGAAAACCTCAACGCGTCCGGCGGCTGTGTTAGGCAGTGTCAGCCGGCAAAGTTCCGCACTTACTCGATCGACGTTTATCTGTTCGTTCGTAACTTTCATTGTTTACCCCACCATTCTTACTGCTATAAAAAGAATGTGCGTTCAATTTAAGCGCCAACAGCTCGCCCTGCAAGCTTATAATGCCTGCCTAATTTGCGTTTGCTTTCGCCAGCCTCAGCCAAATGCACAGCTGCGCATAATACTTCATAGATTCTGTTGCAGGAAATAAGCTAGTGGGTCTCATGGTCATTTGATTTTTTCCTGTTTATGTAGCTTATTTCAATAAAATTTGTGTTAAAAGTGGTTTTAGCGTTATTCTAACGAGGCCATCTTTTGAATGAACCAAACTTGCATTCTGTCTTCGTGGTCCCTTTAGGAGGAGAGCAATCCGCGGTACGGATGTGGGTTTCATATCGGTGGTGCACTACCACGCCGGCGGTGACCATTTCACCGCAGGTAATAATGGTGGCGGCCTAATGTATTAAAGTATAGAGTTGGAAATAGGCCAATCGAAGCAATAATTTTACTAATCTAAACGCAATGGTAGCGTTATGCCACACTATCTGTGTTCACCACTCTCTCCACCTAACCTCCTTCCCCTGTCGTCTCAACCCCTTGCTCAGCTCTCTGCTAGGACGAGCTGCATACCGCCGCCGTGAAAATGCTTTGTGAGTGAAGAAAATTTCTCGTAACAAAAGTGGGGATAGTTAGCAGCGCTCTGCCACTTCCTCATTTACAGCCTTCAGCTTTTTGGACGCCGTATCTTCGTCTTCCCTTCAAAGTGACACGCAGCAGAGTTGGTATTACTGCGGGTGCTGGGGGCAAGCCCGCAACATCTAGCAACACCTGTTACAGATCCACGTCAAACGCTGCATAATGGAGTGGGGCACAAAAAATCGCGCAGGAAGGGACAAGGCTATCTCACTGTTTACACCAACCCGGTAAGACTTCCGAAATGTGTGATTGCGTCATGGGAATCTGATGGAGGGGGGGGGGGGGGGGGGAGAAGAATTCGTAACCTTCTGTATCGAGGCCAAGGCTGGAAAGAACGTTTGTTTATACTAAGATCACTGGAGCTTTGACGGTTGACATCGTTCACTGAGGCTCGTACGAATTTTAGTCTTCTTTTTGTGGTTGTTCAAATTCCACAGTTACACTTTACCCTCACTTGTATACCACAATAATTAGACCAGCTCCCTTTGAGAAATTTCTGTGGATGCCTATATTTTAAATTTAACAATTTCTTTGAAGGGGTACGTGTTCACCATCTTTCACTGCATTTCAGTCCAAAGTTTCATTACCCGAAGAAGGGAAAGAGAGAAGTGAGAACAGAGGGACCGATATTGTTACAGATAGGAAAGGGCTTGTTACTCTGCTAAATTTTGGATAAACAAGTCAGTTGGCTCTGCGTCAGTGGGGTAAAATTTTGACATACTCGGTAAAAGTATACTGAAGCGAGGTTTGAATATTTTATATATATATATATATATATATATATATATATATATATATATATATATATTCAACCAGATGAATGTCTACAATACGTGGGGCCATGTTCTAGGTATTCTTCGCCGATTTACATACATGGTGCCGTCTTCTTACATGTGCTGTCTAGTTCACACCGTTCTCCCCAATGATGAAAATGTCGGCTATGGGGACACACTATACGAAGTAGGCAGGGCTAAATGTAGCAAAGTGATGGCATGTTTAATTTTTTCATCCCGTAAATGAACAAACAAAACTTAATTATAACCATTAACTGTCCAAAAAGTGTTATTTTCAAGGCTCAAGTTGCTTAAAACATTTTGCAAACAGTGTAACGTCCCGAAATAGCTAGTGTTTCGGCTGCAACATGGCGGGGTGTTTTTTATTCTGCCACAGCTTGCAGTTCAACTAATGCTTTTGTATTCCCAGAAAGAGTCATATTACGGATTCTATGGAAAGCGCCTCATATGTAAGTAGAGACACACACGAGACCTTGGCAATGGTCCTATCTCTTTGACGATAGAGACCTGTCGGGCAACTGACCGCATCACCGTATCGCCACGAGGAAGAATGCGTGCAAAGAAAGGGGCTGTTATCTAGCTCCTGATTATCAGCAGGGATTCCCCGCTTTGGTAGGGTTTCGTGCAACTTAAGTTCCTCTATATATCTCCCGCAGAGAGGTATATAAAGTAACTCTACGCGTAACGATTGGGAAACTTTAGGGCATTCGTAAAGACACCGTATACGGGTATTTTGAAAGTTTTAAAAACTACCTTCTGCAAATGTCGGAAGTCAAAACCATCCCGAATTTTGAGTAATGTTTTCTTATCTCTATTCTTAGATTCGCAGCATTCTTGCTCATACTCACAGGTGCTTCACACACTATTCATCATTAAGGAGTAACTTCAACGACAAGAACAAGTCCACAAGTTTCACAATTGTATATGAACAATTAACTAGAATGTGTTTCCGGTGACTATTTTCGCCACCGTAAGCCATAATGGATACACGCAAGCAGTATTAAGTGCCCCGACAATTTGTTTCTCTGTTTTCTTCTTAAATATTCATGTTTATTCCGTCCAAACAGGATGCTCACCCTTACTTGCTGACCGCCGAGAAATGGAAGGAGTTCTGGTGCCCAGATTTCCAAGCTCTCTGCTTCCGATAATTCTTCAGTAGGCTTCTGGCCATTTGTCGTGAGCGTGTTGCTGTGGTTAAGATTTTGCGCAATTGCAAAATTCTGTATCCAATGGCTACAAATCAGCTTAATCCCGTCCGCGATCGTGAACAATCGATTTAATAAAATGCTAAGTGGGTGGAATGCCATTTCAGGTTGCGTGCACTAGGCAGTTAAACAAATAAACAAAAAAATCCCTAGAAGGTTGAGGAATGTTTAATGTCTGTAAGATGCACTTGTTCAATGCCTTGCGGTACAACCTACGGCTAACGATGCTACTAGCGACGATAACAGCAAGAGAAGAGACGCGGTGTACGTCGCGGCAGCTCCCGGACAGTACGGTGACTCAGAAGAGATGCTGAGGTAGTGCTTTCCTCGCAGGTTGGCGTTCGCATTGTGGCCCATGTACCCGCAGGGCACCTGGTCGCACGGCGTACACCGACCACTCTTGTAGGCGGCGTAGCTGGAGCACGGCAGCGCTGGGTAGCTGCAGGTGCGGATAGAGTTGGCGTAGTACAGGGCAGCCCGAGCGTGAGAGCAGTCCAGTCCTGTTCAGCACGCGTAAAGGAGAAAAAATAATGAAGTAAAGCACACCCGTGGGGGCAGAATTTTACAGGACACGATTTAGACGCTCAAAACTAATTTCTGTGCTGTCTGAAGGCTCAGCACTTTATCTGTGCTCTTAGACGAAGCATAGCGCTTCGGCGCATTATCGCCATATGCGTACAACGTGATCAGCCACCGGGAAACGGAGCAATTACTTTCGATTGTTGAAATTTTATAATGTAATCTTTTTCCCACGGTGTGCTTTTACTGGGCTGGGATAAACATTTATTTATTTATTTATTTATTTATTTATTTATTTATTTATTTAAATACCTTAAGAAAACAGAGGGCATTACATTATTGGTATACATCATTGTAGTAACAATAGTAACAGTAAAACCGCTTGTCGGGGAAGAATATTAATACCAAAGTGACCATTACACTAGGATCAATACTAATAACACAGTGACCCGTAGCGCAGTGACCAGCCAGCAGCTGCACGAAACATTTCCAAATACAATGTCGACGCATATAATACCAATTAAATGTCAACGGTTGCTACAAAACATTGTCGGCTTCTAAGTGAGTTAGTCGAGGTAGATTGGAAACGGGATGAATCTGTAGTGGCAGCGATGTTTACGGGTGGAGTATTCCACTCGTTTTGTTGATGGGAAAAGGGTGGGAATTTATGTGGTATTTAAGTCACTCTTTATCATTTAGCGTTTACCATTACCTACGGAAGGAAATAACAAGGACAGACAGTGGAATCAACATTTGGGCGATAGTACGCCTGGTCGGTAATATGCACGACAACAATTAAAAACCAAAAAGATGAAGCCTTGACGCGGCCATTACGCCGCTACTTACGGCCAAAGGCCTTGCATCCGGGCTGTTGCTTTCCCCCGTTTGGGTAGAAGTCGACGTGTCCCGTGGCCTTGGTTATTCCCAGGCGACCCCGGAAAAAGTTGAAGCCCATGCCCATACTCGTGTGGATTATGTCCACGAAGTCGGCGTGCTCTTTGCTCAGGTAAGCGTCAAAGTACTCGAACAGTGGTCCCGCTGGGTCGAGACCTGTGTAAAGCCATAGGATAACTTAATGCGCTTCGTGGTAATGTTTGGAGGCCTGATGCATTTCGTAACAATTTAAGATCCTTCTATAAGCAGCGCTTCGCGCATGCCAGTTAACAGCGTCCCAAACGCAGCACCGCAATGCCGATAACATGGAATTTAGTATATCTTGAGTCATAAACTGTCTTGTTTTTACACTTTGGCACCACAGCGCTCTAGTCGGCCGAGCTTACCAGTATACTACTGTACAGAACTCACTAGTTGGTGAGCTTTACTCGGCTTAGCGATTGAAATATCAAACGGGCTCATCTTCTGGACTTGCGAAAGTAAATGGCCGGATTCTTGAGTCAGCATTAAAGGATATTGCGTATTACGTGTCTGCCATCGATTCACTCCTGTTTGAATGCCCCGGTGATATTGATTTTCCCCGGTTCGTGTTCCCAAAGATGCGGTGAAAATTGGATTTGCACATATGTAACGAAGTTTTGTAGTCGTCATTGGGTGCGACTACTGTTTCCTATCTTTAGCCTCTTATCTGTTTCATGTACTTTAACTTCACGCCGTGAGCAATTTGTGCCCATGTTTTCCCACGAATATGCGCTCAGCGTCGCTTTCAGGGCGCAATAAACGACCATTAGCATGCACGCACCAGTTATCCTCCCAACCTTTGCACCGGTCAGGTCCTGGACGTCTTGCCCAAAGAATCCGCCGGCCTGCGCTCCCAGGCTGTGGCCGATGTAGTGGACTCGAGAAGGACTCAATGTGCCGGCGTCCACCAGCGCTTTGACGAGCGTGGCTGCCAAGCGTGCCACGGTGCGTGTGCTGCCAGCAGCCACGCTGTAGTTGGCAACCCTGGCGCCAGCCGACCAGTCCACCACAACTACGGTCGCATTCTCCTGCATTCAGCCAGAGAGTGAGTAGGAGGCTGCGGAAAAGATTCAAAGTCAATTCCTCTTCAGGAGGAATTGGTGAGCGCGTAGAATGCGATGACACGCGTATTACAAACAGGAAAACAAATACACACACAGGCTTCGGACGTTGTTAACGAGGAAAGGACCCGGCATTGTCCCTCTCTTGGGTAGTGCAGTGCGCCTTAGTGTCAACCAAAACGAGTTCACAATAATGCATGTGGTGTCGTCACCATTGTAATAATCATCATTGTCGTGCCCATGACCAATACTATTACCTTCATAATAATCATTACCAGCCTACGTATGCGCGGTGCCGGTCGAAGGTCTCTCGCCCATAGACTTTGAAAGGCTCGTATGTTAATATGGCTGAATGTATTGTCCGTACCCAAAAGTTTGTTATTTCATGTCTCCACGAAATTTTTTTTCTTCTACTTCTACCTGGCGTCACGTAGGTACGATTCTTTGTCGTCATTGCGTTCTGTATTTACACCTGGAACAAAGTTAGCATTGCATTATCACATACACGTAACATACACACGCACACACACACATTATGCAGATATATACGCGTATGTATATTACTGTTGGGTTGACCCTCTCGGAAACAAAAGGTAGACCTTTCTTTTATTAAGCGAACAGTTTTACTCCTTTCCTAACACTGCCCACCAGTATTTCTTCCTTTAATAAGGCGTTTTGTGATAAGTGTATTTCACAATCTTCGTCGCTGGTCGTGGTTAAGGAGGACTCACCTGTTAATATTTCTTTGGGACTTGCTACTTTATGACTTACAGACTTAAAAACCACTGTGCACGAGTCTTATTGTAGAGATGTGTCACTTCTATACTGAAATTAAAATAGAACTCTCGCTTGCTGGCCAGCTAGTGTGATCTGGCGAAGCTGGATCAACCAAATGCGTTTCTTGTTCTTCTTGTCTCTCAGTAAAGAAATTATGTATTTATAAAAGAAGCAAACTTGGCCATTAGGAGCATTTCTGAGAATTTGTAAAACATTTCGTATCGTAACAGGATGATTTTAGGCCCGTGTGTCATGGAATAGGACCTATTATGTGAATGTCATCAGCTGAGTCCACTTTAACGAATATTTAGGTACGAAAGAAAATCTCAGGGCTAAATAAAATGACTGCGGGCCATTTTCTATTAACGCGAAGATGTGCAGACAAAGCGGAACACACGCGCGCACACACACACACACACACACACACACACACACACACACACACACACACACACACACACACACACACACACACACACACACACACACACACACACACACACACACACACACACACACACACACACACACACGCACACGCACACGCACACGCACACGCACACACACGCGCACGCGCGCACTTTTTTTTTCTTTTTCGCATACACACGCTCGCGTGCACACATAATTCCGCCTAGAGACACACTCTCGCGCACTCGAACCCCACGCACACGCACACACAGACATACAACCCTGGTAAAAAGTTCCCACGCTGCAGCGACCATACACGGAGCATCCGCGCTCGCTATCATGGCGCGGCCATGAACGGTGCTTGCAGACTGTCGCTGGTTACGAAGATAAAAGAACGCTGGAAGGAGCATTGCTCCCGCTTTATAGCTGCCGCATGCTAAAAAATAGCATTCCTTTTTACTGCCCTTTGTCACCCGCAACCGTCGTGCGTCTGCGAGGACCCTTGATGGCAGCTCTCCAGTTGGGGCCGCAGCGGTCTGGGAACTTTTAAACACGGCTGTACGTTACTTGCTGTAATCACTGCAAGGTGGCCGCTTTTCTGAAGGAGGCGAAAAGCGAAAACGCGCGTTTGTGCGAGGTTTCGGCGCACGTTAAAGATCCCCAGTTGGTCAAAATTAATCCGGAGCCCTCCACTACGGCGCGCATCATCGCCTGCGTTTCGTCGGCGCGTAAAACCCTACAATCAATCAATCAATCAATCAATCAATCAATCAATCAATCAATCAATCAATCAATCAATCAATCAATCAATCAATCAATCAATCCGAGCAATGGCGCGTGGCAAGAAGAGTAGCGTACCACAGCGAGTATCTCGTCTTTGATGCGCTGCACCCAGCGGGCCCGGCCCTTGCTCCGGTAGCCGTGCACAACGATGTACAGCTTGTTCTTGGCGCCGCCCACATACTTCGAGACGGCCGTGAAGTTATCGTCGTGACGCAACGTCATCACGGGCTCCGGCGACGCCTCCGTGGCGAGTCCGTCGATGGTGTTGGCGTAAACCAGGAAGTGAGGGTTCACCGCCTTTAGGTTGAGAGAGCATTGGTATCATGCGCGCATCACCGTAAGCCCTGATATGCTCGCACCTTAGGTGGCTGAGGCCTTAGGTGCGATAGTTTTCGGGAGACGTCAAAGATACCCGGCAGTCCAGCAATGCGAACGACCCGCTCTCGCGACTCCGCGGCTTCGACGCTGTACAGTGCGTCTTGGCTTTGCTGGAAGCGGTTGAAGGCTCGCTCCACGTCTTCGACATCTGCCGTGCTTAGTTCCACGTACTCTTCTTCGTCATCTGCGTCCGCAGCACTCACGGCCGCGATCGAAGAGGGATTTACGGGCTCACAGGACGCCCGCCAGGCTAAAGTGCCTGCAGCGAGAAGATGAAAGCGCTGGTGACTTTTCTTTGAGGTAACTTCAAGATACAGCCATTTCTATTGTCCCAGCGAAAAGTTTTAGATGCAGTGTTTGATTATTTACACGACATCAATGCCGCAGAGACAATCTACAACTACACCTCCTCTTCCTGTAAGACCAAGTGGACTTTTACGTAACCCATGGAACACTCCATGTTACTTTGTTTTTACCCCTTCCTTTTTCCTGCTCTCTTTCGCCCTACTTCATTTACTTCCTCCTCCACATCCCCGCAGAGTAGCATGTAAGCGAATACATTCCACCAGACCTCTCTGCTTTTTTATAATTAAAGAACCTTCTATCTCTCTCTCTACAGCGGTGGAAGATTGTATAATTTTACGGATGCTAGGATATGAATCTTCTTAAAAGTATTCCTGCTTGCAACATTAGATGAAGATTATGAGAGAGCAAAACAAAACGTGTTAAATATTCCTCAGTCGCAGGGACGGATGCAGGCACATACGCACGCCTGCAGCCACCGCCATGTCCACACGAGCGCACTAAAGTGGACGTTGAGGTTCAAGAGCCAACAAGCTGACAAGATTTGGCTAGTTGTGAGTGAGTGAGTGAGTGAGTGAGTGAGTGAGTGAGTGAGTGAGTGAGTGAGTGAGTGAGTGAGTGAGTGAGTGAGTGAGTGAGTGAGTGAGTGAGTGAGTGAGTGAGTGAGTGAGTGAGTGAGTGAGTGAGTGAGTGAGTGAGTGAGTGAGTGAGTGAGTGAATAAATAGCAAGCGCGATCTTAGGGCGCTCTCATGGTGTGAGGTATCCTTGGTACCTCGGTGCTTGCTGGCGGGACGGGCCCTCTCCATCAGCATACTCTGGCCGGCTGTACGGCCGAGGTCGTGAGCAGCGCCACCCATTGCTGTGTTGTAGTGTTACGGGAATGGAAGAAAGTTGGACATTGTGGGCATGCAACCGTCATGTCGAAGCGCTTAGAGGCTATTGTTCACGGGCAGTGGTGTGGTGGTTACTCAGGGTACTGACAGATATCCTCAAAAAGTAGTCGGTAGGTCTCACGTCGCGACTATTTTTGGCGGAGGCAATGTGAACACAAGTGTGTCGAGTTTGGGAAGGAAGTTATTGGTACCCACATTTTCTAAGTTCATTTGTAGTATTCCATTACTGTGCGCCTATTAGTCCAGGAGTACCTTCCGTTTGTAGAACACCAACAATTGGGTTAACTTCAAGAGCGTTACCAGGTTACCTTAAGCGATTTTGCTTTAACAGGTTTTAGCGAGATTAGAGAGGCCTCCTGTATTTGTGAGCTTTATAACTAGCTGGCGCAAAGTTTGACGAGCATCGCGGGACCGGACAACGCAGGCATGTGACGGCCTGACGCCCGTTAGGCGTAGTTTCACATTTTGAGTTATAACGTAGTCAACCGGTGCCCATTGGGAATAGTGCGCATTGTATACATTGCACATCACTCTACGGGCACCAGTAGATGACGTAAAACCTCCTGGCGAAACGCCATGTCTACGCTCCGATTCTCCGGCGCATACTGGACATCTGCTGCTGCAATTCTTCCAATAGATGTAATACTCCTAAAGCGGCACGTATACCTGCAGTTGGATATTGGACAGCACTTTATAACGAAAAACGTATGGTGGTGCAGCGCGCACATGCTGCTGAGGCATAGACCAATGAAACGATTATGAAACTATTGATTACCTAAAAACTGATTATTTGATTCATTTACTGAAAGCTGCGGCGTTGAACTAGCATTTTGAAAACCGACGATCTCGAGCGCCAGCCCTCAGCGCATGTATTATTCTCAATGCTATCAGTTGTACAAGGCAAATCTACTGCCCTTTTAACCGTTTCCGTGTTGTTTTAGGAGGTGAAGGCCAATTTTCGAAAGGGCGGCATGGAGGGCACAAACAATCAGTTTATAGTTTCCTTATTACTAAAATTGATGTCACCAGCGTTGAATTCAAGAGGTGTACCTCAAGAGTGAGAAAATGTATACTTTAATAGGTGGTTTAATTTCTCACTGTGAATTTCTGAATTTCAGTGATGAGTTTGTAAACGTCAACGAGAAAATTGTCAACTGTGCTTTCAAATCCGTGTTTGTGAGTTGGTGATTCAATTTTTGCAATTTTTGCTGTTGACGCGACACGTGTTTGATGAATCCGACACTATAGCCTCCGCCTATGTGGTGAAAGGTGAAATGTTAAAATGTACCCGCCGCGGTGGCTCAGTGGCTATGGCGGGGTGCTGCTGAGCAGTACGACGCGGGTGCGATTCCGGCCGCGGCGGCCGCTTTTCTGATGGAGGCGAAAAGCAAAAACGCCCGTGTGTACGAGATGTCAGCGCACGTTAAAGATCCCCAGGTGGTAAAAAATAATCCGGAGTTCTTCCCTACGGCGCGCTTCATTGCCTGCGTTGCGTCGGCGTGTTAAAACCTACAATCAATCAATGATAAAATGTATTGCACGTAATTAATAAATAAATCTCGAATCCTCGTCATGCAAGTTAGTGTGTCAGACATTCGCTCAATTTGCTGAAATTGATCACATCGAGATAACCAAAACATAAAAGAAAATAAACACAAACACTAACATCAGCACATGAAGGTATATCACAGTTAAAAAGCAAACGTCAAAATCCGTACTGTAGTATTTTGAAGGTAGGTGTCAAAATGATTTTCAATACATTTCACCAGAACAAAAGCCAGGGCGTTTGTGTAGAGGCCTTTATGGAAATATTTCGCTGCATAAGCAAGAGGTGTAGGAATCAGGAATCCGCAGGCTTCTTTCCATGACAATGACTCCTAAAACATACATTACTAACGATAACTCCCAATGGGGTTTAGTGAGTTCAAAAGTAACGTGCATTACATAAAGAAGTGATGTGAAAATCGAATAAATAGCGTACCCAGCATTAGCAATAAGATTGCCCGCGTCCGCATATGTATCTTGATTATGAACCTGGAAGGAATACATAACAATAATTAGCAGCAAGTCAGGGATGATGGACAAGGGAATTGCGTGAATCGTGGTGAGCAATTTAGCTGATATTGAATTGGCTACACCACCCAGCTGTCTCCTAAGAAGCTTTGAATTTACAAATGGGCGATATGGTTCCTGGCTCGCACATTAGAACAAACAACGATTTTTTAAATGTAAACAAGAAACCTTGTGATTGTGTTAACGCCAATGCCAGCATCATTCTTTTATCCCTCGTAATGACGTCACTTATACATGTGTTTAATATGCAGACGTGAACGTCCATGCATTGCAGGCATTGCTGAGCCGAGCGAAGTGCATAGCGGTAGGTGTAGACCTGTCTCAGCACGTGGAGTCGTTATCAGCTCGGCAATTGAGATCATGTATATCGTCTCTGCACAGGTTTTTTACTGCTGTTTTCGCGTCTACACTGTCGGAAATGGGTTCAGCAGGGTAGTCACTTGATTCCACCTCGCGCATATAGCTTATCTGTAGCATTGTCTCGGTAATCTGTTCGTAATCAGGCATGCAGTGCGGTTGTACTTTACTGCCAGTTTGGGTGCGCTATCTTGTGCGTAATTGTGAATAAAATCTCAGAGAGCTGACGAGGGAAAAACGGGTTGCTTGCTTGCTTTGCATCTAGAGGTGGGAGTTTTTGAGTTAACGTACATTTCGATGCCAAAAGCCTGATAAAAACTATCGCAGTCGATGACGACATTTCGGGGATAAGGTACACCATGTCGTACAAACGTTTGCTGGATGTGATTTGATGCTTCGGTGCTACTTTTGTATCCTTGATTGGTGGCCAATAACATGGAACCCACGGGTTGATTTGATGTGTGGTGCGTAATTTAAGAACGTGTTTTGCAACGGCCAACGAAGGAACGAAGTTTGATGCCCGGAGTCGCCTCCCATGGACTAAGTCACGGATCAAGTTGACCTGGAGCTTACGTCAAATATTGTCGGGCGTTATAATTTTTAAAGCTGAATATACGTTAAGGTTACAAAATCCACCCTAGAGCCATGTCATTATTGAACCTTTACTCCACGGGCCGAAATACTGAAATGTTTGAGTTGAGCTTCAGTAATAAACGAACGTGCTTATTTAAACCATGTCGCCATCGAACTATTTCAACCTTTTCAACTTGGTATAATTTATACAGCCGGCCAAATTTTAAAGTAGTATCGCCTAAGCGTCGACCGGCGTGTGATTCGGCGCCTTATCGCAGTGTAAAACCGGGAAATACGCGAGGGTAGGCGCGTGCATAGAATGATCCCGCCCCGTCAACTGTCGTCTGCTAGGTTCGTTTTTCGAGCACGGCGCAATCCCTTTCGCTGTAAATCCCCGGATGAGTTTACTGCCGGACGGTGAGATAAAAAATACCAGCAAAGGTTTATAAGCGTAATTGGGAGTTCGCGTGCCTTCCTTTTCTTTTAACTATCTGTAGTTACTCTAAGCATGAGCGACAAAACGAAAGTCCGACAAAAACAGACAGAACTTGGTAAGTGACCGTATTCCAGGAGACTTGCGTTGACTATTATTATTTAATTATTTTACATCGAAGCTGTCTATGTCTAGGATCCAGATTATCTCCAGCAACCGAGCGATGTAGACAAGAATAGCACGGAGCGTAACGCCACTTTGCGGCGTCCACTCAAATACCTGGGATCGTAAAACGGTGCGCCAAAGACATCTACGGAGGGAGCATGATTACAGAAAGCGAATCTAACTCTTGTGTTATTCAAAGTATCCCGAAGCAAATTATATGAAAATTAGGCACTAAGACGGATCTACCCTTAAGCCGAGTTCCATTTACTTGTCATGATTAGTTAGTGAAGTTGGGAACGCTACAGAAATACTGTTTGCTGTCAGTACAGTGCCATCTACGGAGGAAGTATGGTTACAGGAAACGGCTGTAACCCTTGTTTTACCCTATCTATGCGGAAAAACGATTATATGACAATTAGCTCCTAAGAGGACTCTAGCATTGCGCAACACAGCTTCGCTGGTCATACTTGTTGACAAAGTGGAAAGACACCAAAATTTTTAATCGATTCTCAGGTTTCGCTATGAATACGGCTTGACAGAACATACCCACGCGTGCACAGACACACTAACAAGCAAGTTTTCTCTTTACCATTTTAGAGCTGCAATGAGCACGCATACCTGGATTACGACGTGAAACAAACAGTAAGATAACAGTGAACAAAGCGCGGGCAAAATCAATGACATCGTTCGGAAATGAACACAGCTGGCTCATTACTAGCGGTAGGATATATGTTGCATGATTTCGGAAATAGCCTAGCAGAAAAATCTCGTACTGGCGTCATCGCTGTGCGCATGCGACTATTCTCGTTCATTTTACTGCTATCCACCCTGATAAGACGCCGACCCACTCGCCTGTCAACGCTCCCGCGATATCATCGGAAAGGGGATCGGCTGGTCACTTTGTACTTCGCCCTTCTCACACGAAGGTGCATCCCGAGTTTTGAGCAGAAGACTACAGGCCACATTTCTAGCGTTGCAGTGCTAACAACTGGTTTGTGATTTTTAAGTGCAGAGCACTTTGTGGGCTGGCCTTGTCGTCGTAGCTCGCTAACGGTCGATGTCAAGCGACTGCCGTAATCAGGCGGCGCTGCGAGATAACGGATGGCCTGGTGTGCCGCCGTCAAAGAGTCACGCGGAGGCTTCGAAAACCACGCAATGTAAATAGTCATCACCGTTCGAACCTCGTGAACCGATGGCGCTTGTCATACATCTCCCCGTTGTTTAGCGCAAAGAAAACTGCAGGTACAGGTGAAATTTGCGTATATAACCGACAGCCCCCGTGTTCATTTACTGAGGAACGCTCGCCCGGTTGGTTTTTACGATGGTAAGCGAAAAAAGCAGCCACGCAAGAAGAAAAATGGCGCGTTCGAAATGACGCAGAAAGGCTCCAGCCACGCAAGAAAAAAGTTAGGCGTTCGAAATGACGCAAAACAGCTCCGGCATACGAAATCAAAGCAAGCAAAAAAAGAACAGAATTCCCGCTGGCGCAGTTTCAGGCAGGGGGCACGCAAGCTCTTCGGAGGCGAGAAGTTTGAATTGCATATTCATGAAGAGAGGAGGGAGGCAGGGCGGTGAAGAGCGCGATGGGTGGTAGCAGTGAACGGTGCCACCACCCATTATGCATGGGAAATCACTGCTGTGCACTTCCAACAGCTTTCACATTGAGTGGAACGGCTTTAATTTTTTAAAGCGAAGCGTTCTGTGCGTCTCTGATGGCGACCGTCCCGTCACCAAAGCGCATTGCAGGAAAGCCAACTTTACAGCAAGTGTTTCACAAAATGACGACAATGATGATGGTGATAGCGAAGGCCCATCAAGCGCTTCAACCAAAAAACGCTTACTGGGTCCCTCGCGCTGTGAATCTGGCGTTTATCCGTTTGCGTCATTCCGAAATGGACGAAACAATTTTGATTTCGAACATTTACTTTTATTCAGTTTCTTTTTCTGAAAAAAGGGGCTTTGATTTTACTGTACGCTACACCGAAAGTCTCTTTTCGGGCTCCTGTTTTTCTTTTGCCTAAAAGTTAGCGAAGCAGCCACCATTAGCTCCAAATCTAACATAAGCACGGTGGAAAATCACATATTATTTCGCGGCTCAACTTCAACGTGAAACATGTGCAGTGATGATCTAAGTTTACATTATTAATGACCGTAGAGACAAGAGATATCTAAAAAATCGTGGGCCATCCCCACTAGCGTGAAACTTTAGGAGGGGCGAAGCATGCAGTGTGCGCGGGTGTTTCCCACAGCAAAATCGCTGCTAATAGAACAGCGTACGTCCATTGCAGAAAAGAGCGTTTCTGGAGCCAACGCGCGCCGTTGCCTCTCGCTTGCCACAGGGCGCACGGTGATCGGGCGCCGGAGAAGCGCTGGTGGGAGGAGCAATCGCGTGCTTGCTGAGGTGGTGGCGCCCTCTCTTGCGTTGAACCTTATTTAAGCAGTTAAGTGAGAGACAGAGCGCCCGTGTCTTCGTGTGACACGCCGCGGCTTGCTAAGAAGTATGTTTCAAAGAGAACACCCTGGCGTTTGAAACCAATTTCGAGAGGGAACTTACCGAATTTCTGTTATTAATGCAATTAAATCCCGAATATTCCTGTATATTAAATGAGTTTAAATCATGTTAGTTTATTGCGAACCGGTTTTATTCATCATAAACTGGTTTTTGACCATTGCTTGACAATGGGATTTACCATGATGACAGATGACGACGACGACAGGAGACGCCGAAAGCCCGAGCCCCTAAGGTTCTTCGCCCCTAAAAATATTCCTAGAAGTCGAACATACACGTACTGCTGTTTGTTCAGTTAAAGCGCGTTTATGTGGGGTCATATGGCGCATCTACTCTGATTTCGACAAAAAATTCAGGCTCAAATTAAAGTTAGATTTTACTACATTATACTGGTGGCCTTAAGCACGGCTTACCGAAGAACAATGCAGAATACCATAACGCCCTCAACTACAGCATAATGGCGGGGTTGAAGCACTTTTTCGTGGCAGCCGTGATTGTGCCTCAGAAAAAAATCCCGGGCCATCTGTAACGTGAACCCTGGGGAGAGGCGAATTATGCAGTGTGTAATGGTATTCTTGGCGCCTTGGCGTTTTTGCCCACGGAGATGAAACCGTTGGGGGTACAAATCGGCAACTTTGCTGTAAAAGTCTCCTGCTTTTGAAGCACGAAGCGATCTAGCGCGAGGCGTTAAAAAACAAGTGTCCCAGTGTGTTGTTTTAGTACGCGTTACGTTCTAGTGCGAGCCGTTGGAAAACGAGTGTCCCGATGTTTTAGTAACGTGACTACATGAGACGACGACGACAGGAGCCGCCGACAGCGCTAGCTCCTTAGGTGCTTAGCCCCCAAGATAAGCCGCTTTGCCTTGCGGAAAGTGGCTAAGAGGGAGAGCCTGTTCGAATATACTGCGCCCATACCATAGCGCTGCCATATATAGGGTGTCCAAACTATCATGCACCAAAATTTAAAAAAAAAAGAGCAGTGACGTTACTCGAAAAAGCCTAGTGCGTAATGTTTCCAGCAGCAGCGAGGGGGGGGGGGGGGCCCGGGGGGGAGGGGGAGGGCTTACGGGGCGTCTACGTCATGACGCGATGTCTACGGCACGAAAAAATGAAAGGGAAACGGGAGAGAGAAATGTCAGCTTTCATTGTGGATTTCTCAGGAAATAACGCTTCGTTGCTAGTCGATAAAAAGCTGAGAGAGCTATGGAACGTATGATCTTTCAGTTAAAACAAAATTTCATTGAGCCGTCAGCGTCCGTCGTAAGTGTCAATTACTCACTTGTAGGTATCCACGAGAGGCAATAACTGCGGTATTTTCAGCGACGAAGTAATACTGATAAAGAAACCCTGCGAGATAGGAACACCAAGCGACAACGCACCCGCCCGAATCATAAAGCAGTGCCCTCGAACAGGCTCCCTCTGAGTTTGCCAGAGAGAGAGAGAGAGAGAGAGAGAGAGAGAGAGAGAGAGAGAGAGAGAGAGAGAGCGATCTTTAATGAAGTCTGGCGATGTTAGCTGGGCTAAAATGCCTAACTTGCTACGCCAGTTGATGACGTGATGAAGATGATGGCGATGATATTCAAGAAGTTGATGCGTACAGATACGGCGAGTTATTCACAGCGACTGGTCTAGACCTGTGTGTTGCAGGTACTCTATCAGAGCTTTGGTAGCCCGTAAGGCACGTTTGGGACAAGCCCATGGTCCTAAAACGTCCTTTAGCTGCATGTCCACGGAAAGCGGCAGTCCCAAAGTCACTGCCAGAATGAAATAAAGCATAGAAGGAAAGATGAAATCGCTACCTAGTTTTTGCCTTATCTGCCACACGCGCCCCGCAAAACTTGCTGTTGCCGCTCCTTCCACGCGATTATCAAGGTGATGCGGTGTGTCTTCGGGAATGTGACAGGCCAAGCAGTTGCTTTTAACCAGCTGATTTGAGGCCGCTGGTTTATGATACGAGTGGGAGCGCCGACACGTGTAGTTTTCATATTTTACAGGGTTTCTTTAGCAGTCAAAATAAATGAGTACGAATTAGTTCGTCGCAGAAAATACCGCAGTTAGGTGCCTGTCGTAGGTGCCTCATTGATAATTTATTCATTTCGACAATATTTCTCGAGTTAGATAATTAATGGAAATTAGTTTCACTGCTTTATTAGGCAGTCGGGTGCGCCGTAACGTTGTATTTCTCATATTTTGCGGAGTTCATTTACCAGTAAGTATAAATGAGTACGCAATTAGTTCATCGCTGATACTTGTTGATACTTTAATTGAAGTGCTTTGTTGATACTTTAATAATTGATAGAGTACTTCTCGAGTTAGATAACCAGATACTATCACTCGAATATAAACCTCATTAACATAATTGCCACTACTCTGCTGTACTAGAAACATTATGCACTAGGTTTTCGAGTAACGCGATTGCTTTTTTTTTAAATCTTGGCGGATGATCTTTGAGACGCCCTGTGTAGAATCTGTAATCGCAGTTTGAAGTTGCAATCTGCGCACGAAGTCTGTCAGCTCTTGTTACAATTAAGGGGCTGCAGCTACTATGAGCCCCGGTCGGCTTTTCGCAACCGCGATAATTGCGTACACACTCCGACCACCGTGAGTGTCCATCACGGCCGTAACATGTCCAGCTAAGATATGGCTATCTGCGAGTGCACTAGAGCCCCCCCCGCCGCACGTTGGAGGTTGTTTACGCCGTAATTGGCAACTTACCTGAAACAGTGGAAAGGGTCTACTGCGGAGGGGTATGGTTGTTCCCCCGGGTTGTTCCTTCACACTGTGGCAGAACGCCACGACGTCCTTAGCGATGGCAGGTCGGCGGCAAACTGTCGTTGCAGAACGCGGTATCGGGTGACGCACCTGAAGCCTCGCCCGTGCGTCGGCTCGGCTATATATATTAAACGTGGTCGTAGATAACGTATCTTATCGCCTGTCTGCAGCCCTTCTTTACGCACGTGTGGGTAAAGTGCTGCATAGAGTTCCTGTATATGCTCCCCGTAGGGAGCATATACAGGGAGCATATACAGGAACTCTAGTGCTGCAGAAATCGGAGCGCAACCTGTTCGCGAAGCTCAAGGAGTTAAATGTACGGTCTGAAAACTTCCTGCTTTCGAGCGGTCGGGTAACGAAACACACCCTGTCCGAGCTGTGGGAACTTCACTTACTGCATCTCTTTGAGGCGTTATGGCAAGTTTAGTGAACCAAATCTATGGTTTAATGTGCCTACACAGTGGCTGGCCTACAAAGTGGACCGCAGAAGAAGTTTTAGTTTTTTTTTTCACGTATTTAACAGTCTTTTACACCACCAACAACCTGTTTCAATTCTGTCACGTATTGCGCAGTATTTTACGCAACACAACCTGCTAGCAGTTTCCGTCATAAAAAAAACAGCCACCACGAGCACCAAAAGCAGTAACCTTCCGCTCAGCGAAGAAAATTGTCGAATTGAAAACGTTGGTCTCTTTCAAACCGCAATCTGACAGCAAGTATCCTTTATAATGTGGAGTTCTAGCGGTGGGCAGTCATTTGGAAGAAGACGTAACGAAATATTATTAATTTTGCTTTTTCTTGGGCAGTTTCAAATTACGCTGCTGCGGAAAAGCAAACTTCGAACAAATACACTGAAAGACACCGTGGTCCGCTCACAGCCCATACAATTTTTAGAGCCGAAGCTGCAATTGCTGGAATATGAATAACTCCGGCGTGGGCGTTTCCGAGCGATGATTTTCAAAATGACCGACGGCGTGAGGAGAACATAAAGGAAGAAAGTAAAATTGGTAGAACTTGAGCTGATATCGGACCCTGGATCTGCGGAGTGCGAGTCCAGCACGCATCCATAAACGAGGACCGATAATTTTTTCTTTATTACATGAAAAACATACGTATTCAAAGGGGGGATTTGAAAATCAAAATCAAAATCAAAAGATTTTTATTTCCTCAGAAGTACGAGGAGGTGGGCTGGGACTAAAGGCTACAAAGCCTGACAGAGGCCCCAGCCCCCTTTGGTACAGTACAATGATGAGGCAGAATCAAACAAGCTAGAAATTCTAATGTGAGTTACAAAAATACAAACAACATGTAGAGCGCAAGATATTACAGAACAATATGGGAGAGGTACAGTAACGTACATTAGGGTACAAAATAGTAAAGTAAAACAAAATACAAGTGGACAATCAGAGTAGAACTATGATTGAGTTTTAAAGATAGACACAACTACAAAACCTGCGCATTAAACAGGTCGAGACGACATCCACAGCTCTAGCCATTGAAGCAGATATTCTGATTTATAAGGTATTCTTTCGCCTGTGTTTTAGATATGTTTCTACTGCATTTGAAGTCAATGTGGTCTCCAACTTTGTTGAGTATGTCGGTGCGTTGAAACAGAGAAGACGGCCTGCCGTAGTTTGTTCGAAGTTTCGTTGTATGTATTTTGGCACACCTAAGAGGGTATATACTGCTATTGCCGTTATGTTTGCCATGGA
The DNA here is from genome assembly GCF_048455015.1 of Haemaphysalis longicornis. Taxonomy (NCBI): domain Eukaryota; kingdom Metazoa; phylum Arthropoda; class Arachnida; order Ixodida; family Ixodidae; genus Haemaphysalis; species Haemaphysalis longicornis. The sequence goes on from NW_027526384.1 coordinate 720,337, forward strand.
GATTTTCTTTGTGTATAGCTTGTAAAAGCTTCATATAATAAATTTGGTCAGCCTTAAGCATACTATACTGAACAAATAGTGGACCCGTTCTCAAGTCGGCATAGTGCCCGTGAAAATTTTCAAATAGACGGAGAACTCTTTTCTGTAAGACGATCAGCCGTTTGTAATTTGTTTAGTTTGTTGTTCCCCACGCTAATATCCCGTAGCAAAGCCTAGAATAGACAAGAGTGTTATAAAGCTGTGTTTTCAACCAAAGCGGTATTAAGTCTCTCAATCTGTAGAGAACGCCAATATTTTTTGAAATTTTATTGCCTAAATGTTCTATATAAGGATGCCAAGATAATTCTTCATGAAACCACACTCCTAAGAACTTCTGTTCTTTGACTTGGTTGATCATATTGCCCCGATATTCAATATGAATGCCTTGATCTATCTTCTTATTACCGTAATTACCCGATTCTAACGCGCACCTTTTTTCCGGAAAAATAGGCCGAAAAATCGCATGCGCGTTAGAATCGGATACGAAACCGAACTGGCGAAACAGCTGAAATTTTGTTCCATCCATCGCCATCGCCATCTCAAGATGGCGCCAAAGCTTTCAGCAACAATTTTTCGGATCTAGGCGCCTAGGCTTTTCTATCGGCGTTCACACAAATCGTCAAATTTTTCCACTTGCGCGCTTGATAACAACAATGGCAGCAGCGGCAACGAAGGTGCACCGCTTCCACGGCTTGCGAGCGGCTCCCACGCGTTCACAACGAGCGGTTGGCTGAAGCGTACGCCTCTGGAGAAGCTCGCGGGATGGGCGTGCGAGGCGTGGGCCATGATCCCATCGAACCATGGTTGAACGTTCGTTCAGAAGTGTGGCATCGTGAACGCGCTTTATGACACCGATAACAAGATGTTGCGGACAGCAGAAGGCGACAAGGAGCTCTCGGAGAGCGACGAGGTGTGAGATGAGTGAGATTACTTCGGGGAATAAATCGCCCGTTTCTCTCGCATTCGTTTTTCATGCTCACAAAGTTCCTTGCGCGTTACGATCGGAGGTGTAAGTTTTTTCGGTTTTTTGCCTGGAAAATCGGGTGCGCGTTAGAATCGGGGGCGCGTTAGAATCGGGTAATTACGGTAATTGGTCTAAAAATGATGTAGGTAGTCTTCGATGCGTTTAGCTGTAAGTTATTTTCGTGTAACCACTTTGACAACATTTCTAAATATCTATTTACTTCATACTGGAGTTCTCTCATACTGCTACCGGAGAAAAATATGTTCGTGTCATCTGCATACATGGCTATCTGGGGTGTACCAGGTATGTTTGGAATATCATTAACATATATTAAGAATAACAACGGTCCCAACTTTGACCCTTGCGGAACACCGTGTTCTATTACCAATAACTCCGATGAAATACCGTTAAATTCAACAAATTGCTCCCTATTACTTAAATAGCTCATTAATAGGTCAACCGCTATTCCACGTATACCTAATTTTTTTAGTTATATTAGCAATATTTCATGATTGATAGAGTCAAATGCTTTTTCTAGGTCCACGAATAACCCGAGTGTAAATTTCTTTCCCCCTATATTTTCTATTATACTATCCTTAATATTAAGCAGAGCTTCCTGCGTTGACTTGTTTTTTTGAAAGCCGTACTGATACGGTGAAATGACCTTGTGTGTGTTGAAAAAGTTTGTTAGTCTATTATGTATAACGTCTTCAAATATTTTTGAAAAGACAGTCAACACAGAGATTGGCCTGTAATTGGTCAACTGGTCATCGCCACCTCCTTTGTGAATTGGCCTAACTCGTGCTACTTTCAATTTCTGAGGAAAAACTCCAGTAGATAATGTCAAATTAATAATACCAGCTAAAACTTCACTAATTTCAGAAGCGATGTGTTTAATAAGAAGTGGAGCAATACCATCGATGCCAGATGCGACGTTGTTTTTAAGTTTAAGAATAAAAGTTTGCACCTCACTCGCGTTTGTCGGACTTAAAAAGATAGAGTTTGGAAGTTGTGACTGTTCCAGTATAGCGCTACGTTTATCTTCATCGACCTCCGAAAAGTAAGCCCCTGCTTTGATGAAATGACTATTCATTGCGATTGCCATTTCAGCTGATTCTACCCGCCTACCGTTCAAGCGAGCAACATGCGACTGCGTGCTCTTCTTGCGGCCCGTTATCACATTCACTGTTTCCCATATCTTTTTTGGATCGTTACGTATATCCTCGAAGAAGCGTTCATAGTATCTGAGCTTGGCCGTTTTCAGGTCGCTCTGCAGTTTGTTTCTATATTTTCTGAATTCCAGAAGCAGGTTAGGGTCACGGGTTCGCACAAAAGAGTGATACATTGAGTTTTTCTTTTTAATTCGTTTAAGAAGTTGTTGATCTATCCAGGGCTTTCGTACCTTTCGAGAATTTCTTTGTTGTGCCACTGGTTGAAACGCTAAGTCGTAGCACGCCAGTATGTACCTCAAAAATAGGCCATAAGCTTTGTTGGAGTCGTTTTGAGCGAAAACGTCCTTCCAGTCGAAAACTCTGACAAGGTCTCTAAACTCAGTGAATGAGTTGTGACTTTTGACAAAGAAATGTGTTTCGGGGACTTGCGTTCCTACAGGAGTCATTTGAGCATGCTAGGTATAGAGTTAGCGAAGTACATTTACGCTAATAGCGAATGTGTAAATCCCACAGGAGCAACAAACACCAAAAAATTTAAATCCCCTCCATCTAACGACGACTACGCTTGAAACGCGAAGCTTTCTTGCGTGCTAAAATGAAACGGCGAAGTGCTAAAGCCAAGGCCGCTGCAATTAAAATCAAAACGTCAAGTGCATAACCGTACAGAACTGAACGATTTCATTGAGTGATGCAGCATTGGACGAACTTAGCCATTGGATACGCCATTTAATATTTACCTTTACTTTTCCTCCATCTCCATCCATCTTTCCCATTATGACCAGTGGTCCTTCTTCTCAAGTAAAGGTTTTGTTACTAGTGTCAATATACTTAAGAAAACAAAACGAAACAAACACTTCATTGTTGGCCGGAGCTTCGGACTGCGCATGGCTCTCGCGCTACTCACTCTAGGCCACAGCAGAGCGCTGCCCACTTTGGTTCCCACCGTAAAGTATATTTTTGCTTTACAATCTTTCTCAGCATGCTCAAGCTAGCCTAACTTGTCTTCGGCTAACTGTATTCGCATTAACATTTAGACAGATTACGATTTTTCGTTGTTGAATTTGCTATTGCTTTATTAGGGGCCACAAGTCTTGCTCCTGTGAAGATGGAAAATTGTTATTTTAGTCATTCTCGCAGATTTATGCGCGTGAGACACAAATATTCAGGGGTATCTTGCTAGTGGCTCCCTGGCATGCTTCGGCCTTTGTTTATCAGTGTAATAGCTTTACTTGTATCTGTGATGTGTCCTCAGAGTTCCTATTTTCCGAGGAGAGCGGTAGGGCTGCATTGGCTCGGTCATTGACCACCTCTTAGGGGCCGGTGCTCTCACGAGAAGTTTGAAGAAATTCAGAGAATTGTCTACTAATGCGGAGCAAAGTTATGCCGCTTGTCTATTGTGTGAGCTCTTTACAGCGAAATGTGGCTATCAGTAGCGAAGGACGTTGGGTTGTTTTATTCCTTTTAGTTTTTCTGTGTGTCTTTTCGCCAATGATGTAAATGTATACTATTATAGGAGCGAGGTGCCTTTACTTTACTGATTGTTGATTTTTTTTCCGAAGGAGCAAGGGTTATGGCAGGGTTGGGCCATTTACGCTATTTTTATGCATATTTCCAAGGTTCTTTCGCAGACTTTTTTGTTTATTCCTTGGTTTTGGGGGGAGGTGTGTCAGAGGCATATTTTTTATATTGAAGCATTGTTTTTGTGATTTTCTTTCTATTCTTCTCATTTTTTAGATTTTCAGAAATCTCTATGGCAAATTTTATGCATTTACGGTACTATTACGATAAGTGGTGTTTTTCTCGCCAAACCTGCGATTTTGTTGAAATGTGTGGCGTTACGCCGTTTTCCGCCATTTTTTTAAGTGCGAATGCACTTTATAAGCGACCCCAAACCATCCACCGCCGGCGGCGGCGGCGACGGCGGCGGCGTCCGCAGTGCTCCTCTATATTTAAAAAAGAAACAGCATTCGGCGCCAGGTTTCGATCCGAGGACTTTGCGGCCGCAGCGCGACGCTCTACCGACCAAGCCACGGACGCGACGGTGATATCAGTGTTAGTGACGCGCCTTATATCTTTAACGCATTCAAACTACGTCGTCAGAGGCGTGCGTTGGCGACTCAGCGGCGTTATAGCGGTTTGATAACTGCGTGGTGTACACGTGATACTACAAACCCGATGGAAGAGATGGAAGAGAAGGCGGCGAGGCGGTGGGCTGCGGGGGCCGAGCGCAAGCGCCGCAAGCGGGCCGACAACCGTGCATTCGCACTTTCACATTCTCCCCCTCGGGGAAATGCGGGGGAATTTTATGTTTTGAACGTTTTTTTGTGGAGTATTTTTTTAATCTTGGGTTATGGGGGGATAAGTATGAGGGAAATTTTTATGTTGTCAGAGCACCCTTGTGAACATTTTATTTTTTTATTTTTATTTTTGGTTCTCTAAGATACTGTTCGACAAATTGTATCCATTATACGAAATTACGCAAAATAAAGTTGGGAAAATTTTATTTTTTCTTTGTTTGTTATTTTCCGGATCTTTAAAACTCTGCTCATCCAATTACCTATGTACGTTATTAGAATGATTACAGGTGTTTTTTCGCCAGGTCTGCACGGTTCCGGTAATGTAAGGCATCACAGAGTTTTTCGAATTTTGCCATTTGTATTCGTATCTGGAACGTTTTCTTTTGTTTATTCCTGTGTTTGGGGGTAGATGTATAAGATGCATAATTTTGATTTTGTGAGAGTAGTTTTGCGAAAATTTTCTTTTTTATTGATTCTTTTAAAAATCTTTTTGACGTATAATCTCTGTTTACTATATCATAACAACTACACGTGTATTTTTCCGCGAAATCTCCCTTTTTGTGCAAATTCACGCTGTTGCACAAAATAATGAGTGGAAAAAATTGCGAAAATTGTGTAAAATACATCGTCGTTTGCCATTGTCCCGATTTTTAATTCGTAGTTGGAAGGTTTTCTTGTCGGCTTTTCTATTTGTTCTTGGGTTTTTGCTGCAGATTTATAAGATGCGTTTTTTTATTGTGTCCGACAGTTTTTGGGACATTTTCTTCCCATTTTTTATTTATTGGTTTTAAAATTTCTTTCGACCAATATTCCCCACTTACAATATTATAACGATTACAGGTCTATCTTCTTGGCAAATCTGCATTTTTGTGTAAATTCAGGGCGTTACACGGAATTAAAAAAAAACGGTGGAAATGGCGAAAAACCGTGTTAAATACGCGGTCTTTCGCCTCTTTCGCCATAGTTAATTTGTACTTCGAACGTTTTCTTGCGGAATTTTTTGCTTATGCGTGGGGTTTGTGGGGGAGATCTGTAACATGGATATTCTTGATTTGGTCAGACCATTTTTGTGAGAATTTTCATTTCTGTGTTTTTTATTCTCTGGATCTCTAAAATTTTGGTCCTCAAATTGCCTCTATTTAACGCAATGAATACAGGTATTTTTCTCGCCAAATCTACATTGTTGTGAAAATGCAGGGCGGTACACGGTTTTTCGACAATTTCGCCAGTATTGTATTCGAATTTCAAACGTTCCTTTGGGAAATTTTTTGTTTATTGTTGTGTTTTGGGGGGAGATGTAAAAGATGCATATTTTGGATTTTGTCGGATCACTGTTGCGAAAATTTTGTTGTTTCTATTTTTCTTATTTATGGTTTTTCAAAATTTTGTTTTAAGAAGTATACCCAATTACGCTGTTATAATAATTACAGCTCTTTTTAAGCCAAATCTGCATGTTTTGTGGGAATGCATGGCGTTACCCGGCTTTCCGCCATTTTCGCCGTTTTTTTAATTCATTTCGATTTGCTCACTTTTTTGTTTATTCTTGGGTATTGTGGGAGATCTATATGATGCATATTGTTGATTTTGACGGATGATTTTTTGATAAAATTAATTTTAAAATTTTTCCTATTTCTTGATTTTTGTATATTCTGTAGGACCAACTAACTCGGTTTACGCTATTATGGCGATTGAAGATGTTTTTTTTTTTTGCCTTATCTGCATTCTTGTGGAACTGCGGGGCGTTGCCGGGTTTTCTGCCATTTTCTCCTTGTTTTCGTATTTTAAACATTTTTTCTTCAGACTGTTTTTGTTTATTCTTTGGTTTGGCGGAGATCCATAAGGTGCATATTTTTAAATAGTGGTAAAATTTTCGTGAAAAAGCTATTCTTTTATTTTTTTTACATCTTTCAATATTCTGTTCGACCAACGATCACCAGGTACGCATTATAACTATTACAGGTGTTTTTTCCACAAATCTGCATTTTTGTTTCAATGCAGTGCGTCACACGGTCTTTCGCCACTTTCGCCATTTTTTATTCGTGTTTTGAAGTTTTCTTGCCGACTTTTTTTGTTTATTCTCGGGTTTGGGTTTGGGGATTTATACGATGCATATTTAATTTTGTCGGACCATTTTTGCAAAGATTTCTTTTTCAATTTTTCCTTTTTTTTATTTTTAAATATTCTGTTGGACCAGTCATCCTAATTTACGCTATTTTAAAGGCTACATGCGTTACATCCACCAAGTCTGCATTTTTGTGGAAAAGCAGGGCATTACATGACCCTGGCTGCGGGGGTACACGACAAAGAATGCTACGCATTAAAATAAACCAAAGCATAATTATCAGAATAAAGTTCTTGCGTAAATATTAATTGCTGGCGCAGCTGTTATTTTTTAGAGGAAAAATTTCCTTTGACTTTATGACGTCCAAAGTTAGCGCTATCGTCGCTTTCCCGCAACCGCACACTTCATTAGCCTCCATGCTTGCAGTTGCACGATGTTTTCTTCCTGAGCTGTCTGCTTCGCTATCTTCCCAAAAGTCATATCCTGGCTTATTCAGAAATAATGAGATGTCGAAGAGCTATTTTGCGAATTAGCGCAGCCGCATCATACATTAGTCTATGATGGGGTATTCAGCACGCATTTAAGCGTCTGTCTCATACGCCGACTCTCACATTTCATCAAAGCATTATCGTAACGCCTTTCACAGAAGACGTAGTAGTAGAGGAGGACGAAGGAGAAGTAGAAGAAGAAGAAGAACGAAAAGAAGAGGAATATCGGTGCCATTTTCCACGCACACTGTGAGTGCCTACGACAAATACCAGCCCCCCAAAATAGTACCCGTTCAAAGGCGAAGAATGAACTTGTTTTCGACGAAGTCAACGTCCTCTTTGGATCTACTGATTAGTGAAGGTTTTGACTGTCACGACGCGTTCGGCCATGGGTTGTTCCAGAGGCGCTTGCTTCTGCTAACCATCATTGCCATCTTTGTTGCGAACTCCGAGGGCGCCCTTTTGGCAGTCATCGCGAGCGATGTGGACCACTGGTGCAGGCAACCTCCGAACCTGAACGTCTCTGTGACCTTTTGGAAAAACAGCGCCATCCCCGTAGAGGCCAATGGGCGACCCAGTCGCTGCCACATCTACAAACACCCCGAGGACCCGAACGACACCCAAGTGGTGACCTGCGATGAGTGGAACTACGATGATCAGCGGGCAATGCAAACTGTCGTGAGTGTTTGGAACCTTGTGTGCCACAGGCGTGGGCGCTTGGCCCTTGTCCTGGTGACACAGTTCCTTGGGTCCATCGTATTTCTCGTTGGAACCGGCCCTGCGTCTGACTGGATAGGCAGGGTTAAGGTAATCACGTTAATTATCCCCATACTGTTGGTTGCCTCTATCATTTTGTGTGTTGCTACCACCTACGCCTTCTTCACCATCACCCGATTCTTCGTTTCCGGATTGGCCATCTGCTCCATGGCCCTCTGCAGTATCGTAAATTTCGAAGTGATGGCCCACCAAAACAGGCCACTTCACGTAATCTTCTGCAGTGCAATGGGTTTCTTGGTGGCCGACTTGTGGCGAGGCATTATGGGGTATTTCGAGATACACTGGAAACTCAAGCAAGTCATTTTTCTCACTCCAGTGATTCTCTCACTCCCCGCTGTGTTCGTCATGCCGGAGTCACCCCGCTGGCTAATCGCAAGTGGACAGCTTAAAGAGGCCGAATGTGCCATGCTGGCGGCCGCCGAGCAGAACAACTTCCCCTTACCTTCCACGGCGGCTTTTTTAGGCAGACTATCTGCTCAGGTGGACAAGAACAGGAAGCGGACAGGCAAAGCCAAAGAGGATGTGTTAGAGGGCTGCTCTTTTCGACTGCGAGCGCTCATAATGTTCGGCTGCTACTTCTCTGTATGCTTTTCGCTCTACATAACAATTTTCTCGTCAGTGTCACGACGCGAAGGCTTTCTGCAAATCATCTCCTCCATAATGGTCTTCCTAGCATTCACAGGGATGGTCGTCGTTGTCACCAAGTTTCCTCTGCTGAAGGTCCTCACAGCGTGCTTCGCAGCCTTAGGCGCCGTACAGTGCGCTCTGAGTATGGCCACCACGTTAAACACCCCAGTCATCAGCCGCGCCTTGATCGTAGTGATGAGGCCTCTGGCTCTCGTCGGAATGGTGGTGAGCATCGCTTACACTCTCGAGTTGTTTCCCACTGCGCTGCGCGGCACCGCCCTATGCTGGACATTGGGCAGTGGGCGGTTCGGAGCAGTGGTTGCGTGTGCGACGTTCGGCCTCCAGCAGGTTGGCCGCGAGGACGTGGCTTTTGCCAGTGCCGGATCCATACTCTGGTTATCGCTGTTGGCCTTTCGCCGGTTGCCTCCAGCGACGACGGTTGAGTGCTCGAAGATGGAAGCTTCCCGTCGGGTGACCCTGCGCGAGGAAGCCATGGATCACATGAAGAGTACCCTCAAACATCTACTGCCGGGGAGGCCCCGGCGGAGCACGCCAAGCTCTCCATCCAGCCCAGCGTCCCCAAAGGCCGAGAGCAGTCGTCCCAAGTCTCCCAAGCTTCGCAAGCAACGCAACAAATGAGCCCAGGGGATTGGCATTACTGTGCAACAAGACTTCAGTTGCGTGGCCTGTGCTTTGTGGTTGTTGAAGGTCAGCGCATGTTTAGTAATCCTGTGTAAAACTATTTCAAGGGAATTGTTTCATTTACTTGTGTCTAAGCCTAATAATGCTGCATTATCTACAGTAATGAGATAGAACGTTTTTTTAGTTTACTTCAACTTTAAATGGAAATAAAAATAAATTTACGTTATCAAGCGCATGTCGTTTACTTCTGCGGCTGCAAGGTTTGTGCCTCTGTGCCGAGCTACGTTATTTGTTGGTATGGCGGTATGGCGTTTTGTTTTCTCTTTTTCGTCAATGACATTCCCTCGGGAGTAATGAGTACATGATATATTGGGCCATTTGTAGGTTCGTGTAATTTTATCCGACAAAAATATTTTGTCAAATGTATTCAGGCTGCACATGTAGGGCCTAACTGAAACGCTATCAATAATTTTTCGGTCCACACTTGGTCAATTAATGTGCACAGCTGTAACCCTTTCAGTACACGTGTGCCAATGATGAAGGCCCTCCGAAACACACCGCTACTTACATTCTATGAAAAGTGTAGCACAAGAGATAACTTGAAGGTTTAATGGAAGTAGCGTTTGTAAATCAGGCTACCGTGCATTGCGGGTACCATTCTGACTAGTGTGGCTCGCCTAACAGCTACGGAGCTGTACTGCCATGGTTATACTGTCTGAAGACTCGCACGCGGGTTCGTGTCTTCGAGGACTTAGAAAGACTCCAACTGGCCGTCAATAAACTTTACTTAACTGGGCTAAGGGGGCAATAATATAGAAAGCGAGCGACCTGCGCTGGGGGGGATGCAAAATGTTCGTCTATATTGTATCCATACGTACGCCTGACTCTGTTATCCGGGCAGTGTTGCCGTCGGGCGACGAACAACGCGAAGAACCCCACCCGCAAAATCAGTGCGTTCGTCCGAAAGTGCGTCCTGACTAAGAAAAAGTCACCTACCTTCCATTTTTTAGAGAAGCTACTGTTGCTAGGATCCAGGATATTATGGCACTCGCAAGCCCTAGAATGGAATGGGAAGCGCCACTGGAGTGTTAGACATGTGGGTTAAGAAAATGGGAAAGGGAACCGCCTCAGAATGAAGGAAGTGCACTGCACTGAGGATATATTGAGTTCAGCTATGATCTCACCAGCACGTAACTCGTTGAAGGAATGGGTCTTGGGGGGAGGGAACAGTGCAGTCTAGAGTAAAACGAAAGGTCATAGAGGGATGACAATGTACAAAGTGTTTGCCCAAGTGGTTGGACTTGCCCCTCACAAAACACGACAAACACTAGGGTAGCTTCAGGCAGCGTCCGGGGTTTTTCTTGCAGGGAACGGTGAAGGGATGAGCCGAGAGTGTCTGCGGGTATTCCGAACTTAGCAGATTGCTGGGCAACGACTCAATCAAGACGAATGGGTGTTGCGAAGCAGGAGCTTGCACTCGACATCCGCAAGGAGCAGAGCGCCCATCGCAGCAGCTCAGGCCAGAAATTTGACCGCATGGCCGGGGAAGACCCTAGATCCGAATCCTCAGTGAGCGGCAAACCGTAAGACGTCCTTGCATTTCGGCGGAGACAATAAAATTCCCAGGTAATTAAGTATTGAAGGACTCTGGCAATAGCATCCATGTTAATGGCGGAGGCCTTCAACGCATTTGTTAATAGTTATGGAACATACGTAGCTTGGTTGAATTTGCCTCAAAGGAGCCGATTGGCACTGGAGGAAAAAATTGTTTTGGGGGAACATATCGGCCCTCTGAAACACTAAAACCTGCCAAGAAACTTCGAGGCAGACTGGAAACCAGGAGGCTGCAATACGCTTTGAGCCGCTCGCTGACTGCAACCCATTTTCTCCGGCATCAATATTTCTTGTTGCATGAGGCACTTTGGTGACGCGCGCTAATTCGAGCAGGCGCCAAGCAATACCCGCATGCCAGATAACCGACAGTACCCTGCATGGGTCTGTGCTCATCTACCAGGTTTCGTCGAAGGGCTATCATAGAACTACAACAAGGTGTGTTGTAGGACGCTAGCTTTGCAACAGAAATTAATATTACGGAAATGACGTGTTCCTTCTAAGCAACTGTTTACGAGAAGCCCCATTATTAAAGCGGAATAAAATGTGGACGTAAGGTATACAAAAATACAATGAAGTTGGATTTATTAGACTAGGTTTAGACCAAACAAAAATGATTTCAACTCTACAAGCTAAACGAGGAGTGTTGAAACTTTCGAGGACGACGGAGTTGACAAACAACATACCTTTGCAGACGCCTTGCCAATCCCCCCTTGTGGGTACGTGCCAAAATCTTTCAGGACATCATCATCGTCATCATCACGCTCAGAAGAAGATGGAGACGACGAGGCGAGGCGTCAAGATGGCTGTGCCCTGAAGCGGTTTGCTGTACATAGAGTAAATATATTGGCTTTTCTCTGGCGACGGCCTGCTCACTTGCTTCCCTGGACGCTTTCCACATGGTGCCGAAAGCATGGACGTGAAGTGACACGACGAGGTGAGCCATAGAGCAGGATTCATTTCTTCGACCGCATTGCTCACCCCGAAGCGAGGAGGAGGCGTTAAGGCAGGTGAACCGGTTGCAACTTGTCCTGAAAAGCCTCCTAGAATTCAATCAGATGCTTATCGCCGAAATAATGTCCACTTTAGAAGAAACCAAGGACGTCGAGCCCGCTGTTTCATTAGCCGGGCTCCAGGATAGCGCCAATCGAGTTGGTAGAATCAATGACAAGCTACATGCTCTGGCTCGTGGAGCCAACCTCGACGGCCAACACGACGACGCTCTCGAGTCGGTGAAAGAAGGGCATAGGGTCATCGCGTTACTTGAAAATACTCTAAAAAGCCAGATATCGTGAGAGAAGAGCAAGCCGAACTAGAAGGTGCACCGATTAGCTCAAGAGAGAGTAAACGACATGGAGAGGAGACGGGGGGCTACCATGAACGAACGACTTCAACGACATCGATCGGCGTTTCGGTAATTGGTCATTGACCCCTACAACCATCGTGCACGTTTGAATCCCCAACTGCACGACGCCCTGTGCCTCTACGAATGACCAGTCTGCTGAAATGGCGCTTGGGATCCACCAGACAACTGTGCATCCATCGATGAGACCTGAAGACGCCGGAATACTAGGAACACCACACCAGCAGCGGAAATAAAGCCAAAAAGAGTCACCGCAATACACGTCGGCTGCATTAGCATCAAAAGAAAACACCCTGGACGACGGGCTAGCTACGGAAGGTGTCATCGGCGAAGTCCACATGAGTTAAGAATTTGAACGCTCCTCTGCGTGCCGGTATGCGGCCATGAGATTTCCTACATACTGAATGCAGAACTTTCACAAAACAGGAAATGTAAATCGAGATGATGAAATCCGTGAAAGCGCAAGTAAAACTGCACCAGCCTGTATGAAGTCTTCACTACGGGAGAATCGTGCCGATGCTGGGAGATGTGTTACTGCGAAAGGAGTGCGCACGGCATAAGACCGGCGACCAATACAGAAAAGGGCAGCAGCTACAACTATACGAAGGAAAGACCAGAAAAAAAAACTGCCCAAACGTGGTCTTGGTAAAATCACGGACTCCTTGACGAGCGTGCTTCTCCACGTCGGCTTGAGAGACGCAGCCGAAGATCGCACAGCCCCTTCTCCAGGAAAGGCGCCAGATAATATTGCTGCCGTGCGCATGATGACAACTGCGATTAAGAAAGCTAGCATATGTGTTTTGAAATCGAAGAAACCTGGGGATCATTGTGGTACCGCGACAATTGACACTACACAAGATGTAGGCATTCGAGGTTCCAATCGGCGTGTGAGGTGCAAGACGTCAATTAACCAATCTTGGAGGTCAGCGTGCACAAGAAGCTATGCAGGAAAATATGCCTGCGGTTCATCGCCTGGCGTGATTATCATAATTACACATAGGCCGAAAGTACGAAGAAAGGCGAAGTCTAGAAGAAAGGGAAGGCTAAAACTGAGAAAGAAAGGAATAAAATTCGTACACCGGCTGGACACGAACGGCAATCCGAGAGGCCATCATCACCGCTCACACGAACTGTTGTTGGGTGGGCAGATGTTGAAACTTTTAAGGGCGGCGAAGTTGAGCAACAACATACCTCATCAGACGCAGAGGCGGAGGAAAACCAAGACCACAAGACGAGGCGTCAAGATGGCTGTGCCTTGAAGCGGTTCCCTGTACATAGTATAAATGTATTGGCTTTTCTCTGACGACGGCTTCGTCCTTTGCCTCCCTGGACGCTTTTCACAAAGAGAAATATGACTGAAAGAGGAAGATAGGGTAAAACATATATTTCGTTCTTGCATATCGTTTGCTGTCCAAAATTATAAGTCTGCAATACGCAAGTAACTGGAGCTACTTTTGTTATCTACGGTGCAAGTAGGAGATCGAAGAGATCGGCCCAAAAGGCACGCTAACAATTACTCTAAGAAACCGCCCAACTATTTCAAACAAACCGCCCGCTAACAAACACTCTAAGAAACCGCCCAACTGCTCTTGGAGCGCACCCCTTTGTCACCGTGGTGTTTTGTCGTTTTCAGTTTTGTCGCGGGCTGTTTTGTCGTAGGCTGTGCTATGAAGCCGTGCTGTTTGGCTCATGCTCTGTTGTCACGGTATCGCGAGCGAGAGGCTCCTGCTGCGAGTAGTGAGCGACACTCGCACTGGCGAATTGTAAGTTGTGATTGACGCTCACCAGTCCCCACTCGCGAGTACGTAGTGAGAGGGGCTCAATGCGAGTGGCACTGATACTCGTCAGTGGCCACTCAAGCTCGCCACTCAGCCCTCCCGCCGCCGCTCGCCAGCCAAAAACGATGGCGAGGCTTCCGTACCATTCACTCGTCAGTGCTGAGTGAGGGATAAGTGAGTGAGTGAGCCTCCCGACCAATAGTGCCAACTGCATGGTAACACCCTGAAGTGTTACAATGGGGCCTGGTGATAGAACTTGGTGATCTGGGTAGAACTATTGTTTCCGTAGTCAGTATGGTTACGAGCGGTGCATTGACGACGGTGCAAAATGTCAGGTGCTCTCCGTCCGCAGTTCTTGCTTGTGATGCGTGGATGAGGTGAGGTGTATTGCGGTATAGTGCACAGATCCAAAGAAACCATGATTGGCCACCTCCAACCTCCTTGAGTTCAGTGCACAGTGTTTTAAAGGGGTCGTAATCACGAAATACAATTTTATTCAGTTTGAAAGAAGCAGCCTTTTGTAACTTACACAACTCCGTTTCGTCCACGATACACATGTTTTAACCGAAGAAAGAAAGGAATGCGAAAAAAGTTGCCAATTTTTTCCCTGCAGTGAGTTAATAGGGATAGACGTGACGAAATATAAATAGGGTTGTTCACTGTCGGGTTTTATATTTCTTTAAGATCTGGGGGTAAAAATCGGGTGCTATTTTTCACGCAGCTTTTTATAGAACCATTCCCAAATTAGGTTTTTTTCGGGCTTAATCTGGAGATGTACTGTGCAATGCACTTATTCTACCAGATGGTATCACGAGGTTCTTAATTCCAACACGTTAAAATTGGCGTTTGTTTCATGCTGGTAGTAGGGAGCACATCAGAGTTTGCTAGCAAATACTCCAGGAAATTTTGCCAACAATTGTGCTGATCGCTACTTTTGAAATCTTTATTCGGGGAGAGATAGGGCTTAACGCGATCCTCCTGAAGCACGTTCGGGGTGTAAAAATCGGGTAAAATCGTGTTTCACCCGTAAAGGAACAACCCTATATATAGACCAGCACTGCAAACATAGTTATCACTGCGTTAACTGCACGCTATCACCCAAGTGATGCGATCAAACAGAACTAGAGGCCAAACTACAATCGACATCCATGTTTTTTGGCGGTGGCTGTGACGTCATAGAGATGTCAGAGCCATCGAAATTCTATGACGTCAAGAGAAGACACAGGGAAGGGCTGGGCGGTGGCCACTGCTCTTTCTGTTTTCGATAATATTTCAGCTTATATTTTGAGTTTTGCGGTAAAGTTAGTGTCATTGATATCAAGACAAATCAGTGTTTTTAATGATCCACACTTGTATTTTATCTTCAAGGCACCTGGAACGACCCTAGCCTGCCAGAAATTGGGTTACACGCGAAAGAATGTGCATCGCGCGCGCACCTCTGTGTACAACGCAGCACTCGTACTTTCGCTGTCTGCTTGGTACATACCAACTTCATCGGAAGAGCAATGGACCAGCTATTATGCATTGTTTTGTAGCTTCTAGAATGTGCCTTGAAAAAGTTCTTTGCCTAATAATTATCGTTGGCGGACGCTCATAACTTTACGAAATCTCGCGTTTTCATAGTTTTTACAGCGTGTGTCATGCAAGTGTACCATATCATACGTCTTGCCGCAACGGGCGCCCGATTTATCCTGAGCATATTTCTCGGCCCCCGAGGGCAGCGCGAAGGGTAATGAAGGTGGCGCGCGGGTGGTGATGATGACAGGCCGTGCAACGATGATAATGATGATGCCGCTACAGGCCCCCTAGGGTGGAGCACGTCGAGAAAGGAGATAAACACGAAAAGAAAGCAAGTGAGTGGCTATGTATAGGTCGCGCCTCGCGTGGCTAATGAGCTGGCCTCCGAGCTCACTAACCAGGCGTTACATCATCCTGCCACTCCACCTCTTTCCGCGCTCCTCCTTAGTTTTCAAGATATCATAGCACACTACAAGGACACTAGGAGCATTTATCCACACCCGTACACCTCACTAACTCGATATAAAGCGACCACATTCCTGAAAATCCAGATGAACACCCTTCCTTCCTCAGCACTGTACAGCAGAATGCACCCTACCTTATACAGCCCACTTTGTTCTCCTGCGGAGTCTGGGCCAACACGCAACACGCTTTATGGCAGTGCACCACTGTGCAGACCAACAATTTTATTCACAGCGAATCAGAGTAGAATTCCGCTTTGCTAAGCCCCAACAAGGACATCCAGACGGCTCTTGGGGCTCTGGCCACGTGCTACGAGATCCGTGCAGATCGTCCAGTGCTTCAGCGAGACGCGCGTGCGTGCTGCCACCACAGCATTTGCCTCCATGAACTGCCCAGCCACAGGCGCCGCCTTCCGGTCCCAGTTGGACTCGGCCACCGATCCTCTGAGAAACTATCAGGCCACTGAATGATTTTGATTGTAGGGTTTAACGCGCCGACGCAACGCAGGCGAAGAGGCGCGCCGTAGTGGAGGGCTACGGATTAATTTTGACCACCTGGTGATCTTTAACGTGCGCCGAAATCTCGTACACACGGGCGTTTTTGCTTTTCGCCTCCATCAGAAAAGCGGCCGCCGCGGCCGGGAATCGAACCCGCGACCTCGTGCTCAGCAGCACAACGCCTTAGCCACTGAGCCACCGCGGCGGGTCAGGCCACTGAATGACGAAACGTTATTAGACAGCGTGAACAAGTGGGTCAAGTTGCCGAATAAGGGAAGTTGAGGGTGGGGGGGGGGGGGTGGCAATGGTTAAAAGGTTACATTCGGCGGTCGACGCATGATGAGCGCGCAAACTCCCCCAGGAAAAGCAGCATCTGCCATGTATTGGTGGGTTTTAGGGGCGTTATGCAGTCCTCAAACCGGTCCACTGAATAAAGTTTTATCTCTCTCTGTGGAGCCGGTACACGATGTATTACACTTGATGTAGTATCTCGTAGAACCTCGATGTATTGCGCTCAACACGGAGCACGTCATCGGCAAAATTCAGCTCGGAGTTGATACTATTGACAAATGTCTGCCCTCGACTGAAATGAGTCCGTATCCTGAAAAGACAAAATACCTCGTCATTGGCGGGCTTGACCACCTGCAGGCACAAATACACCTAACGCTGAATGGTCAACCCATTGTGCGTGCTGCCGACAGGTGGCTCCGGATATTTGGCATGCCATTCCATGAAGACGGAGGCGCCAGCGAATTGATACGGCAGATCACTTATGTTTGGAAGCAGGAGCTTCATATCATTAAGAGAATCGGAGGCCGCTTCGGCGGGGCTACAACGCAGGTCCTGCGCACACGTACGCCGGCCGTCCTGACATCCAAGGCATGCTACGGTGCTCCATGCTTTACCCTTACGAAGACACAATCTGAACGACTGGAGACATTACACCGCGAAAGCCTGAGAGTGTCTACCGCTATTCACAGCTGCCCCCACTTCGCGCTGTTATAATTGAGAGGGTCGAAGCCCACAACAGGAGACGCACAGCCACCCACCCGGAGAAGCTTGTGAAAGACTTGGCTTCTGTTTGGAGCGACTCGCTTTCACCACAACTGCCACCTGTTCGAGCCCCTTGGGCAAATGTTTTGGTTCGTGGGCCATGGACTATATCTCGCCTAGGTGGCCGTAACCATAACCACCATTAACGCGCACCGCTGCTGCACGCGCTGACCTCCGAGCCAACGCCATCTTTACTGCAGCGGTTCTAAATAAGGCAAAATTGGGCGATTCACTGTCGTGTATTGACGGCCAAATGCGCATGACCCGCACGATTTAGTTTCTTCGCCTGCCAAGCTCGTGTAATACGCGCCTCGAGGCCGTTCTTCTCGCTGCGGAGCACATTGAGGCAACTTACGGCGCTGGTGAAAACCACCCATTTATAATATTTACGGACAGCCACGAAGTTCTCGATCGCCTTGGCCAAACCCCATACCTCGGAACCACCTGCGATCTCATCACGACCATTTTTCGCAGACTGTGGGACACACGCAATATAGTCTTTCGGGTAGAGTGGGTCCCGGGACACTCAGGCAGGATTGGCAGCGCGACCGCTTACGCGAGCGTGAGCGAGCACTTTGAACTCCGCTCCAACCCGGCGTTACCCGCACCATTCGCACAATACGACCCGGACCCCGCATAAGCAAAGGCTGCGGCGTTGTACGCGTCCAAGTAGTCGTTGCGGAATTTAGTTCCGCCAGACTCCGCTCCCCTACCCGTTGGATCACCCCGGGGCGCACAAGTGCTTCTGCACTATAGGCACGGTCTTCGTGCCGCGCTAACCAATCATGTGTTGGCCAAGAGGCGTGCCTATGTGCCAAAACGTCACCAGCATGTCATTAAGGATCAGCATCCTGTGCCCGCAGTTGCCTGCGTCTTCTGCTCGACAGGAGCCGCGACCACTGTACACAAAAAGTTGTGGGAGTGTCCCGGCCTTCATACGCTCAGTTCAATGTGTCTCCCGCCCGGCGCCCATGGGCTTGTGTACTGGACAACACCGCTGCAACCCGTCACTACAGGGCAGACGCTCGTTCTCTGTGGGAGTTCGCGCGCTCCTCAGGCGTCTACCACCGAGTGAGTGTAACCTTTAAACTCCACTCACCCCCCCCCCCCCCCCCCCGTTCCCTTATTCCCAACGCCGATTGACGTGCCCACCTTCTGTAATAAAGTTTTGTTATATTGTGTTATCGCATTTTCAGCAGCATATAATTACGGATAACTTGTTGACTTATCCTGTTCTGCAGAAGTGGATGGTGTCAAACCTGCTGATGATTGGCGCCATTCAGTACTGTGCACTATATACAGATATTTAACCTTAATCAGCTAACCCTTTAAGCTATGCTGCAAACGCCTTTGAAAGTTACCTGCACGGCAGATGACGGCTTTCATGATCAGACAGCTCAATAAGTGCGGACAGGCTCTTTCTGTAACCTTCATCCCTCATTTCTTCTTTGTGCTACACGTGCTGCATCTTGCCGACCGCCGGTGTACTCGGTTATCGACGGCTGCCTGTGCACGTATTCCTGGTATCACCTTGAAACTTTCGCGTATCAGATGTTCACGTGGTTATCTACCTGGAGGAGTCGTTGACCTTGGGCGGCACATGCGCGGCTCTGTCGAGGTCGTTTTCTTCTTTGCTTGGTTTAGGGGCGAAGCACCTTAGGGGCTCGGGCTGTCGGCGTCTCATGTAGTCACGGTACTAAAACACAGGCACACTCGTTTTCCAATGCCTCGCGCTAGAACGCTTCTGCTTCAAAGACACGAGACTTTTACAGCAAAGATGTATACATCTACCCCCAACGGTTACACCTCCGTGGGCAAAAACGTCAAGGTGCCAAGGCTTAAAACGCCTAGCGCTCAGCATCGAAACCGCATTGTACACTTCATGATAACTTAGAAACTCCATTATACATCGAAACGGAATCATCCAAACAACATCATACTCTTATACACTGACACGCCGCGGTCGCTTAGTGGCTAAGGCGTTGCGCTGCTGAGCACGAGGTCATGGGTTCGACTCCCGGCCGCGGCGGTCGCATTTCTGATGGAGGCGAAAAGCAAAAACTCCCGTGAGTTCGAGATTTCGGCGCACGTTAAAGATCCTCAGGTGGTCAAAAGTAATCGGGAGCCTCTATACGGCGTGCCTCATCGCCTGCGTTGCGTCGGAACCTTAACCCCAACAATCAATCAATCACTTATACACTGCACGCCTCGCCCATCCCTACGTTTCACGTTAGTGGAGATGGCCGTTTTGTTTATTATTGCGTTAGCAACGGGGCATGTCGGAACACGTTTTCGCCGTTGATGTCCAGACACAGCGAAACAGAAGAACATAGAACGAAACACCTGGCGCGAACAGGGGTGACGTCAAGCCCAACGGGCGGCGAGGTTGGTTACGGTGTCGCTGCGTACGGGCATTTAGCGGCTCAGTTGCTCGGGACATCAGGTCGAGGTGGCGGAAGCTTGAGCACGGTTTCCGAGTCTCGGCGTGTTTGGCACGGCGCACGGATTCTACTCGCAAAGGGCATGAGACAAACGCCTATTTTGAGGCTTCTCAAGTGAGAGCACTCCCAACAGAACATGGGCTTGTAACCACAAAAAGGTCCCATATAACATAAATTAGGGCATATATGACACAAAAAATCCCGGGCAATATCCGCTACCGTGAAACCTGGGGAGGGGCGAAGCATGCAGTGTATAATTAAGTATATTCTTGGCGCCTTGGCGTTTTTGCCGACGAAGATGAAACCGTTGGGGGTAGAGGTATACTGCATTGCTGTAAAAGTCTTTTGACTTTGAAGAACGAAGCTCTCTAGCGCAAGGCGTAAACTAGTGTCCCGGTGTTTTTTAGGAGCTAAGCCCAATATGGGCTGGGGCTATTGACGTCTCCTGTCGTCGTCGTCGTAGTCGTCGTCGTCGTAATGGTCGTTCGTCACACGTCCCGGTACTAAAACACCGGAAAACTCGTTTACGCCTCGCGCTAGAACGTAAAGCGTACTGAAACAAAGGACAAGGACGGAGAACGAGAAAAAACACCGTGAGCCCTCATGGTATCCTCTGTGATTCGTCCTTGCAATTGTTACGTTAGAATCAAATCAAATATTTTAATACTCCACAAGCAAAACACGTAATCGATATGCAGCTTGTTTAAAACCCACAAAATTTACGTTCAAGAAGAGATACAAAATCACGCATTAGCTAGCGATAGCACCGTGAGAACGGTAAAGCGTTTCCCATATTCTGGCAAGGCCAATGAGAAGAAATAAAAGACAAGAACCAAACAAAACTGAAGTTCACGCGGTATTTTAACTCAACTCTGTCGTATCACCGCGGGGTAATGTTCCTTTAAATTTCCCCCTGCCCCGCTCGAAAGCCGCCGTCGACACCTCGTATGGTCGCCCACTAGACGAGAGTGCGTGGCCAGAGAGTTGCTGTGCCAAGGATGCTGTACAGACGATACTATGGGAGTTGTGTCGACTTGACGGCATGTCATGACCTAAGGGTGGTGTGCACAACTAAACGCTTAGCGGGGGAATACACACTAGTTATGGTGACTTTCTCAGCGAATAGGTGTTGCTAGAAGACGTAAGCTAGCCTATATCTTAGCCCGAAGCGTGCGTCACGTTAGAACCATTGCGTCCCGTGCGAACTGGACAGCTGTGGGGACAGAGTCGGCGAGGCTTTGCTCCGGAATGAATAGGCAGCCATATGAAATTGCCACGGCGTCGCTTGAAGGAGGGAACATACCGTCGTCATGCGCAAGATTGGTGGCGTGGTAGCGGACGAAAATTATCATGTGAGCGTTTTGAGTGGGCGGATATTTCACATCACGGGAAAGTGGTATCGCCCTTTTTTAGTGACCTATAACAACGGTGCGAAAAAAAAAAAAAAAGATTCGCGAGCCGAGAGACCGGTTGGACAAAATAAATCGGCCATAATAAATGTGAAATTTCTCAGATTCATTTTGAAAAAAAAATAATAATAATAAAAATAAAAATAAAAAGAAATGGCCGCGTGTCGGCCCACTTTGGTGCAGATGTCGCCGAACAAGAATACTCGTCTGCGTCCGTGCCACATAAATGACTCTCTCCTCTCACTCGCCCACTACTCACGATAAATACGGTGGAAGTTCGCTCAAGTCAATTCATTTTTCCCGCGATCCACTGCTCGCGCGCTATCTATTTAAACCTTTAGTTACTCTTGGATCTGGAATGCCTCCACGAGGCCTGGGCTCATGAGCAAACCCTTTTAAAGCGAAGCTTTAGTGTTCTCACTGATGGCGCCTGTAACGCGTATACGCTCTGCAGAAAAGCCAACTTTCTCTGACGATGATGATGATTGTGTGCAGAAAAATTAAAGCGCTTCTCTCCAAAGCTTGGCCACAGCTCCGTTTCACTATTTCCGCTAAACGTTGATGTGCAGCAGAGGGGGGAGGGGACGCAGGCGTGCGAGAGCACGACGTAAATAACCCTAACGTGATATTGTCAACTGAACATGGAGAACCGCTAGCCGCAGGCCAACGCAGGATGAGAATGGCGTTGCTGTGCGTTAGGCCTAATGTTAGGCCTAACGACACATCTTGGGGGTTGAACAGCCCAACCCGCCATCCACACACAAAAAGACTGCTCACTGAACGCCAAGCAGCAGGTAGCGATTCGCGCCGTACACAGCGAGCTCAAACGTAAGGTCGCACTTTGGGATAATACATTGTTTTCAACGCATATTTGTTATTTGCCATCGCGAAAATCAAACACACATCTATTTTCGATTAAATAACACGGTCCAGTACCAGATATGCATTGATATTTTGCCTAGTAGGAGGTAATAACAGTAGGAGGTAATTGCAAGCGTGATATTAGGTAACATTTTTTACGGAGTTAGGCCCGTTCTACAAGGTGCGAATTTATCCGTAAATTTGCAGCTGCGGCGCCACTCGTTCGGCAAAACGATCTATTTTTGTTGTTGCCGGAACTACGGAGATACGACATTTTGCCGCACGAGCGGCCCGCAGCTGTGAATTTACGGGTAAATTTCCACGATGTAGGACTTGCTTTACATACAAACATGGCACAACACACGCACGAAAGTGTGTACAGTTGCATGTATGTCTGTGTGTATGTCGCCGTGTGTGTATTTGTGCACAATCATGCGGGTGCGTAGTAATGGCAGTTGTCACTTGGGAGGTTACAATTACCGTGAGTTTCCGCCGTCCGAACTCCAATATGAAAATTCCTTGTATAGATTGTAATTATTTGCATCGTGGGATTTATGTGGGGAACTAAGTTACCGAAAAGGACAAGGTGCAGCAATATGTAAGCCAAAAGAACGCTCCTAACAGCCATTTCAGGACGAATACCCGCCGTGTTTGTGAATGAAGAAAACCGTCGGCCCACGCCCTCCGAGGAAACTGAATGTAGACCTAGCAAAATAATATTGTGCCATTTACAACAAGCACGTCAAGTCGTCAAAACGTGGCACTGACACACGACGAACGTTGGTAAGATCCATTAGTATGTCTACTATGTAAATTTCAGAAGTCACGGCAACTACATTGCGTGGAACGTACTCAGCAGAGGCTGTGAAGATAGCAGAGTATTTATTTGACCTTATATTTCTTTATTTGTTGGTTCGTTAAACGTTCCTACCATGTTTATTCCAAACTCTTTCTGGGCTTGGCTCTTGAAGTAGCCTTCTCAAAAAATCTGACAAAGCGAGTCGTGCAGCAGCGATGATTTCGATATCGTTCAGATGATCAATTTGAAAGAGGAGCAGACGTCGTCATCGCTCAGAAATTCCTTGGCTTGTCCTTTACGATGAAAGCCGAGTCGACGACACGTGGCTCCTGAAACGAAGCAGATTGCACAAAGTCAGCACCGATTGAGCAACTGAAAGCGAGTGATGCTCGAGGCATTACTTTCTGAAAGCCTTACGTTTCTTGTCGATATCTGCTGAAGCTCGACGTGGGTCCTGTTGACCAAGCGAAGTTTTGTGAAACCGTAGTCTGATATTCGCACCGCGCTCCAAGGTTTCGGGTCCTGGATGAATTGAGAAAGCTTTTCCCAGTTTCCCTGCACAGCAGATGACAAGATTACAACCTGTGTAACGGAATGAGTAAAAACACAGTCGTCTGTAGCAGGATAACTTGGTATTGAGTATATTTTGCTTTTTCCAACCTTTTGAGATGTAGGCTTACTGGCAGCAACTCAGTACCATGTAGCGGGTCCTTTCCCCTATCGTGGCGATTGTTTTTATGATGGGGAGCGACAACAAAATCGCCAGTGGAATTGAGGTGTCGGAGAAAATTGAAGAACCACAGGTTGTCTAAATTAATCCGTACTCAACACCTATGGCGCTCTTTTAAGACCACGTTGTGTTTCTGCGCGCAAAACATGAATTTGTTTTTGTTGCTCTTGTAACGTAACGGTGAACTACAATTTGGAAGCAACGCTCTCGAAACGCTCCGCTCACCTTCAAAAAAAAAAAAGGATAGCAAGTTAACCTCGATAAACTTTGCAGTTATATTTGTACGAACACTCATAAGCGCAAGTTAAGAAGACAGATCTAAAAGCACGCCAATATATGTTGCTCCTACCGAATTGTGCTTAATGAAAATATAATCCGTGGATAATTAATTTACCCTTCTTTCGCCAAGCTGACAACATTTAAAGTGACGCTGAAGTATGTATTGCCTGATTACTTAATAAACTTCAAGACTAGAGGTTGTTCGCTTTCTTTAAATGTTTTGTATCTATTATGTGCACTTTCTTACTGAAGAAGTTCAGCCAAAAGTGACACTGCACCATTCTCCTCGTCAGTTTTGTGACGTTAACTGTGACGTCACACTGGCATGTGCCCAGCGCCGGATCTAAAACCCGCATTTCGAATTCCGGTATTCACTTTAGCCGTTCGTTATGTCTGGGCTATAAGCCTTGCAAATTCACTCAGGCTCCAGACATCCACTGAATTGTGAAATAAAGCATTGCGTGAGTAAAACTCCGCCATAACTCAGAGTTTCGCAAATTCTGCTTCAGCATTCCTTTAAGCCCAAGAAACACGGATTTATTTAGGAAAAACATGTAGGTACAACGAAAATTATGGCAACGATTACAACGTTCTCGCCGGCGCGAGTTTTACCATTTGTCGTCCGAAATGTCCTTAGGGTTAGATTACGCTGAATATTTCTCAGTCGCTTTTATACCAGCATTTGCAGTCAAAATCATATATTTCTGCAAACTGTAAAGGAAATGGCACGTAGCTGTTATTTCCAAAGGTGTTACGACACCAGAAAATGAACTAAAGGAAAAAGGGTGTCCTTACCTTTTTAAGATTTGTTCTCACAATTCTCTCCAAAATTAGAACACGCCATTGTTACAAGGAAACGCATGTGGGATGAGAAGTGAGCGTTGTTAAATTGTGGCGCCAGCTTCCACTTTATTTTTGTTTCGCTTGATGGGAAAACCCTGGATGCAACTAACAAATTATGCCCCTCTCTGTCAACGACGACGATGGTTAAACGCGAAGATTTCCCGTGAAGAATTCTTGGTTGTCGCGGAGTTTGAACTTTGAGTCGCAGGCGGTTTCGATTTTGACTATTTGAGCTTTCATTTCGACTGGCACCCAGTTTGGAATTTTGATCACAGCGGCTTTGAACTTTTCCCTTGCCATTCGGTTTTGCACGGAGAAAGCTTCGCGTTCAACCATCGTCGTCGTTAGACGTAGGGATGCATAATTTTCCCGTCTAATCGTGCACGTCCAAGCATCCCTCTCCAAATCCAAGCTGTTTCCTCGGTGTCGGAATGGCGCAATCGCATAGGCTTCGGCTTCATAACGCCACCCAGGTGCGATTCCGAAGAAAGAAAGCGTTTTGTTCACCCTTGAGCATCATCGACGTCAGAGAAAGTTGGCTGTCCAGCAGCGCGTTTAAACGTCGTTCGGCCAGCCTAAATAAAGTTTGTTCAATCCAATCCAATCCAATCCAATTCAATCTAATCGACAAGACATACGCCATCAGTTAAGCATAGAAAGCTTCACTTTAATAAACTTAACCACGATAGCTCCATCTGTTTTTTGATCCTGTAAACATGGTGTTGAAAGTTTAGTATCTGTTAGTTGGTTGCAAGCCCGTACGTGCAGTTGGATAGATGAACAAAAAGGGGGAGTGAGCAACTTTTTGTAATACACGGAAGGTGAGAGCCATTGGAGAGGTCTCAGATCCGGTTTTTCTTATTATTGCCGCTGGCATAGTGGGTGTGTGAGACCAAAGGGGTAGCAGTATTGTTTGTCAACACCCTCACAACCATTCCAGCATCGTTCATTTTTCCAGGTGCAAGCTGGCACCATACAGTTAGTTTTCTCTTTGCGACCATTTCCGAGCACTGTTTTCGTTAATCTAAAAACTGTTACGACGAAAGAGTAGTAATTCGTCGCACTCTGTTTGAACGTTGTTTCGTCCATGATTGTTTAATTAACTAGAGCTTCAAAAGCTGTTTTAAGGCTTCCATATTGCGTGGTTCCTGTCGATTTCCCGGCGAATCTTATTGTTCTCCCGACAACTTCAGATTTTGTTGAAGCGTTCTCGTCGGTTTCAGAATTATAAAAAAATATTCTATCATTAAAAATTTATTCGCGAGGGCCCTGCCTGCGCTCAGGCTGAAAATCAAAAATGCGTCTTCAATGATGATGATGATGATGATGATGATGATGATGATGATCAAAATGCTGATATATTCTGCAAAGTGATAGTCTGTATCTTTATGACTTTTGATTCTCTGTTTGATCCTCTCATATACTTACCTGCCTACCCTTATCACCTCTCGCGCTGGCCGCAATTATGAACGCTGCTCACATCAATCAAAAATCAAAGCTTTGTTAAACTTTCTCCACCATAATAAACAATCACAACTCGCCAAGAGGCGCCTAGAGTCTTTATGGGCAACGCAAGAGATTTGGAATACGCGTTTCTTTTGGTTGAAAAATAAAAATCAATTGCTCTAGGTTTAAAGAAACGCTAACTCCCTGATGTCAAGCAGTATTTTTACACCTGTTTAATTTCACCAAGGCCTAATACGGTTATATTCAGTCTCACGCGTGTTTCAGATAATACGAGCCAAAAGGGAAAGAACATAACGCGTGTTCAGCAAAGCAGAAAAGGAAACCTTGAACGAATGACACTTACGGCAGCTCCCGTGACGACGTGTATGGGAGCTTTCGGGTTATAGTAGGGATTGTTTCCGCTCCCATAATAAACCTGCAAAGACGAAACATCGGTATTGTCGCTTCGATGCACGGCACTAACATTGTACGTTAGATATGTTTGCTAATACCTGTATGCGTTCAAACTGCTGTCGTTCAAGGGGAAAATAATGAGCACAAGGCAAAGAACCAGTCAAAATATCCGTGTTGCGAGGCAACTTAGTAGCCACGAAGAAATGCTAGGAACATACTGACGCTCCAAAACCCGAGAATAAGTTCGCTAGGGATGCGTACGTGGTGTTTTAAAGGCTTCAGATGCTTTAATCACTGAAAGTAACATCAATATTTTTTTTCTGTCATCAATATCTCCTCTTGCTTTTTCTAAAAAAAAAACTAAGGTGAACCAGGTCGTTTGTTTTTTGAAGAATATCAATCTACGTTCTGCCATGTCTGCTTTTTAATCGAAAGCACAAGAATTGACAATATATGCAGCAACTACTTCATTTGTGATTTGTCACTTGCGCCGAACAGCATCACTAAAATAGCAGTTACGATAACTTCAACTTACTAACACATACTAGCGTATATGATTGGAAGCCAATGCAAAAACAGTAATGACGCTAAAGTTATGGCAGGAAAACAAGCCAGGGGTCATTCATCTTTTCAAGGAGTTGGCGTGTGCAAATAATTTTATGAATATGACAAAACCCACCGCTCATTAACAGTTGCCTTACTCGTCAACAAGGCCTGGGATTTTGAATCTTACCACTGCACCCCTATGAAAGCTTAGATACTACCTATGGGTATACTTTTTTTTTTCTGAAGCCAGGCATACTCACAAATATTGAAAAGGCGACGTTCTTTTGCAATCTGTGAATATATGTTATGTGTTTTATTCACGTTAATTAACTTATATTTAGTTTGTTATGACCCAAAAATTGGTCTTGTTAATCTGGAAAGTTTGCAACAGAGGCGTGTTGTGAGCTCAATTTATTTTCATTTAAATTCTTGGCTAGAGTTAGCATTCTTACGTTGCCCTTGGAACTAACATCGGCTAGTCATATCGCAGTGTTTTGCCTCTCAATGTGTACCTTTTTTGGCGATGAGTAGTGTTCTTCTCATTCATGTTTTCAAGAATGCATGGGCATACGTGTTCAAGAATTCCTGCTAACAATGAGTTTGATAATCATGAATAGAATAATGGTAACAGCCTATATAGCGTGATATTCCGAAAAATTCTACAAATTCACGCATGCTTAAATTCATAATGAATGTCGTTGCCCATGGATCCTAGACAATCTAAACTTTGATTTCTAATTCATTGATGAGTGTGTTGAACTTGCCTCATCCCGTGTTTGTGACTGCCGAGCACAGGAGGATTTGCATACAAAAGCAATTTCTTGTGCAGTTACTCGATGCATTCTAATAACGCTACATATCTTAAACTAATTCAAAATTCGAAACGGATTCCTATCCAGCAGTTTATATCATAAAAACGTAACGTTTGAACTCCGTGTATTTTTTAACGTGAACGCATTCGTTAAACTAATTTCAAGTGCAGCAGAGCCTCCCAGCTCTTCGCACGTAGTTGGGGCAACGTTCAGCATCCGTAGTCCGAAACCAACCTTGCCGTCGTAGACAGGCCACGAGCGCTCGTACGAGTGTTGATGACCGGTAAACAGCAGGTCCACACCATACTTGAAGAACAACTTCTCCAGGCCGTATTTATTGGTCAGCGGGAAACCCTTGCGGGCCTATGTGGAAGGGAAAGTGTATTCTTGTTAAATAAAGGCACTCCTGGAGACACAATTTCGCCTACACGGCCAGATTATGTTCTTGGTGTATTTTTTTGCTTTTAATTTAATGGGTAGAATTTTATTTAAGCGGTCGAACATGTTACGGAGAAAAGATTAGAGGACAACAGTAATCAGAAAAGGAAACATGGTTAAAAAGCAGCATTGTTTAAAGACGGAGTTGTGATGTTTAGCACAGCACATAAATCTTAGGAATCAAATCTTCCCATTAGGTGGAAATGATGTGAGTGCTATATTTAGCCTCATGTGAAGTGCTTAAAATTGTAGAATATCTGCAGCGCCGACAAAATGTGGGCTGTAAATGGCACTCAGTACCTTCCAAATGTGCTTGTAGCCGCAATTAAGCGATACAGAAAGAAAACCAAGTGTTCTTAAACTCCCGGACAATACGTGACAAGAGAAGTACAATAGCACTCATGGGCGCGAATTCGCAATGCGCGTAATAATTCAATGCGCCTAGGAAAACAGTAAGTGCCGGGGGGGGGGGGGGGAAGTATGTTGCGGCAGCAGGCAAGTAACGACGCACGTGTAAAAAAATAAAACATAACTTGGCATGGTGTTTATTCATGTTCACGTTCAGGCAAACAGAGTGCACTGGAAGAGGGCGCCTGAGAAACAAACAAACAAACAAAGAAGAAACCCGAAGGAGGCAAGTGCCCTGGGTTTTATGGCCGTACTCGTAAATGGTGGACGCACCTAACTTAAACTGGCGTGAGTTGCGGGCAACGCATTTCCAATATCTTTTTTCGCGAACATTATTTAAAAAGAAGATTCTAAAGCCAAACGTAAAGAAAATACTACGGTAATGTTAAGTACTCCATGTGTATAAAAGACCGCCGACCAGTCTTCATTACGTTGGGAGCAAGAATGCCACTAAGGAGGCGCAACCCCAACCTCTTGTTTATTTTTTTTTTCATTTTTATGCGTTGCGAAAGAATAAACACGCAAAATAAGGGCAGCATTGAAACTAACGTAATCGCATAGGCGTGCGAGGAAATTGAGATGAGGTGTGCAAAACTTACAATGCTTGTGTCTGAATTGCAGTCTCTGAATCCAAGGTTGCTACAGTACATCGGCCTGTGCGATATTGTGATGATCCACGGCCTTTTGGCTCGGTTTTCCGGCAGGTTTGCTTCCTAAATGAGTGAATAGAAAACAGCTGTATGGTAATTACGTTCGCGGAAGCCTATTTATTTAAACTCTAGGAGCGCAGGCAGGTGAGAAGTGGGAGGCAGTTTGTCTGTCAATGAGATCTAATCGAAATTAAATTTACGTGGAAACAGCCCACATTTTCGCTCGCTCGAACTCTTAAATATTATCCTATTGTTTTAGATGCGGAGCATCTCATGCTCGGGGCTGTGTCCCTCCCTCCCTTGTCGCCAGCCGTCCGCACTCTACTGCGCATGCGCGTCTCTTCAGCCACGTCAGCGTTTTGGCTTACGTCAGCGCAGTCCACTATAAAAAGAAATAGTTAGGAGGCGCCCGGTTTCGATCCCACGACTCTCTGGCCGCAACGGGAGGTACGTGGCGCTCTTCCCACTGCGCTACAAACCGAGACGGGAGCATGCGCTACGAACGCGCCTTATGTCCTTCACTCATTCAAACTACGTCAAGAAGCTACTGATACAACGAAGGCACGCGAAGCTGAACGTCAACGGAAACGACGAACTGAAAACTAATGGGAACTTCAGTCGACCCCATGGCTGCTTCGCATACTACTTAGGGTTGGTGTAATTTTTTGGGTATGGTGTACAATAGAAGACAGTTGGTCCACCACAAAATGCTGAAAACTAAATTAAACAAAGTTTATACATTACAGTGGTTCACCAAAATAGAGCCGCATTGATTGGGGTAAAAAAGAAACAATTTTATTTATAAAAACAACGAGGATTGAAAGATATGCTTGCGTTTCTGCACTGCAGTGGGTCTTGAAAATGAAATTGTTTTTCTGGAATGACGGCAGAAAGATTGGATTGTGATATCCCTTCAAAGCTTCGCCGTAGAATGCAGTTTGAAATCCCAGAGCATCTGCAGAGGGGCGGGGGGGGGGGGGGGGTATCTAGTTGTTGCTTGTTTCTATATTGAGTGGTCAATCATCACACATCTGGCGCCTGGTGGTCTCGTCATCATGAGACTGGCCGTGGCATGGTACAAAACTCGGTAGGAGAAGCCTGAACTCTGCTACTAACTTCTCCCGTCAATGAGGACAAATTTAGGGCAGGGGACCGTATATTGGCCTTGAATAACCGTGCGGTGGCCTTAAAGTTGCCTTTTAGGACCTCGACAATTGTTCTTTAATACAGACGCCTCACCGTTTCATCACATTTCTTAGTGTTAACAAATTTTATCACCTTTAAGAAAGTATTTTGGTGGCGTTGAACTCACCATCGTGTGGGCCCCCAGCCGCTCAGGGAACAAGGCAGCGCGCACTGCCACCCACGAAATTCAAACACGAAAATCCTCAACTTCTAGACAATCGCGGGTTCGATTCCCGGCCGCGGCGGCCGCTTTTCCGATAAAGGCTGTGGGCATTTGTCCTATCCTTATTACTTGTTATTAAGGAATAGAATAACAGAATAAACGCGCCGTCGTTATTCTCACTGCTCTCGCGCAGCACCGAACTGCCCTGCCGATAGACTCTGCCCACAACGGGTTCGAGAGCGAGCCACGACTCTCGCCGCGAGTGTACGTTGTCAGTCACTTCACATGGAAGTGATACATTTCATAGTACAGGGGTTTATTACGCGGACAACCACGATACTAACACTACACTGCACTACGCACCTAGCCCCTGGGGCATACACCCGTCAGCGTGTGCCCAGCCCGTAGTCGGGCAGCAGTTAGCGTCCGCCCGGCCGCAACGCTCGTAGACGTAGGAGAAGGGGGCTCTCTGTGGCCGCTACACATTTCAAGCCACTGGACTCGACCGGGCGGCATCGGCGCTCATCCGCTGACCTCAGACGGCGCAAGCCGTCACATCGCCGACGCGGGGGCAACCCACCAATGAGTGGAATATGCCCGCGGAGACTCGCCTGACATCCTAGATAAACGCACTGACGCAAATCAAGGCATGCACAAATCGACACGGTGGGTGCCGTGACCCACGGAAGTGGGAAACAACGGCCAATGCAAGAAAGGGCCAAAAGTGGCCGAAAGGCATTTGCGTACCGTGCGATCGCTGCGCGTCCCAAGGGTGGTCTCCCCGGGACTCTCCAGCGCGCATCCCCCGTCGCCTCGTAGGGAGAGGAGGGAGGCGCTCACCCCACCAAGGAGGAAGACGTCGCTAGCGCCTCCTCATCCCGATTTGGGGGGCTTGGCCCCCACAAGGCGAAAAGCAAAAACGCCCGTGTGTACGAGATTTCGGCGCGTGTTAAAGATCCCCATGTTGTCCAAATTAGTCCGGAGCCCTCCACTACGGCGCGCCTCATCGCCTGCGTTGCGTCGGCGCGTTAAACCCCACAATAAATCAATCAATTAAAATTTCTAGACAAGACACCCCACCGGCATGAAACCCATAACGCGTAATCTAGCGCCCGTCGAGCCCTCTTACAACTCTATACCCCCACACTTCACACATAGAAAAACATATCGTCCTCCGCACTACTCACCCTCAAATTACCAACATACACACTCCAAAGACTGCAAACAGAAACATTTTGCTATCATACAGTCCCCTCGAAAATCTCGCTATCCTTCTTATCACCCGACCGTACACACTGAAAATCACCCCTTACGCCGCATTATCTTATTTGTTCCCACCCGCATTACCTCAACCGCCTATCAGCCCCTCCCTTGAGCAGTAAGAGTCTGCGCTGGAAAGGTCAGCACCGGAACTTCAAGAAGCCCTGGTGCAACGAGCCTTGAATTCGGCGCACGCACGCAACGTCCTGGACATGAGAGGTTGACCACATCTCCGTCTCAATACCCTGTTGCTCAAAAAGACCTTAATTCCTTCTTGTTTAATGAAAAATGAAAAAAGGGCGCCAAAGGTGCTCTCGTAATTTCGTAATACTCTCTGCCTGAATGGATTCTTGATAGTCGTGTTTGCTTTATTGAAGTAGGTAAGAAAGTACGATGATGCGAAAAATGTCGAAAACCTTATGCACCTGTTTTATCACGTGTGAAGATACTCGGGGATTAAAACAAAATGTCAAAAGTCTACGCCAAACCAAATTTATCACTCTTATGATTTTACCACATAAGGCGTTAGGCTGACCAAGAAGTTCGTTGCTAAACCCTGTAGTATAGTTCCATTCTTAAGTTAAATCTGTATGCGTCGACAGCGTAGAGGGTAATATAAGGGGGTATGTGCTCTGAAGGGGACTTCGTCTTGAGGCGAGAGCATTGAACTCTGCGAAGCCATGCTTCGAGTCCGTCTTGAAGTAACGACGCGCTACCAAATTTCTCACAGAACGATGACATAGAGAGAGAGAGAGGGAGAGAGGGAGAGAGAGAGAGAGAGAGAGAGAGAGAGAGAGAGAGAGAGAGAGAGAGAGAGAGAGAGAGAGAGAGAGAGAGAGAGAGAGAGAGAGAGAGTGCTTATTAGTGACGGCAACGTTAGCCGTACTATTGCGGCTAGCTTGCAACGCAAGGAGAGAAGATAAAAATTGTAAAAAATAAAAATGAAAAGATGTCGCATGACGCGCCCAAGATGTTCAGGCACATACACAGAGCCTGGCAATAAAGGTCCTCTCAAAACTCCGCCGAGACCTGAAAGAGCTGTGCAGCCCGTGCATCTTTGCTTGGATCTGACCAAGGACGGAAAACGGGTGGTCTAAGGGCCCCATGAACTTTGATCACACACAGATGACGGCCGAAGGATGACAAGCCAACCAGAATTTTTTTTAAAACAGGCGCATAGGTGTAGCCATTATTCAGTAGTCTTTGTCAGGTAAATTTATCCGCAGTCAGAAAACACTTCGGTATTTCTTACTTCGATTTTACTGTGTGTGCATGAGTAAGTGAGAGCGATAAAAGAGCACGTACCTGCAAATCTTTCTCCAGCCAGTAGTACTGCTGTGGAACCTGACGCCAACCGTAGTTGAGGAAGAAGTAGAACTCTGTGGAATAGCTTATAATATGCGCCGGCCCGATGTCGAAGCTGCGAAAAGAAGGATGCTTCAGTCGCGATACCAGAATAAAGACAGCGTGTAGATGAAAACTATACTGCACGTCTCAAGGATACGCATAAAAAAGAACGTATACGAAAATATTTGCAACGGGAATGTTCAATGCTTTGCAAACCTGTACTTAAAGGTGTATGTTTTTTTTTTTAATTTGTTATTTCTTATGCAGTCAGCCAAAATATTGAGCAGTTACACGGGTGCATCCGCTGGGGTGAATCTGGGGCTACGGCGCTGCGCTGTTGAGCCCGAGGACGAGTGCTCGTCCCGGGTGTGGTGATCGTTTTTTTTTGTTAGTTGAAAAAATTGAAAAGCCTGGGGTGTCAAGATTTCGGGGCACTTTGGAGATCTTGAAGTGGTCTCTATTGGTCCACAAGATTGCATTAATGCCCGCATCACAACCCAATTGCACGTCCGGCACGAATAAATGCCAAAAAGTGAGTTTTAATAATTACACAAATTATGTAATCCGTAAGAATTCATCTGCTTTTATTTGCAAGATATCCATATGTATACATCAATAGAAATCAATCAGTGTATAACTCAAGCGATCAAGTCAAGAAATCAATCAACCATTACACCAGTGTATCGAAAATACGTATCAGCTAGATGCTTGAAGACTGGCGTTCGTGCAGGAAAAAACAACAAGAAATGCTTCCTTAAATCTAGTGAGCCAACCAGTGTTGCGGAATGGGCATCGCCATTCCATTCCAATTCCATTCCGAGGAATTATAATTTGTCGTGATTCCATTCCTTTCAATTGACATATGCTGTTCAATGACATATGTTAACCCACTCCCACTCCTGGAATGGATGGGAAGCTCAATTCCATTCCTTTAATTCCGCATTGTAAAAATTCCCTCAGGTGCTTTATAGAGTTGCCGAGAAACGCAACGTGTACCTTCGTTATCGTACGGGTTTAAAACTGCAAAAGTAAGCAAAATGTGCCACTTATCACCCAAGTTTTCAGGTGTTACAGGTTGTTTACATATATCGTTCAGAAAAACATTCCAACGCAAAAAATTACCGTCCTGTCCTATCGAAACTAGAAAGAAGCGCGAAAGCTAAAAGTGCGTCCAGCTTTCACTGAAAGTGCTTCTAACCGATCGTCAAACCTTCAAGCACCCAAATCGCAAGCGACGAACGAACCCATGAGACAATTTTTCGCAAGTAAACACAACTACGAGCGATCTAAATGTAGTACAAAGTTACGTGGTTTATGAGATAAAGGTAAAGGTTCATTATTGTACTTCTTTTTCATGATCGAAGCGTGTGTTGTCTCATTTAGACCCGTTCGTTTTTTTGCGATTTTTAAGTAAGCGTTTTGACGCAATGGAAGTCCAGTTTCAGAGAGACAGAGAAAAAGAGAGACTTCATTTGCGGTCCCCGGGTTTACGCACGCGCCGTGTGTAGAGACCTTATCAGAGCTTTTCGTTCGAGCAACCGGTATAAAGGGTAATGTAATAAATTTTTTAGAGAATGTACTCGGTCCTACTAAGAAAGCATTCGCTTTAAAAAGGTTCAGTGTCGCACTGCCCCTTTTAAATGCAGAGCATTTTAGTAACTCACGATGTCACCCACGTTGGCGTCCGTAGTCCGCATCACTCCAAAGAAGAAATAATATAAAGCGTCCGTAGTCCGCATCACTCCAAAGAAGAAATAATATAAAGAAACAATACCTTCCGGCGCCAGGTTTCGATCCCACGACTCTGCGGGCGGAACGCAAGGTACACGGCACTTTACCGACTGCTCCACGGAGCCAACACAGAATGGAAGGTTACGCACGCGCCTTATATCCTTGACTCATTCAACCGTCGGCCACAGGTGTGCCCTCTCCCCCGCGTCCTCCTTGCCTTCTCTCTGCTCGCAACACCCTCTCTCGCCGCGTTCGGTTCGCGTTCATGTGGTGGCGCGATTTCGGCGCTATAACACTCTCTCGCGAAGGGCATTGGATTGGATTTGATTGGATTGGATTGGATTGGATTAGATTGGATTGGATTAGATTGGATTGGCTTGGCTTGGATTTGGATTGGGTTGGATTAAAGTGGATTGTGTTGGATTGTGTTGCGTCATAGCCGCGCCACGTTGCGTCGTAGCCTCTCCACGTTGCGTAATAGCCGCGGCAGGGGGTTCACGGCACGTTTCACGTTTCACCATCGACTTCATCGACAATGTCTACGCTGGAAGACAACAATTACAACAACAACAACCAATACGTAATCCATAAGACTTGCAGGCACGCCCCCCGCGGAAATGCTCTGCATTTGATCGTGCCCCTCGCGAGGGGGATGTTTTTTGCATAATAAGTAACGGATCGAGTGTATATTACAGTATTTGCATGTTAGTAGGTTTTAACGGTTTGTTATTGAGCGATGCGAGATGAAACAGGTATTACGCTCTTACGTTGATGTAGGCTTTTTCCGTTTCATTGCGCAGTCCGTCGCATGCTATCTTGCTATATGCTTTGCGTACCGTCGTACCAACGCCATTAGTATGCTGTGGATGACTAAGAGACATGTTGCGCGGAGCTTGCTCACATGTACACGTATTCTAAATGCTTACTTGAATGATTTCAAGTTAATATACAGCATCGAGCACTACACTAGTACTACTGTACCAATGCGAGAGAAGGGAGGGCAGCGGCACAGAACACCTTTAACAATTTTAATGCGTAGCGTTCTTTGCCGAGTACTCCTACATCAGAGCCGTGTAACATTCTGCATTTCCACAAAAGTGCAGATATCGCGAAAGATCCACCTGTAATCGCTGTAATGGCGTAAATGGATATAACTGGTCGCACAGAAATTCGAAAAACTAAAAGAAAGAGAAATATTAAAAAAATTACGGAAAATGGCGAAAGGTGTAACGCCCTCATTTCCACAAAAATGCAGATTTCGTAAAAGCTTCAAATGTATTCGTCGTAATGACCTAAATGGAGATGATTGGCAGGACGAAATTTTGAGAAACCAAAATATAAGAAATATATTGAAAAAATACGGACAATGTCAAATGGTATACCGCATGCTGTTTCCACAGTAATGCATCATTCGCGAAAGTTCCACCTGCAATCGTTGTAATAGCGTAAATAGACATAATTGTTCGAACGAAATTTTGAAAAAAAAATAATAAAAAAATGAAGACAAATATAAAATAATTAGGGAAAATGATGAACCATGTAACGCCCTGCATTTCCAAAATAATGCAGATTTCGGAAAAGTCCCAAATGTAATCGTTGTAATAGCGCAAATGAAGATAATTGGTGGGACAGCATTTTAAAAAAAATGTGGCTGAACAAAACCCACACTCACGACAGGCGGCGTAAGAATGCTACCCATTAGTAGATAAGTCTCTGGATTATCTACTCGTTGTTTCATGCTTCATGAGCGAACGCTTTATGTTGCTAGCTCCAAGACTTCGCAGCATCATCTTGCGGTGAGAAACACCGCGGCTTCGCATGCGCGCCGTTCGTATCCCCTCTGCTTCTCCACGCTATTCCCCACTTGCTGGCCTGGCTGCACGGCGCTTGCCAGTGTGAGAGACGCCGGTCTATCATCGGCGCCACGGACAGTTGTACAGAGAAGCTATGCCTCAATATTGCATATTTAATTATTTCCTCCCTCCCTCCGTACCCGCAGCCTGCCGAAGCTTGAAGAGCCGACCCAACAGCACCACCGCACAGACGTGCTTGCGCAGGTCGAAGTTCACTTTGACACACGCTGCGGCAGGTTGCGCGTATTCAGTCACTCGAGATAGCGGGTATGCGTTCTCGTTTTCGTCACCTTTGAGATATACCGACGCAGTCGTCGCCACAGAGTAATTAAGTAGCTGGAAGGCGCCAGCACTGGTGACACCGTCGTCTAAAAAATCCCCATTCCATTCCCATTCTATTCCGGGCAAAAGGCCCCTAATTCCATTCCCATTCCATTCCTCCAAGTGTTGTCGTTATTCCATTCCCATTCCATTCCGGACTCTACAAAAGGTGGAATGAATCCGGAATCATTCCAATTCCGGATGGCAACTCCGCAACACTGGAGCCAACCTTCGAGTTGAATGAGGGGTCTTTGTCGGAGAGGGTGAGAGAAAAAAAATGTGGTTGATTCCTCTTTCATAGGAATAGGTAAAACACGAAAGCTAAATGTGCCTTCAAAGGAGCATTTAAATGCTGATTGTGAATATATATCAACTTGCACATCGCTAATTATATTACGTTGGTGTGGAACGGTTAGACGCATCAACGTTAGACACTGGATTGCACGCGCTTGAACATTGCGTAAATTCGACTGAAACCACAGCCCTTGGAAAACCGTGCGAACGAAACCGAACCGAAACCGAAAGCAGTAAGTGGAAGATGGTGCCTCAATTCACCCGCGTCCCGCGTAGACGAAGACGGTGGCATCGAGGCGCCAACTGTCGGCGCTCATTAGTGTCATGATGAACTACTTCGCGTCGCCTGTCCTAGACGTCAGCACCGTCTGAATGAACAAGGTAGTGGGAAAGATATAAGGCGCGTTCGTAGACCAACTTGCGCTTTGAAACATAGCGCACTTGGCAGAGCGATATATGTACCTCCCGTTGCGGCGCGAGAGTTCGTGGCTCGAATCCTGGCGGAGACGCGTCAATGGAACTTTTCCTGGCGATGTCATTTCCGTGACGGATATGACGCCGGTAAGATCTTGGTGTACCCGGGCATAAAACACTTTAGGGTTAAAAAGAGAGAAATAAACTTCTTACTTAACTGGCCCGGTTAGTCAGACTAGCCGCCTGACTTGCTACGACATACACGATAAGTTTCTTTACAAACATAAACATACAAACAGAAACACACTTGAAACGTGCACAAGCCGTCAGGCAAACAAATCGAACGCCGGAGGATTTACAGTGTTATGTCGTGTTCAGTATCCCGAAGAAGTGTTAATACCACCATTGTATGTTCAATAGTTTAGATTACGGAACCAGCATCTACGCTACTGAGAACAATTGCAGCGTACACGTTTTTTGCACGCTTTGCTTTCAGTTAGAGATTTGATTGATTGATTGTAAGGTTTAACGCGCCGACGCAACGCAGGCGACGAGGGCCGCCGTAGTGGAGGGCTCCGGATTAATTTCGACCACCTGGGGATCTGTAACGTGCGCCGAAATCTCGTACACACGGGATGATGATGATGATGATGATGAGGAAGTGGTTGTTGGGGGGGGGGGGAGGGGGGACAGAGGCCGGTAACTGTCTGGCGTTACGCCGACACCTCAACCGGCCGGTACACACGGGCGTTTTGGCTTTTCACCTCCATCAAAAAAGCGGCCGCCGCGGTTGGGAATCGAACCCGCGTCCTCGTGCTCCGCAGCACAACGCCTTTGCCACTGAGCCACCGCGGCGGGTCAGCTAGAGATTTGCTTTTGATGTTATTGAACCACACTTTGTGGTTTCATTTGTTATTATTGTGTACCGTAGAGCTCCGAGAGAACGCACTCTCCCGAAACATCGTCCATCCCCTTTGAGAGTGAAATACTCAATTTACTAAAGAACCCCAAAGCTCGCCCACCCCTAAAATCCATGGCTTTAGCACCGATGAGTAAACAAATTTAGCGAGAA
This sequence comes from Haemaphysalis longicornis, assembly GCF_048455015.1. Taxonomy (NCBI): domain Eukaryota; kingdom Metazoa; phylum Arthropoda; class Arachnida; order Ixodida; family Ixodidae; genus Haemaphysalis; species Haemaphysalis longicornis. The sequence continues at coordinate 759,403 of NW_027526384.1, forward strand.
TCATGTGTTTATTTGCTGATTCGGTTAATTATTTAACCCAAAATTTCACCCATCTCCTATTTTTTCTATATCTCCACAGTTTTCGTTGGTGGTGCGGCCACTTTCTTGTAGTTTTCCGAACTTGACGGGAAAGTTTGCCCATCCCGTATTTTTCAGTTAATACTAGTCTACTTTGGGTGGGCGTTCCTTCGGATCTGTACAATAGTTAGGTGAATGCTTGCTTTTGCACATCATATTCCTTACGGGACAGCCTCCTAAGCTCATATTGGTTGCCATCTTGAGCTCATACGTGACCTTTTCTTGAATAAACTGAATAAATGCTATGCCATTTTGAGACACTCTGTGATGGTGACAATTTGAAATGCTCGATATTTCATGTTAGGACTCGAATAATAGTGGCGCCAAATTCTATTGAAAATTCGACGGCCTACTCAAAGCTCTCGTGTTATTTTGTTTTCGCCGCATTGTCATACAGCTTAAGTGGGCAAGACTGGAAATTGCAATACAACGCGAATAGGTGGACGGGGAATTTTGTTCCACATCATTTTGTTCTACCAGCCCGATGGAGAGCGCGATGGCGAGCGTGGAGAGCAATAAACTGCCAGTGACTTTATTTTCGTTTTGTATTGTATAATATTTATTCTATTTATTTACTTATTTTTGTGCCTTTTGTGTACCCTGGACAGGTGTTGAAGATATCGAAGCAGAATTTTGGGGCAAATTTATAGTTGTGTTAGTTGCCAGTTTGCAGCAGTTTTGCCTTTTTTGCGGTATTCTTGATACAAAGATGTCTTAGGTTCTGCGAGTAAGGAACAAAATGCTTGAATGTTGGACGTTCAAACCTGTATGAACGTTATTCAGGCCCCTCATTGTTTGAATTGAGTGCACTTAGGACACTCCACTGAACGCTCTTTTTTAATGACCTCTGCATGCTTCAATTGAAATAAGAGGCGGTAAGCCTCCAGGCCCTTTGTTTTCTTTTAGATGCAAAGCATCTCATGCTCGGGGCTGTGTCCCCCCCTCCCTTGTTGTCGTTGTTGTCCGCCGCCGCACTCTACTGCACATGCGTGTCTCTTCAGCCCCGTCAGCGTTTGGCCTCACGTCAGCGCAGTCCACTCTAAATAAAAGAAATAGTTCGGCGGCGCCCGGTTTCGATCCCACGACTCTCTGGCCGCAACGGGAGGTACGTGGCGCTCTTCCCACTGCACTACAAAGCGAGAACGGAGCAAGTGCTACGAACGCGCCTTATGTCCTTGACTCATTCAAACTACGTCAAGAAGCTACTGATACAACGAAGGCACGCGAAGCTGAACGCCAACGGAAACGACGAACTGAAAACTTTAGAGGAGGATGTTGAATTTGCCGTGGGAAAGCTGTGGGTGGAAGCGCCACGCGCCTTGCAGCTCAACCAGAGAAGAGGACGAAGAGGTCGGGCAGCGGGGTAGGAGGGTGATCACGCAATAAAGAAGGACGAGAACCAGGAGGTTTTCGATCAGGTAACGCGGATGTCGGTCTCTTCACTGTCTCTACATTTCTCTGTCTCTACATGGGGGTTCACACTACGTTCCCATTTGTGCTCCGATAAATGAAACAACATAACGGCAACACGACGGAACGTACATGGACCCCCCTTGATGTTTAGCATCCTCCTCATGGTTCCCCACGGGAAGATGGTGTAATTTTTTTATTGTCGTTTCAGGAACTGAAGAAATCTGACTCCTGCGCAAAGCTGAATGCAGCACCTTGAATATCAAACACTATTGAAAATACCTTTTATCTGTAAATTGCACAAAGAGAAGGCCCGAGTCGTTATTTTTAGAGAGAACTAAGCATTGAGTGTTTTAAGTATCTTCTTTGAAATCCTTCTCTTGAGTAATCTTAAATCCTACTGCACACACACACAATTTTACCATTGACCTGCACATAGATATTTCCCTCATAGCATTTTAACACAAAATTTTTTTCCGTGATCCCACGCCATAACCACGCCAGGGAGGAGCACACGCAGGGAATTGCGTACTAAAAGAGGGAAACAGCAGTTGGGAAGCAGGGTTTTAGTCGGCCTTCCAAAAATTAGGAGTGGCTTAGCTTGGCTATGCCACGATATACGCAGCGTGAGCTAAGGTTCAGCTGGTTATTCTAAGGTTTCCTGGTTGTCTAGGATTAGCTGATTACCATGCTTACTGCTGCTAAAACGATTTCTAATCGAATCGAATCGAATCGAATCCAATCCTATCCAATTTAATCTAATCCGATCTAATATAATCCAATCCAATCCAATCCAGTCGCGGCGGCAACGGCTCCGGCGCACCAGCTGTGCGCCGCAAGACGTCACTGCTCCTCGCGCTTGCGCAGCACGGCTCTCCAGGAGCCACGCGAAACTGCTCCACCTCGGCCAGTGTAGCTCATGCTGCAAAAAGTACGAAGAGGCGCAACGCCGTTGGAGGGTACGCCACTGCCGCCCGCACACACGAGCCGCCTATAAGGTTAAGGCACCGCCTGGGACAAACAGGACGCTTTTGGCGACGATGAGCGAGCGTAACAAGCTCCGGAGGGTGCTGTTCAGGAGGTTGGTCGAGTGGGCACCATCACGGCTGCAAAGTTCAACAGAAAGTTCGATAGCAGGGGAACAGAGGGTCCAACTATGGTTTCGCTTTCACGTTCTTAGAACGTCCTGAGCATACACCGCATTTTTTTCCTTTTATTGTGTATCTTAAAAGCAAAGACCCTTAAGTTACGGGGGTACTTATAACTTCTTTAAGACTGTGAAGGCGGAAGCCTACTTGGACCATGCGGTTGATCTGCTGTTGGACTTTCTACTAAACTTTGCTGCGCCCGCGCTTTTCTCCACTTAACGAGCTTGTTCTGCTCGCTCGGCACCACCAGGAGCCACCTGTACGTCCCCGTTGGTACCTTCATATCTCAAGACGGCTGGTATTGCACTTGGCGCCCTAGCATCCTGTGGTGTTCCTGTTTCTTTTTCCCGGCGTGCGCTGCGTCACCCCTTCTCAGAGCCACCTACGACCCTTTAAAACACTGCGGTTTCACTCTCCCTGTGCGCGATACCCGGCTGGCGTCTCGCGCTGATGTTTTCTGTGCGATTCTCTGTACCTCAGCACAATTTTGTGTACCTTACGCGATTCATGAAAACAGATATTAAAGGCTTAAAGGAGTAGGGACACGAAATTTCAAAGCTGAGATAACAATGTAAAATGCTTCCTTTTTATCAGGAGATATCTCTCAGCAAGTTTCAACAGTAGCCGTTCAGTTTAATATATTTTAAATCCATTTTAATCTCTGCCCGCACGATAAAGCCCAGAGCGGGCCAGCATGACATCATCTGCTACTTGCCCCAAACTGCCGACGTCAGGGCTCCCGTGACGTAGCTGACCCGCTGCCTGCGGTTGGCGCGCGCGGCTACACCGTATGTACACGTCATGGTTTTTGGACTGACGTCATGCTGCCCGGGCGCGCGGGCATTCAGACCGGCAGCGGTGCGACATGAGTAATGACGTCAGGTGCTACCGCGCCTGTCATGGCGGCCGCTCGGCGTTCGTTTTGTCGAAACCGAAACTAACACGAATAAACGATGCCGTAAATGATTGTTTACGCTGCGATCGACCGGCTAATGTGCGATTGTATGATTAGTGGGCTAATATGCACCCATCGAAGCGAAAAAAACATAACACAAAAATTTAGTGTCAGTACTCCTTGAACCTTAAAAATGACACTGGAAAGAATTTACCCAGCTTTTTAGAAATACCCCAACACGTTGCAGTCCACTTACAGATATCTATAATTGTAAATCTGTATTCAAAATATGCTTTTCGGTTGGGAATTCGGGGCGTGCATTTAAGTTTTATTAAGCCTTAACATTAACTTCAGTCCTAACACAGCCGACTGAAAATAGACAGGAATTAAGTAGCACTTTATCAAAGTTTATATGCGAAGGGACTCTCACCTGTAAAAGAAGTTGTTCACATTTCCCGATTTGTCCATCATCGTAAAACGACTGTTGTAGTTTGAGAAGTTGCTGCGGGACGAGCACAGAATTTCGGTTATAAAAACGAAACACAGACACCCAAATAAAATGTAATAGCTTGCTTCGATCAAATGTATATTAGCCACTTAAATCCTTAGCCGTTAGGCATCAGGTTTTTCGTTTAGTCTGGTGACCGCCAAGTTGTTGGTAGTTGCTAATAAATTGCGGTCCTATCTCTGTGCAGTTACGTCTTGAAAAGAACAAAAAGCCTCTCAGTGATGCTGTTTGACGTTGTGGGGTAAAGACACTCTCTATGACATCATTTCATAGATCTACATTCGCTATGCTGGATTGTCTACGTAGAGCACTAACATTATACTATTCAGGTTAGATGGTGACATCAAATTGACGTGGTTTAATCCACATGAAGTGTCTCATCACTGTCAACTTTATGAAACTGGGTTGCTAGTGCTCTTTGTGGCTGCTCAGTATTACGAACGGAATCTCACTGCTTTATATCATGCTGGTAGCATTTTGTTCTTGCCAGCGGAACCCGAAAAGCTCCTTCATTATCGGTTATGGGTTACAGCGCTAGTGTACCAGCGAGTAATTGGTTGTGACATTTACGCTAAACAAAAGTAGTTGGGATGACATTGTTTAGTATGAACGGCTCTTGCGAGCGTCATGGTTGTTGTGTGGCGCTAATATAGCCCTAAAACTTTGGGCAGCCTTACTGTACCTTCTTGTATACTTACTATTTTTCCTCGTGATTTCCCACAGCTGTCATGTAGGGAACGTAGGCAGCGATGGTTTCAATCTGACGCATGAAAATGTCTCCTACTTTCCCATCTTTCTGTTGAAAACACATTCGCGCATCACAAACTGTACGCCACTACCCTTAGGTTTCTCAGTAACGCATCTTCGAACATAATTTTTCGTTGCTCAGGAAATCCACTTATTCCAATATACAACTAAAGAAACGTTCCGAACAATTAAAAGATTGTGGGACGGCCAAATACGCAAGCAATAAAATATCAGGAAGTAAATGCCATAAAAATAAATAAAAATGCATTTCTTTTTTCATAATAAAAGATGGGCGAAGATTTAAAGAGGGAGTACACTTGTAATACAGGTTTATAAAGAAGCGTGTTTCGCGATCATTGCGAGTTGAGAACCGCCTCTTTAAAAAAATTGGCCGCGTATATGCTACTTTCGTAGCAAATGTCGACAAATTCCGATAGTCTTTATCGTCTTTTGCCAAGTAAATGCCTCCCTTTGCTTTCCCACTCACCTCTCATGTTGTTCATCTTGCGTCGCCCTCGTAAAGACGCCAAAGGTTTGCTTAAATCATTTTAAATTTACCGCGTTCCACTGCTCCAGGCCGGGTGTCTCGATGCCAACGCTGCCGTACGGCAGAGATGCGCGTGGATCGAGGTCGCCATACTTCAACGTTTATAGAACTGCGCTGCTCCCGTCCACGTGCGTTCTAAGCAGAACATGGAACCTATCTAGTGGAACCTTTCGTAACTGTTGCCGGTTGATTTCTTAAAACGCCGCCAGAAGCTATAGGGGCGCGGGCGACAGCAGGCGACGGTGGAGTAAACTTTTTTCTGCAGTTGATGAAGTATCTAATTTCGCAAAATCAGGCATGTATGATTTTTGATAAAGGAACACTGCAAATATCACTTCTGTATTAATATGTTGTCTTATATTTGCGTAATGTCTTGTTCCTATTCAACATTGTTGACAAGTATGAACATTACATCGGACTTAGACAGGTAGATTTAGCTGTGACTAAATAAGACCATTGCGCAGGCCTTCTTTTACTTTGGCCGGGTGGCTGAATCGAGTTACAGACAGACAGACAGACAGACAGACCGAAATTTCTGGGTTTGAGTAGCCCAAGAAAGTCTATCGTTTTTAAAACACTGAGATTCGACGTAGAGAATGGGCACCCAGAGAGGTCTGCAAAAAATCCTGCACCCCTCTGTGCAACGACGATGATGGTTGAACGCGCAGCTTCCCCGTGGGAGATTTTGTTGTTGTCGTCTGAGTCTGGACTTTGACTCGTCGAGCTTTGACTGTGACTAGAGTCCGAAGTTCGGACTTTTGTTCGCAGCAGCTTTGACTTCAACCCTTCGCCATTGGATTTCGCATGGCTTTGACTTTTACCCTTCACCATTGGATTTCACACTAAGAAAGCTTTGCGTTCAACCTTCGTCGTTATCCTGGGGGGTGCATAATATTTCTGTCGAATTTTGAATGTCCGTGCACCCCTCTCCAAATCCAAACTGCTACAACCATGTCGGAATTGCGGAATCAGATAAGCGTCGGATTCATAACGCGAGGGACCCAGATTTGATTCTGATAACTGAAAGCATTTTTTTCTTGTCTTCACCCACGATCATCGTCATCGTTAGAAGAAGTTGGCTTTGCTGCAGTGCGTTTTGTGGTTCGCACGGACGCCATCAGTGGTACATAGAAAGCTTCGCTTTAAAGCCTGGTAACATCATGGGAGTGTTCACCGATCGATATGTCAGCGCCTTCACAAGGCGTCAAGCGGCGACGTAAACAAGAATGAACGGACACGCAAAGGCACTCTCTGGCGTAACAGTCGTCAGCTAATGCTGTCGTTTTTAGAGCGAGCCCCCTCCCTCGTTTGCGGTTCATAGTTCTATCATTGCTTAGGTAGCTACTGCGCATCGAGCAATAGCAACGCCCTCATTTGCACTAGATAGATTACCCTTATAAGTTAGCCTTATTAGCGTCTACATTCAGTAGCAGCGCGCGGGCAAACGATATGCAACAAAATTTGAAGATCGCGCATGCCGATTGCGCTGTGGTCGCTCTGGCGTTTTAAACATCCCGCGTGGATATTGTCGCAGGGCATGTGCCTTTTAAGGACAACCAGTGGACTGGAGAGAGCTTTTCGCACGATCGTGCAAACTGGCCTGTTTTGCCACTTGACCCCGTAATAAGGCGCTGAGATGAAGATAGGTCGACGCTCGCTGTTGTATAAAATTCTTGATAGACTGCTTATACAAGAATGCTATCAAGACAAATCAAGAAAGAGTATAAAAATCTGTTCGGCTGTTGACTTCTTCGCTAGTAGAATAATTTTTTTTTTATTCTCATTATAGCATGTATAACTCCAGCTTGCGGAGAAGAGCTTTTGTAAGTTTGCCTTCTCAACTGGACAAGACTGCCGCACCATCCAGTCGTTAATCTGTTTTTTTTCTTAATGATGACCATGTTAATCCCGATGTAATTACGTAGCACCCTCAAACAGCCTGAGCGGGAAGTCTACTTTAAATTGCCTGCGGCGTAAAACCAAAGACTGAGCCCTTCGACAAGGACCAAATTCACCTTATCTGGTAGTGACTCGCCTCTTCCAAGATCACTTTTGAATGCTGTTCACGCTAGTTAGGCTCCACATAACAAATATTTACATGTATGTTTATCGAATTAGGTACGCAAGTTACTGTCACGATAAAGACAACAGTTCGTTCTAACTAAACAATGAAACGCGGTTTCCTCCGAGGCATAAAATCACAGCCTGGGAGAAGCGCTGACATGGTGCATGTGAAAGTTACGACAAGGGTTTTGCGCCAGTTCTACACACCATAGTCCGCCATTTTTTTGAAGGAAAAACACTGCAACGTCAGCGTTTGCTTGAAATACTGCAAATGTAAATGTTTTAATAAACTGGCAGTGCTTTTTATATTGGTCAATTGGAGAGTTCTCAAGAGCTTCGTTTTTCTTGCAAAGAATTCGAAGGAAAACTTCCCCGAACAAAAATTATAGAACGGAGCGTGCCATGGTATTTTGCCGATACGGGCGAAGAGGGTTGATTTTTCTCGGCACACCAACATACCATCGTTTTGTTACGAAGAGAGGTTGAAGTGCCTTTTAATGGATGTCGATCCCGCAATGACACTGTGTATAGCCCACGCCTGCGCTGTGATCTTCGACCTCTCCACGTGATACATTTTAATTCAGTCGTGATATAAAGAATGCGGTGGATTAAAGGAATTAATAAGGACACTGCGCATTCATTTGCATGGGTGGCTGCCAGCAAGCAATAACCATTTGTCTTTACAAAGAGACGTGAATTCCGGAAGACAGATGATACGACGGGTTCGATTCACATTTCAGGACCATCCTCTCAAACTCTTTATCTGCGGCGCGTCCGCTTCTCTGTGCAGCTTCTGGCGGCTCTTTACACATTCTCCAGAGCAACTTAATGAAATAGGCACCTTACACTGAAAGGAGCAACTTACCGAGTGCATGTCGTAAGCAAAGTCACCTAAAAGAGACAAAAGGATCGCGTGACGGCATTGTAAAAGTGTTTCATGCAAATGACCCTTAGGAGATAGCTTAAGCGTGCGCTACTTATTCAGTTCGCGCGAGGTTCATCTTGGTGACCCAAATGTCTAGATTGCCATTTGAAAGACTAAAAAACAAAGCAAGTAACCTGCACACCGTATACGCAAAGATATTAACTGTTATTGAGAAAACACGGCCGTTCAACTGGAAAAGGTGATCCATACTCCTTGTGGTATTTGCACTAGAGACAGCTCATTGATAACTTCTCTTCGCGTTGGTCTATAAAGTAAAATAACTAAAAAATCTTGCGTATATGTACGTTGAGTTTGCATTGCGTTTGTTTTAGCAGAAATCATTTTGCAATGGCCCTGAAGACAGCTTCAAAGAAAAGGGGCGGCACCAAGAAAAACATGTCCAGGATTCGCCAAGACATCCTTCCTCAAAGTGTACTTTCCTGCGGCCACTTACCAGCATGTAGAACGGCGTCAATGGTGCCGGTCTGAGCGTCCCGTTGCAGCGCGGACAGAGAGCGAGCATTGGCGCTACCAAGGTCCCCGTAAACGGCAAGGGTAGCACTGCTGGAGTTTTGGGGAGCCACCTTGAATTTGTAGATTGCGCTCCAGCCGTCAGCGCTGCCACAGTGGTACACTGCAATTAGGGAGATTAGCATAATATTTTCCGCCATCGTTACTTTAACAAAACACAGGAGCATTGTCACAGCTGTACTTAACAATTAACATTACGACGTTAAAAGTATATGACACTGGTAATAGAAAAGTTACAATAATTTTACGTTGCAGCTACCCTAAAGGTGATGCCATTGATGGAATTGTACAGTGTGCTTTCGAATAAAAGAGTGCTTACACTGAATAACCCCTTGACAATCGACGAGTGATTATTCACATAATCTGTCTACTAGGTAACATAGCTCCGTCACCAGCGAGACCCACTTTATGTCCTCCTAGTAACGACATCCTTCGGGTTTGGTTTAGAGGTCAGTCTACGACGAAACTGGAGGTCGATTGAGGCGATAAAAGTAGGTGATGTCGCTCCTTAAGGTTATTCTATAATAAAACTTACATCAGGGGAACGACGATGCTTACTTTACCTTCATTAACTAATACTGATGCCTCAGGAAGGCTTGTAATATTGGCAGCCTGTCGTGTACATGAAACATTAGAAGCAAGACAACAGAAACAACTCACAGTACTGGGTGCCGCATTTAAGGTTCTTCAGAAGCACTCTGTGGATGTACAGAACCCTCTTCTTCTTGCCTCCATCCTGAAATTTGGTGGTTGAGCCTACGGCTTTGAGCTCGAAGCCGTTGACACCGTACTCAACGGTCGGCGTCGTCGAAGCGTCATAGGTTACCCAGGTTACCACCCTCTGGTTTTCATTAGCTGCAAAAGAGGTAATGAGGTACACGCTAAATTTCCGTACAAAAAAAAAAGAAAACAATTACGGTTACTTTTATTCATTCTTCAAAGCTTTTTCTTCACGTTTAGGTTGTAGGTTATTGTAGTGGACGACCTCACAAAATAATACACAATATAAAGCCTTTCGAATAGACTTGGACGTTCTTTTAAAATGTTCGGTTTTGTAGCTTGAGCTACACCGGCGGATGTTGAGCAGTTTCGCGTGGCTCCTGGAGAGCCGTGCTGCGCATGCGTGATGAGCAGTGACGTCACACGGCGTACAGAACATTGCTTGCTGCCTGGCGTCTCTCACACACCCCGAGCGCCCAGCGTCTTCGCCGACCTCCGTTCCGCACGTGGCGGCCCGGTCCACTTGATGATCATGCGAGGGGTGGCCGGGTGTGAAACCGATGGCTCGTGCGTCGCAGCAACAACAGCGGCGTGCGCCTGTGGAACGCTTAGCTCTTGGGCGATTAGTGAGGCTGCGCCATAGCCGCTTAATAAATATACATCTGTCATGTAATATGTATACCATGTGTGTGTCATTGAAACAGCAGTAACCATGTTAATCAAGCTACGCCTAGACAACCAGGAAAGCTAAGAATAACCAGCTGGACCTTAGCACACGCTACGTATATCCTGGCATAGCCGAGTTAAGCCACTGCTAATTTTGTTTCTTCCGTCCATTTTTTGCACGGTCAAACATAATTAACCAGGAACCCTGCAGGTTAAAGGTGTTATTTGGGCGCACAATTACCGGTTCTCTTTTAACACGAAAGTGTTTTATGCCCGGGCACACCAAGATCTGGCGGCCTAATATACGGCACGGAAATGAGGTCTCCGGAAAAAGTTCCATTCACACGGCTGCGCCAGGACACCAGCCAAAAACTCTCTCGCCGCAACGGGAGGTACACAGCACTCTGCCCACTGCACTACGAATTCAAGCGCAAGTAGGTCTACGAACGCGCCTTGTTAGCCGCGAGGCTCACCACTGGAGATGACGGCTCTGCGATTGTTTTGACGTCACTTGTAGGATCACCGTTCCTATCTTGCAGCGTAGCTGGCTTGCAGCGCGTGACACTTCGTTTAGGACACGCGTTCTAAAAGTATTTTCGTGTTAATTTCCGTCGTGTGAAGTTAATTCTCAGCGCGTCAAGGACAGTTTGACCTCATGGGGACTTCATAACCGTATCAACTGTGGTACATTATCCGCAAACAACTTGAGCCTAGTGGTGCATGACGTATGCGAAGCGTAAGCTGTGGTTTGTTTCCCCGATCAGCAATGTAGACCATGACGATCACCGAGTTAAGTTTCTAGATTGTCCTTGTTTGCAAGAAAGTATAAAGCCTAAAGCAAGAAATCATGAAGCGGTTACTGCCCACAGGAACGCTCCGCACACGCACCCGCCGTCCCTGCCCGCACGGCCGACGGAGCGGCTCGAACCGACGCAGGTCGGTGCAGCACCAACTTGCCGCCGCTGTTTAAAAACACGCAAATAGTGGAAAAGAAGTTCCCGATTGGTGAAAGTGGATGTTAGTGTGGTGAAAAATTGTACTAGGTAGTGCCATCAGCTGTGGTGTTCAAAGCGATGCTCAAATATTTGCTGCGATTTACGCCGACTGGCCGCACAGATCGGTCCCGGCACCGCCGGCCCATTCCACGGCCGGGCTACAGCGGCAACGTGCGCCGTGCGCGCCGCCGCTCTAGCCCGGCCGTGCCCGTTCACGCGCGGTTTGGCGAGTGCTCGAAGGGTGGCGACACCTGCACGCAAGAATCGGCCGAGGCCGTGGCAGGCATCTTGATCATCGATTGCTTAAACGGCTTTCACCGCGGATACAGAGTTGCACATACGAGAAGGGGGCGACAGTGCGGGGAGAAGTTCTGTTAAGGTCTGTCATTCGTAACTATAATGATAGCGGCGATGAAATATCGACCTCGACGCTAAGCCGAAAGTTTCCAACACTCGATTACGTGCACCCGAAGCTGGCTGCGAGCTGTTGGAGAAGACCCTCCCGTCGCACGCGTGCGTGTTGCGTTTTGGTTCCCCTAACTTCTTGGGGGCCCCTAACGCTCAGTTCTCCTACTCCAGAATCCCCATCACCCCAAATCATTAACGACGTGTTTCTCTTCGTACACAGCCTCGCCTTCTGTGAGCAGTCGTTAATCTCGAAATTCATGCTAGAGAAAGGCAGGCTCACTGTAAACAGACAAAAGCCCACGTCGCAATTATAAATTCCCACGCCGAGGTCATAATGAAAAATAAATATAGTCATGTCCAAACCCACTCGAAGGCGTTGAAAACTCGCGTTCGTGAGCATTCCATAGCGACATCCTTGAACATCATCAACACCTGGTGACCTCAGCCCAGTTCGGTGTTGTTCAGTGGCCAGGCGAGCGTGATTTAGTGGGCGTCTTCCTCCCTCCCTATTCCCCGTCTTCCCCCACCAGCGACCTTCGGTCCTTCCCTTCCTAATAAAAGAATTTATCATCTACATACCATTCATACATTGCGGACAAGTTGTCGCGAAAAGTAAAGATATCAGCCGTGAAGAGTACAGGCTACGGCAGTCATCGTTAATCAAATCCGGGCATAACTATAAAAATATTGTAGAGGAAACAGGAACTGCTTAAGCCAAACTGCAGATCACATCAGCAGTTTGAGCATGTGCGGCGAGGCAATCCGATCCCCGTCCTCGCGTAGTCATTCATTTACCAGGCAATGCGAGCAGTACGCGCAGTGAGCTCACAAGTGAGCGACCCGTTTCCGTCGCTGTTACAAGGTGTTTCTTTGCACACAGTCTTGTACATGTCTCGTCACAAGTATTTCATAATGAAGTTACAGCGCACTTTTCTCGGCATCAGTTGCATCGTCCTTGGCGTTAGCTGGCTGTGTACGAGCCTCGGGTCGCTATGGTAGCAACCACCTAAACGCGACGGTGTCGCCAAGAACAAGCACGTCGCTGATTGCTTACCCGAATTATTCGGTCTGCAGACCACTTTTTTGGTAATTTGCATAAAATTCACGATTGGAGAGACGGCGTCCACAACAAAAAAAACACGCGGTCGCATACGCACAGGAAATGTGTTGTAGCAAACGGCAACACGACGCGGCGTCCTAAAAGTGACGTCATTCGTAGGTGGCGCCACGGTATGTCCTCGAGGCCAATATCTTTCCCACTACTTTATTCAGATTCCGTCTAGGAGATGCTGCCGTCTACGAGAAGCAAAGCGAAGTAGTTCATCATGACACTAATGAGAGCCGGCAGTTGGCGCCTCGATGCCAGCCTCTTCGGGCGCGCGGGACGCCGGTGAATTGAGACACCCTCCGCCACCTACTGCTTTCAGTTTCGGTTTCGGTTCCGCTTCGTTCGCGCGGTTTTAAAGGGGATGTGGTTGTAGTCGGGTTTACGCAATGTTCCGGTGCGTGCAATTCAGTGCCTAACGTTGATGCGTCTATGGGTGCCATACCGACGTAATATAAATAGCGATGTGCAAGTTCATATGGATGCACCATAAATGCTCTTGTGAAGGCACATTTCACTTTCGTGTTTTCCCGATTCCTATGAAAGAGGCATGAACCAATTTTTTTCTTTACTCGGTGAAAGACCTTAGCGGTTGTCTGTAATTGCGCAGTTCAAAGATTTTTGTGTACATCGCCCAACAAGCCCTGCTAAATCACATTTGTTCTACATCGGGCCCTATTCACGCCCTTGTATGCTTTATCGGTGTGCGTATGTAATTTACGCAGTTCACACTATTTTGCACCGATACACGAACTAGCTTAAATGAATTTCTATTCGACATTTGTTGTTATTCAAGAGCTGCGCTTGTCCTTGCGTCTTTCTCTCTCTGAGATGGTCTGTAGTGCAGAAGTTTGCAGGTTAGCACTAGCAAGTATTGCTACTACTAACACTAGCACTAACAAGTAGTGCTAGTATATAAGCACTAGCTGTTTCGAAACTGCTAGAGCTCCTCAAATGCTTCGTTTCTTTGAGAGAAGGGCAGGTTTTCTATGGTGTTATGCCTGTGCGTTCACAGTGTACGCATCTGTGCTTTTGGAATGGCGTTAGCCTCTTGGGCGTCCTGGATAAGATTCATGTTATCCTTGCATCTTTCTTTCATCTGTATTGTGTGTGTTGCGCTTGGCGAACCTCGTGTCGACCAAAAACAAACAGAGCGAACAGACGTACCGCACGTGGCCTCGGCACCGTGTGATCGCGGGCGCAGTAGCCGAGTACTTATTGCCATTAACCTTTCGCCGATAACGTTTACGGCTGAGGCGCAGAGTTTTCAACCAATCCCGTGGGTCGGGAGATACTTTGATGGCTCCGCCTTGCCGTACGATTTTTTTTCACGTTTGGAGCAAGTGAACGTGTTCTTGTCCGTTGCACGAATCGTTGGCACTTCGAGCATAAAATGTGGCAGTTCAATAACACTCCTGGGGACAAATCCCACGCGTACCAGAAAACTTCTGGTGGGGTTGATTTCTTATGCCGTCTAGCGTGATTGGCAACCCTGGCTGTTTTCGGACACCCCGTAGTATTTTCCCCAGGAGTACCCAATGCGTCCTCGCAAAAATACACGTGCTCGGTACAGAGAACGCCATAGGGAAGGCAATGAAGGAGGTTGGAGATCATTGCCTTCAAAAAGGCAAGTGCCAAATCGGGACTTGTGTGGGTGCGTAGCAAAAAAAAAAAGGGATATTATTCAAATTTTGAGGAACGCCGAAGGCGCCTTTTAAGTGCCTTCGCGACGGAAGCGCCGCAGCGCATCAGTTGTAAGTAAAGAACAGGCCAGGAGACTTGGCTTACGCAGATGCTATGGCACAGGGCAGAATTATCACTGGATCCACGGCCGCCGCTATATCACACTGCGCCAATGGTCGGGGAATCAAACTCCGCGCGAAGCTGCGTGCGTCTAGCGGTGGTAATCTCGGGGTTGACGCGTGTCTGAAGCGGCCCTTCCGGCGGAGGCGGCCGCCAGCCCGTATGATTGGCTCCCCCCGTATGAAAGATGCGCTCGAGGCAAATCCACTCATGCGAGATTAATAAGCGGGGTTCGTCGGTGCTTCGCCGGCCGTGCCGGCAGCGGTCACTACTCTCGAGCGAAGTTGGTCGGGCCAAGTTGGAGGCTTTAATTCTGGATCAAATGGCTGTGTGAGAGCGCCTAGTGCGCTTCAAGAAATCGAATCTAAATATCCACCCGTAATTTAAACAGCGCCATTTTTACGAAGGACAAACGGAAGCAGTAAAGGCAGTAAATCATGTCTGTGCGGCACAAGGTTCGTTTCGAATGACTCGACGTGTTACGTTCGTCTTCCCGATTTGTTCCAAGAAAGAGCGCGGCTTCCGAGTGAGCTGTGATCAGAGCAATAAGCTTTTCACTGGAAGAAACGCGCTTTTTCAGTTCTGTTAAAAAGCGTGTCGGCCTTTTTACGAATAATTTCATGAACTTTAGAAATTAGTGGAGCTAAAACCAAAACGCAAGCACAAACAAAACGTTTTCGCACTGCTTGGAGGATGACAGGGAAAAGACGGGTAATACGGTGCTAGAGTTAATTTGCTTTGATCGCAAAGGCTGTTTTCATTTTTCCTTCGTGAAAGAGGACCTCAGTTAAAATTATGCAGATTTATCAATACATTGCACCACAGTCCCCAGATAGCCGTGATAATCCTTTTTTTCGGAGTTCTACACGAAAGCAACGCGAACAGCGCAGTATTGTTTACTCACGCATTAGTCGCTTGTGGAACTTGCTCATGCACGTTGCGGTGGTGTAAAAACGCCACGGTACACCCGAAATTTTCGAGCTCGGGTTGGCGTGGCGGGTTGGGCGAGGCGAATATATCTGCGTGTCATCTACCCATTCTTAGTTTTTTGTCGCCCGCTACTCACCAGTGTTACGCGGCTTCGAGGCCTGCTCTCACCACAACGATCGAGCGTTTCGCAATTCCCGGAAGAAAAACTAAAATGAGCAAATCAATCGCAAGGGCACATAAAATACGCCCACGGAATAACTAAGAGTTATTTAACATCATAGTATCCTGTTTGTTCTTTCACACTTTTTATTTTTTTTCCCTGCTGTCATCTCCTCCTCTCTCGTTTTGGGCTCCCCTTCCCCCCTATCAATTTCCAGAAGAAAATTTGCGCATACGACTGGCCCGCGAAAACAGTTTTCCCACCACGTGTTCAAGGGGGGGCCCTTTGTGGCTTCAGGATAGCCAGCTCCTTTGAAGCCCTCCAACTCTTGAGTGGTCGTACCGCGCCTGGTTAATTGCAGGACGTTGGTAGTCACCGACGCAACCACTACTGTCTTATACACCCCGTGCTGGTTATACGTACCAAGTGCAGCAGGACAGCGGTAAGCCGACCTTTCTCCGACCTTGTCTCTTTTCCAGCGAAGTTGTTTTGCGCTAGTTTCTGACCAAAATTGTGCTCTTTTATCGGGTCGACAACATATTGGAAGTGTTCACTCTTGAACTGGTGTAAAATTCTCTGTAGCTCTCAATCTAAAAGAAGCATTAAAAAAACGCACTGAAAGTGGCCGCTCACATTACTCTGTCATTACTCATAAGATATTTTACTTGTCATAATTAGTTATTTCACAGCGAAGCTGTAAACGTTAAAGTTCAATTCCCGTCTGCTGTCCCATTAGTCGCCAGGCTCACTCACGAGTGCGCTCATACACAACTTCTTCGCCCCTCACGAATGCCTGGTGAGTAAGCTACAGTTAACGGCTTTCGTTGCATTTCGTGACAGGTTTTGTTACAGTTTTTCTTACAGTCCCCTTGAAATGCGGAAACGGGGATCAGGCGAATAGAAAGTAGGGCGAAATGACATATAATAGGGCAGACGCACAGGTCTTCGTGCGTTCACTACAACTTTGCGCCGTGTATAGTTGCCCTGCTTTGGGGTAACATCGAAGTCAGACACGCTAATGATATATGTCGTCCTAAAAATGAAAAAATCTGACACGCCACTACGGACTTCCCTCCAAGTTCATTGGTTGTTGTTAACAGTCATGCGTAGTAGCGTAGATGTCTCCTTAATAGCTGTCTTGCATTTGATCCATACTTTTACAGTCAGGATTACGAAGGAGTACAAAGTCGTTACTGCAGTGAAGGATTATAGAGCGGTAATCATGTAAGCAGTACATACGGAGAAATATGTAAACGCTGTGAACTAAACCAGTAGAAGCCAGGTGATGCCTATGGTTCTCCAGTGTCTTTTCAACTGCAATTTGGGTGCGTAGTTCCGTGAACTAACAACCACAATGTGTTCGCAGTAAAGGGACGTACGCCTCCTTCTGCCAAAGTAAATACCGTCAGCCGACCCAGCCGACCCAAGCCTGCCACATTTATATGCACATTATGTTTATCAAGTGTGATTATCCAGAGACCTTGGACTGACAGAATATGACACGATATGCCCCTGCCTGCACGGAAGGTGTGGGCTAGCAATCGGCTTTCGCCTTGATAGGATACAACATTAACGGGGAGGGAGAGGAGTTGGCGGCCATTGGTGGTGCAGATATTAAGTTACCACGTCCCATACAAGATGGTAACATCTTAAACACACTAGAGTAGTCAGGAAGTACATCCTTTGGCCACTCCCTGTGCCCGTATTCAAGAAAGAGGTGTTCAACAAAAGGTAATATCCTTTTACTCGAAATATTGCAACACTGCAGAGGCAACTTGATCTCCCATCTCCTTTAGTTGAGCTCCCGACCCCTTCGCCGACACAGCACATTTTAACATCGATCGTTCAAACGTGCCGAAGACCCAAATGGGCTATAAAAGGAGCCATGAAGAGAAAATGCAAGTTGGCTTTATTCGAAAGATTTCGTGTTTTAAAGTGCCCCCAGCGCTTGTCCGGATACAAACGGTGCTTTATTCACTGAGAAATTAAACAATTTAGGTTAAAATTTTGATTTTCCCGCTCAATCGTGCGTTTTCGTGGTCCCAAATGACATCACAGGAACCGACCGCTCTGCAGCCTAGAGTACCTTCATTCACGCATCCGCCGTACAGGGTAGAGACACGTATACGCTGGCGCCGCCATTTTCGGTTGCTCGCTCGCCGCCGAAGCAAGTCATTGTGTCAAAACCGCGCTAAAATTATCGCCGCAACGCGGTTTACTGAAAAAGTTTGAATCATATTGTCTGTTTCGCGTTGCTAGGTCTCGTGGGAAACGAAAATAATAACGCGTTGAGCCCGTTGGCCCAATTGCGGCGGCACGGGACCGTTCAAAGGTTGTCTCCACCCTATACAGCGGTGTTTGTTTGTTCCCGCGTTTCTTTACGTTCCGTAACCTAGATGGCGCCACCATACCGTGGCAAGCGTTTGATTTGTTTTTGCCCGCATTTAAACCTGGCTTGTTTTTGTTCTGGGAGAAAATATTCGACACCTGAAACAGTGCTCGCTCGACAAATGGGGTCACGTAAGACACCGTTGCTTGCGTCAATCGGCCAGTGTTGTCTGAGACAACCCCAAGCCCCGTAGTGCTGTGCAGCTAAACCAAGCATACTGTGCGCAGTACGAACAGCAGAACGCATCAGTACTTCTATGTTTACATGTGCTTTCGTAACTTGCACTGTTTGTCCCATCATTCTTATTGCTTTGTAAAGAATGTGCCCTAAATTTAAGCGCAAATCGCTCGTTCGTCTAGTTTGTAAGCTCTACCTAATTTGCGTCTGCTTCTGCCAGCCTCCGCCAATCGCAGAGCTTAGCTCATGTGACATCATAGGTTCTGTTGCGGGAAATGAGCTGGTGGGTCGCATGACCATTCCCGTTTTTCCTAATTATGTAGCTTCTTTGAGCGAAGTTTACGTTAAAAGTGGTGTCAGTATGATTCTAACGAGACAATCTTTTGAATGAACCAAACTTGTGTTTTCTCTTCATGGCTCCTTTAAGCATGCCGAAGTGGAGAGCAACGGAGTAATTTAGACCGCTTGTGAACATTTGGCACGCATTAACTTCAGGTCAATTCGACACAGGTTAACCAAGCGAGGCCTAGGCTGCTTCTCTCGAACTTCATCAATGAAAACTCCAATTAACATTCTCTAGCAAGGCTTCA
Source organism: Haemaphysalis longicornis (assembly GCF_048455015.1). Taxonomy (NCBI): domain Eukaryota; kingdom Metazoa; phylum Arthropoda; class Arachnida; order Ixodida; family Ixodidae; genus Haemaphysalis; species Haemaphysalis longicornis. Next base: position 778,199 of record NW_027526384.1, read on the forward strand.
CCATTAAGTTTATCATATTTTTTCTTTCCTCTGAAACACTAGGTAGGAAGTGCTGTGGGTTAAATTACATCGGACAGCCGAGCCGTACGCGTGATTTTAAGATGAATAACAGAAGGAGTTTTTGGTGACTCGGGTACCGACAGAAAAATGCATTCCGCCATCAGCGAAAATTTTGTGAAGCCAAGGCATGTCGAGAACAGTGCATCCAAAACAATTGTACGTTGTGGAGTGGCGCCGGTCAGTTGGCGAGTCTGCAGGTTAGTGCGATGTCGGCTACTGCAACGTATCGATTTAGGCCGCACCCAAGCGATAAAGACTTGTTCAGGTCTTCTTTAACACGCCTAAACTTCGGATTTGCGTTTTCATGCTCGACGGCGGGCCTCATGAACTCCCGTTGCTAAATGAACATGCATCGCCCCCTGCTGGCTGTGGCAGACACCTTTGGCTCGCAACGGAATTGAAAAGATACAGCAATTTCAGGCCCGTTTCAGAAAGCCTGAAAATTCAGCCAAGCGGAACGCAATTCTTGTTTCATTGGGTATAGATCCCACGAGAGCCTACATAACGAAGTTTTCCGCAGCAAACTTGGAAAACATTTCAAATTGCTGTGAAATATTTAACAAAAGCAGACAGCAGTACATATGCATTTTCTGGTGCAATTGTTTCGCCACGGGGCCGAATGCACACACGCTACTCTGATGGAAGCACAGTCAAACGCAACGAGTGTTCATGTTTTAGTTACCAACGTAATAAAGTATTCTGGTGTCGGTGGGATAAAAAAGCAAGAGGAGTAAGAATTGGTGTAGTTTTACTTTGTGGCGAAGCATCTAACCACTGATACACGCGATTCTATTACACGCGCACATGCCGGCCCAAAGTAAAGAAAAGTACGTGAAGACGACAGCAAAAGGAACAAAAAGACAATACGCAAAGCGGGGGAATGCCACAAGAGAGATCGAAACGGCAAGCACAATGGGATGCTCGCATACATAGCTTTATTAAAATATATGGTTTTGTACCAACTAGCAGTCCAGCGATTTGCTGTGTGTGTGTGTGTGTGTGACCCGCAGCGGTGGCTCCGTGGCTAAGGCGTTGCGCTGCTGAGCACGAGGTCGCGGGTTCGATTCCCGGCCGCGGCGGCCGCTTTTCTGATGGAGGCGAAAAGCAAAAACGCCCGTGTGTACGAGATTTCGGCGCACGTTAAAGATCCCCAGGTGGTCAAAATTAATCCGGAGCCCTCCACTACGTCACGCCTCATCGCCTGCGTTGCGTCGGCGCGTTAAACCCCCCAATCAATCAATCAATCAATCAATCAATCAATCAATCAATCAATCAATCAATCAATCAATCAATCAATCAATCAATCAATCAATCAATCAATCAATCAATCAATCAATCAATCGATCAATCAATCAATCAATCAGCGATTTGCTGTGGTTGGTTCTGTGAAACCTTGAGACTTGACCTTGTTGTCAAAAAACACACGCAACTCTACCGGCACAAAATGCAGGCGGTAGAATTCGGTTTCACGAAACTAACGCGAGAGCTTTCTTTTCTATTTGCTATCAAGCGATCTGCTTCGTGCCAAATGAACCTTTTTTTCGTTGCCATTATGGATGTGACGGGAACAATTCCTCGAAATTATAGCTCTCTTTTACTGACCCACCGCGTACTTGCTTGTAGTTAGTGCGCAGGGACACTGTTAGAGATAACGGCTTAAGTAAACGAACGAGTACTTCCGAGAAACTTTCAGTGTACGCATTTAACACACACACACGATAAATTAATGGCTGAAGAAAGCAATGTTTATGCAAAGCAACGAGCATAGCGGGAAAACAAACTCATCAATCGACACGTTTTTGCCCCTGCGTATACGACGAGCACTCATCGTTGTCTGAAGCAGTGTTTTTGCCATTGCAATTGCCGCAAGTTGTAAATATTCCTGGTTCCAACCAGTGGCAACATTAAAAAAAGCCTCAGTCGTGTAATCTGAATATTCAATCACTTCTAGCAGTATCGTAGGTGTCATAACACACAAACGCACGTTTCACCGAGATTCAGCAAGAAAAAAAAAACAGAACAGCTGGCAAACGCATTTCTCGTGTCCGAGAAGGCGTAGTGAATATTGCACTGAGAACATCGTGCCTGCAGGTTTTAGTGCTGTGCAGAGAAGTTGCGCGACGTAGCAGTTCCACCATTAAACCAACTGCCAGCGATCTGAAGATACGGCGAGCAGCGGGCGATATGGCCCGCAAAATGAAAAGTTAAGGGATCCATCTTCATTTCTCTAAATGGCTGTGCTTCGCGTCAGTTTGTCCCACGCTGTAAAACGAAAGAAACACTGCGGATGTCGCATTTTTTTTGCTGGTTTGGCTGTCTGCATTTATTCATTGCTCTTTCCACTTGAAAAATACTGCTTTGCCGACACCCTCACTCATTTCCGTGGTGCCTCTCTTCACTTGAATAAACCGAACTTTCTTACGTGCCCTTTCTTCGGTCTTTGCTGCTCGGAAGTGTTCTTTCTGCTTTCGGTATTTTTTTGTTTTTCTATTACTTCTGAGCGGCGGTGGCGTTGGTGGCTTCGGAGATGGTTGCAGAAAATTGGTGTTCAGAATAGTGCATATCACGCGGAGACACTGGCGGAGTGCTTCTTTACAACTGCTTCAGCTATTGTATGCGCGATGAACTGCATAACTGCAAGAGCAAAATGGCCGGTCCTAATAGATGGACCTAAAAGCATCATGTTACCATTCGCCAATCTGTACGACACCTATGGTAATAAAAAAAAAAACTTTGGTGGTTGTTCTCTCGACGCGAGCAGGCCTGATGTGCTTTTTTAACCTGACAGCCGATGCCGAGTTTTAACGATGTGAAGTGTGACGCAAAAAATATCCAAGCGTAGCGATATGTAATACAACGCCTGTGGGGGCGGACCTTGCTTGGTGGTATAGAGCCGCCCCTTTTTGGGTTATGCAGTGAAAGTTGCATTAGATATGTTGATTATATTTTTTAGCTGACAGGATTCCAGCAGAGCTAGAAGTTGTTCAATAAAGCACACTTACGACAGTGAGAGAAGTATAAAGTATTATTCTATCTGCGAACTCGTCCGGCTCTCTTTTCCTTACCTCCATAGGAGAGATGAACCTGTTGAGGTTGCGTGTAGGCCGCATAGCTTGATGACGCCTTCCGTAGGCACCAAAACACGACCGCAAGACCAACGATGATGCTCGGACGCCGAAGACGTTCCATTTTGGTCGCACACCACAGGAGGGGGCGCTTAGTATCTGTGTCAAACGCAGGTTCTTATAGGCTCTTTCTTGAAGGACACGGGGGGCGTGTTCTCACACTGCCTGAATATGATTCACGGAATTGTCGTTAGCTGCTGACAGATGGTCCGTATCCCTATGGAAACAACTTCTGCGAGAATATCTTTCGGGGCACTGTTTCATATCTCTCGTTGGGCTGATACAGTAGGAGAAAAAAGTCCACGGAACCCGATAAAGTTCTCCGATGAGCCAGACGGCCTGCTCCGAAGGGAGTGGGGCATTTTTGCTGAGTCTTGGCCTTGCAGCCAAAGGCGTATATTTGTATAGGAGCGCTATCATGGTCAATGCAGATAAAGATTTGCGAACTAGATAAAGCAACTAAACTAACTGCCCAAGAGGAAAATTTGGTGCGTTTTAATAGAATAGGCTTCTTTAGAAATGGTGGGAATTACATTAAAAAATTTGCGGATGGTCACTGTAAGCTGAGATGATAGAGCCTACAGCTTTGTGGTTGCAATGATTCTTAAAGTATTACCGTATTTACTCGCATAATTATCGCACTCGCGCAACGAATGCACCCTGAAGTTTAGCTGATCATGGTCGTGCTTACCTCTGTTCCCTGCCCTTTCAAAGCGGACATGGCTATGTTATTGCTGCAGACTTGCCGATATTAGCGATATCGGCAAGCATTTGTTCAATATTGACATGGAAGAAACTCTCACTAAATGCACATAATGTACTCGCAAGACAAAGAAAAAAAGGCACTCAGCTTGGTTCGTCGGCCCCCATGTCTGTTTTGACGTCCCGCACTGTGATAGCGGCAGCCACGTATTGGTCGCCCGGTTGTCACCTCGCAGCTAACTCGTTCCGGCGCGTTGCGGAATTCATGAAAGCACTGCATTTTGCGTCACTTTGCAAAGCGGCTGGCGGCGGTGTGCGGAGTTTTTATTATGTTTTTATTTATATTTTTATTACGTTCATGAGGCCTATCGTAAAAGGTTTGACCCGCTCGCTTGCCTTTTCTGTGCTCAAAAGTTTTTCGCGAAAAATTTACCCTGCGTAATGAACGCAGCAATTTGCCTCAATTAAAAAAAAAACGATCATTACGCGAGTAAACCGGAATATTTTGTGCAGTAAGTGCCATAGCTATAGCTTTGAAAAGAGAAAATAGCGAAAGCTAGGGCATCTTGTGTCCATGTGTGGGCACTGACTTGGACAAAGGGCCATTCGCATATACAGACAAAGTAATGGCTTTATCCTTATTGGTCAACCTCAGGTTATGTGCCATGAATTATGTGTGCGCAAGTATGCGTCTTTGGAAACGACGACATGTATCTTTGTATTTTCCATGTACAGTTGCGCTAAAGTCTACAAGCCTTCGATAAGTATGCTGCGGCCGCGTAGCATGTAATAGAAGACACAAAATTTGAATTCTAAACCCGTCATTACAACTTCTTATTGGCCACGACTTGTGGCCGAGCGTTTAGGAGGAGCGGTACGTGATCAAGATCCGCCGAACCTCCGAAGTGGCAAATGCGTCTTGTTTTTCAAACCTGTGCTTCTTCAAAGCTCCCGTGCCAATATCCGGTGATGCCCTCATCCGAGGAATCACATCACGGAAAGCTGGCATGAAGGTGGACAGTGTGATCAGACTAGTCCACTCCTTTGTGATCAACCACATCACGTATGTCGCGGCCTAGCACGCCTGGTTACAGTACGAGCGTAATAAGATCAACGCCATCGTTAGAAGGCCTATAAGTCCACGCTAGGCCTGTTTGAATCTGCAAGCACACCGCTCTCGAGGAGACAGCGGAAGCACAACGTACGGCCCAGCTCGAGCATCTATCTACAACGAAGACTGGAAGAAAGATCCTAGAGGACCTAGAATACGTACGCCACAGTGGAGGTGACAACATACTCACCATCCCGGATGAGATACACCGCCGGATAAGGGTAGATCTACCGAAAAATATGAACCCCGACTGCAACAAGGGTAGGAGGGCGGCAAGGGCAAAGCGCTCGTCGGCTTACACGCCCAGGATAAGTACACTCGCTATGTAGTTGCGGTAGAATATCAACATGAAGCCCTCGCTGCAGCTGTCATACAGACAACCACCTGAGACACTGTAACGGCGGCAAGCGTCAAGTCCACCGAGATAGAACTAACAGAGCAGGTGGACGTCGCCCTGGCCATTACCGACTCAGGCTACCAGTCGGGGATCAGCGACCCAAGAACCGCAGTTCGGAACTACCCCAAGGTACGCGTATGCAAAGAAGCTTTGCAGGTGCTACGCAATGCGCGTATCAGCATGTCCCAAGAACTGTTCGAGTCAAGTGGATCCCGGCGCATGCGGGCAAGGATGCATCAAGTAAGAACGCAAACCACAACGGGACGGGACACGCGGAGGCGCTAGCACTAACCAACCGGGCCCCCGCAACTGACCTTCAACTTGGTTCGGTGCTAATGACTGAATGACGGATTATGGCGAAATCACCAAAGCCTACTGCCTGGCTCGTAGGACCTTCCCACTGCCGGACCCGTGGTTGAGCAGGGCAGAGGCTGTGCTACTAAGACAGCTTCAGTCCGGGTCCCTACCTGCCCCTGCTCTGATGCACCGAATCTATCCGGAGGCTTACCCGAGCGACAAGTGCCAGCTCTGGAGCAGGGAGACCAGACCAGAAGCACATCTTGTGGGACTGTGTCATGAACCCTGTAGAAACGATGTCAAGAAACAACCCGCCACGTCTTGCAGAAGCCGCAAGGAGCTACAACTACGAGCATCAACACTGGGCCGTCCAGCAGGTCCTGCGGGCTCTCGAAAGGCATCAGACTCTTGAGTCGGCAACGGCTAGCTCACGTCTCGGCTGAGTAGTAGCTAACCACCAGGACGACGTCGAGGCTCGCGTCTCGGCACGTAAAACGTCGTTCTGCCGGCCTAAATGAACTGTATTGAATTCAATCCAATTCACGGCAATGAACAAAGCCATTAAAAGTACCCCAAGTACCTCATATAATAATTTATTTGCAGCTGCTGCCGCCAGAAACCACTTGATAGCTGAACTCCCCACTTCTTCGGCCCTCTGGCGGGATTTGTCCGCGATCCCGAAAATCGGAGTGTGTCGCTTCGTTAATACAAATGGCGTTCTCAAGGGCGACTTACCAGGAAGCACGAACGTCATTTTGGGAAGGTGCGAATCTGCAGACTCCATAACACGAAAGCCAAAGCAGGCAGGAGCGTGAGCTGTGGCCGTCGTGGATGACCGGCCAGTGACACAAACAACCTTCGTCCGAGCAATGCTCAAAAGTTGCCTCACAGAGTGGAAACAATATTTGCGTACAACATGCGACAAGAATATTTGTCCGCAAATAAAACAAAAACTCTGAGAACATCTAAGCACTCATTTTGATGTAGTAATACGGGGATGTAGTGAAGTGAAAATTTTAGTGCCCAATCGCCAAACGCGTGCTCTGATTTTCGCCATCACCGTTGCCCCTTAGAGGCTTTTTCTTCTTCTCTTGCAGAGGACCTATCCGTAGTCCACATACTAATCACATGAAGACACTTGACACGACACGACACAAGCATTTCCCTGAATTATACAGACGACACGTTCCACTGCACCCATCATACTTTTTAGCCGACGAACCAATGTTTTTTGTCAACGTGTTTTTAAGTTTTTAGCTGAGGTAAAGTTTCTGCAGCTCTTGTCTAATCACGTGTAATCACCCTGGCCCTATACACCAGCCATCTTCATTGTCTTTTGTTTTGCGTCACTTTTACTTCTACTCGCAGGTTTTAGTATTTACAGTCTCATCAACCATTAAATAACTTTTTCTCCGGCGCTGTTTGCTCTTGTTGGCCTTGCGCCATTAAGTACCAAGTATCATCATCATCAGCATCAGCATCATCATCATCTTCTTCTTCTCCTTCTTCTTCTTCTTCTTCTTCTTCTTCTTCTTCTTCTTCTTCTTCTTCTTCTTCTTCTTCTTCTTCTTCTGCTTCTTCTTCTTCCTCTCTTCCTAACCGCCGCTGATAGCTTATAGAGTCGAACACGGATACATCGAACTCCAAAGAAACCGCAAAATAGTTCGATATATCGAGAATTAGAGATACAGAATATGCGTGTCTGAAGATTATCTGATAACTGTGCACAACCCCGAGACCTTTGTAAAGTCGCGGCAAGGGGTTCGAACCACAGCGCAATGACCGCCGCAGTTATGTTAACAATAAAAAAGTCTGTGAGGTTCGCTTGCTTCTTCTGCGTCATAACGTTCACCGCTCTATCTTCAACTTACGAAAGCCGTGCAAATAAGAAAATTCGGAGTTGGGCACTGTGCCACAACCGTGGCGAATTTGATGGCTGACGCAGCTCGGCAGCCGATAGGCGGCTGGGAACGTCGTCACGGCCACTATACTCCGGTACAAGTTAAGAATGATAACGGAAGTTGCGGCTGGGCGTCATCACCACAGCCGGATGTTACGCCGCGCGGCACAAGTAGTGCGTTACTGGGATCCCATATTTTGAACATGGCACGAGCCGTTTCCGTGATTTTTTGCACTCAATCTGCTAATAAAATACCGCAGCGACGACAAACAAACAACGTGAGAAAAGGCAGATGATATGACGCTTTCATAGCAATCTCCTTTCAGGATGCGTGCGCTTGTTGATATCCGGGTCCGTCAGTTGACGGAGTTATACTGTAAATGTACTGTACATGGGGCACTGCCGTTCTTAACTTCTTCGGCATCGGTGATGTCCGCCACAGCCTGCACATCGCCGCCAGCACTTACGAGCTCCTGTGCTCTTGTGTTATTCAAAATGGGGCACGGGAACGCTCAGAGCTCTCAAACTTCACTCTGGAGGCACTCAGCGCGCGCCGTCGTCTTCGGTATTCCAACACCTCCCGTCTGCGTGCTTCCAAACGCTTCGCTGCACAGAAGACCCGTGATATGTGTGATGTCATTGCGCGCGCTATTCTTTTGAGCGCCTGCTAAAACGAACTCACTTGCGGCAAGGTTTTTATTCTCGCGGTTTCCTTTCGGATATTTGGCTACACAAAGAAGCTGTATAGAGACCTTCTTGACACGACTTTGCCGACTCCTTTGTACAGATTCCTATACCGTCCAGGACAAGATATAGGTCAGCGTGTGAAAAAGATGACTGTCCCACCTTATGTAAAGTATTTTTTCTTTAAATTACACGCGGGAGTATTACCTGTTAAAACTTGGGCGATTCAAAAAGGTTTGTTTGTTTCCTAGGGCCCTGACTGCTTGGTTTGTAAAAAGCTAGAAACAGTAGAGCATGCATTCATAGACTGTTGGGACGGGGTTTCCTGTGGGACGCTTTGCATAGAACACTAAAATAGGATTTCGCGTTGGATAGCCATGGAATCGGGTTCTAGGCCGTTGAAAACTACGGCGGCGTTTCGTATGATCTTTTGATGTTGCCGGCCTTGCATAGTATATGGAAATCTCGAATGGCAGTTCGCCATAATGATGTTGATGTGAGGCCGAGCAGACAGTTGTTCTGCCAGATTGTACGGGAGATTTTAGAAATGTATAAAGCCCAACCTTCTCCACCTGACTGGTTAAATGTGTTGGTAAGTGTGGCATGGCTTCGGCCTTTTTAGCAATCGCACACTAGCAATTGACGTGCTGGCATCTTTTCGCGCTTTGTAATCCTTTTTTTGTTCGTATTGTGTATACCGAAAACAGGCAATAAGGAAAATGAAAAAGGGCTCTGCAGCCTCCAAGTAGAATACTGAGCACTGGCGCTGACGGCTTGGGTTCGAGCACCAGCAGGTCCATCTCTTATTGCTTTCATTACCTCGTTGTTTCTATATTTAATTTTTGGTTAATAATTTTGATTTGGCATTTATAAGTCGCTTTAGGTTTGAGGCGCAGCCAATAAACACGTTCAGTCACCGGTCTTCAGCGCGCGAACAAACATGTCACGTGGGTGCTCTGTGCAGCGAAGCGTTTGGAAATACGCCTCCCGTCTGGAGCTGCGCAACAAGGCCCGCTTTGCACACGACACGCTCCGGATCGCCCTGGGTGTGGCCGGGCTGGTGCGAAGAATTTGAATGACTCCGCAACCGACATCTTTTCACCGTCCGGTAGCCGTCGGATGATGTCCGTTTCTCCGTTGAATACAAATTCCGCGGTGTTTCTCGTGACCATGGCTCCGAAACGCGTGCCACGGGCAAAATAAACACGCAACCTGCCCAATCGGATGCCCTTCGCAAGCCACCACGGATAACCGCTCAAGAACGTAGAAAAAGACGCCACAAACCGAGCGCTTTTGGTGCTTCTGGTCGGTTTCTCCTTCTTTATTGCCTTTCCCACCCAATCACTCCTCGCGTTCTTGTTGCCCTGCTGCTGCCCTCCATGTGCGCGAGCAGCAGGCGTTGAAGCAACGCCGTTGAAGTCATAACACACGACGTAAGACCTTTTCTTTAGGGTCATGTTTCTTAAATTCAGTGGAGCTTCGGAGATAGATTCATGTTATGAGGCACCCGTAATTTTTTAAATAAAGGAACACTGCAAATATCACTCATGTATTGATTTTCTGCCTGATATTTGCGTAATGTCTTGTTCTGGTTCAACAATGTTGACAAGTATGAATATTAACACCGGACTTAGATGTTTAGATTTGGCTGTGAGTATATAACTGTTGCGTCACATCAGGTTTGGTTTGGACGGCTGGCTGTAAGTATAGACCAGGATGGAGGAAAAGGGGTGGTTTGTGCCATGAGGTGAGCTGTGTTTTCTGTGTCGAATGCCAGAAACAATTGAGCATGTGTTCTTGGACTATTGGGGAGCGGTGTTCTTTAGGGACATCGTCCAGCAAACACTCAAAAAAGATTTGCCTGTTGATGCTTATGGTACTAGTATTAGGTTTTTGAATGTTGTGCCGTTTGACACAATTAGGCTGTAAGGACTACACAGCATCTGGAGAAACAGGATGGTGGTACGCTACTCCGACCCGGATGCCACACTCATCCTACAGTACTTCAAAGGGTCCATTGGTTCTCTTGTGCAGATACAGAAACTTCAGCCCTCTAAACCAGAGTGGCTACCCACAATTGAAGCATTGTTGGTAATGAAAGAACACTGAAACCACTCCGTTGGCCCATGAAGGGCTCCAGTTTTAGTGTTTATTATTGAGTGTATACATCATCATTTACGGGTGTTTTCTTTGTCATCCTGCAAAGAAGGCAATAAGGAAAAAAAAGATTCGAGTGACAGGCAGGCAGACAGACAGACAGACAGACAGACAGACAGACAGACAGACAGACAGACAGACAGACAGACAGACAGGCCCAAATTTTCCCGTTTCCGTAGCCCAAGAAGGACTCTCGTCTTTAATACTCTGCAAAATTCGTTTGCTTCTTCATTGTTGAGTCATTAAGTTTACCAGACTGTCTTCAAGCTTACGAACGCGGTGCAAATGACAACATTCGGCAGTAGTGGCCAATCTGAACACTAACGCAAGCTCGGCTGCAGTAGTCGGTTGGGAACACGCTGTCAAGGCCGCTAGTAGGGTTTCCTGCTCTTCTCCGGGTTTTGACGGCATAACATATTTGGAGATTTCCCACCTCTCTTATCACTCCCACTTACGCCTTCTGGAGTATTACAAGTCGCATTTCCGCGGCGGCGCAAGTCATTGGGTACCTTGCCGCAAGTCAATGGGGCAGTGACTGTCGATCGATGGTGCTTCTCTCCAAGGCTTATGTCCATTGCTTGCTGTGTGCAGACTGCCTATTTTGCAGCGGCTGTCGAGCACGAGCAAAAAGCAGCTTGATGGGGCAAGAAATAATTGTCTGCGCACCTGCCTTGGCCTTCCTAGGGGCTCTTCCTGCGCTGGTACCGTTGCGGAGGCTGGCGGCTTGCTCTTAGATGTTCTTCGGCTGCAGGAGACATTCGGAATACTTTTGAGGTATCGATGGTAAAAAACCAATCTTTTGACCCGTGTTGTATAGCGAAATGAAAGCTCCAGCTTAGCAGAGATGATAAGCTCTATTAACATATCTGTACCGTCCCAAGCGCGACCAACCGTGCCGTCTGATCCCCCCCTGGACTCTCTCACCCGTGTGCATAAAACTCAACAAACTCCACTCAAAGTCAACTCAAAGAAAATCCTCCCTGAACTCTGCCTCCTTCAACTCGCGCTTGCCCCGCATCAATGGCCGTTATTCACATATGGCCCAGATTTTTACGGATGGTTCATCTACACCTTACAGTAGGGCATCGGGCGTCTACGTTTCGTCAACCGGCCAAACACTGTCCTACCGCCTTGAACGTGCAACCTCATCCACGTCGGCTGAGGTTCATACAATTAAGCAAGCCCGCCGCTACATTCTTCGTCAGCCATCAGCAGAATGGGCTATATTCACGGATTCGAAGAGAGCGCTAAACCCTACGGCACGCCAGTTGCTTCAGCCTTCACGACCATGTATCCGCGACGTCGCCTATTTCACCATCTAGCCTACGTCGCTGGCCATCATGTGACCTTACAATGAATGGCCGCACATTGTGCATTATCGGCAACGATAAAGCAGATCAAGCGGCTTGCAGAGGGCTAAAATTGCGCAATGTAAGGAAAATTTTCGTTACAAAGCACGAGGCTGCCGCGCCAGCGAAGCAGCTTGCCTTAGAGGAACGAAACCGCCTCTGGCCTTTTCCCGAAACTCATCACCCCTGTCTGTACCATATAGACTCCCACCTGAGAATGAGGCTCCCAGAGTGAATCCCACGTCGACTTGAGACGCTTTCTTTTTCTGAAAGCAATTTTCGTTTGATATATGCAGTGTTTATGCCTGACACCACTTTTAGTGTAACATTTTTGCAATGCACTTTGAAGCCTGGTCTTTGTTTCTCACTTTCTTCAGGAGGTGTGGAAAATTTGAGAAAAAGTAAAGTTGCCCCTCAGGATCCCCTGGGTGCTTGGTGCTGCTCTGAACGTTGCTTGCGGAACCCTGCGAAATAGAAAATTGGTATCATTTACTTCATCACAACACTTAAACATGACCACGTTGTGTGGACGCGTAGTATTAGTCGATATTTTTTCCTTCCAATGATGTAAGATGGGGTTACATGGATGACCACGCTGAATGTGCCTACGGCCAACAAATAATTTATAGTGAACTTTTTGCTCCCATGATGTTTCGGTTTCTACAACCAAACGATGATTTTGAAGTCGAAATTGCGTCTAAGTCAGGTAAGGGGCACGAAAAACTGAATATAGCTGCTAATACGTCATTCCAATTCAATGTATCCCTTAATTAATCCTGTCTCAAAAGCCAGAACGACAAACACAATGAATTAGTGATTATTCGGAGTTTTTTGTGGCACATGTGACCTAAACAAACACAGACAGACATACACACAGGCGGGTGGATGGACGGACAAAAGGATGGACGGGCAGGTTGATGGATAGATGTATGGATGGATTATGTCGGACAAAAATACAGTGAAGTAAACTGTTAACATGATATTTTTAAAGAAGACCTTTTTGTCCGCTGGTGCCGCAGCACCCCTGCTGTATGCAACAGGCACCACGGGTGCATGACTAACATGATGTACGACATGTACGGTACTTGGTGGAAGCAGAGTCTAGTGATTCATGGCAGTGTCAATTATAAGCATGATTTATGAGGAAGCATAACGTGAAAAGATAAATCCAAACATACGGGAGTAAAAATGGGCCGCGCGAAAAAGCAAAAAAATATGCGCGATGAAAGAATAAAACGTGAGGCGACATGAACAATTCTGAATAGAGGATACACAGGCATTGATGTCACAGCCTGTAATGAAACTGAAAGTGAAACACCGTTATAAAAGAAATTCAATTATAAGCTATTTAAAGATTCTACGTTGATGCCTCCTCGTGCCCCATGTATACTAACGGCTTATGAAATATTACAAGGAAGCGATGGTAAGGCAAATATTACGGGCTGTCTCATGTATTCCAACGTGTCCATATGCCACTTTAAAGCTGCACTAGCACCACACTGTAATAACAATTTTACATTTTCGTAAAATTGCATTACCTTGTACTGCAAGCAGCTGCCACACGCTTCTATTCCAGGCAGCGCTGTCGCTTGTTATGCGATTCACAAATAGATCAGATTTTTCGGCAAGGAACGTGGGTGTAAAAATGATTTACCCAGTGTTGGTGCTTTCCCATTGCCTTTGAGGCAAAAAGAAATCTAGCAGGGAGTTACGTTCATTTTGTCATTGCAGAAATGCAGAGGTTATCTTTAACAGATGGGTCGTACATATTATCGTGCATACAAATTGGCAAGGTACCGAGAAAAAAAGGCCATGTTTAGCACTTCTGAATCTAATTACCAAAAGCGAACGCAAAGACCGCGTACAGAATCTTTTGTGAAAGCGCCTTAGCTTGAAATTTCACAGCCGACCGTCTGGATGTATCTACTGGACGATTGGATTCATCCCTTCCCTACCCGGTGAGGATACACACAGACAGCTTAGTCGGCGCGCCATCATTGGCGAGCCTGCGGGCCCCAGTGGTGGCGAAGCAGCCATTAAAAAACTCTCCAAAACATTTTGGATAAAAGCTTTCACCCTTCCCTTTGCGTCGGGAAGCATTGTCAAAGCTATAGGTATCAACAGCACTGAGCGGCATTGCATGATTTGTTCGTCGCAGCAGAATTATCCGCCTTCGGTTTCTGCTTTGCTCTGTTGCATTTTTCTAAAGTGGCTATCGAATGCGCACATTGCTGCAACAAAAAGGAAGCGGCCAATTGCCGCTACATTGCTGTACTGATGTAATTCGAGCGCTTAAGCAACGCCAAGACTCGGTAAAGGAAGAAAATCTTCTGAGCAGGTTTATCTAATGGCCATAGAGCAGTAGGCTTTGACTCAGGTACTTTGTGACCTCCTGTTCTAAGTAGAGGATGTGTGTGTTGACTGCGTTATGAAAGCATTTAGTATTTAGAAAAAATTACATCATCTTCCCACGTTGGAACCCTGAGGGGATGCAAAGCCGCGGAGTAGTAGCGCGTTAATTGGTTGTTAAAGTAAAGACACGTGTAGTAGCGTATTAAATGTCTTCTTTATATATCGAGTAGTGGGGAATGTTTTGCGGCTTCTCGTTCTCGAAGCGACGAATCCCCTGTTCGACGCTGGCGTTTCGAAGCGTTGAACGCCATCTGGATCAGCTACTCGCCGCTGGCGTTTCAAAGCGGCTTCTCGTTCTCGAAGCGAGGAATCCGCTGCTCGACGCTGCCGTTTACGTTCAGCGTCGCGAGCTCTCTTCTGTGCAGCCTTGTCTTCGGAGGTTCTCGCGGTTCTGACAGTGTGCTGGCAGGCGCTAGTTGAAGGTGTGCCAGCCAGTTCGCTGACGGAATCGTTGGCGTCCATTTCCAGTCATCGGACGGCGCAGTACCAAAGAAGCAACTGAGCGGAGCGGGGACCGGGTTTATTTGCAGAGCAGAGGAAGTGGAGAGGAGGAGCAGCGCGCATGCGCGTGACTGGACAGCTGGTGTGGAGAATGGAGAGAAGGAGCAGCGCGCCTAGTGCACAGGTGGTGTGGAGAGGAGGAGCAGCGCGCACTCGCGCACAGCTGGTGTGGAGAGGAGGAGCGGAGAGAGAGCGGCGTTATCACAGCTGTTGTGGAGGGGAGGAGAGGTTTGGACGCCGGACCCCGAACGACGGAGGGTCGACTAAGAGATGCTTTGCATCCAAAAGTTCAAAAATGTCTTGCGGGGCCCCTTTAAACCATCGCATACTCACGTGGTTCGCTTGCGCTGAAGCGCACGAACAGACAGACGGCCAGCCACCGCTGAAAGACCCCGAAAGCTAGAGAAGGGACAAGAAAGCCCCTGCTTGCACTTCGGTGGCTTAAGGTCATTGCGAAATGATGAATGACCTTAAAAGGTGTAGCGTAGTAGACCTCTCGTTCTAAAAACTTAACAATAAGTGGCTGGGCAGCCGGTGCATAGTCTACTGGGCAGCTGGCGTATATAGTCTCCAAGGTCTATAAAGCCTTAAATATCACCTAAGTAAATGAAGAACATCTTATTTCATACCAAGAGATCTTTTAACATGCATAGGAAGGAATCAATGCTACTAGAGCAATACAAAAACCATTATCGAAGACCTTGTGATGGAATACTGCCAAGGAATGCTGAAACCTGACGAAATACTTGGATTAGCAGGGTACCATATTTTTTCCTTATATACACGTATTAAACATTGCAACCATTGGATGAACCTATACCTACCGGCTGATTTTACTCTCACGTGTCCCAGAAGCTTTATTTCGTCGACTATGAGGCCCTTCATGGCGACTATAAGCATTTATAGTCTTCGCCTGTTATTTTGAACCTTTAAAAAATTTCGCACTGAGGTCAACGCCACCCTTGAAACTGCTCGTAGTTTTGTAAGGAAGTTCACCCTGATAAGACCATAATGCCTTCTCTGCGGAGATGCTCATACAACTTCGGGCTTCGCATTCCCAATAACATACATTCTGAAATTCCCACATCATCGTATCCCATGCACTTATGTGACTGTCTTCGTGTAGCGGGAAAACAACTCTTGACTGCCATATGCTGCTTTGAGGGATAGAATCTATTTTGATGTCAAATGGCTCTTCACTAAGAGACTCATTTTGCTGTTTCCCATAAACCGCTTGAATGATTGCACTTCCCAATCTTTTCTTAGTCCTTGACGGATGTTGAGAAACGTTCTTGCGATGTTTCTTTTCATAAAAAGGATTTTTGCAGTTCCACTCTGCCTTTTATTTTTATGCACGCTCGCTTTTGAGCCACGATTGCTTGGAACTTTCTGGAAGAACATGACTTTCCATCCGACTTCGTTGATACCCAGCACTACTGAGAACAAACCATGCCTCAGTGGAAAGTGTGCTTCCCGGAGGAAGGCTTTATGCCGCATCCACCAGCAATATTTGTCCAGGGAACTTCTTAGATCAAGGATTTGGCTGTCTGCAAGTTTCAAGGAAATGTTTAACCGAGGACATGTTTGTCTATTCCTCTCAGGCACTCCGTGAGTACTGCCTACCAAAGGCGTTCCAAAAATTACCATCCCTTCCATGAAAAGGATGGCGAAGGCACTTTTTTCTACCTCACACCAAGAATAACCTACTGAATACAATAGAAAACACGTCCTTTTTGTACATATCACTGGAATAAAGACGTTGAGGAACTGGTGGAGACTATTGCTGATGAGTGGCAGTAATTGTAAAACACCGTTTTGCGACCAACCAGCGCTTGCTGCTTCAGAACCACAGCATCTGCTGCACTTCTTAATTTCAGTAGTTCAGGTTTCGGCCACAGATCCATCAAGGATCGCAGATTTGGCGCCCTCAATGGCCTAGCCTAAATTACAGACTTCGGGCACAGCAAGCCTGTGATAATTTGGTGTAGGCGTTTGCACACAAGGAGGGCTGAATCGTGTTTATCGTTCAGCCCTAGTGCAGCAACTTTCTATATCTATAAGTGCCAACCAAATAGATCATGCACTGAACCAATTTTTTGGGGATTTAGTATGCTATTGGCATTAAAAAGCTTCTTGATCAGGAGCAGCAACACACCCGCAATTATTGACAGAAATTGACGCGAGGGCTATTGACCTAACGTTATCAAATTTATATCCTAGAGGCGTTGTCTCGACGAAGGACATAATAGTCGCTAAACGCAATTTTGGAAGAATCCACGCATTTCATAAGGACAGAGAAGGAATAAATGGACGTTACCAATATTTAGCAGGATTTCGCAACGGATATTTCGTACCACGGAATCACTCGAGGCTTCGTGAAATGGTAGGACTTGATTGCTGTCTAGTTGGATCATGAGCTACGCAGGAATACGTTCGGGCAAAAGACGAGGACCGACATAGCGAGGAAAAGACTGCATTCGTGTTTTCCTCTCAATCTTCGTCCTCGTCTCTTGCGCAAACTTTTTCCTGCGTAATTCGTAAAGTTCGCGCAAGCTGTACTGTTCACGAAAGTGCACGAAATCCTGTCTCTTACGAGTAGCTCGAATGACAGGAACGCTGGCAATTGCGCCCTCAGGATTGCTATTGGCACTCTGGTGTCATGTTATAGTTGCCATGGTGGCGAAATGCAATAGACAAAGATTAGTTTTAGATACCTTTCAGCCAAAAACAGGTAGTGTAGTGCCGAGAAACAGGTAATGTATTGGGTGGGACGCCTGCATTAAAGTCCAGCATACTCAGGTACAAATCTCAATAGCAGCGACCTTATGTCTTATACTGCATTGCGTTTGGCGGTGAAACGGTGACTTTACTGCTTGCCAAACGTTTTTAGATGCAACGAATCTCTTTAACTCACCTTGTCCCGCGTCATTGTCGCGGCGTAGTCCGCATCCCTCCCCCATTCTCTCGCCGCGGCAGCTGCACGCTCCGCCGCTCTCACCGCAGCGCCATCTGTGCGTCAGCGCGGTCAGCGCGCAGCTTGCGCTCGGCTGCGCTCGCTCCCGTCGCCGTGCCAGCTGTGCGTTAGTGCGCAGCTTGCGCTCGGTTAGAAATTTACATTATCTTCCCGCGAGGGGAACCATGGGGTAGATGCGACGCATCGGGGGTGAACATGCTGCGTAAATAGGATACACAACAACAGCAATCCAAACGCTGAGATCGCTAACATAACGGAAACGCAACGGCAACCCCCGATGCGTTGCATCTACCCCATGGTTCCCCTCGCGGGAAGATGGTGTAAATTTTTCTTGTTCAGTCGCACAAAAATAATTGGGATTTAAAATTCAGCAGTTTCGCGCGGTGATATGATCTTCCTTGAAAATGAAAAAGAGATCATATAGCGCACATCTTCGGGCTCAGGTTTTCGTGGAAGCGTGATAAATATAGCTCTCCATCATCAACCATCGTTCACTTCCGATGTTGCCGCTACTTATCAATCCCTTGCTTTTATTAATTTTTGTGCTGTTTGGGAAAGTTCGCAATCACATAGAAACCGGATAATGTGATTTTATTCACCCAATGTACAAACTACTTCTATTGTGATTTTAAGTTTTGTGCCGCAGTATTGAAATCGCCAGCTCTGTGATTAAGTGTGTATTTATTTTGAAATAATTTAGAAAACGAAACGCGTATGGTTTTGTTCGTAGTCCAGTTGTATGCCGGGATTTTGTTGCGATTTCAATAATCGCAAAGCTGTACCCACTGCTGCGCCGCCAATAGCTTGTCGGCTACTCGTAGCGGTTTTCCTTCCTTCCCGCGATTAAAAGTAGACAGCTTCCTGCACCGTCCTTTTGCGCATTATTTCTGTAGAGTTCCGCAACGAAGGTGCTGCAGCTCTTCATTTTTAAAACTGGTATCAACCCCCGGATGCATTCTTCTTCAAAGGGTACGCCTATACAATGTGTGAAAAGTTTGTGTATTATTTTAGAGGGCTCTTGCTATTTCATAGACAAAACCCAGCTTGTGAGCGTGGTCACAAGTGCTTGATCTAAAAAAGAGCAGTAGAAAATTTTCAATAAGTGGAAGTTCAGTTCAGTTAGGAAGTTTAGAAAAAGAGGGGGTGGTCTTTCGTCGATATGTGGTGGCGAACGTTATCCTTGACAGGCTTATTTGAGACCATCGGCAGCCGGTCAAATCCGGAAATTCACGCAGCAATGGCGCGAACGGCCCTTCGGTGACAATGGCCATGGAAAAGTGCCACAGCTTTAGTCACGGGTGCATCAATGCCATGGACAGAAAGGAATGTGGTGGCACTGAGGAGAAGTTGCGCTTTGACGTCGACGAGGGGCTATGATACGTGAGAAAATCGGCACCGATGGTCGTGCAAGTAGCGCTAGACATAAGAAAAAATACATCGAAGGGCTCCGCGGAGCCCCAGGTTCAGCGTGAGCCAACCCTGCTTGTACACGGGAATTCTAGTACCGTTGACAGCCTGGAGGAACATGATCGGGGTGAAAGAGCGTTCCGGCCGTGTAGCAGGCAGGGTGCTGACCTGGGATACCGTTTCGACTAGGAACTGCTGTGCAAAAGGCAACACTACTAAGAAAACACCACACTCAACACCACACTCACTGAGGCCTGCACCACTGGTCACCGTTAGCGGTCGGCCACGCATTTTCCCTGACAGGACCAAGCCAACAGTGTCGTTCCCGGTTGCCAAAGCTGTGGTGATAGTAGCACGCGCCAACCCCGGGAGAACTGCGGCGGGGATGTCGGGTCGAAGGCGATCGATGGCGAGATAGCGAACGCTGACGTCGATATCCGCACAATGCCGTGTTGTTCCTGCCCGTTCTGGCCGCGACGAGCTGGACGCAGAGCGGGTCCCAGAACGGGTCCACATCGGACAGGACGGATGGCTTGCTCCAAGAATGGTTGGAAGACGATAAAGATGTGATGATAGAGCGAACTTGATGTGACGTACCGCAGCCTCCATGACCTGGTCAGTCAGGGCGGCGAGCGCATTAAAATTCGATGTGGAGGCAGTGACCAATACAATCTGGACATTATATATCTTGCAGCAGTTGAAAAAAAAGAGCAGCTCACGGAGGCGTTTGTGGTGTGTGCACAAACGAATGAGGTACTGCGTGTGTCGTAACAGCCGACTGGGGGCGCCGATCGCCGAGCTCTTTCGTAGAGAGTACTTGACGCACACACTAGTGCTTGGTTTTGGCAGTACTTTAAGGCAGGGTAGGCTTATGTTGGTAGCAAGGTTTTGCCGCTAGAGCGGCGCTGCAAACTGCTGCAATGTTCATGACTTCATCCACCAAATTTGCCGGAAGCGACGCGGTGATACAGCGATTTACATTGGCTGCGAGGTAATATTGACCAGCTCAAAGCAACACTCCACTTGCACGAACCAGTTGGTGTATTCGGGTTCGAGTATGGTGGCAGCAGGGGCATGACGGAAGAAGCGGCGATTGTAACCGGCGGCAAAGGATCGGCCTGGTCGTTGTCAGGCATGGCTCTACTTTCTGCTCGGTGACGCGCAATGGCTATCGGCTCACGTACGGGGGTCACCAGCTGTAGAGCACATTCCAGGAGAGTGAGAGACGGCATCAGACGTCTTGTCACAACGGGTGTGCGATTTATGCTGAGCGCGTGGCTCGACCTCTCGAGACCGGCGCAATGGATAATGGTGATAGAGGAGTGCACGCGCTGATGAGAATCAGCGGGGCAGTGGTGATGATCATGATTGTACCGCTATGAGCTCTTTATACTGACCGGTATTTGAGAAGTCATACTTCTTCCAAACACTGTGTGAATAAGTATCTTGCTTTATCAGAGGACTCTGGAATTATCACAATTTTTCTGCTTTAATCTGGTAAAAAGAGTATTGGTTTCCTTTATTACACATTCGCTACTTTTTCATCATAACAGTGTAAAAAGCAACGTGTCCTACATGGGAATACAAAGATACAATCACAGCACGAGCAAATGCTCGATAACGCCGAATAGGCCAGAAGCGTTAAAACAGGTATCTAGGCTGCACACAGCTTTCTGCCCTACAGTTACGACATCAGCAATCGCGCATGCATGGTGAAACGGGTCTGGTGGAGCTTGCCTCAGCATATTTTAACACGGCAGTGTTTTATGCCGCGGTCCACCATAGATCTAACCGACGTCATATCCGTCACGGAAATTATATCACCAGGAAAACTTCGATTGAGGCGGCGGTGCTGGAATTCGAGCCACGAACTCTTTCGCTGCAACGGGAGGTACGAAACACGCTCCCGAATGAGCTACGAACAGACGCGTGAATAGGACGCCAAACGTGCCTTATAGGCTTCGTTTCAGAGTGCTGCCATCTAGGAGAGGCGAAGCAAGTAGTGAATCATGTCGCTAATGAGCCCCGACAGTTGGCGCTTTGATGCCAGTGCCTACGTGTACGGGGGACGCGCTGCGTAAGCTGCGGAATAGCCGACTTGCGGATGTCGCGCTCGTGACAGAGTCCGCTGCTCCTTTCGCTGCAGCGGACCGTGTTTTCACCATATAATTGATATAATTCGCTGACAACCCGTTTGGTTTCGTTCGCACCGACGGTATGCGGGCGCCTGTGGTTTCAGCCGGATTTACGCAATGCTCCTAAGCGTGCAATCCAGCGTCTAACGTTGATGCGTCTAACGGTGCAATACCGACGAAATATAAATAGCGACGCGCAAGTTCATAACGATGCCGAATAAACATTGAACTCCTCCAGTGAAGGCACATTTAACTTTTGTGAGTTACAGGTTCCTATGGAAGAGGGAACAACCACATTTTTTGAAAAAATCACCGAGGCAATAGGAACCTGTAAATGTAAAATAAAGTTAATGCAGGAGCTTTTGCTTACCATTGCATGTTAAAAGGCTAAATGGCAATAACCTCCGCTATAAAATATTGCAAATTAGGGCGCTCAGCCCTGGTGGGTAGGTTTTGTTTCTGTATAGGCTTCCTTAAAAAGTGTCGCCATGCGAACACTCCCAATATAAATTTGATGTAATTAGGTGTAGGCGAAAGGCTACGGTAATAACTTGCCCCCAGCGAATATACAGGGAGTGAAGATGTTTGTGGTTCGTTTCCCCGAAGTCCGGTGTCGATCAGGAACCCAATCACCTGGGCTCCGGTTGATTTGGCAGGAGGCTGGCAGGGCGATGGTGTTGAAGTTCTTGGAGACGGCGGTCGAATTGACGAACTCGAGAAGTTGGGGTTGATTAAGTGAAACGAAGAGTTTATATACAGCTATTTACAGAGGGAAAACTGGGTACACGAGTAATAAAAGGAAAAACTTCAAACTTCAGCTAGACGCTAGCTCCAAGTGCGCACAAATCACTCGAGCTTCTCAACTTCGTCTAACTCTCCTATCCTCGGAGCGTACACAAACCGCTCGGGAAACGACGGCCGAGACTCTGTCTCACCGCAGGATCCGTCTAGTTGCCCGGTACGGAACTGCACCCTAAACTTCCGACGCGATCCTAACCTCTAGCCAAGGGGCTCACAAATCCCAACCTAGCTTTAACGGTCGAGACTCCTTGTCCCGCCGGGAACTGCCCAGCTCAGCGATCTGACAAGAACGATTTTTAACGGCCAAGTTCGGCCTTATAACACCTCGAGCTCACGCTCTCTCGGGAACGCCCCTGTAGCATTCGTACACGCGTAAGGGAGTGCCCAAATTCGCGTAGACAGCTGTCACTCAGCGCGCTACGGAATATTTGAATGAGTCGCCGCCATCTTTGGGTCAACGGCCCGCACGCGGGCGAGCAAGCCAGCGCGACTCCGAGTTGTGAGGGCGTAAGGCGGCGACTGTGCACCGTGCCGACCAGAGCGCGTTAACAATGGTGTCTCGCGCGGCGCGCGCTCCGACGCTGGTAATTCCACCTCCCCCGCGCGCCACGTCGACGATTCTCGAAACCCGGCGGCGCCGTCTGCGTTCTCAATGGGGGATTATCGCCGCAGTATTCCGTCGGCTAGACAATCCGTCTCCCGTGCGTGCCGTGACAAATTGGTGTCGACTGCTCTGCAGTGTTGGCAGTGCAACGCCGCCAGACAGAGTGGCGAGTTCTCACGCGCAGCCCGGGCGCCTGGCCACTGACCTCATCAGTGGGTCTTTCAAATCCGTCGACACCGACTGCGTCCTGAATGGGGGATCATCCAAACGGAATCCCGTCGGCCGGACTATCCGGCGCCCATACGTGCCGTGACGAATTTTTCGACGGCTGCCGCGTAGAGTCCACAGTGTTAAGCCACCAGACAGAGTGGCGGGTTCTCACGCGCAGCCTGCGGGCCTCGCCACTGACCTCATAAGTGGACCTTACACAGGGTGTATCAGCTTTCACGCACCAAGATTTCAAATAGAGCAATGCCGTTACTCGAAGCAACCCTAGTGCAAAATGTTTAAGCATAGTGGATAAGCGGCCAGTAACTTTGTTGTCAATGTGATATCATTAATTAATTGTAGTTAATTATCTAACTCTAGAACCACTGTACTAATCCCTAAAGTGTCAATGGCTCACTTGTAGTACCACCACAAGGGGCATTTTCTGATCGCGTGCCCATGTCTTCTGACGGATAAAGAAACCAGGCGAAATATAAAATATACTGCCTGACGGCGCTCCCGCCGGTATCATAAAATAGTACCCTAAAACAGGCTGTATCTGAGTAAGCCAGAAGAAAAAAAAATAAAGAAATCGCGACCGAGGTTCTGTTTTATCCGCCGCAGGAAGCCCGAGAAACTTGCTGTTGCTGCTCCTTCGATGGAATGCCATTATCAGGGTGATGTCCTGTGTCTTCGTGCGTGTGCTACGCAAAGCAGTTGCCTTTAATTGGCTTATTTGAGGTCGCTGGTTTATGAACCGGGAGTTAGCGCCATAACGTGGTATTTTTCCTATTTCGCGGGTTTTTTTATTCGGTCAGAATAAACTAGTATGCAGTTACTTCGTCGCTTAAAAAGCGCGTCTATATGCTTCCCGTGGGTAGCTACAAGCACCTCATTAACAATTTAATGTTTAGAACAGTACTTGTACAGTTAGGTAGTTATTGAAGAGTAATTAAATTAATTGCATTAATAACAAAATTACTGCCCGCTTCTCCACAATACTGCTAACATTATGCACTAGATCTTGTTCGAGTAACGCCATCGCTCATTTTTCAGAATCTTGGTGAATGATAGCTTGGACACTCTGTATGTGCAACAGTGGTGGAAAACTTCGAGATTATTATTCCAATCAGCATAAAATGAGACAGCCGACAACTGCGTTCAACAGACGCCATGGCAGGGCTCAAGCGTGAGCCCGCGAGTATAGCCCGGTCGTGCAACCACGCGTGTATTTTCAATAAGGGCAACAAGGCAGAAGGACATTTTTGGAAAGCTTCAACGGAGTCATCAAGTGCCATTCAGCCCTACCTATTAAGTTTCCCTTGGAGCCACTGCACCAAGGTGATGTAAATTAACAACTTGTTTCTGATTACATTTCAATCTTTCCCTCGAAAGTGATAGTCAAGTGGAACAGACACTTAAAAAAATCGTGACGATGCAGTAAGATGAAAAATAGTGCCCTGGCATGCTGTGGGCTTTTGGAGACGTGCTCTTCAACGCCAGAAAAAAAAAAACAGGATACAGAGAGAAATTTGTCATTTGTTTATCAAGTTCTAATTAAACAAGGCATCGTTTGTCGTCGAACAAGAGCTGAGAAAGGTGCGAAACGTATAATTTTTGAAAGTATGATGTTTGAGTTAAAATCAGGCGTTAGTGTCCCGACAGAGATCTAAGCATCTATTTTTTCTTTTACTTAACTTTATTTCGAGTTTTTTTCTTGAATTTTATTGCGTGCCATTTTTTATTTAGCTTTTGTTTTCTCTCTATTGTGGCTTTCCCCATATCTCACATTCACTTCATTGCATTGTTATCCCCCCATCTGGCGTAGCAAGCACTGCCGCTAGCAGAGCTGACCTCTCCAGCCCATATTAAAGAGCTCTCTCTCTCTCTCTCTCTCTCTCTCTCTCTCTCTCTCTCTCTCTCTCTCTCTCTCTCGAATACGTATTTCTTACGCCTACTAGTGCTAACCTATGCAATGCAATCTCCGCTGATAAATTTCTTCTGTCATGTTTCGATTGAAAATGTTCGCATAGTTTTTTGTCCTTTTTTTTTTTTTCATTCATTCATTTATTCATACTGCAGGCCAAGATGCTGGCCCATGCAGGGAGGGCAGTACAGAGCAAAAATTCCAAGAACGCATGAACAGGATGCTACCTATAACATGTCACAAAAGCTTGACTAAGCACAACCGCGACATAAGATCAACACAATAAATCGCAGTGGGGCAAAACGCCTTGCCCCAAAAACACAGCACCAATATAACACAACAGCAGGTAAATTTTCTTATAGCGTACAAGTGGTCACAAGCCTAAGCTTAGATTATTCTAATTCATGAGGCAAGTAGTTTTCCAGTTCTTGTAAGAAGTTTCTTGATTGTAAAACCTCAAGGGGGAGGGAATTCCATTCGTTAATGGTGCGCACAAAAAAACTATTCATGTGAGAATTTGTTTTTGAAAATATTGGCGTAATAGAGAGGTTATGTCTGTGTCTTGTTTTTCGGGCTTGAAGAAAAGTGACGTAACGAGGTAGTTTAAGTCCGATTTTCCCACTTATGATGCTATGCAAAAACTGGAGACGACAAACTTTGCGCCTGCGTTCTAGCGAACTGATTTTATTTCTAAGCATTAGTAAGGTTGGGGAATCCTGTCTTTTATATTTTCCAAAGATGAATCTCACAGCCTTTCTTTGTACACGTTCCAAATTCATAGTGTCCTTTTTAGTATGAGGGTCCCAAACAACCGCCGCGTATTCGATTTTCGATCGTACGAAAGTGTTATAAGCTAACAGTTTGGTTTGTGCCGGCGCCTTTCTAAGTTTTCTCTTCAAAAACCACAATTTGCGCAAAGCTGCTGAACACGTAAGGGAAATATGGTCTGACCAAGATAATTTGTTACTAAATGTAACACCTAAATATTTGTATTTTGTAACTTCAGTTATGACGGTGTCATTTAGAACATAAGAAAATACACTAGGTTCTTTTTTCCGTGTTACCCGAAGCAAGACAGTTTTTTGAATGTTTATTTCCATACCCCAAAGTTTACACCAATCGGAAATTGCGATAACTGAATTTTGCAAACATGAGTGATCGTTTCGTGACGCTATTTGTTTAAAAATGACACAGTCATCTGCAAATAGGTTAATATGCACATTATCAGGGATTTTGTTAGTTATGTCATTTACATATATCAGAAATAAAAGCGGTCCTAGTACGCTCCCTTGCGGTACGCCCGAAGTTACTTGACGGACACTAGAGGAACATTTGTTAATTTCTACAAACTGTTGTCTTTGTCGGAGGTAAGCCTTAATCCATGATATGATATTTGAAGGGAGTCCAATGCACTCGAGCTTATGAATTAACTTTCCGTGGGGAACCTTATCGAACGCTTTACTAAAATCAAAAAACAGCATATCGACTTGACCAGATGAATCGAGCACTTCCGAAATTTCATGAACAACTGACACTAGCTGAGTTGAAGTAGACAGGCCCTTTCTAAACCCGTGCTGTATTGGAGACAAGATGTTGTGATCTGACAAGTACTGACGAATGAAGCCTGCTACAATATGTTCTAATAATTTACTGCAAGTGCTTGTAATAGAAACTGGACGATAATTTGACACAGTGAAATGATCGCCCTTTTTATGAATGGGAGCAACTCTTGCCTTACGCCAGTCGGACGGTATCTCTGCTAATTGTAAGGATAATTTGAAGAACTCAGTTAGAAATTCACATATCTGTTCCGCATACCTTCTCAAAAAAGCGTTCGGAATCTGATCAGGGCCTGCTGACTTCCTAACGTCAATATTCAGGAGCATATCCAAAACACCTTCTCGAGAAATTGTAATATCATGTACAAAAGACCTAGTTGAATTACATCGTTCAAATTCGTCCATGTCAGAGAACACACTGCAAAAGTAATCATTAAACTGCTCAGCCATACTAGTGGCGTCTTCTACAATTTCACCGTTAACTTTTATTTTATGTATAACCTTTTTTGATTTACCTAAATACCGCCAGAACTTCTCAGGAGCGTTCTTAATGAAATCAGCAAGGCTATGACTGAAATATTTTTCTCGGGCGGCTTTCAGTTTTTCTAATAATTCAATTTTTAATTCTTTGAGACACGAACTCTCTCCTTTATGTTTCTTTTTCATTCTTTTGAGTTTTCGCTTAGTTTGGATGATATCTCTATTTATCCATGGGTTGGATCGAGGTTTCTTGACCCCCTTCAATGGAATAAACCTTTCGATACAATAAGTAACAGTGTCCCTGAACTTTCGCCATGATAGCTCAACGTCATCATGGACAATATTGAGGTGTAGGTCCAAGTGATCAATAATTGATTCATCATCTGCGTTTGCATAATCCCTAATCTGAGATTTTTGTCGAGGTCGTCTGGCATTCACTTCCATTGTTGACGTAAAGGAAATCAATTTGTGATCTGAGATGCCAGGTTCAATTTCAACCATCCCTTCACTGAACATTTCACTGAGCAATAGGAGGTCAAGAATGTTTTCTCCTCTAGTACATACACGGACAACCTGCTGTAGACTGAAAGTTAGCATAATATCAACAAGTAGGTCACAAGAAACACTGTGCCCATAACTCCAATTTGTCCAATCGATTTGTGGTAGATTAAAATCACCAGTAATTATTAAATTTTTTCCCCTGAACTTCAAAAGGTGATCGTATAAGTGCTGCATAAATTGGTCATCGGCATTTGGTGTCCGATACACTGAACATAATATGAAAGACACACCCCAAACAGAGACATTCAAAAACAAACTTTCGTGGTTATCAATCTGATCTAGCTCCCTCACATCAACACCATTTTTTACAATAACCGCGACGCCACCGCCTCGCGTGCACCTATCTCTTCTAAACAGCTGGTGGTTGGGTGAAACAATTTCATCATCCTGAATCCCTTCGTGCAACCAAGTTTCAGATATAACACATACATGTGGATCATATACTAGTAAAAGGTCTTGCAGTTTCTCTATTTTATTGACCACACTTTGGGCGTTCAAACAGAGCAGACGAAACTGGCGAGACCGTGATTGCTATTCCGCATGTTCTGGTTGTATTTCGGCGTTCACTTTTCTTTTTGGAATCAGTTTTCGCGTATTTTGTGCATCATCCCAGAAGTACAAGTCGTCGTCAATGCTAATCTTATCGTGAATGAGCTTGACTTTTTTGCCATTGTCTTTATCTTCTTTCGCACTGCTCCAGAGCAGCCGACGCTTGCGCAGTGTTTCTGCGCAGTAGTCATTTTGCAACGATATTCCGGTTCCCTTCAATTTTTGTGCATTTTTCAAGACGGCTTCTTTTTCACAATAATCCTGGAAAAAGGTTATAACTGGCCTTCCTGTGGTTGCTTTTCCTAGTCTGTGAATTCGCGCCACTGATGTGCAGTTTATTTTCAACTTAGCTTGAAAGACATCCCGGACCACTTTTTCCCTTAGCGTCTTTTCTGTTTCATTCGGACCCTCAGGGATTCCAAAAACTACCAAATTTGAACGGCGGCTACGGTTTTCCAAGTCAGTAACCTTGTCTTGGTGAATTTTGAGCATTTTCTGCACTGACGTTAACGCGATGTTTAGCTCCTCGTTCTCGTGGCTGTTTGCTCTTAGTTCAATCATACTGCCTTCCAAGTTATTTAAACGTTTTTCGAAACAGTGTACCGCTTTCTCCGTGGACTCGAGCCGTTCTTTCAAACAATTAATGTCGTCTCTAATTGCCTGTTGACCCTTTATTAATTCCTGGAACATTTCTTCAACGGTAGGACCCGGGTTCTCTTCAACGTCACCACAAATGAGAAGCTTACAAGCATTCAAACACTCGTATGCAATACTTCAACACACATGTGGGCACGGCAATACAACCAGAAATCTGTCGTCACTACGTATTGTAGTATTGTAACTGACCTGTACAAGAAGAACAAGACGCATGGTCAGCGATGTGCGCCGAGCGCTTTCGCCGTGCCCACTGGTAAGTCCATCGTGCGGTGCTGGCTTTATAGGGGTTGAAGCCGCTGACGTCAGGAAACCGTGACTTGAAAGCACCGCATCATCCGCTGCGGAAATGACGTACGCTGCATCACCGTTGTTGTCGCTTGTCGTTGGCACCAAAGGCGTGACTGAAGGCGCAACAATGGAGTTGGCGCATGGCAGGAGCAAAGCCTGTACAAGAAGAACAAGACGCATGGTCAGCGATGTGCGCCGAGCGCTTTCGCCGTGCCCACTGGTAAGTCCATCGTGCGGTGCTGGCTTTATAGGGGTTGAAGCCGCTGACGTCAGGAAACCGTGACTTGAAAGCACCGCATCATCCGCTGCGGAAATGACGTACGCTGCATCACCGTTGTTGTCGCTTGTCGTTGGCACCAAAGGCGTGACTGAAGGCGCAACAATGGAGTTGGCGCATGGCAGGAGCAAAGCCTGTACAAGAAGAACAAGACGCATGGTCAGCGATGTGCGCCGAGCGCTTTCGCCGTGCCCACTAATTTTTTGTCTAATTTTCGCCCGCTGTAAGTTGTGTATACGGGGCCGCATTGTCATGTGACTCGCGGCGCTGAGAACTACGTTGGTAAACGGTAACATTCATATGTGGTTCAAAACTTTCAAACGCGAACTTTTAGAGTTTCTTTGCATAAAATCCTCGTCTACGTAGCGTACATGAGCCGTTATCAAAAACGATGAATGTTAGTTTGAGAAAAGGTAAGAATTTTCTTAATTCAGCAATACTTCGCAAGGGTTAACTGCCTAGAAGATCACTCCAGTTTGATGAAGAACATGAGTTTACTAATGCGTAAGAAGTGTTCACCTAGAAGCAAAGAGCACCAACCCTGCAACGCCTTGTATCTGCAGCAAAAAGTAGCTGTGGCTTAGCTCGGCTATGCCAGGATATACGTAGCGTGAGCTAAGGTTGAGCTGGTTATTCTTAGGTTTCCTGGTTGTGTACACTTAACTGATTATCATGAACGAATTCCAATCCAATCTAATCCAATCCAATTCAGTCCAGTCCAGTCCAGTGCAGTCGCGGCGGCGGCGGCGCCTCAGGCGCGCCAGCTGTGCGCCGTTTCGCTCTCCTTCTCCATGGCTATACCCCACTGGCAAACGCCCCGCTATATTGCTGCAACGCACGAGCCATCGGTTACACCCCACGGCCACCCCCTCGCATGATCATCAATTGGACCGGGCCACCACGTAGGCAACGGAGGTCGGCGACGACGCTGGCCTGTGGGATGTGGTTCCACAGGCGCAAGCCGGTGTTGATGCGAACGCACGAGCCATAGGTTCCACACCCGGTCACCAGTCGCATGATTATCAAGTGGACCGGTGCCAGCACGTGCCACGCTTGTGCAGCAAGGCTCTCCAGGAGCCACGCGAAACTGCTCAACCTCGCCCAGTGTAGCTCACGCTACAAAATGAATAATTCTCAAAGTTCACACTTTTGACCATTATAATAGGTAAACGAACATTATTTGTGCCAGAAAATTTAAAGACACAAAACACCGTGAAAATGAATAGTACAACAGAAAATCTGTAACTTATTTGCCATCCTCAGTCAACGAAGACGATAAAAAGACCACGCTGAAAACAAAAGCCCGCTTGACCGGTCACGGACGTTCTCTAACCGATCTTGTGAAACCTTTCAACGTAACGTGCTCGCAGCATCGCGTAGAACAAGGTTGTATGAAGTGTTCTTTGGTTTGGTTTGATTTCTTAACTAGCTATGTCATCACAGTTAACCGTAATTATGGTGTAAATAGTGATTATTAACCGAGGAAAAGTACAGAAGAACAAAACAGCAATAAATGTCAAAAAACGAAAAGAAAACGAGAAAATGAAATCCTTGCCACGTAGGGTGCCATAATGGCGTTTAGTCAGAAATATGATAAGGTGTTCTTATAATATGTGAAATGACGCATCTGTACCTGGCACACACCTTTTAGGGGTGTAGAAACGCGGGCGCCTGAATTGATGTCTGACTCATTGATTTCTTCAAGATATCATCATTACGTCTTTCAAAGAAGAAGACCCACCTCGGCGCACGCTCTTAGTTTCTCAGGGCAATTCGAGCCACCTAGAGTATCGTCCGTTTAAACCCGAACGATGAATTTGTTTTCGCTAAAGTCTGCGTCCTCTTCGGATTTCCTGACGAGTGAGGCTTTTGACTGTCACGACGCGTTCGGCCACGGGTTCTTCCAGAGGCGCTTGCTTCTGCTAAGCATTATTACCATCGTCGTTGGGAACTCCGAGACTGCCATTATGTCACTCATTGCGAGGGATGTGGACCACTGGTGCAGGCAGCCTCCGGACCTGAACGTCTCCGTGGCGTCCTGGAAACACAGAGCCATCCCCGTACAGGAAGATGGACGATTCAGCCGCTGCCACGTCTACAAACACCCCGACGACCCGAACGACACCCAAGTGGTGACCTGCAATGAGTGGAACTACGATGATCAGCGGGCAGTACAAACTATCGTGAGTGCTTGGAACCTTGTGTGCCACAGGCGTGGGCTCTTGGTCTTTGTCTTGGCCATCCAGCACCTAGGGTCTATCGTACTACTTGTTGCAACTGGTCCTGTGGCTGATTGCATAGGCAGGGCTCCGGTAATCATGGTAGTCATCCTCGTACTGTTGGTCGCCACTCTCATAGGCTGTTTCGCAACCACCTATGTCTTCTTCATGATCGTCCGGTTTTTCGTTTCCGGATCGGCCATGTGCTCCCTGGCCCTCTGCACTATCATAAACTTTGAAGTGATGACCCACCAAAACAGGCCATTTCATGTAATCTTGTGCTTCGCGGGGGGTTTCGTGCTAGCCGACGTGTGGATTAGTATTATGGGATACGTAGAGATGAACTGGACACTCAAGCAAGCCATTTTTGTCGCCCCAACAGTTCTGTTACTCCCCGCTGTGTTCCTCATGCCGGAGTCACCACGTTGGCTAATCGCAAGTGGAAGGCTTAAAGCGGCAGAATGCGTCATGCTGGAGGCCGCTAAGAAGAACAACTTCCCCTTACCTTTCACGGCGTCTCTATTGGACAAACTCTCCGCTCAGGTGGACAAGAACAAGGAGCGGGTAGGCGGTGAAGGAGAGGACATGTTAGAGGGATGCTCCATTCGACAGCGAGCACTCATCATGTTCGGCTCCTACTTTTCTATATCCTTCTCGCTCTACGTAACAATCTTCTCTTCAGCGTCACGCCACGAAAGCGTTCTGCAAATCATCTCCTCCATCGTAACGCCCCTAGGATTCGCATGGATGCTTGTCGTTGTCACCAAGTTTCCTCTGCTGAAGATCCTCACACGGTGCTTTGTGGCATTAGGTGCCGCACAGTGCGCTCTCAGTCTGGCCACCGCGTTCAACCCCCAAGTCCTTCGCGACGCCTTGATAGTGGTGATCAGACCACTAGTCAGCATCGGGATGGTGGTGAGCATCGCCTACACACTCGAGTTGTTCCCAACGGCCTTGCGTGGCACAGCACTCTGCTGGACAGTTGTCAGTGGGCGGATGGGAACAGTGTGTGCATTTGTGACGTTCGTGCTCCACCAGGCTGGCCGTGAGGACGTGGCTTTCGCTATTGCCGGATCCCTCATGTTGGCATCGGTGCTGGCATTTCGCCGGTTGCCTCCAGCGGTGACGGTTGAATGCGCCAAGATAAAGGCGTCTGGTACATCGGCCCTCCTTCAGAAGTCCATAGGCCACATGAGGAAGAGCCTCGACCAGCCGCTGACCGAAAGGCGCGTTCAAGGTACAGAAAGCCCTGCAAGCAGTAAGGCATCATCCCGTAAGTCGAAGAGCCGTCTTCGCAGGTCTTCGTATCCTCGCAAGCAACGCAGCAATTGAGCTCAGGTGCCTCACACTGTTGTGCCCACAAGAATACGTCAGTTCTGTAAACTTTGCTTTTTGTTGTTGAAGGACACAGTGTGTTTAATACTCCCATGTTGAACTCTAGTTCCGGAAATTATTTCCTGCTTTCCTAAGACTGAGAATCCTGGCTTACCTACGGCAACGAGATAGAATGTATTTTACTTGTGTTTGACCTTTTGTCTTAAATACATCCATTTTACTTAATCAAGCGTCTTTAGTTTCGTTTTGCGGCTTCAGGGCTTGTGTCCATGGGCCGACCTATCTTATATGTTATCAAAGAAACATGGTAATTTGCTCATTTTTCGAAATTATACCTTCACTCGTAAAAAATGAGACATAGTTCTGGCTAATTTTTTTGCATGCACGCGTAATCTTACGAGACAAACAATGCTTTATTGAAAAATCATTTAAGCTGGCAATGTACTGTGTAATTGCAAAGTCACCAATGCAATTTTTTTGTCCACACTTGCACCGCTTATGTAGAGAGAGCAGTATTTATAGATATGCGTACAATGCACCTATGGCGTATATGCCCCCGGAAAACCTAACTTATTTCATTTTTACACGTATTCCCCCGGCCAAAGCATTATTGAGGGGATCGAGCAGGACATACTAGCTTAAGAGGACAATATGTTGTGGAGTGGGGAGGGTGAAACGGATAGGGGAGGCTTATAACACATTTATGCCTTGGGGAGGATTAGTCTCAAAAGAAAATAGAACGAATCCTAAAGGTACGGTAAAAAACTGCGCAATTTTGAACGGCCCCTTTTTGGCCGTTCAAAATCGCGCAGTTTTTTTACCGTACCTTGAGGATGCACGAACTCGCCCACCAAGTTCTTCTAATCCAAACGAAGTGTACAAATAGATAGTTACTAAGGGTATTTTTTATTGCGTTGGTTTATCCTGCAGCTGCCTTCAATTTAAGTATGTGTAATCCTTACTGCCATGTGCAGTGCTATCTACAATACACCTCTAATCGTTTCTTTTTTGTTGTTCGTTATTCTCATTAAGAAGCCTTCTATCTTCGAGAGCAGTCTCCTGTTTCAACCGCACTAATAATACGCGTTCCAGTTTTAAGTTCCCTTTATCACAGCAATGTCCTCGCAACCGTTAATTGAAAAGCATTTGATGTATGCTATATATTGTTTTTTTTTATCTCGGCGCTTGTTTTTCTACAGTTAGTGTTTTAATCAAGCTTTTCTTGATCGTGTTTTTTTTTTCATGATGGCCGATAGGGTGGGGTAATGCTGCACTTGCATTATTAATTTCAACAATTACCTGGTATTACGTAGAGCCATCCTATAGCTTCTCTATATTCTTTATTGCGAGTCTACTCGATGGTATCACTTACACGTGTTGTATCGTCTTCATTTTTACCCGCGCCCTTGCAGACAACGCCCCATTTAGTTCCTGAAACGCTTCAGTGAAAGTGGCTTACGTGCAATTTGGTCAGTAAGAGTCTAGCGGCGATGCCCAGTGAATTCAATATATTGTCTGAATTGATAGGTTCACCCGCCGCGGTGGCTCAGTGGCTATGGTGTTGTGCTGTTGATCCCGGGTACGCGGGTTCGATTGCCGGCCGATGCGGCCGCTTTTTGATAGAGGCTTTGAAAGCAAAACGCCCGTGTGTTCCAGATTTCGGAACACGTTTTAATATCCCCAGATGGTCAAAAATCTGCGGCCCGCCTGATCGCCTGTGAAGCGTCGGCGCCGTAAGGCTTTCAATCAATGAACTGATAGGTTCACCGTAGCATGGTTTCCCATACAAACCTTTAGGACTAAAAGAGGTCCCGAATGTTTGCTTCGTTCGACATTTCACCTCTATGGCAATGCATATGATGCGGCCGATGCTCGCGTTGGCGTGTCCACTTGACTATGCAAAGCGTTTATTTGACCCGGGTGCAGGCTATAAGTGGGATAAGGTGAGCAGCAAATGTTTGCGATAAACCCTGAAGTTGTTTCTGACATCTCCCACTGTCTACTCAACCCTGCGGGAACAGCGTTTTGCGGTAATGTGACTCGGTACGCAAGACCAGTGCTTCAACTACCCTGCAGTGGGCGTCACTGCTTGGAAAGCATTAGCTAGAGGGACGACGGAGTGAAGCAAGCACGTGCACTCAAGCACAATAATTTCGTGTGGAAAAGCAGGCTGAAACAATGTTTTCGATTTTAGGGACTAAGCCATCACCTGAAAATAACATAGAAGTTTGCTTTCTTCTAGCAAATTAAAGTTGTTAACAAAGACGGCGACAGCTGAAGCCTGAAAATTTGCTTTGTTCGCGTATTTAGTTTTATGTGCGTATCACTTTAGGGGCCGGGCTTGTCACTGAAGCTCGTCCGCCGTCACGCATCCAAAATGGGGTTTCGAAAAAGAAAACCCCTTCTCCTAGTCGTGATCAAGCCTGGGGCCCTCGCGTTACGATGCCGATGTAAATCCCATTGAACCAGTGACACACACGTTACGCGTACGCAAAGTGTTGGGGGTGATCTTTGCTCTGCGTACTTTCCACGGATGCTGTCGTTGCTAGGCCGCAAATAAGTACACAATAATGTAAAATAAAAATAGAATCAGGAATTAACTCATCAATTACCCCAATATAATGAAAACTCAATCCAGTGTCTCTATACAGGCGTTTTTGCAGGGTCTCAGGCGCCCAAACTTGATTACTTTCGGTATCAACGCCATGTTGCTGCTAAAACTAGTCAAAACAGGCACCACAGCCTTTGATGGCGGGCTCCGCACTTCCCGACAGCTTCCACGTTGAGTGTTTTTTTTTTCTTACAGCGAAGCGGTGTTCTGACTAAAATTGCGTGCGTCTGTCGGATTACGTGCACAAAGAATCACATGCGAAATCTTCAGAGCTAGCTCTAAAATGCTCTGTAGCTTTCAATCCAATGTATGTATCTTGCGAAAAAATATACTGAAATTGGCTGTTAAGAACTCCATCTTTACGACGAGCTTCATTTACTTGTCGTAATAAGTTAGCTTACAGTGATGTTGTACGCGTTGCAAAGTTCCCGTCCGCCGTGAATACATGACCATCTACGGAGGACGTATCGTTACAGAAAAGAATCCAACCCTTGTTTTATCAAAACTATCCCAAAACAAATAAATAAGAACTAATTTAGAACTAATCCTAGGAGAATTAGTGTACGTGTCTTTAATAGGACACTATGTTGTGTCTACATTCATAACTGAATATCGTGAACCCCAAATACAGCTTCACTCGACTTCCATCTCCATGATAGCGGAAGTGCTTTAAATGATTTTAATGCCGTTCTGACAAAAAGCTGGCCTCCACGTTCTGCGGCGTCAGCAGCATTTTCAAATACCTGTTGGATACAATGCCTTCTATAGTGGTACTATAGAAATAAAAATAAAACAAAAAAATTGCATCATCTTCCCGTAGGAGAACCCTCAGCAGTATGCGAAGCAGCCATGGGGTCCACTGAAGTTCCCATTAGTTTTCAGTTCGTCGATTCCATTGACGTTCAGCTTCGCGTGCCTTCGTTGTATCAGTTGCGTCTTGACGTAGTTTGAATGAGTGAAGGGCATAAGGCGCGTTCGTAGCACATGCTCCCGTCTCGGCCACCTACCAGCTCCGCGATATCACCCTCCAACACCGTCTCCTCGCCCTAACGCCATCTCTTACTACAATGATTTCCGCTTGTCCTCGGCCGGTCTGCGAGAAATCTTCTTTACACGCCTGAAACTTCGCGCACTGGGTCTCCAGCGTCCGACCGAAGTGTTACACCGCCAGTCCGCCATCGCTCCTCGTCGCCATGACGCCGTTCCCCGCCTCCGGAAGACTAGTTGGCACGGTCGAGGGGGATGAGGCCGCCATTCAGCGCTTATACAATATCCCTAAATCTGTAGTGATGCTAAAGAACAAAGCTGGAGTGGTTATTGACGGCGTTCCTACATTGGCGTTAGTGAACACTGGCGCAAAAGCCGGTTTCTGTTATTAGTCTAGGTTTTAAAAATCAACTTGAACGCAAAGTGATGTTTGACTGGGACCGTCCGGTAACTTTTCGTGGTGTTGGCGGCGAATGTTTGCGTCCGCACGGTCTCTGGTCTGCTAATGTCGCTTTCGGTGGCCACGGATTTAAAATTGTGTTTACTGGGCTCCCGAGGTCCACTCATGACGTATATTGGGCATAGCAAGGCCCGGTCCGTTGGCCGTATGAGAAGACACTGCTATTCCGGGACTCTGCGCAGTGTTTCTCCCAGTAGGCGCTGCTCCTAACAAATTCGACGCTATTATTGAGGCCGTCGCTGTGTCCAGCGCTAAGAAAAACATCGTTGTGCCTCGCTGCATTGTTTCTCTCAAACAAGGGTGCTCGGCTCTGCGGGCGATAAATTACTCACCTCAGCCGGCAGTTATACCGTGTGGCTTGAAACTCGCCCACTTTGATGAATACGTGGTGAGTTCATCAGCTGTTTTAAGCGAACACGTTGATCAGTCGGCGCGCCCTTCCCCCAGTGACTTGCAGTATTTGCACCTGATCAACGAGCACCTGCCCTGGTGTGAACGATCTGCCGTGCTTAATGTCATTGCGAAGTACGCATCAGTGTTCGACTTCTCAAGTAAAGAAGGTGTGTCCCCAATTCCACCCTCTCGCACTGCTCACTCCATCAGCACTGGGAGCGCCCAACCGAGTCGACAGGAGCCGTACCGAGTGTCTCCATCAGAACACAAGCTGATCAATGAGCAAGTTCAAGACATGTTGGCAAAGGGTGTCATACGTGAATAATGCAGTCCATGGGCAGCTCCGGTAATTCTGGTGAGAAAAAAAGATGGTTCGTTCAGTTTTTGTGTTGATTATCACCGACTGAATGTTTTCACCAAGAAAGATGTATATCTACTTCTACGCATTGAAGACGCCATCGACTGCTTGCACTCCGCTTCCTACTTTTCGTGAATCGATTTGCGGCCGGGTTATTGGCAATTTCCTGTTCACCCAGCCGACAAGGAAAAGACCGCCTTAGTAACTACAGATGGCTTTTACGAATTCATCGTAATGCCTTTCGGGCTTTGTAATGCGCCTGCTACTTTCACACGATTTATGGACACCCTTTTGCGCGGTTTAAAGTGGAACGTTTGCGTGTGCTACTTGTATGACGTCGTGATTTTTGGTCGGACGTTGAAGGAGCATAACGAGCGCCTGGCTATGGTACGTGACTGTATGGAGAAGGCGGGATTGGTGCTCAACTCTAAAAAGTGCCACTTCGGAGAGAGAGAAACCCTTGTACTTGGTCTGCTGGTGGACAGCAATGGTATTCGACCTGACCCCAAAAAGATTGAAGCCGTTACCT
Organism: Haemaphysalis longicornis; assembly: GCF_048455015.1. Taxonomy (NCBI): domain Eukaryota; kingdom Metazoa; phylum Arthropoda; class Arachnida; order Ixodida; family Ixodidae; genus Haemaphysalis; species Haemaphysalis longicornis. The sequence continues at coordinate 816,212 of NW_027526384.1, forward strand.
CCTACAAGCCTCCAAAGTCTCTCAAACAACTGCGCAGCTTTCTGGGACTATGTTTTTATTTTCGTCGTTTCAGTCCTGGTTTCGCCAACATGCCCACCCCACTGACTCTTTTGCTACAGGAAGATGTGCCTTTTAACTGGACGCCCGAATGTGACTCCGCTTTTTGCCAATTGAAATTTCTCCTAACCTCCGGACCCGTACCTTCCCACTTTGACGCTTCCACCCCAACTGAACTTCACACGAATGCGAGTGGTGTCGGCATAGGTGCCATGCTCGTGCAACGTAACTGTGGCCACGAACATGTCATAGCCTACGCCAGTCGCTCTCTCGGCAAGTGTGAGCGTAACTACACGGTGACCGAACAGGAGTGTCTGACCGTCATCTTCGCTACCCAGAGATTTCGTGCATACCTCTATGGACGTTCCTTCATAATAGTCACCGACCACCCCTCACTATGCTGGTTGGTCAACCTGCGTGATCCCTGCAGTCGGCTTGCGCACTGGGCGCTGCGTCCTCAAGAATTCAACTCTTCACTATTGTCTATAAGAGCGGTTGGAAGCACGCCGACGCTGATTGTCTCTCTCGCCTTCCCATGGAAAAGACCGACAGTGACACCGATCCATTTGACCAGTATCTTACTTCTGTTGAGCCAGCATTTCCTGGAGGGCAAAGATTCCGCATTGAACAACAGAACGATAAGACTCTGAAGCCTTTTTTTGTGCTTCTGCACGTGACCCAACGTCTCGACAACGCTTTCGCCTCCGTGATTGTTTTCTTTATAAAAAGGACTGCTCTTCCGAGGGCACTCGTCATCTGCTTGTGGTGCCGCAAAAGCTGCGCCCCTCTGTTCTCAAAGTCGTGCATGATGATGTTATCTCTGATCATATGGGACTTGTACGGACACCGAATCGCTTACAGAAGCGGTTTTATTGGCCGAAGATGCGCGAAACAGCCAAACGGTATGTGTACAGCTGCTCCATTTGCCAACGTCACAAACGTCCCACCACTGCTCCGGCCGCTCAACTTCACCACGGCATCGATCTACTGGGGCCATCCCCCGGTCTTCGTGTGGTAACCGGTGGATTGTGGCAGCCGTCGAGTACCTCTCGCGTCACGCCGAGATCTCTGCCTTACCGTCCGCAACAGCTTCGGCAATATCAAGGTTTGTCCTCCGATCTATTGATGATGATGATGATTAGTGGCTTTCCCTTTGAATCGGGGCGTCGGTTGTCAGCAATCGACTTGCCTGTTTTATTACGTTTACATGCCCTACTCCCAGGTTAACCTATAGATTTGCTTCCTCCCTCCCATTTCTCCCTCTTTTCTGTTTTAAACTCCTCGCCCCCACCCCCCTTTTTTCTCCCCTCGCTGTTCTAAATTCTCGTCCGCATGATTACTCAACCTGCGTACCCATCCCTTCCCTGCTTTTCCTCCACCACCACTCCAGTCGCCTCTTCGCCACCTCTATGGCCTTGAAGTTGAGGTTCCCCCTCGCCCCAAATCCCAAAGCCTCCGCCAGCGTCGTTTCCCCCTCACCCCACGGTGGCCGTATCTCTGTGCAGCTCCTGACAATATGTTCTATAGTTTCTCGATCACTGCCGCAGCATGCACACGTTTCATCCTGCTGCCTGTAGCTACCCGTGTATGCCCGGGTTCTCAGGCACCCTGCCCGTGCCTCGAAGAGCAACGCACTGCCTCTCGTATTGCCATAGAATCCCTCCTTCTTAATTTCCCGTTTCTCTGTCCTATAAGTCTCCAGGGTTTTTTTTTCCATTCTCTCTGCCCACTTCGTCGTCTCTGCTGCCTTTACCTGCTTTTTAACTGTTGTGTAAACCCCGCTTTCCCCTACCGACTTTCCGTACCGCTTGGTCAGCTGTCTGGTCCTCCGTCTCCACCGCGTGTCCACGCTCCTCAAATACAGGTACTTAAACACCCTCGCGGCCCATCTTTCGTCCTCCATGTCACGAAGTCGCTCCTCAAACTTTATCTTGCTCTGCGCCTCCCTCGCCTCGAAAGACGACCAGCCCATATCCCCTTGTACCGCTTCATTTGTAGTTTTACTGTGGGCCCCTAGGGCCAATCTGCCTACCGCCCTCTGATTTACTTCCAGGCCCGCTTGGGTCTCTGACTTCATGCACAGAACCGAATTAGCGAAAGTTAATCCTGGTACCATGACCCCTTTCCAGACTCCCCTTACCACCTCGTATTTGCTGTATCCCCAGAGGGCTCTATGCTTCATTATAGCCGCGTTCCGTCTTCCTTTCGTCTTAAGGTGAGCCTCATGCGCCTGCGTGTAATCTTCGCTGTTGTTCAGCCATACTCCTAAATATTTATACTCTTTCACCAATGGTATTTCTACTTGCTGCACTGATACTGTTTTGTGCTCCTCGCCGTCATTAAAGACCATGATCCCCGATTTTTCTCTGCTAAAGGATAGCCCTAGGTGCGTCGTTTCTTCACCGCATATATCCATCAAGCCCTGCATACTTATCCGGTTGTCCGCCATCAACAATATGTCGTCTGCATACATTAGTCCCGGAACCCGTTGTTCCACCACCTGCCCGTTTTTCATGTAGGATAAGTCGAACCCCATCGTGCTGACTTCTAGCTTCCTTTCTAACCCCGTCATGTAGATCATGAACAGCAGCGGAGAGAGAGGACATCCTTGTTTCAGACCCTTGTAGGTGTATACAGGCCTATTGTATGTTACCCCCTCCCACCCTATTTGCACTTGGTTCTCCCGGTATAGCTCTCTGAGTAAGCTAATGAATTCTGCCCCAACTCCCTCGTCCTCCAGGATACTCCAAAGCTGCTCCCTGTCTACATTATCATAAGCCGCTTTAATGTCCAGAAAGGCTAACCACAAAGGTCGGTTTTGCATTTTCGCCACCTCTATGCATTGGCTTACCACGAATAAGTTGTCGTCTAGTCTTCTGTCCTTTCGAAACCCATTTTGAAGCTCCCCTAATATCCTATTTTCTTCCACCCACTGCTCTAGTTCGAACTTCACTGCCTGCATTGCTAACCTGTACAGCACTGACGTGACGGTTACTGGCCTATACGAGCTTGGGTTTGTCCTGACTCCTTTGCCCTTGTACACTAAGTTCATCCTGCTCATTTGCCACGCGGCTGGTATTGCCTTTTCTTCTATCCTTGTTCTGATGGCTTGCAGTAGCTTTCCCTTGCTCTTTGGTCCTAACTGGTTAATCAACTCCATCGGTATCCCATCCGTGCCTGCCGCGGTATTCTTCGGGACCTTTTCCTCTGCTCTTTTCCATTTCAGCTTGTCCCCATCTATCTCCAGACCTTTCGGCCTACCCGCCGCGACATCTCTGTGTCGCTGCGGGGCCTCTCCATCCACCTTACCGAACTTCTCCGTGATGATTTTGTGCAGGTATGCTAATGCTTCCTCTCCCTTGAGCATCTGTCCCTGCTCGTTTTCTATAGTACCGCCTTCTGTGGGACTCGTACGTTTCCCTAATGCCTGCACATGGTTCCAAAACCTTCTCGGCTCGTCTCTACCCCTTCCTCGTATTGCGCTGCGTCATGGACCCCCTCTCGGGTTATTGTCAGTGATCGAGGACGCCAGTTTACTGCGGACGTCATCGAATAGTTTCTTCGTCTTTGTGCTACCCTCGGTCGACATTCCACCCCCTATAACCCGCAGACCAATGGCCTCACCGAGAGCGAAAATCGGACACTAACATGCTTTCCATGTACGATCACCGGAACTGGGAAGCTATCTTGCCGTTTATAACATACGCCTATAATACCGCAAAGCACGAGACGTCTGGCTACAGCCATTTTTTTCCTCCTCTACGCCCGTTTGCCACGCAGCGCTCTCGATACAATACTTCATTTCCACGACCATACCAGCCCTGATATAGCTGACATTTTTTGCTGTGCCGAAGAAGCCCGTCGACCTGCCCGTCTCCGGATTCTGGCCTCCCAAGAGTCTTCAAAGCGACGTCATGATCGCCAACACAGGGACATTTGTTACGAACCCGGCGACTTGGTATACCTTTGGACGCCTCTGCGCAAGCGGGGCCTATGCCAGAGACTGCTCGCTAAGTACGATGGCCCTTTTGTCATGCGGGCGAGATTACGTGACATAAACTATGTCCTATCCCGGTTCACTGCCAGCGTTCGCTGTCACACCACGAGTCAAGTTGCGCATGTCACTCCCCTGAAACCGTTTCATCCTCGTGAAAGCAACTGACACGCCCAGCAGTCTTCGTCTGCGCCGAGGGAAATGTTACACACTTGCCTCAATACCGATGGTGGCCATTATATCTAGGTGGATAGGGATCGGCTAGAAAAAGAGAAGGTTGAAGAGTGAACGCTGAGCGGCCGTTGCTTTACCTGCTGGGTCGTGATCCCGATTGTAAATAAACCTCGCTGATTCACAGTTCGTAACAATGTATTCGGGGATAACGTCAGAACGGCAATAGCTCATGTCGTGTATGACTCCGCCGATGCCACGAACCCGGATGTCAACGGGCGTATGCGTTTTGAAAGGAGATTGTGCCAAATGCGGAACATCGTCATTTTGTTTATTTGTTTATTTGTCGTCGCTGTCGTCATTTATAAGCAGATTAAGTGCAAAAAATCACCGAAAAGACTTTTTCCACGTTTAAAATACTGGTAGTCGCGTACACTCCGCACAGTGCGGAAGAACATCCGGCTGCGGCGATGAGGCGCAGGGGCAACCTCCTTTGGCGTTCTGAAGATGTATCGGGTATAGTAGTCTGCCTCTGGCACTAAAATGATGTTATACAACTAAACCCACACCAGGTATAACTTTCAAGGCAGTAATTTTGAGGTTACTGAAATTCGAGAAATAAAACTAAATAAGCCAAGGATTAAGGAGAGATAGGAGTAAACCTTTGTAACAGGAAAAGTTCATCACAGAGTACGGAGCGGAGTAAGGTGGAACCCACACAAGCTCAAAAAACAAAACAAAACAAAAAAACGGGCCATCACTAACGTGAGACCTGGGGAGGGGCGAAACGTGCAGTGTATAAGCTTAGCCTTGGGGCCTTAACGTTTTCGCAAACGGAGATGAAACAGTCGGGGGGTAGAGCTTTGCTCCAAAATCTCGTGTCTTTGAAGCACGAAGCATACCAGCGCGATGCGTAAACAAGTGTCCGATGTGTTCTTTTAGTACGCGCGTTTGCCCACGGAGATGCAACGTTCTAACGCGAGGCGTTGGAAAATGATTGCCCCGGGGTTGTGTTACCGTGACTACATGAAATGACGACGACGGCAGAAGACGCCAATAGCCCGAGCCCCTTCGTGGCTTCGCCCCTAAAAGTAGAAAGAAGTGGAGTTGGGCTGGGAATCTTTTTTGGAGAACTGACAACCGGAGGATCACAGGTATAGCGGATTGACCAGTGAAAAACAGAATTATAGGAAGGGTTGGGAATAGTTGGTAATTCATACCATTACACATCTCCCAAACCGACAACAAACAAAGAATAGAAACAAGCGCACGTGCCGCTCTGTAGCGATGCAGAATTAGGGGGCAGGGTTGTTGTTGTAATCCTTTATTTCAAAGGGAAGGCCATGCGGCCATAATAAGGGAGGAGGGGTAAGAGGCAGGGAGGAGTAGCCGAGTAGCACAAATGGTGGGTCCTTGAACGATTTAAAAGAGATCACTGCCGTCAGCAGAGCCAGGCTAGAGTTACTGGGATCATGTGAGTGCAGTCAAGTCAACCTTTACGACCGGGGTAGGCCCCGGTTTACACTAATCTCGAGAGACCACTCTCTAGGCCGAACACCCCGAGGGCTGAGAGAAAATTAGCGTCTTCGAAGGGGGGCTCGTCTTGAGAGGAATCACGTGGCAAAGCGTTGACGAGTATTGGGCGGTACCAAGAAAATGCGGCGCAGTGCCAGATTAAGTGGTTGAGGGTGGCGAACACTAACGTTTGACAGTAGGGGCAGTAAGGAGGTGGAGATTTTGCCGGGTGAATCCATTTTCTCATGATGTGGGGTGTGAGGGCTGCGTTAGCAATAGTTTTGTTGATGAAGATTTCCGTAGAGCGAGGGATCGGAGGAGCCGCTCGGAAAGTACGCCTTGCATCCGTTACTCCCGCTGGCTACCAGGGGGCAGGGAAAAATAAACAATGCCCTGGAGGCGGCCGGCAAAAATTTCATGGAACAGAGTGGATTTGGAGAGGGGCGAATACGCACAGTATGAAGTCTTAAAAAGAAGCATTCGTGATGCACTTCACATAATTAGGCATGGCATATTCCTGGCAGCGATGACAGTGGCAATTATAAAGATGATGATAGGGATGGTGCAGTAAATTATTGAGCTTGAGGTTGAGGGTGGTAGCCAAAAGGGAGGGGAAGGATTAATAGAAGGGCATCATTGTGGGTGTCCTGAGCAACCCTCTGAAAGAATATGGGCCAAAAAAAAAGGTTCAAATTGTGCGAACATTTATATCAACAGGGAGACGATAACAAGAGGAAGACGGAGCAAGCGTTTGGAGAAGGAAGAAGACGGGGGTACCACGCTTCCGAAACGGGGTTCTGCAGCCGGGATGTATGCTTTGCCCTCCTGGGCTTTATCGAAAATTCTAATAGAGTCACTTTATAATTGGTATCAGTCACTCTCACCTAGAATTTTCAGTTTCTTTTTTTTCGTCGTTTATGGATCCAAGACTCTTTTCAGCCGGTCTAAATTATCTTTTCTAAGCGCCCAATAAATAAACAGGAAGCCTTTATTTTCACTGTCTTTTGTTGATTGGCCGATCGACTGATTCGGCATGTGTCATACATAAAGGGGCAACAACCACAGTAGGCTACGCTCGAGGGACTGTCCCAGCTTCATTGGGTCCTGATGACGTCTCAGGTCAACTGACAGGATTTCCAGTCTATGATCCAGGGAGGAAACCCCGCGGCAACGCACGTGCGTGACTCCGAACAACCAAATGAGAATCAGTTGGGACACGGGTGGTGACGCTCGGGTTACGCACCACCATCGGTTCGAAAACGCACCCAGGGCTACACACCCCTGACTCAAATTACACAAAAATGAAAAAGCAATAAATGACAAAAACGAAAAGGAAACGAGAAAATAAAATTTGTGCCGCATAGGGCCCCATAATGGGGCTTATTCAGAAATATGATACGATGTTCTCATAATATGTGAAATGAGGCATCTGTTCCTGGCACACGCCTATCTAGGGTGGCAGGAACGCAGGAGTCTGTCTTGATTGCTCACTCTATGATTTCCTCAAGATATCATCATTACGTCTTTCAAAGAAGAAGAGCCACATCGGCGCCATTTTTTCAGGCGCTGCGAGTTTCTTAGAGGAATTCGAGCCACCTAGAATATTGTACGTTTAAATGCGAATGATGAATTTGTTTTCGCTAAAGTCTTCGTCCTCTTCGGATTTCCTGACGAGTGAGGCTTTTGACTGCCACGACGCGTTCGGCCACGGGTTCTTCCAGAGGCGCCTGCTTCTTCTAAACATTATTACCATCTTCATTGGGAACTCCGAGACTGCCATTATGTCGGTCATTGCGAAGGATGTGGATCACTGGTGCAGGCAGCCTTCCGGCCTGAACGTCTCCGTGGCGTCCTGGAAAAACAGAGCCATCCCCGTAGAGGAAGATGGACAATTCAGCCGCTGCCACGTCTACAAACACCCCGAAGACCCGAACGACACCCAAGTGGTGACCTGCGATGAGTGGAACTACGATGATCAGCGGGCAGAACAAACTATTGTGAGTGTTTGGAACCTTGTGTGTCAGAGGCGTTTGCTCTTGGTCTTTGCCCTGGCGATACAGTTCCTTGGGTCTATCGTACTACTTTTTACAACCGGCCCTATGTCTGATTCCATAGGCAGGGCTCCGGTAATCACGGTAGTCATCCCCATACTTTTGGTCGCCGCTGTCATAGGATGTGTCCCTACAACGTATGTCTTCTTTGCAATCGTTCGGTTTTTCGTTTCCGGATATGCCATGTGCTCCCTGACCCTCTGCACTATCATAAACTTTGAAGTGATGGCCCACCAAAACAGGCCACTTCACGTAATATTGTGCTTTGCATTGGGTTACGTGTTAGCCGACACGTGGATCAGTATTATGGGATACATAGAGATGAACTGGACACTCAAGCAAGCCATTTTTGTCGCCCCAACAGTTCTTTCACTTCCGGCTGCGTTCGTCATGCCGGAGTCACCACGTTGGCTAATCGCAAATGGACGGCTCAAAGTGGCAGAATGCATCATGCTGGAGGCCGCCAAGAAGAACAACTTCCCCTTACCTTCCACGGCGTCTCTATTGGACAGACTCTGTGCTCAGGTGGAAAAGAACAAGGGGCGGATAGGTAGTGGCGGAGATGACATGTTAGAGGGGTGCTCCGTTCGACAGCGGGCTCTCATTATGTTCGGCGCCTACTTCTCTATATCCTTCTCGCTCTACGTAACAATGTTCTCTTCGGCGTCCCGCCGAGAAGGCAGTCTGCAAATCTTCTCCTCCGTCGTGACGCTCCTAGGATTCGCATCGATGCTCGTCGTTGTCACCAAGTTTCCTCTGCTGAAAATACTCACAGGGTGCTTCGCGGCATTAGGTGCCGCACAGTGCGCTTTGAGTCTGGCCACCGCGTTGAACCCCCCAGTCATCAGCAACGCCTTGATAGTGGTGATCAGACCTCTAGTCGGCGTCGGGATGGTGGTGAGCATCGCCTACACCCTCGAGTTGTTCCCGACGACCTTGCGCGGCACAGCACTCTGCTGGACATTGGGAAGTGGGAGGATCGCAACAGTGTGTGCGTTTGTGATGTTCGGGCTCCACCAGGTTGGCCGCGAGGACGTGGCTTTCGCGATGGCCGGGTCCCTCCTGTTGGCATCGGTGCTGGCATTTCGGCGGTTGCCTCCAGCGGTGACGGTCGAATGCGCCAAGATAAAAGCGTCTCGTCCATCGGCCCTGCGTAATGAGGTTATGGGTCACATGAAGAGGACCCTCGTCCAGCCGCTGCCAGAGAGGCGTCCGCAGGGCACACAAAGCACTGGAATCAGTAAGGCGTCATCCCGGAAGTCCAAGAGGCGTCGTCAGAAGTCTTCCGTGCCTCGGAAGCAAAGCGACAATTGAGCGCAGGGGCTTCGCATCGTTGCGCTCACAAGAATACGTCAGTTCTGTAGACTATGCTTTTTTGTTTTTGAGGGACACAGCGTGTGCAATACTCCCATGTTGAACTATATTTCCCGAAAATATTTGCGGCTTTGTTATATAAGACTGATAATCCTAGCTTACCTACGGCAATGAGATAGAATGCATTTTAGTTGTATTTGAACTTTAGGCAGAATTACATGTATTTTACGTAATCAAGCGTCTTTAGTTTTCTTTGGGCTGCGTGGTTTGTGTGCATGTGCCGAGCCATCTTTTATGTTCTCAAAGAAACATGGTGATTTGTTTTCTGAATTTTGCAAATGACCTTCACTCGGAAATAATGCAGAGATAAATCTGGGCAATTTTTTGTATGCACGCGTATTACTAAAACACGAAGGGTTCTTTATAGGAAAAGCATTAAAGCTTGTAATGTAGTTTGTAACTGCAAAGTCACCAATGCAACTTTCTGGTCCTCGCCTTATGTAGAGATATCAGTATTTATGAATATGCATACAATGCACCTAAGGTGTTTACGACGTCGGAAAACAAATCCTTAATGAGAGAAGAAGCGACATTCTGGCGTAAACTACAAACAAACATCTTCCCGCACCTAGGAAGGCTCCACGCCATGTACCCTACAATTCACCCTTCAAACAAATGCCCTTCTTGCACAACTCAGTATGCCTCGCTTTGCGACATTACGTGGGCCTGCCCAAACAGTCCAAATATTCTCCGGATACCGAATCCAACTCTTGAGCGGTGGAAAGCTGCGTTGCTCACCTCAGACCTGGAAGGTCAGCGACAGCTGGTACGATGGGCCACGAGTGCAGCCTGCAGCCAGGGCTACAGGGGCCCTGTAATAGGGGCACCTCCCCTCCTCAAGCAAACGACACCCTTTCCTAACTAGTGTAAAATAAAGTTATTCCTCCCCTTTGTCCTCGTCCTGGCAATCTCCAAATATATCCACTCAGCAAAACATATTTTAAACCGATTTTGATCTTTGCGCGCACGAGAGAGCCAAGAGCGGATACCGTTTCGACATACGCATCAGCACGACGCCATCGGTGCCTGGCTGCATACTTCCGACATCAGGGCTCCCCTGACGTACCGTACGCGTCGGCTGCTTGGCGCGCGCTGCCCCCATCCCCCCCTCCCCCGCGCGTATCACGTCACGGTATTGAAACTGACATCATAGGGCCCAGGCGCGTCGAAATGGTGGAAACCACGACCGGTTTCGGTGCGCGCGCGCGTCCTGACAGCCAAGGGTATGACAAGAATGGTTACGTCACGCACGGCATCTTGTCATGGCGGCCGCGTCTGTGTACAATTTGTCGAAACTGAAACTGACACTGAATAAGCGAGGCTGTAAATAATTATTTACGCTGCCATCGACCGTCTAATGTGCCATTCCTAGGTTAGGGAGCTGATAGACACCAATTCCAGCGGAAGAAGTGTTACAAGGATATTTCGTGTCAGCACTTGTTTAAGCGCTTGTGGCCTGAATGTCCAACGGGACGAAAGATCCAACGAGTCGAAAGGTCCAATTCGTCACGTGATCAGCGAGCCTGAATGTCCAACGAGACGAGAGGTCCAATCGAGCCTGAATGTCCAACGAGACGAAATATCCAACGAGACTAAAGGTCCAATCGAGCCTGAATGTCGAACGAGACGAATGATCCACCGAGTCTGAAGGTCTAATTGAGCCTAAATGTCCATCGAGATGAAAGATCCACCGAGATGAAAGGTCCAACGATGAGATAAGTTTAGTGCGCTCATTCGGATAAAGCGGACAGCGATGGGTTTGAATCAGTTTTGTAAAATTTTACCCCATACAATTTAGCTGACAGTTTGACAATTTTGTTATTCTTATTCATGTAGGACCCAGTTTTGCGTCCATGTAACCAGTTCCACGGGAGCGTTTTGAATGATTTATTGATTGATTGACTCTGGGGTTAATGCGGCGACGCTACACAGGCGATGAGGCGTGCTGTAGTGGAGGGCTTCGGATTAATTTTGACCACCTGGGGACTTTTAACCTGCGCCGAAATCTCGAACGCACGGGCGGGCGTTTTCGCTTTTCGCCTCCATCTGAAAAACGGCTGCTGCGGCCATAAATCGAACCCGCGACCTCGGGCTCACCAGCACAAACGTGAACGTATTGTCCCGCGATGCACAGTGGTCAATTTCAGCAATATTGTCTGTCAATAAAACAAACAATACAGTTTAGTTTTGAGTACTGCAATTCGTCAGGGTTTAATCCGTTGGGTTCCTCACACACAGAGTGGTAGCATCACCAAATACACGGGAAGGTTGTGGTCAGATAATCATATTTTGATAATTAACCGTAGGCTCGAAAAACAAACTTCTTGCGCTTGCCATTTTCCTTGAAATCAACTCATGGTCCATCCTATTGATTTGGCCGGTGCACTAAAAACTTGATTCAAGTTAAGCTTGACGGGATTTAACGTGCAGACAAAAGCAGCTCGAGAGACAGCAGAATGCATAATTCAATGGGTTCAGCATCGGAAACCAGCCTGTAACTTTTTCGCTCCGTAGCTTCAAACAGAACTGTCCATTATTTTACAGTTGTAGTGTTTTACATGGGCGGAAGACAATAAGTGATCCGAGGATGGCAAACATGTTCAAATTGCTATCATTCAGTTGAAATTGGAAATTTCCGAGTAAAAGATACTGTGCGGCTTTGCGGACAGCCGTGGGAGGCGGAGGGGCTACGGACCAATTTATGACGCCTCATTGATTTGAACATGCTCAATACTTGAGGCACATATACGTTTTTGCTTATGGTGCCCTATCATTATGTTGCCTTGTTTTTACTTGATGGGAAAAGCGACTGTCATTGCCAGGAACCAAGCCGAAACTTCGCGCTCACTAGTGAGTACTTTATTCATGCACTGACCTGCCATATTCCAGACATACAATGGTATAAAATGAGATTGTTATATAAATGCCTTTCTAATATTAATGTTTGCAAAGCCAGCAATACCGTTACACTATTCTGAGCTCCGCGCCCAATCGTCACACCAATGTGTGTGACTTTCTCCCTTTTTCGCCAATTATTGAGCTGCTTGGTGATAGTTGAGCCCCCGAAGAGTACTGTGAACATTGCACACGACAAGAAAAAAAAAATAGAGTCAAAATTTTAAGAATTTTACACACCCGAGCTAATTGGTTACTAAGTAGCAAGGAACCACTTTTTTATTTGTTTAACTTGTGCTTGTGTTTGCCTTGCATATAGGGGCGCAGATAAACATTGTTTTCTTCGTTTATGCAGTCGCTAATACTGTATTTAATTTTTATAGTCCGAAAGAAGAAAAAATACCCTGCGAGGTCTACGGCGGCCACAACAACTGCAGCAGTAACGCGAAACGAAGCAAACCCATCCTGCGATGTAATGGACGACGGCTCATATTTTAGAGTTCATGCATGCGCTCCTGCGTTTTTGTAAAGAATGTTTTTTGAGGAAATACTTTAGTGCAATTCGCAACAAGTATGTGTCGGAATGAAGTTATTGTGGTCTATTTTCGGAGAGTTTCGGTTTTGGTTTCACCGTGAAACGCCCATATTTTCCAACGAAGTCTGTGATCGTGCCTTAGCCACACTTCAGGCGTCACCATGACCCCCTAGTCACATGTTTTTGACTTCAGAGACGTACCTGATAAACCGGATGAAATAAAGAAATTCGGGCGTAAACTGTGGACTTGAGCAGCGCAGGACACGAGTGGTTGGAGGTCAATGAGAGAGGCCTTTGTCCTGCAGTGAACCTGAGTAGGTTTATAATGATGATGGTGATGACCGTTTCTAGTGAGCAAGTATTGTTTCATATAATTGACGTACAACGCTTCGCTGTAAACTGCATATGCCTGTGCGACGGGTACACCTGTAGAAAATCTAAAGCAAATAAAAAGCGAAAGAAATCAAACCAACTGAAATTTTTTATCGTAAACTGTAAAGCCATTTCGCAAGGTGAAACACCAGACCGGTCTTCAGCACGACCACACATTTGCGTTCGATAATCTTGCCAGAAAAAAAGCGTAGTAGCTGCTTATCAGATATTGGCGGGGGCTAGGGTAAAGCCTACTGCACAAACGTTATTCAATGAATGCTCAGCTTAGCAGCTCAAAGTACTGCAATCCAACCGGTAAACAGCAATGTCCGATGCAATGTTGGAAGCGCCTGTCCTGTCCTCTATCTTGTGTTCGCCTATTTTTACCGCTAAAAATATGTCGCAGATGTGCGATATGACAGAGGTGGGCCTCGATATATGTACTTGTTTTTTGTAAGCCTCGTTGAATGATACCGAAGCTCAATTTGATGAAGCACGAAGCGTTGGAATCCACTGCGCGGGTTCAAATCTAGGGTTAGAGGCCTTTTTTTATTGGCCTAAAGTGTTTAATTGGCCGATTCGCGGACGACGTTGCGGATAGTACGGAGAAAAGGCGTATAGCTGAGATCCGTAGCTGTAGGAGAGACTCCCCGTGGTTCACCATCCCCGATGAGCTGGAGCACCGGAGTCCAGCGACTGCGTCCTCCTCGGCTCGGCCTTACTGCATGAAACGATACTTGTTAGCTTCAAGCGGCGCAGGGAGGTTTATGCGGCCAATTTCTGCAGTCAATAATATGTGAATAGCGGATCATGTAGATTTCTGAAGTATGCCCAATGCGCGATTACAGATAACGTCAGAAACCATATAAGTATTGCACGGCGGAACCGAAACCGAAACTGTCTCGAACACCCACGAAATGTACCACAAAACTACATTCTTACTACATCCAACAGCACTAATGTTTTTCGTAAGGAAAAAAATAGCACTGACAAAAGCGCAATTGCGTACGCATAAAATTTACTACGATAAACGGCGTCCAATCGTATTTCAAGACAAGTTCGCCTCACAGGAAACGTCACGTGACGTGCTTGCACGATACCCAGGAATTTAAACTTTATGTATACGCAAATGATTGTTCGTCAATGTTATTGTTTTAGAAGTAGCTCTACTACTACTGGCAACAAGCAAATGCATCGGAATGTAGTTGTCGTTTATTTTTGGAAAGTTGTTCAAACCAGTTTCGGTTTTGGTTCCCCGCAGCAACATGCTGGCGCCCAACGTTATCGCTGGTGGGATGTTGTTCTCGGCGGCATTATAGGTCAGATAAGGATGCCAGACGGGCTTAAAGTCGTAACGTGTACTAGATGACGCGTTCGCAGTGACTACACGCCCTCCGCAGCATCGGAGACGCTCAGCTTCTCTCTCAACTTCGGAGCTTGCGTTGCTCGTCTCTGTGTCTTAAGAGGCGCGTTCGCACGAGGCCGGATTAGGCACTGTGCCTCCAAGCTGCCGGTGATATGTCAACACCACGCCAACAAAAACTTGCCAGCGCGTCAGTGTCTGTCTGCACGTAGTCTTTAAACTCGCTCATAATGCAATGATGATTGCAGTTCAAAATGGGGAATGCATTAGGTAAAACGTTACCTATACAAAAAAAAATAATAATAACCCCCCCCCCCCCCAAAAAAAAAAAAAAAATTCCCCCGCATTTCCCCGAGGGGGAGAATGTGAAAGTGCGAATGCACGGTTGTCGGCCCGCTTGCGGCGCTTGCGCTCGGCCCCCGCAGCCCACCGCCTCGCCGCCTTCTCTTCCATCTCTTCCATCGGGTTTGTAGTATCACGTGTACACCACGCAGTTATCAAGCCGCTATAACGCCGCTGAGTCGCCAACGCACGCCGCTGACGACGTAGTTTGAATGCGTTAAAGATATAAGGCGTGTCACTAACACTGATATCACCGTCGCGTCCGTGGCTTGGTCGGTAGAGCGTCGCGCTGCGGCCGCGAAGTCCTCGGATCGAAACCTGGCGCCGGATGCTGTTTCTTTTTCAAATATAGAGGAGCACAGCGGACGCCGCCGCCGCCGCCGCCGCCGGCGGTGGATGGTTTGGGGTCGCTTATAAAGTGCGCACTTAAAAATTCAACCGGAGATTCGAACCTCCTGCTACGATGCACTGCATCTAGTGCTTCAACCACATTCCTTTCTTTTCTGCATGAAAAACGTGCGGTTATCATGCAATACAAAAGTTAGTGCTTATCCAAGAATTCTAACGCCACAGCAGCTACAATATGGCAGCCTCCAAAACTTGAACAAGCAGACACGCGCGTCCCACGGGTGCAGCCACTCTGATGGGTAATTCTCCGCATATATGCTCTCCACCAACGCAGCCAGCTCCCAAAAAACGGACTTCGTTGGGCGGGGGAGTTCCGTATCCCGGTAAGTAATGCGGCACTTCTGCAAGCTATACAATTCCATCACACAAAATATTTCATAGAGCACTCCAGTAGTATCTAGAGAAGGCATGAACCGCATTGTGTAAAGGGACATAGACACGTAAACGTGTCCATGTCGCTTTTAACAGGTTGTTGCAAAACATCCCAAAAACCACCACATCGATTAATGGCTTCTGGTTGACATAAGCGGCAATATGCGAGCAAGAGATAGACATTCCTTTGTAGCGCAAGTATGTTTTCACTAAGACTTTTGATATAAGCAGCTCAAAGGAAACTTTTCTTGCGGCCGTCAAATCTCCACAAATATGTTTCACTAGAGACTGCGTTCTTCCGGCGGGTAAAAATAGATTGCGCATGTGCGATCGTGCTGCTGACCTCTGTGCTAGCTCACCCTGCGCAAAAAGGGTTCCCGTACCTTGGATTTACGCTTTACAACAAGAGTATTGGTCGATTTTTTGGCTTATTACTTACATTAAATTCGCTGAATCTTCTCCCACTTTTTATTGGCCTGAGGTGTTCTACTAGCGTACCAGTTGCGCGGGCAAATGCAGCTTACAGGTCCCGTACGTGAAGCGAACTCAGTGAAGCGTCGTAAGCCAATATACGTATTGCATGTGCGCTAGCGTAGAGATACATTGACTTGGATTTTTTGCAAACTAGCAAAATAAAGCCACATTCTTCCAGACACAATTATTGTCATGGCTTAGTTTTAACTTAGGGAATGAATTTCGAGGACCCGGGAGTGGCCGGTCTAGGGTCGGCGAATCGCAGTGGGCGCAGCCAAGCTGAGCCTACAAGATAAACGTCATACGAAACGTCATAGAAAATCGGCAAGAAGGATGCAGAGATTAGAAAGGCACTTTAAAATTGATTTTTCTACTAAGAAAGGGGCGTAAACGCAACCAGAGTGGTCGAAAACTAGTCTAGGAACTCCAGACTATAATCTCCACAAGTAATCCCGCCATGTTTACAATCACTTCACCGTCCCCTTAGGTAATTCGACTTCCATACACAAGATGATGTGTATAGAATAACGTCACAGTTGGTCCGCATGCGTTTGTAGTCATTCCTGCTGTTAAGGGTGCATATTCTGGTTTCCGAAAAAAAAATTCGTTCTCCGTCATATTTGAACTTCGTTAGAACGGAGGCTTGGGCTATTGTGCGTAATAACTGAATTCGTAACAGCGCAAAAATACGTGCAAAAACAGCGCCGTGTGTAGTCGTTTGTTTTCCCGTCTTTTTGCGTTTTTTGAATTCAGTTAGTCGCATTTAAATGCTTGAAGAATTTGGCGGGTATTCTCAGGCCTCTGCCGACACTATGGAAAACACAAATCGTGCAAGTATTGCCGTCCGCTAAACCGTCGAATACGTGCTGAGACGTCCAACAGAGCGCTTAAAACGTACCGCCGCATTTATAAAAACAAATATGCACCTTCCGCTCTTACAAGAAGTGGACAAAAATGAATCGCCAAGTTCCGTCTTGGAGCTGCAAAAAGAACTCGATAGGCTTTTATCGAACCGCGTACCAGTCGGTCGCTGGGAAAGTGAGGCCCGAACTCAACACTTTTGTAGAAGGGTGGCGTAAATACACTGCACTGTCGCCCTTGAGGGTCAATATCCCGCCGTTATTTAGCTCACTCAGTTCCTGAAAACAGTTGAATCATCACAGACGAACCCAAAATAGCTTTTAGGGCTTTATCCAATCACTCTGGTGAGGCCGGTATCGCGCACAGTCTTGCGTAGGATCGAAAGGCAGCTCAGCACAATGGGGCAATTTCTGATATATATAAATAGTTAGGGTTCCAGGTAGAAAGTTTGAAGTTATTTGAATGATATAAAGGGGACTGGTCCACTCCAGCAAACCCATCTAAATTATAAAAGACAATAGCAAAGTGCGCAATTGAGGAAGTGAATGTTCGCAGATTTCAGGTAGGCTTGCTTTAAAGGGGTCCTGAAATACCTTCCGCCGATGCATAGATGTACATGTAACCAAATAAAGCAATGTAGTAGCAATCTCCTCCCGCAAGAATTTTGTTAAAGCGATGAGTATTAGCTGAGAAATCGTAAATCAAAAAAAATTCCCCGCATTTTCCCGAGGGGAAGAATGTACGAATGCACGAATGCACGAGTTGAATTTGCGCGGTTCGGTAATGTTCGCGAAAGAGAGATCACACACACACACACCACTACAAAGAAAGAAACATGCATTTATTCACAGTCACCTATTTGTGTTGTCGTTGTACTTGATTGCTAGAGCGGATCTCAGCTTTGAAATTTCGTGTCAGTACTCCTTTAAGCGGGTGCATTAGCTCAGCACTCCTTTAAGCGGGTGCATTAGCCCTTCTCACGCCCGATTCCTGGCCAATCCCCCACGTGGGTATGTGCCATGTCAGCGGCCAGGCAGCGCGCGCCCATCTCCCCCCGTTGCCAAGGAAGACGAGGAGATTCCTGGTCAATCCCCCACGTGGGTATGTGCCATGTCAGCGGCCAGGCAGCGCGCGCCCATCTCCCCCCGTTGCCAAGGAAGACGAGGAGCGCGCGCACCCGCAGCTATTGCTATGCGGACGGCGGCGGAATGCGGACGGCGGCAGACGCTTCAGGCTCGCTTAAGAAGTGCATTCGCACTTAAAACCGCGCATTATGGTCGCGCCGCGTTTCCTCCTCCTTTCAACTTGCTCTCCGCTGTTGACGGCGGCGAGCCTTCCCTACCATGATGCTGCGCTCCGCACCGGTGACGTACTTCCGCTATTGTGCTGCTCATACTGGCGTCTGCTACGGGCAAGCTTTGTTGACACCATGAATCCCGCACTCTGCTCAAGGCACGTGACTTTTTATCGGCTGCGAACTCGCAGCCGCACGGCGAGGATCGTGCGCTCGTTCTCTTTGATGCACCGCGCACTGTTTATCCAAAAAGCGCCGTATCAGATGTGGCCCCGCTGGTGCCGGGTCTTATTTTGTGGCGGTGGTAATTCCTGCCGGCGGCATGAAAAGCAAAACACAAATAAACAAACCCAATGTATGGTTCGCGGCATTACCCCCCCTCTAAGAGTGCATCGACCCGATTCTAACATAAGCGACAGTCCGAACAAATGAAAATAAAAGTTCGTCATCGTCCGTAGAAAGGTTTTAAGCGAACCACGTGGACGACTTCAGGCCGCGTGCGTCGTCGTGATGTGCCGGAGTCACCATCGGGGATCACTTCGTAGGTAAGTTGGCCAACACGTCGTAGAATCTGGTAGGGTCCGAAATACCGTCGCAGGAGCTTCTCACTGAGTCCGCGTCGTCGGATGGGAGTCCAAACCCACACACGATCCCCTGGTTGGTACTCGGCGTCTCGGCGTCGGAGGTTGTAGCGGCCCGCATCCACCAGCTGCTGGTCCGTTATACGAACTCGAGCGAGCTGGCGGGTGACCAGATGATGCGGAAGGTCCGGCTATGAGGTGTGGGCCCTTGCGATAGGGTTGCCAAGGTTCTAGATGACACCCTCCTGTTTAAAAAATTTAGTACGGCCTATTTAGAATCGGTTATGATGTAAAGATGCGGAGACCGGCTGTGGGCTATGGCGCTAGTACCGATGCGTTCCTGGTCTATGGCGCTAGTACCGATGCGCTAGTACCACCGCTAGTACCGATGCGTTCCTGTCTTGATATGGGGCGGCATCGGTGCATACCACAGGAGACCCCGGTGGGTGTTGTTTGGCAAGGGCCTTCGCTCTTGCCTCACGGTGTTCCTTATTGCGGATGGGGTGCATTCGCCTAGGCGTTGGGGACACTCTGATGACATTCCTCAGAGGAGACGCAATGGCAACAAGTCGCGTGTAATGTGGTGTTTGGGGTACCAGGCCCACAAACCTCAGGATGCACCGACCGGCAGAGCTGCGAGAGAGCCCCTCTAGCTGTGTGGTTCGCTGTGCCTCTATAAGTTCGGAGAGGGTATTGTGTATCCCGAGGGGCAGTCGGTTTGCAGTTTATGTGTGTTGGGAGAGGCCGAGCGCTCGCTTGTGTGCCGTACGGATGAGGCTATCAACTTTCTCCTGCTCCGTTTTCCGCAGGGTGAGAAACGGCAATGCGTATGTAACGCGCGAGATGACGAAGGCCTGCGCAATCTTTATGAGGTTGGACTCCTTGATGCCCTTGTGCCTCGTCGAAACCCTGGAGATGAGTCGGGTGGTTTGATATACCACCTTCTCGATCTCTCTGAGTGCATCTGTCTGCCGGCCATTATCATTTAGGCGGAGTCCCAAAACCTTTATGGAGTGAACTATGGGAATGTTGGCTCCTGATGATGTGGTTACGGTTAATATCGGTGGGCGTTTATGATTTGGTTTGTAGATGAAAAGCTCCGATTTTTGGGGGGAACACGATAAGCCGCGCACGGCTGCGTACTCCTCAACGGTTTGGGTTGCCCGTTGCAGGGCTTCCTGGATTCGGCCGTCGGAGCCTCCAGCAATTCACAGGGTGATGTCGTCTGCATAGATGGAATGATGTAGGTAGGGTATGTCCGAGAGAAGGGCCGGAAGGTCCCTCATGGCGAGGTTAAACAAGAAAGGTGACAGTACTGATCCTTGGGGCGTTCCTAGGCTACCCAGTTTAATGGGGTCCGATTGGATGTTTCCGAAATGAAGGGTGAGTATACGAGATGAGAGGAACAATTTAATGTAGTTGTACGTGCGCTCTCCAAAGCCATTCTTGTTCACCATCTGTAGTATGGCCGAGTGTCGCACAGTGTCGAAGGCTTTGGAGATGTCTAAGCCGAGGATAACCTTAGTTGTGTGCTTTGACGCGTATGCCGAATCCAAAATGTGATGTTGTTGTTGCAACATAAGATCCTGAGTGCATAGACGAGAGCGAAATCCTAGCATGGTGTGAGGGAACAGCTGAGTCTCTTCGGCGTGTTCCGTGAGTCGCGTCAAAACAACATGCCCTAGTAGTTTCCCTAGGCACGATGTTAGGGATATGGGTCTGAGATGATCGATGTGTGGCGGTTTCCCAAACTTTGGAATGAGTATGGTCTTGGCCGTTCGCCATTTTTTCCGGAAATACAGTAGCTTCTCGTTAAACAGAACTTGAAGGAACGGAAAAAATTGGTTCCATTAACAGGAGTTCCTTTTACTGATAAAGATGTGCGAAAGTGCAAATTTATGTGTTCATTTAGTGCGACTTAAGTGAAAGTTTATGTAGTTTTCATACCATGTCATAGAACTTCAAGCACTAGAAGGAGAATGTAGCTGATAGTTCTTCAGAAAGCAAGAAAACTACAAGCGGGTAAGGCACAACATTCACAAGCCTTATTTGGGAACCCTTTGCAACTGCGCACTAAAAATGCAATAACCTTTTTTGGTTCGAGTCCTTGCAAATGCACCTCCCGGACCTTCAAAAGACGCGAACGAAGTAATAAATAGCGAATAGCACAACGATAACACTAACTAAGCGGCAGGGGCTAGGCCCTGTAACCTCGGCGACTTGAATTGAGACCGAACGACTAGAACAAGAGCTGAGATGTAGCATTCATCGCGCTAACCCGGCTCACTACTAACGAGATGAGGCTTCCGAGGCCAACGAGGCTTAAAAAATCAAACACACAGCCGGAACCGGAAAAAGCTGATGCCTCTAGAAATGGGTCTGACAAGAAGTTCCATTTTCTGTTCCACCTACAGAGTGACACGGAAATCGTAGTTCCGATTACCGAGTGTTCTAAAGACGATAGTCTTTCTTGGGCTACTTAAGCGCATAAATGTTGGTGTGTCTGCATGTCTGTCTGCCGCCCGGCCAAAGTGAAACAGAAGCTGTGCAATAGTCTCATATTCCCACAGCCAAACCTAAACGCCTAAGTCCGGTGGCAATCTTTATTCTTGTAAACAACGTTGAACAAATACAAAACATTACACTAATCTGAGGCAGAAAATCAATTCATATGTTGACTCATTAAAAAATTTATGGATGCTCGTTTTTGGAATATGAAATGAAATACTACATCAACTGCAGAAAATCGTCACCTGCTGTTTCCTGCGCCACTGTAGATCCTAGCTGAAGTTTAAGAAATGCAACGGCAACCGTAACGAAGGGTTCCACTAGATAGGTTCCACGTTCCGCTTGGAATACACGTTGAGTAGGCAACGTTGTTCAATAAACACTGAAGTAGGGTGCCCCGAATCACGCGTGTCTCTGCCGTACGGCAGCGCTGGCATCGAGGCACCCGGACTGGAGCTGTAGAACGCGGTAAATATAAATTGACTTGAGCAAACCTCTAGCGTGTAATCAGGCCTCTCAAGCTTGGACGTTCCCTGTCTTCCCTATAGGCGGCGTAAAAATCGACGCCCCACGTGACCAACCTAAAGCGCTGTTTTCGACCATCAAGCCCACCAGACAGCGCAGGCAAAATGTTACTTTTGGTATAGAATACAAAACATTCATTCCGTGACTCAAAAAGCCCACACAGTTCGCTTACAATGTGTTATTTAAAAATACTATTAACAAGTTCCGCATCAAACATCCGTTGAGCAAAAATGTACGCAACTTTTTACGAACAGCCGACTGGTGCACCACCTCGTTTCTGAATTCGCAACCACAAAGCCGCCAATTCAAATTGAAACCGCTGCAACGGCCGACCGTTTCAATGTGCGCGGAGCACCGGTTTCGTGACTGTTATTGCTGTTATGTGCTTTTGCGTCCATCAGTTGTTGAGAGGACTGGCAAAACACGGGAATTGAGTGCTTGTGGAATGACAAATGTGGGAAATTCCGCATCGGAAGGCAGCTGTCGAGGCCAGAATATTCGATTCTTCCAACAGAAGGTGAGTGTTATGCACTCCGCTAGAAAGACGGTGCAAAGGAAACCGTTGTCGCCGTCAATAATTCATTTGTGCCCTTCGTTCGAAATCTTAGCGCAAGTGAACGAGTTGTTATGGCAAAAAAAAAAAAATGTTGTCACGAAAGCGACGTACAATTACAGCGATCGAAATGAAATGATGTCCTGGCCTCTGTAAACTTGCGGATGTCAATAAACGATTTGTTCTCACTTGCTGCTCACTGTGGTCTGTGCCAGTCGAGGCCATCTGGTCACCTGGCGTAACATCACTTCACTAGCGCGGCGCAAGTAAACACGCGACCAGCATGCCAGCCAGGAGCCAGCAGGAGCAGCCACGGCCGGACTCGACGCCCCTTTCGCGCGCGGGAGGAGGAGAGTCGAGTCCGGCCGTGGAGCAGCGAGCCGGCGGCCGCCGTGCGAGGGCAGCCATGTTATTAAGGAGCTCAAGCGGCCTGTGCAAAAAGCATCCGCCATGTTTAGAAAGCCGTGTTTACAGCGCCATCAAGCGGGCGTACTGGGTAGTTCACGACGCCGCCACTACGCTTTTTCTGGCACTACAGGCAAAGCTAGACCTTTGCTTCTCTAAAATCCTCCCTGTTCTGTGGTGTAATCTTGGCAGTAACGAGACGGGAGAGGAACGGCATGATAAGGGAGCGTGAACGAGAAGGGAGGTGTTTACTTGTCTGGAGCGCCAGTCGACTATCGTATTTCGTCGGCATTTGCAACGAAAGGAAAAGATACGCGGCTATTTTATTTTCACGTCATCTAAATACAAAACCAACCAACTTACAGGAAACTGTTTATAAAGCGGCAACTCCAGTTAAGCGATTTCAGTTTATTGAGATTATACTGTAGTACGCTTATGGTGCAGGGTTGAGTCCACGAATGTGAAAATTCATATTAAAGGGTCGAGCACATTAGCGGAAAACAACGCGTCCCCGTACGCTTGTCCTCCCGAAAAACCTGCTTGGCTGCCGGGTTACCCGCCGCATCGCCAGCTCCCGCGCGCTTCCAACCTGCTAGATATTTTGTCGTGCCGCTTCGGAAACCGTATGGCTCGGACAGACATGTGTCCCCGGCTTAAAGCACAGCCGTCTCACAGAAGCTCAAGGTCGGATTCTCTAGTGGAGCAAACACGTCCATACTGCACGCACAGCTTCGGCAGCGGGCCCGGCTGAGCTGGCTTCGTTCATAGATTTGTGCCCTGCAAGGGCAAACTGCAAACCACGCGAAGTCCTCAAAATTATGGAAACGAAAAAAATGTTCAATAAGAGGCAAATAACTGTCCATAAAAAATTTGGAGTTGGCCAGACCACATGCGTGGCTAGCAAACATTTTATGAATAGATGCTCGAATCTCCGGAGGGACACGTGAGTGCTCCAGTTTACTACAGGAATACATCCCATAGTCGCGTTGTAGTGTTACCCGACAAAGCCTCATCACGTAAAAGCGCTTTTTTGCTAAAAATATTTTCTTCGTTAATGTAATTTATACAATGTAATTTACTGCTCCATGCAGAAGTAAGCCGAACATGGGTGAGGTGGCCGAATGACAACCTGTTGGGAATGACCTTCCCAGCGCTGTCTGCCGTGTTGTGACTCGCATCCAGCTCGTCACCGATGTTGGGACTGGGCCCTCTCACCGCAGCCTCCACTGTTGCGACTGGCCATCCGAGCGCAGTCAGAGGTGTAGCGACGTTTCCTTGCTCCGTCCGCCATCGACGCGGCGCAGAGCAGAGCGATGAAGTTCTCGAGCCGAAGAAAAGTTGAAGTAACATTTATAATCAGTATGTACAAGGTAAGCAAACGTTACATGACTCGCACAAAGGCGACAGCACCCTTTCATTCGGTGCCTCCGAAAAGTGCCGCCGGCGAGAAGCCGCCGAGGAATGCCGACGATGAAAGCCTCCGGGCTTGTTTTATACCCCGGGAAGTTCGTTGGGGCTCCGAAAAGTTCGAATTGCCCCAATCAGGGCTCTCGCTGCCTGAAGTTTGAATTCGACGAATGGTAGCGAAGCGGTGAGTCAGCTGCGCCGCCAATGGTTAAAGGGAGGGCCACGCCTACGCTGTCTCCGTGACCTCGCCTCCAGGCGTAGCGACATTCCCTTATTTGGTCGTTCGCAGATGCGGTATTCGGCCGCGCCGCCGCGACGAAAGGGATAGGCGCCTCGGCGGTTTGGACGAGGCGTGACTCAGCCTCGCTGTCGGGGCTTCGCCTCGTGCAACGCATTTGAACCAGGCGCTCTGGCACAACAAACACCGCGGCGTCTATGTGGACGGTTTACACAGCACGGCACCCTGGGTGCGGCCATATTGGCCGACGTGACGTCATTCGCCATTGCAGGCCGTTTAAGATGCATTTATGGCCCTGGCCTTCGCTGGTGCCCGTGGGCATCGGCGAGCATCGGCGCGGCTTGATTGGCAATTTTTTTTTCAATACTGGCTATGAATGGGGACTTTGCGACCAATTAGATAGTGTGTGCCAGCCTTCTGAGATTACTTGATCATAAAAAATCCCACATAAATGTCGTCTCATTGCTGTTTTTATCACCGCCCGTGCCTAGTTTCCTGTTCCCGCGTTTGGCGCAACATAAAGGGGTCCGGTGGCTTTACTTCTTTAACTGCTCTCTAACAGCAGTCAAGCCTAACCGCTGTAACATAACGCACTATAAAAGAATTCAGGATTTATTGATAATCGTCTAAAGCTTGTTTTCGAAGGCGTCCTTTCCAGCTAGCGTACGCTAAAGTGATTGGCTGTGGACGCACGATTTTATGACTACAAAGAGCCGTGAAAGAAAACTCCCACCTCCCCTCGCGGGAACCCCTGTGTAGATGCGACGCATAGGCGGAGCGGCGAAGGGACCGCGTTTTATAGCGCGCATAACATTGAGGGGACTGCGTAAGCCGGTCCCAGTCGATGACGACGTTGGCGTACTTGTAAAGCGGCGTGGACTCTAGGTGTTTGAGCCAAGCGTGGATGTTGCTTCGCCGGAGAACAGCACACCGGTTATATGAGCAGCGCACCCGAAGGAGAGGAAACCGCGGAAGAGAGAGTACTGCACATGCGCAGGCCCCAGCGCGTCTGCCGCGGCTATGACGCAACGTGCCCCGCTATGACGCAACACAATCCAACACAACCCACTTTAATCCAATCCAAGCCAAGCCAATCCAATCCAATCCAATGCCCCTCGAGAGAGAGTGTTCGCTATCGGAGAGGAGAGGGGGTGAGCGGCGGAGAGCGCAGCTGGCGCGGTGAGGAGAATGGGGGAGGGGCGGACAACGCCGCCGCCGCCGACGACGACGCCGGAGGGACAAGGCGAGTGAATCAGATGCTCTGCATCTAAAATGTTTAAGCATGGCCTCCGCGATCACCCCGCGTGCGTTTTGCTCCCGCCGTCCCAATCGGCCACAGAGAGCGTAAGTTGAAAAGAGGCCATGGCCGCGTCTTCCGCGGCACCGCGGCGCTCGCCAGTGTCGCCACCTATGCATCAACTATTCCGCTGCAGCTAGGCGCAAGCGAGGAAACGCGCGTTTTCGCAGCCTTCAGTCAAATTGAGTCCAGCAGCCAGCTTTAAAATGACAGGTACAAGACAATAACCAACAAATTTATTATGGTTATCCTAATAATATGAGGAGCCAAGTACAAAGTGTAAGCAGCAATCATACGAGCGAAGCGCAGTCGGTTCTGGAACTCTGTGTTGCGGTTTTGCGTCCCCATCTTGATTTGTCTTTAGATTTGTCAATGTGTATTTATACGCGGTGCCCTTGAAAAACCCCTGAGGTCCTCACCCAACATTATTTGCAAGAGTGGCGACTTGCATAAGCATCTGTCGCATAAATGCAATATTAAGATTGTTTCTGATTGGTATGCATGTCACGATAGATTTGTTGCCGTGGCTTTTTAAGGCAGGCTTAGAAAATCGTAAACATGCAAGTCCGACACAAACCAACGGTGATACATTCTCACACCAGGGTTCATTGCAATTCAGTGCCAGTGAGCATTTGCGAGGTTTTAGTAAGCGCTTTGTGAACTAATATAGCGCATTTGCGCGGCAGTTAAGAAAAGCTAATCATGGTCTGTAAAAACTACACGATACATCGTAGCATATAAAGTTGCATAATTATCGCGGAATGGGCTAATTATTATTTGTCTGCGTTTACAATTGAGAATGCTTTTTGCTTGTATATCTGTGCACGCATATACAGCTCAGCTAGATCGGTGGTTCCATATAAATTCAGCAATTAATTGTGCTAAATCCGCTACCTTTTTTATTTTGTAAGATCACTTTGAAAATTTGTTATTTTTATTTTTCTTTTCTGTTTCCAATTTTTGTTGAATTAATTAGCTCCATTTACGCTTTTTTATTATATTAAACATGTTGCGAATTATGCACTTCTATGCAAAGGCAGAGGTTTACACGGTTGGTCGTTCTCACGATATTTTTGTATGTGTTTCCATAGTTGTGTTTAGTGCTTTTTTTATTTTTGTCTTCCTTTTTTGGAGGAGGTGTATGAATGCGCATTTTTTTTTATTTTGCAAGCTAGCTTTTATAATTACTTATTTTCTGCTTTTGGGTTTTTTAAGATTCCGTACGACCAATCGTCTCCGTTCGCACTATTATAACGATTAATTACACATGTTAACTCCGCAAATTATACATTTTTGCGCAAAGGCAGGGCGTTACACTTTGGTCAGTTTTCATGATTTGTTTTATTCTTGATTCCGCCTTTAATTTTTGTCAGAGCTTTTTATTATTTTCTTCGCTCTGCACGGGAGGTGTATAGAACTCACATTTTTGAATTCGTAAGTTCATTTTTATAGTTTTGTTTTAGATCTTGTATTTTTTATTTTTAAGATTCCGTACTATCAATTATCTCTATTCGCGCTATTGTGCATTTCAGTTCAAATGCGCAGGCCGTTACAAGGTTATAAAGAGTCTGTTCACGAGGTTTTTTTATTAACGTTTTTCTCATTATTTTCGCTGCTCCTTTATTTTTGTTTGTTTTGTGGAGGATCTGTATAAGATTCATATTTTTGAATTTGTTAATATCAGTTCTATATTTCTTATTTTCTCCTTTCTGAATTTTTGTAAAAATTACGTTGCACTAATTATCTTTATCCACGCTTTGTAGCGATCAATTATATTAACTCCGCCAATTTACATTTCTGTGGAAGTGCACGGCTGCACATTTGGGGCCGTACGTGGGGTACTCGAAGGTTGTGTATACGTTCCCTCTGGAATTATCCAACAACGATAGGATGCTCTTTTTCTAAATGCGATTGTATGCCTCATGGCATGAAACGTATATTACAGTTATATGTTGGTTTCGCTCCGCGGAAGAGCGCGAGGGAGAAACTGGTGGGGTCCCGTTATGAAATCAGTGAAGGTCGGGAGGCTCGACTTGCCAGGGCGAAGGCCTGTGCCTCGAAGGTGTCGAGTTCTCGCCTGTTCCAATGAAGGAGACATCCATTACGGGTGTTCTGTGCAAGAAACTTCGACAGAAGCTGAGCAGAAGTGCGGCCACTAAACTCGCAAATACACTCGTACCAAGACCAGAAAAACTGCAGTGTTGGCATATCGCGAAATGCCGCATAAACGGCGGCCCAAAGGGCTGAACGGTGCATTCGATGCATAGGTGCGCACGGCCGCCTCGCGGTGCGCGGGGGAACCAGCGCGCTTGCAAAATTTGGATGGGGCGCGCGGCGATGAGGACGGCCGGAGGAAAACGCGCGCGGAGGAATCTCGGAGGCCATGGTTTAAAGGAGCCATGAAGAGAAAACAAAAGTTTGTTTTATTCGAAAGATTAGGTGTTTCACAGTACCCCAAGCGCTTTCCCGGAAGCAAATGATGCTTTATTCACTGAGAAATAAGGCAATTTAAGCCAAATTTTAAATCTCCCGCTAAAATTGCACATTCTGTGACGTGAACAATGGCGTCATACGAGCCCGTCCATGAAACAGATACTTAGTATGTCGACTCCATATAGCACCCACACGCGGGAGTCGACCGAGACGGCGGCCATTTTAAAAATACTAGTAAAACCTAGTGCACCCGCAGCCCTAGTCATGGAATCGCCTGATCCGGAGAACAAAACTCTCGCCGAGGAGCTCGGGCTTGCATTTAACAACCTCACACCACTTGAACGCTCAATGCTTCGAAGTGCACGAGCGGCAAGAGTTGTGGGATACGCGGTGGACGTGAAAGCGACCATTCCGCGATAGCCACAACAGACGAACGCCCTGCCGTCGGCACCGCTGCCTCGTCAGCCCCGTCGCGACGGACGAATACAGACTGGTACGTATGTGCCGTATTTTTATTACGGTTAATAATAGTTCAATTTCAGTAGCAGTATCGCTTATGCCAGTTGGCCGGTGTCGTGTATGGAAAGCCGTTCGCGCGAGCTCTCTGCTTCGACCAGAATGATACGAGCGTCGCGGTGTTTACGGCATTTTTTTCCCCCCAAGGTCAGAGCGATTTGACGAAGTCGGCGACGAGCGCCAGCATGTCCCAGGAGTGAGCTAACGTAAGGGTCCCTGCCGTAATCACTTCCTCGGAAATGAAGCGAGCACACTCGTACTTCCTTTAGCTCTCTTTCTCCTCCGTTTGCAAAGTTCACAAAACGTAGCCACTTGCTTCGCCGAGGTTCGTCGTTGGGCAGCACATGAAAGGAGATCTCCTCACCGGCGGGGATGTCGCACTCCCTCGACGATTTGCCCGTACTACATGGGCATTTCAAAACGCAGCAACGAAATTTCATTGTAAAGTACTCGAACAAACTGAAGTTTTCAGTGGTTGTAAACTGGAAACGAGCTCGTAACGACAGCAGCAAGCCAACACCATTCGAAACTTCTGCGACGACTGGCACTATCTCGTCGCTTCTTGCTGTTCCTTACTCCCCTCGTTTCTATTTTTACCTTTGCTGGTTGGCGATATGACGGCCAACCTCCTGTCAAGGGATTAAGATACCAAGCAAGGTCGCGGCTGTACGTGCTGGAACGGTTCGTTGGCCCCTAAGAGCCTCGAACCCGAAAATTCGTCTGCGTGACGGCGAGATGTCGAGCTCGGCCGGCGGTAGTTTCGTACTCATTGGCGCACACATTGCGTGTTCGTTCGGAACTTCAACCGTTTACTCCACCGTTCTTTGTCATAAAAAGAATGTGCAGTATGCTTCACGGGCACTTAGCTCGCTATGCAAACTGTAAGCCCTGCCTAACATGCGTTTGCTTTTGCCCGCCTCCGCCAATCGCACAGCATTCTCGAGTGACATCATAGGTTCTGTTGCGGAAAATGAGCTGGTGGGTCGCATGGTCATTTCCTTTTTTCCTAATTATGTAGCTTATTTGAGCGACGTTTGCGTTATAAGTGGTGTCGTTATGGTTCTAACGAGGCAATCTTTCGAATGAACCAAACTTGTGCTTTCTCTTCATGGCTCCTTTAAGCATGGGTATGGAAGTTCTATATTCGTCCTTCACCGCTTCACGTTTCGGCGTGCGATTATATCGCTGCAGCGCAGCGTTAATTGCCAGCTGACGCGGTCAGCATATAGCTGTTACCCGTTGTCAGCTGTAGATTGTTCCGTATGTGCTAACTTGCGGCTGTGCAAACACAGATTTTCGAACTTTCGTCCACTGCCCATGCAGTGGATAGAAAAAGAGCGTATTTGCAGCATCGAACGGGACCCGCGCTCGTGCGCAAATCGAGAGCGCTACTTAGACCGTACAAGGAAGTTTAAATGCGTTCCAATCGAGGGGGCTGGCAGTTTTATCCCATGAAAATTTCTTCCCGCGCGGGAAAATGATGCTGTAGACGTGAAAATTTGTTTCTTTTTAACAGCAGAGCTGTTCAGGCTGACACAAATCCGGTGTAGACAGAAAACCCCCAGTGCACGTGAGTGCGTGAATCCTGGTGACCGCCCGGAGTCGTCCAAACTTGTGCGTGGGCTTACGCCGGATGAGGAGCTCCCACCTTCGCCGTCGTCATCGAGTAGCGACCGTCGTCTCACCGGTCCGCCACACCGAAGACGATGACAACTAACCCGTAAAGCTATCCCTGAACAATCCACATGCGGAGACGGCTACCGGGACAGCTAACGAAGAACAAAAGGTCTACCAAGGCGAGGACGGGCTACACTAGGACTTCCCCTACGGGGCTGTGCCATGAGAAGACGACGGCGAAAGGGGTGGGGTTGATTGATACTGAATAAAACACTGCAGATACTTCAATGGTCTTAATGGTCTTTGCTTTACAGTTCCACCGAAAATGGCTTTGCTCTGCTGCGGTCCAGCTCTCCCTCTCTCCTGGGATTCACTGTCGGTGTGGAGAGTAGTTAGGTCGACCCCGAGCTCTGCTGCTCCTCCAGCCTTGCATTACTAGTGCAAGCTGCATCAGTTCTTTCGTATTATGAATTATAAAATTGATTTGGTGCCATATCTATCATGGCAATTTTCCGTCGTCCTGAAGTTATTATTTTATTTGATGTTTTCCTGTGGTCATTTCCATCAGATTTGCTACAGCAAGTATCATTTAATATTGGCTTGATGGCTCCCCATGCATGCACGCGGCCGGTAGCAAACACACATAGGATTCAATTTGTGAGAGCAAAGGAGCGAACGTCCCTCCCGTGGCAGGTTTTAAGCTATGGTGCTGTGTCAGTCTACGCTTAAAATGTAAATCTGGATCCGATTCAACGCTAACAAGATTTCCACCACGAAATGTAGCGATCAACATTTCACAGGTAATGGATGTCCTCGAGGGTGGTTTTTCAACGGTGCGTGAAGCGCGCAGCGGGCGTAGCCAGAGAACATAGCTTCTGTGACGCAGTTGCAATAAAGAAATGCAAAGGTTGTTTCGATGCTTTTTCACACCTCGTCGGCTTTCCCACTTCGTAGATACCAATCACTTCTGAGAACAAATCATGCCCCAGTAGAAAGTGTGCTTCCCGGAGAAAGGTTTTATGTCGCATCCACCAGAAATATTTGCCGATGGATCCTCTGTGATTAAAGATTTGGCTGTCTGCAAGTTGCAATGACATATTTAACCTTGTCTCTTTCCTTCAGGCACACCGTGACGATCACTGATAGCCCGCCAACCAAAGACTTTCCAAAAATTATTATCCCTTGAATTAAAACTATCACGACGGTTCTTTATTCTACCTCACACCAAGAATAATCTACTGAATACAGTTGCAAAGACGTCATTTTTATCCATGTCACTGGATTAAAAACGTTGAGGGACTGGTGGTGACTATTGCTGATCAGTGGCGGTAGTTATGAAACATTGTTTTGCGATACACTAGCGCTAGCTGCTTCAGAACCAACGCATGTGGTGCACTCCTTAATGGCCGTAGGAGGGTTTTCGGCCTCACATTCATTAAGGCTCGCAGATTTGGCGCCCTGCATGGCCGAGCCTAAATCAGAGGCTGCGGGTGCAGCAAGCCTGTGATAATTTCGTGCAGGCTTTTGCACACATGAAAGGCTGTAATCTTGTTTATCTTTCAGTAGTGAATACAAATTTCTATGTCTATATGCGACGACCAAATAGATCATACACTGAACCGATTTTCCTGGCATTTAGTCGGCTTTTGGCATTCAGCAACTTCTTAATCAGGAGTAGCAACACACCCGCAATTAATAACAGGAATTGACTTGAGGGCTATTGACCTAACGTTATCAATTTATATTCTAAAGGCAGCGTCTTTGCGAAAAACACCATGTTCGCTAAACGCAATTTAGGAAGAATCCACGCATTTTAAGGGGGCAGAGAAGGACTGAATGGAGGTTACTAATATTTAGCAGGAATTCGCAACGAATGTTTCGTATCAGAGTACCACTCAAGACTTCGTAAACTGGTAGGACCTTATTGCTGCCTAGTTGGTTCATGAGCTCTGCCGGAAAAAGTTTTCGGAAAAGGCGAGGGCGAAGGTAGATAAGACAAGACTGCGTTCGTCTTTTCGTCTCTGTCTTCATCCTCGACTTTTGCGAAACTTTTTCCTGCGTACTCCGTGAACTGCTTCGAACGACAGCCCAAGGTGTATTGTTCACGAAAGTGCACGCGTTCCTAACGCTTACCACTAGCTCGAGTGACAGGAACGCTGGCAATTGCATCCTCATGGTTGGTATTGGCGCACTTATGTCATGATATAGTTGCCGTGGTGGCGAAATATAATATACAATGATTAGTTTTGGATCCCGTTCAGGCAAGAACAGTTGTGTTCTTGCCTGAACCGGTAATGCAGTGTGTGGACACCTCCAATGAAGCCTGGCACACTCAGGTTCAAATCTCATTAGCGGTTGCCTTATTTCTTATAGAGCACTGCCTTGACTGCGAAACGGTGACCTTACAGTCAACCAAACGCTTTTCTCGTTCAGCGGCTAGAAAAATATTTCGCACTTAAAATCACCAGTTTCGGGCCATGATATGATCTTCCCTAAAGATGAAGAAGATTTCATGTAGTGCACAGCTTCGGGCTCAGGCTATCGTGGCAGCGTAAAAAAATTATCTCTCCATCTTCAAACATCGTTCAGTTGAATCAGTTCACTTGTCTGGCCGCTAGTTAACAATGCCTTGCTTTAATTATTGTTTCTACGGTTTGGGAAAGTTCACAATCATATAGAAACCGCATAAAGTGATTTTCTTCTGGTCGAGATGTACAAAATACTTCTATTATGATTTTCAATTTTTGTCGCAGTATTGAAATCGCAAGCTCTGCGATAAAGTTTCTAGTGTAACATAATTTAGAAAACGAAACGTGTTCGCAGTTCCGTTGTATGACGTGCTTTTGTCGTGATTTCGATAACCGCAATGCTGTACCTACTGCACCCCCGCTAATAGGTTTTCGGCTACTCGTAGCGGTTCGCATTCCTTCCCGCGATTAAAAGTAGACAGCTTCCTGCACCGTCCTTTTGCGCATTATATTGTAGAGTTCCACAACCAAGGTGCTGCGGTTCTCCATTTTTAAATCTGGTATCAAGCCCTGGATGCATTTGTAAGGGTTCCAGGCGTCAGCGACGCTGCAAAGTCGAATGCGTGGGAAGCGGCGGTTCCCTGAAGGGCTCACGAATGACTTTATGGCAGCCAGCTCGTTAAGAGCAAGCGGTCTCTGGGTCACGCCGCTCGCAGGAGGACACATTGTCTGGTGTCGCAGCTGCGCTGTCGCGTTGTTTTGGCCGGAGTGCGTGGCGTAGCCGTGGTAAAACATTGGTAGCTTGGCGACTCAAATGGCATCCCGGGGGCATGGCGGCCGCTGGCTCGGGGCCCACCGCGGTCTCCATTAGCAGGTTGTAAAACCATTTGGTCCGTCGAGCGGCTGCAGACGGGGAGCGTGGAGCTGTCAACTATGGTTAGACAGTGGCCGATTTATGGCGATAGTTTTCCTTTTGTTGGCCAGTGCGCGCGCGGAGGGGAGGCGTGCAAAGGGTGCGCG
Source organism: Haemaphysalis longicornis (assembly GCF_048455015.1). Lineage (NCBI taxonomy): Eukaryota > Metazoa > Arthropoda > Arachnida > Ixodida > Ixodidae > Haemaphysalis > Haemaphysalis longicornis. The sequence goes on from NW_027526384.1 coordinate 849,858, forward strand.
CGTTGCGGCCCGCGCCCGGGATGGGCGCGGCAGAGGCGACGCCTGAGCCGGCCGCCGTGTCCATTTTTTGTCCCTACGCGCTGTTTCTGGCCCACGGTCCAATTAACGGGGCATCGCCTGTCAACGGCGGAGAAGCTTGGGGACGCACCGGGTCGTTAAGACGGATGTTTATGGGCTTCAGCTGGCTTGAGTAGCTGTCCTGTCTCGAACGAGATGCGTGGGAACAGGCGATGCAGACCGCGTTCGTGGAAGCGTGTCCCTGGCGCTTGCACGTTTTTGGCGGGTTTTTGAGTATTTATCGTGTTTGTTTGCTTTGCTTTTGATCCTTTCCTTTTTTCTGGAGTGAGAGAGAGAGTGACCAGTGAGGGTTACGGGGGGCGTTGCCCACCGTGGTTTAGGCTCGGATTTACTAATCCATCCTATCAGGTGCCCAGGAGATACCGATTGGCCCGTGTATCGAGGGTGGGGCCTAATTAACCCATTAAAACCATGACACAGAGGTCTCGGGGTCGAATCCTCAGGGTTTTAATGTGCTATGCACGGCCGGCGTATTGCCGGTCTAGCCAGGTCAGGCTAGGGACGATCTCACCACTTGGGTATTCTTAGGTCAGGGTCCGTCGCTGACGGGGGTGCCGCGTGCACGAAGTCTTAGCTGACCAGGAATCCCACTTCATTTCTTCCTCTGTCTACTTCAGTTTGTAAATATCCTCTATACGTCTCTTGCTCAAATATACAGTTTGAACCAACCATCATTTGCTGGCGCAGCCGACAGGATCTGCGAGGCGCGACAAGGAGGGCGACGACTGAAGAACAAGTAAGGTGCGCATCTGCAACTGGGGGAAGACATCGTCTACCGGAAGCCCGTGCATACAGCGGGACGGCGAGCGGTCAGCTTGCCGGGGACCAGAAGGAGCAACGAAGGCGTCGACACAGCGTCGGCGTCCATGGCCAGGATTTCGGGACACGGCGTCGAGTTTCGAAAAACTGACACCACGTGGCGTCGCGACCTGAAGACACAATTCCTTCTCTCTTGTTCTCTCCCCCGCGGTGCGAGAAGCAGGGCCTTCACACAGGGTCTAGCCGCTCGCGACGGTTTCCCAAACAGGCCAGCTTTTCGCCTTTGTAATTCGCCGAACCAGGAAGGAAAAAAAAAAAACAAGAGGGGAGCCCTCACAAAACGACCCCGCATGGGCTGCGGTTGGTGCCTCGATGCGCCCCCGCTCTGCGGGCGCGCATCGAGGCACCCTACCCGTGTGGACGGGGAGGGCTCGCCCCGCTCGGGCGCCTGCTTTTTTCGTGGCGCTCGTGCCGCATTTCTCACTCGAAGGAAAGACCCGGGTACAATTTTCTTTCGACTTGTGAAACAATGTGCGTTAGTACGTATCGAGCAGGCTCGGGTCAACTGCAGCGTCGCTAATGAGTTAACTTTTGCCAGTGTCGTCTTGTCGTCTGCTACGGACGCATCGTCTGCTCACCGCGCCGCTCGACCAGCCCGGTGTCCTGGCTATTTCACGGAATGAAACGTGTTGTTGGGGGACGTCGGTTCCGAAAGCCTTTCAGGTCCCATGGGTCGCCTTTTCGACATTAAGGGGTCATCTGTTCAATTTGTCACAGGGCATTTTTATTTCCTTCCGCTTGCATGATACTTGTTCGCACTTGGCACAACCCCAACTTTTTTTTTTTTTGCTGTTGAACAACTTGCACAAATTGCGTTGGTACATTGATTCGTACATTAGAATTAATCAGGTGTCTGATATGTGGGCGTCTTTTGAAGACGCATGCAATTAAACGAAACGAGCTTTTCTTTTTCTGCTCGCTTTTAATTTCTACGCGCGAACATTCACACCCGAATTCAGGAAAATTATTTTTCCTATGCTAATATCTGCATTGACAAATAATTTGCAGCACAAAAACATTTTGCGTTATTGTTGCAAAGCACAAGCGGTAGAGCAAGATCATAATCTATTATTTCGGGGTTCATAAAAAACCAAAAATCAAATGCCTCAACCCTTACCTACTTTGCGTTAAGGTTGAGGTGCAAGTATACTAACATTATGAGTAACGGAAAACAAAGAAATACGCAATTAACGCGACAGTGCCAAAACAAGCAGATGAGCATATGCAAGTCTTCGGCAAGTAAAAGAAAAACACGTTATGAATGTTTTCTATTGCGTGGGACGCGTCCGCTCAACGGGCTTTCCGGTGCCTCCAAAGCTAAAAAAGACGCACGCCGGCCCGACGAGAACGCTTCTGAAAAGAGCACGTGCTGGATCGACTTGCACGCGCTAGCCCCTGAGGCAGCTTTGCTCAAGAAGAGAAAGGTGCTACTGATTGCGGGTAGGTTCTTCTTTTCTTTTAGACGTACACTAAAATATTTTAATACTCCCCGCCCCAACCACCGGCTAGTGTGCGACATGATCAGTGAACAATATTCTTGGACTAGCGCTCTTACGTGAAACGCCCTGTCCGTCATACTACCTGAAATGGGGTATGCTACCGTACTGTAAGTAGTATTTTTATTTACAGTACGTTCCCCGGGTATGTGCCGAGTCATAGTCACGAGGAGAAGATAAGAAATTGGCTGCGTATCTGGTTGCTTTGCTGCAAATGTATACCATAGCCTTCGGCCGCCCCCGCCTCGTAACATCCTCCCCTCTCCCCCTCACGCTGTTCTTCTCCCCCTGCCTGCCCCATAATTAATGCAATTGAAGTTTGATGAATTAGATTCATTTTTCCCTCGTTTTCTTGGTTCGCGCGCCACCTGTTGGGACCTTTTCTTTCAATTGTTCTTGGAACAGCGCCTCAAAAAAAAACCTCACCCCGCCTGGGTTCCTGGCTTCTCTACCTACGCTTCCAAGAGCTGCTGAGGTATTCGTGAACAAGTGCCACTCCCTAACCAAAGCTGATCTGCACCACCTCATTTGGTTTTGCCCCAAATTAACTCGCTATAGAAATTTCTCTGCCCCCACCAACGATCCCGCGATAGCCATAGACCCTCACTCCGTGGGCACTCCCATCCTTCACAAGATTGCTGTATTCGCAGTCACAAGCGGTCTAGCACGAGCTGTATAGAACGGCCGGTCTGCTCCCCTTCCTTACCCATTCCTTTGATCCTATTCCCCCAACAGGCCTAGGGCCAGCCTTGCCCCAAATAAAGGTTTCTCTCTCTCACTCTTGAGGAGACATCTTTCTTTTATTATATTTACTTTTATCTGGCCTGTTTTTGACACCGTCTTTTACCGCATTTTTATTAAAACCAATCGCACGTCTATTTTTGAATAAAAGAACGCTGCTGCGGCCAGTTATGCACTAATGTTTTGCCTCAATTATGCCTAATGCTTTTTTAAAGACGATAGTCTTTCTTGGGCTACTTAAACGCGATTGATTGATTGATATATCTTTATTTGGCGAGCATGAAGCGCAGATGTTAGGGCGCCCGCCCGGTGGACGGCACCGATTCAGCCACCGGTTCAAAAGTTATAAATATTATTAAACAAGACGCTTATATACGCAAAACCGTTCCAAACTTCTAAAACTGCCAAGATTTGTCATACATGTCCCAATAATATGGCGCGAAGGAAACCCCAGGTACATTTGAGGCAAAATGTAAGCACATAACCGGGATTACGCGCGTTCTTTTAAATAAGCATAGACATGGCCTTGGTTTTCACGATAGCAATTTAAAAAAGAGGCGTTAAAACAATGGTTTGACCAAAAAATACGAAAAGAAGCTGGCGCCCGAGCCTCGAGCTCGAGCGCAACCCTAAGCCGAACAGTAGCAAAGGTTCCAACAGATGGCGTGCGAGCTCTGCAGCGCGGGAAAAGTGGATTTAATTTAGCTACCCTCCATCGCGTCAGACGCGCGAGGAGTGAGAGAGGGGGGAGGAGAATGTATGAGACGGCAGGGGCTGCAGAAGACTATCGCCTTTCGACGACATTTGCAGCGAAGCGAGCAGATACGCGGCCAAGTTTTTCTTCTGAACAATATTGACACGTAGAAATATATGCACTCCGCCAGGTTCAGTAGCTTGGGACGGTTTTGCCTATATATACTCCTTGTTCCAGCATTGTTTCATGTTTGGCCCAGCGGCTGAATCGAGTGACAGACGGACAGATAGACAGACAGGAAAGAAAAAAGGACGATTGAGAGTGCACGTTCGGCAACTGGACACTAATGCTTTCTCAATCACTGTATCATAAAAAAGTGCTTAGGTGTCCTCGGAATTTACACCTAGGAAAAAGAGCTGCAATTATTGTGTGTGACACCGAAGGGTGCACAGAAAAGGCACAGTTCAGAAGCTTGGTGCGCAAGCTTAGCAATAGACGTCTTTTTTTGGAAGTGCCTACGTTTGAGCAAGTTTTATTTGTTACAAGTCTTAATGAAAACCGTTTCTTCAGCTCATTTACACAAAGTTTCATGAACGACAGCATAAAGCTTTAAGAGCTGCATAATTTGTCCCTTTCGACGTCAGTGTAACATTATATGTGCCGTAACATCGTTAAATATCTCTTTTTGCGCAGATGCAAGGCGCCACACAAGGCGGCAAGAAGCTGCTCTTTTTGTGACTTTCTTAACCCTCGCCCGCGCCCCTAGAAAAAAATAAGATACATAATAATTGGTATTGCCTAAAGGAGTTATTAAATAAAGCTCTAAAAAATCTCAAATTCTGACCGAAAACTTTCAAAGCATAAACACAAACGATGCAATCAGTGCGTAGACAGTCATCCATAACCTAATACCTACGCAAATAATAAGTTGCCGAAAGTTTCACACAAATAAGCACACAAATCCGTTCGCAGAAAAGTTGGCGTACGAAAATGTCGGTGCACCGGAATGCTTGCACCGTAACATCCCGCATTGAAATGTTCCAGTACATCGAAATGTCCTAGGGCCGTTCATAGGCGTCTAAATAGTAGTAACTTGGAATCCCAAACATCAATGCTCAACATTGGGGTTAATTTCAGGTGCAGCACTACCATTGCGTTCGTATAATTCACGACACTTTAACTGTAACAGTGTGCTGTAAATGTATAATTGCTTCCATTTCGGTTAAGCGCCATTGACTTTTTCACGTATATGCATGCTTCTTACGGCGTCGTTTATACTTTTTATAACCGTTTTTAACGCATATCAGTTTTTAGCTGGTGCTGTTCTGATGGAAGCGCCTTGGAAGCAGTGGAGCGCGGCCACAATTTTAATATTTACAATTAACAAAATATCAAACACATTCTCTAGAGCGCACACAAGAATGAGAAAATTCGCAAAGCTTAAAGGCAACAAATATTGAACAAAAAGCTGCGGGAAAAAAACTGCGAAACTACGGCAATATACTGGGAATTTTTCAAAAGGATGAAAAACAATTATTTAAACTTGAACACACCTCTAATTAATATATTCCCTCTGGTAAAAAGCGTTTAAATAGCATTGGGATGAATGGTACATAAATTGAATAAAATAACAATTTAAATGAAAAAAACCAACGAACATTGGTGAATCTATAAACCGGCATTCGAGAAAACGATTTTTGATAAAACGGACGCCGCTTCGATATAATAGCGTTAAAAAAGCGGCGCTCGTTCAGCTCTTGGCAACCCCCCTTGCGCCATAATTTCAGTCTCAGAAACTTGAAGATAGTGCTTTATTTTTATTTATTTACTATTTATTTCATACTTCCAGCCTGAGCGCCAGGCCTTAGGCATGTGTGGGAATAGATATATACAGTAACAAGGACGGCATGATTACCTGTATACATAAGAAAAACACAATACAGCAAAAGAAGAGAAAACGCTAAACAGATTACAAATACATTCATACTAATCCGTATGTAAAAAAAGACAAAATGGCATACCTGCGCGCAAACATATACGTTTTACACCATTTAACGCATCACTGCAGGAAACCGTGCGGATAACTTATTTTCACATTTGACACCGTACTAACATAGCGTTATTTGCCACCTCAGAAAAAAGAAAGAAAACGAAGAAGTAAAAACTGTACACAGTAGCGCGTGTGGACACGTCGTAGGTCCTTCAGGCACAGTTCTTGTGCTGGAAAGTCTTCCCCCCCCCCCCCCCCTCACCCCGAGCGAAAAAACCAGGGGAGCACGCTTTGTTTGCTCTGCGCAATCTAAAAATGAGGAGGGGGGACAGTCAAGTCAGCCAAACCTTTTCAGTGGCAGCAATTATCTCCCCCACCTCCTTGGGATAAACCAGAGGAGCAGGCCTTGTTCGTCCTCGTGCACACTACCGACTGCCTCTTTGTTACTCTCAGCGACAACAGATGGGAACCCTCCCTGGTTCCGCTGAGGAGAGGCGAGTGTTGTGTTGGGTGGAGACGGTCCTCCTCTCCACTCCTTCCAGGAAAAAGGAGGGGGACGGGGGCGCCACGTAGCGTCAGTTTTTCGAAGTTTGTGGCGATACGCGTGGCCTCCGCGATCGGCTGCCGGCGGCGCGCCGTTGCTCCGGCCGTCCCATTCGGCGCGTCCCCCAGCAAAAACTTGTAATTTGGCTAACTCCGACACGCGCCGCGAGGTGGCGCCGTTAGCCTAAGGTTGAAGCGAGGCTCATCTGACCGACACTGCCTGCGATTTCAGGTGTTCGTCAGTCTTCGTTGTCGAGTTTTCACTGCAGACAAACCTTGAGTATGCGCTCGATGTGTTTTCACTCGTTCCTGCAAGCAGTACAAAGTTAAGGTACGTACGTTGTTTAAAAGGCACATGTTCGTTTTGCATGCAGCCGGTTTGGTTACGTGTAAGTCGAATGAGGCAGCCCAAACTCTTTTCGCATTTCGTGCAGATTGAATGCCAGTGTGCTGAATTCTTTTGTCATTTTTACGGCCTTTTCGCGAGCTTTCACGGCGCTTTACCTTTTCATGCCTTGCAGGCTGTTTCGAAAGTACTTGGCCACAGTGCGCGCGTGTTGTTTCACGGCGCGTGTGCTTGCGTGTGCGGTCGCGTGCGCACGCGTGCATGTTACGTGTGTGTGTGCGTGGGGGTTCGTGCGCCTGTGTGGCGTGCGGGTGTGTGCATGCGTATGTGGGTGGGTTCGCGGCGCGCGTTTATGTGTGTGTGTGTGTAGGTTCGCACGTGCGCGCGCGCGCGTGTGCATGCGTGTGTGTGTGCTTGTGTTTCTGGGTTTTCTTTGCCGTAATTAAAGTATAACGTATCCTGAAATGACTTTGTTTGTCCTCTTGTCCAGATATATCTTCGGTGCATTAGCCTCCAATGTTTTTGGCAACCGCGGGAAAAATGTTCTGCTGAGTTCAAGGACGCGGGTTCGATTCGCGGCCGCTTTTCTGCTGGAGGCGAAAGCGCCCGTGTGTTCCAGATTTCGGCGCTCGTTAAAAATCCCCAGGCGTATGGGCGTCGGCGGGAGGGAGGAGGGGGTGCAAAAAAGGCCCTTGCTCCCCCCCTCACCCAAACCATTCTAACACTTTACCCCATGCCCTCTCCCCCTTCCTTCGCGCAACAATAGATTTGCCCCCTCAAGGTAAAATCCTGCCGACACCCATAACCAGGTGGTCACAATTAATCCGGAGCCCTCTACTACGGCGCGCCTCATCGCTTATGTAGCGTGGACACGTTAAACCTCATAATAAATAAAAAATTGACCCAGTTCCAGCCAGGCAACTTCAACGAAAGCATTGCAGGAAGTTTGTCTTACCCAACACTGGATCGGAACAACGCTTTGTAAAACACCTATGCGTCGTGAAAGATTACACTTCACTTAACAATTTTTCTCTTGAATGAATGCAAACAAAAAAAGTGATATCGTTGGTACTCACAAAAAAAAATCAATGCACTGCGCTCTTTCTTTGTATCACGCGCTCTTTCATGTACTAAAATAAATATGCGCGACAACAAAAATAAAAATTAGTGATGTGCAATGAATTCACTTACGCTTCACAGCGGCCCCAGTCCACGTCAAAAATTAAACGGCTAGTAATTAATGGCACCTGTAACTACTTCTATCTACTGCATTGATGAGCGGTTGTAATTTTCGATTATACGTCTCACACACGCTGCGCAGGCCGAGTTTTCCTCCTGTGCGCCCGCCCGCGCCACGGAAAGCGACCTTAGGCTAAGCGCGCCGCGGTGCGGCGGAAAACGGCGAAACGGCCTCTTCCGAATTACGCTCTCTCCGGGCGATTGGAACGGCCGGAGCAACGGCGCGCCGCCGGCAGCCGATCGCGGAGGCCACGCGATACGCCTCACCCCGGGCATGAAAAGTGTTGCAGGGAACCTACACAAACAACGTTGCAAAAAATCTACAATAACAGGTTTGTAGCCCACAACCTGAAGTACTCAAACCCGGGAGTCGTTTTTTCTATCTGTTTTCTGAGCGCCACAATTTTGTGTTAACTAGTGCGGAACGACCTGAAATCCAGCCTGTTCTCATAGGCCGCAGCAGAAAAATTTTAGACTGCCCGGGAACCTCGTGAGTTAGTCGTACAAGCCCAATATTTTGCCACGGCATGCCGCTAGAGCCATGCTACGGATATCCCGGAGTCGATTTTTCTAGCTGTCTTCGTTATTAAACGGCGGCCGTTTCTTTTTTCTGCCCCATTCAGTTACGCCCCGGACGGGCGAAGCGCCGGGAGAGGGGCGCAGTCAGGTTTCCGCGGTGCGTGTCCCTCAATCCTGGGGATGCGGAGCGACTACAGGGGAAGCAGCGCGTCAGGTGTGTGACTGCGGACACTGACTGAACGCCGTGATCGTGCGGTGAGGAGCAGCAAGGAAGAGAGGCCACCGGGAAGACGGCAGCGTCTATCACAGCGCGTCGTGGGGTGAGTCCCTTTTGCTTTCACCCGTGCGCGATCACTGCCATTAGGTCAGGGCATGCATTAGCGCAAACTGCGATTTATTTTGTATAGCTAATCATGGCGAGCAATAATCCCTCAGTCGAAGTGGTGGAAGCAGAGCTCACGGCTGTTCGGGAGAACATTAGGCATTTAGAGCGGGAGCTCGAGCTAATGGAACAGCGCGAAAGAGCCCGGCAGTTGCCGCGGCAGGGAGCGGCGGAACAAACGCTGAGTGAGGCGACGCCGCATTGTCAGCCGAGCACCGATGAGGCGGCCGTGTCAGAGGCGGGGGGACTCGCGTGCGTCGCACCCGTAGCGGCCGCCGCAGGGGTTCACGAGCCGCCGCCCGATCCCGACGCGGGGTGGTCAGTTTATTCAGACCGCGAAAAGGATAGAGAGACCGCACGCGAGTGTCTGTTCTCACGCCGGTGCGGGATTGCGATCCCGGGAGCGCAGCCTTCAGGGCAGTTGGCGAATGCTCAGGAGCCAGGGCCGGCCGACGAGGCCGTAAAAGAGAAGGGTGAGGCGACGCAGCATTGCCCGCCGAGTGCCAACGGAGCAACGGCTGTTGCTTTCCCAGCGGCAGAGGTGGGATTTGAATGCGTCGCAGTTGGTGCAGTCGCACCACGGCTTCAGGAGTCGCCGCCCGATGCTGGCTCGGACCGGTCAGTAAATCCAGACCACGGGCAATCTCAGGAGAACGCAAGCGAGGGTGTAGACCTACACCACCGTGAGGCTGTGACCCAGGTAATCGAGCAGAAGGGGCAGACTAACGGCGCGGTCGCCGTATCTGAGCCCGCGAAGCGTAGTAATCGTCATCACCGCTCCCAGAGTGACGCGGTGGGCAGGCAGTGTGCTTCGGCAGCGCTCGGCCCGCGAGTTGTTCTCGACGACACGGAGTGTCGGGAGGAGTCAGCTGTCGCGTTTCCGCGAGAGAAGCAGAGCGACAGGGTCGAGCAGGACGCGCTGGTATGGCTAACATGCCCCTCGGGCATTGTTCTCAGCAAGCAGACGAGAGGCGCGTACAGGGCTCGGCGGAGCAGGGGCCGCTCGAAATTGAGCACCATGTCGCCCCGGTAAGATCGCCTGAATGGGCAGGGGGCACAGGTGTTCTTGAGCGAAGGAAAAACCTACGCAAGTGTCTGTTCGCTTGCAAGGGCCTACCAGGCGAGGTTTCGCATTGTCGAGCCAGGGGTAGCTTCATGCACAGGCGCGGAGACTTTTCTCCGCCGCAGGTTGAATACCCACCGGCTGTCAGGCGCTCATTTCGGGTGGCCTGGGGTTATTTTGGTCAGGTGTGGCTTTTCGGTGGCCAGATGGAGCTCGAGGTAGAGTTGCGCCAAGGGTCAGCTCTATGTCAATACGGAAAGGCTTCCATTTTTCTGCGGTGTTCCTAAGGGAGCGGCAGTGTTCGCATGCAGGTGCATGGCGGGGGAACCCTACTGTGAAACCGAGAACTTGATGTCGCAACAATGACCGGTCGTGCCGCTGAAGAGGACAGCGACACGAGACGTTGCGGACTGGCACCGGGCGTGTGTGTGTTTTCTAGCGGAGCTCAGCGGACTGTACGCCGTGAGGCGCACGTGGTGCTACACCGGACATACGTGCCTTCGTTTGGAACTCTAATTTTATTTTGCGGGTGTCCTTGTTCGAAGGGTTTGTGTGGGCATGCATGCTCGTGTTAGCGTGTTTTCCGTATACGAGGATGCGAGTTGTTTTCTTTGTCGCTGTGCACGCCTGTATTTAGTTTGAGTTATTCCCGTAGTGACCAGTGGGCCCCTACGTGAATCTTGTGACGGGCGTATAAGGGTTCCAGGCGTCAGCGACGCTGCAAAGTCGAACGCGTGGGAAGCGGCAGTACCCTCAAGGGCGCATGAATGACTTTATGGCAGCCAGCACGTTAAGAGCAAGCGGTCTCTGGGTCACGCCGCTCGCGGGTGAACACATTGTCTGGGGTCACAGCTGCGCTGTCGCGTTGTTTCGGCCGGAGTGCGTGGTGTAGCCGTGGGAAAATATTGGTAGCATGGCGACTCAAATGGCATCCCGGGGGCATGGCGGCCGCTGGCTCGGGGCCCACCGCGGTTTCCATTAGCAGGTTGTAAAACCATTTGGTCCGTCGAGCGGCTGGAGACGGGGAGCGTGGAGCTGTCAACTGTGGTTAGACAGTGGCCAATTTATGGCGATAGCTTTCCTTTTGTTGGCCAGTGCGCGCGCGGAGTGGAGGCGTGCGAGGGTGCGTGCGTTGGGGCCCGGGATGGGCGCGGCAGAGGCGGCGCCTGAGCCGGCCGCCGCGTCCTTTTGTCCCTACGCGCTGTTTCTGGTCTACGGTCCAATTAACGGGGCATCGCCTGTCAACGGCGGAGAATCTTGGGGACGCACCGGGTCGTTAAGACGGGTGTTTATGGGTTTCAGCTGGCTTGAGTAGCTGTCCTGTCTCGGACGAAATGCGTGGGAACAGGCGATGCAGACCGCGTTCGTGGAAGCGTGTCCCTGGCGCTTGCACGTGTTTTCGCGGGTTTTTGAGTGTTTATCGTGTTTGTTTGGTTGGCTTTGATCCTTTCCTTTTTTTTGGAGAGAGAGAGAGAGAGTGACCAGTGTTTGAGGCGGGGGCGTTGCACACCGTGGTTTAGGCTCGGATTTACTAATCCATCCTATCAGGTGCCCAGGAGATACCGATTGGCCTGTGTATCGGGGGTGGGGCATAAGTAACCCATTAAAGCCATGAGACACGAGGTCTCGGGGTCGAATCCTCAAGGTTTAATGTGCTATGCAGGACCGGTGTATTGCCGGGCTAGCCAGGTCAGGCTAGGGAGGATCTCACCACTTGGGTAGTCTTAGGTCAGGGTCCGTCGCTGACGGGGGTGCCGCGGGCACAAAGTCTTAGCTGACCTAAAAACCCATTTTATTTCTTACTCTGTCAACTTCAGTCTGTAAATATCCTGTATATGTCTTTCCGTGTAAATATACAGTTTTGAAAAACTCTCCATCAACCATCGTCGTCGTGTCATCAGTGCCGCAACCATCAGGCACCAACGCAGACCATCGGAAGTCTTCTACACGCCACAACATCGGCGCATCGAAGCAAGAGACAACAAACCAAACCTTTACTGCATTGTTCTTCAAAAGATACGCCTATATATTGGGGAAATGTTGGATATTTTTTCGGAGGGCTTGAGCACTCTGATAGAGACAACCCAGGGTGTCAGTGTAAGCACAAGTGATTGCCCCTCGAAAGCGACCTACAAAATTTTCAGCAAGCGGAAGTTCAGTTCAGTAAGCAATTTGAGAAAGAGAGAGCGTGGCCTTTCGTCGATATGTGGTGCCGAACGTCATTCTTGGTAGGCTTCTTGAAGAATGGCGGCCAGGTCAAAATCCGAAAATTCGCGTAGCAATGCCGTGAACGGCCCTTCGGCGACAATGGCCATGGAACGGACCAGAGCTGTAGACACGGGAGCAGCATTACCGCGGAAAGAAAGTAATGTGGTAGCATCGAGGAAATGTTGCCCTTTGACGACGGCGAGGAATCTATGATACGTGAGAAAGTCGGCTCCGATGGTCGCGCAAGTAGCGTTATCCACCATAAAAATACATCCCAGCGCTCCGCGGAGCCCGAGGTTCAGCGTGAGCGAACCCTGCTTGTACAAGGGAATTTTAGTAGCGTTGACAGCTTGGAGGAACAAGATCGTGGTGAAAGAGCGTTCTGGCCATGTATCGGGCAGGATGCTGACCAGGGATCCTGTATCGACCAGGAACTGCTGTGCAAAAAGTGACAGTACTAGGAAAAGGCGACACTTACTGAGGCCTCCACCACTGGTCACCCGTAGCGGCCGGCCACGCATTTTCCCGCGCAGGACCAAGCCCAAGTGCGCACGGGAGCAGTGCTTACGGCGTGGCTCCAAAACAACCCGTTTTTCTGCTGCACGCTTTGCTTGCTGCCTTCTTTGTCGCCACGTTATCGGCTTCACCTGTGGATCCCAAACTGCTATTTACGCCTCTGCTCTCGCCTTGCCCTGGTCATCTCTGCCACGGCTGCGCGCCGCTGGTGGACGGAACGGCTGCGCGCTCAGTCTACGCACCACCAGCCCAATCGACAACCTCCACGCCCCCTGCTTCGAACCTAAATTGGCGGCTCAGCGACTTGAACCTCAGTGGGCACGGGAGCAGTGCTTACAGCATGGCTCCAAACAACAGGTGTGTAATCAGAATTCTCTACAAAGGAATGACATATATTGGCTGGTGTTCCCGGGCCCACGGACATTGCGTAACATTGTGTGCGGCGGTATTTATATCTTTTTTTTTATTATTGCGCTTTCGAGACGTCGAGAGCAACCCTGACCCTTGCACTCAGTCGAAAACGCTTTTGCAAACTGAATAATTGCCGGATCATCCCGGTGAACAAATGAAAGTTATGTATGAATTGTTGAAAGACCTGCATACACGTGCTGTGAAAAGTTCGAAGTGTCAGGAAGATCTTGCTGCCGACGTAGAGGAAATTAAAACTTGTCAGAAAAGCATTGAAAGTGAAAGGACCAGTATACACAACCGACATGATGCACTGGAAAAAAAGTCGGGAACATTAGAACACTTTGGTGAGGAGTTTTCGAATATGGAAGCCTTTGTCGAACGCCTTGCAATTGGGAATACCGCTCTAATATGTCGCTTAGACGAACTCGAGGAGAGATCGCGGCGTGATAACCTAATCTTCGATGGTATTGCTTAATCTTCCATGGTAGACAGAACTAACACAAGGTATTGATTCATTACCTACTGGTTCTATTGATAACGCTCACCTTCTAGGTGCATACTCACCAGGAAAATCCCGTCCAATAATTGCGAAATTTTCTAACTACAAAGTTAAGGTAAAAACGCCGCCCTTTCGTAGCCAGCTAGAAATAACAATGTTACTGTGAGCGACGATTTTCTCTCACTAACCGTAATGCCCGCAAAAAATTTACTAAACTGCGGTAAAATTTGCCTGGATCTGCTAAATTTCAACTACGTCACAAAAAATTATTAGTGAACAAAAATGTTTCATATACGACGCAACCACCGATAGAATACAATAGATTCAGCAGCGCGATGAACCCGTGAGTCAGAGCACAGAGCCTCCGCAGGCCATCCATGACTCGATAAGAAAGCGCGAGGGGAAGTGGCAAGATATCGCAACAACTTGTTCCCCCCGAACATTTGCTTTTTTTGCCAATCTACGAAGCGTACTCAGCAGACATCAACAGTAATCATCTTCGGTGGACTCTTCAGCTGATATCATAGCATAACGGAAACCTGGCTTCACCAGCATGTCCGCGGCCACGAAATTTTTGAAACCTAATCTCAGTTTAACATTTACCGTTGCGACAGCACTGCGCGTCGCTGTGGCGAAGTCCAGTTGGCCATTCCAAAAAAATATTTCATCCTCACTGCTGTATCCGCCACCCACCGAGTCACCATACGTGGCAGAGAGATGCAGACGCTACCTCGCACCCACGGAAAAGAGAGACTTTATTCTTGTTACATGCTATTTATAACCGGGCTGCGGTTACTTCTGATGATAATAGAAATTGGCCACCTGAGCACTGTGCGCCACCTGGTCGCATGAACAGAAAGAACTACATGACACAACGCAACATCCCCTCCTCCCAAAAAGGGGCAGCACACCGTCACACAACACAACATGTTTCCGCCGCCCACCGAGTCACCATACGTGGCAGAGAGATGCAGACGCTACCTCGTACCCACGGTAGAGAGAGAAAGGGAGAGAGTAAACTTTATTTGAAAATAGGAAGACAGGAATGTGGAAAGAGTTATGGGTGAAGTCCTATTTCCAGGACTCCAGTAGCAAAGGCTTCCAGCTCACTCTGTGAAGAAAGGTCCGAGATGGACAGTGCTAAATCCCAGGACTCTCTAGAGGTTTGGTAGGTGTTCTGCTGCCAAATTATAGGGCAGTTTCAGACTGTGTGGAATAAGTCTTCTCGTAATTTGCATTCGTGGCATTCTTCGCTATATCTCTCTGGGAACATGAGAGACAGTCTGGATTTGTGTGGGAAAACGTTGGTTTGTAGTTTCTTATCTTTCGCGCGTCTTCGGCATCTAACATGTGATACGCTGTGGGCATGGTCTTTCTCGCTTGCCTTTGAGTGTAAAGCCTTTCATTAAGCGACATGAACGGAGGAAGGGTGTAAGAGTGGTCCGTTTCCCTGCGGCTGTTGATTTGCCTCACTAGGGAGTCGGCTCTCTCATTTCCTTCAAGGCCTTCGTGTGCTGGGCTCCATATTATTCTATGTTGGCCTTTTGGTTCGGCTGGTAGAATATTCCTGGTTTCTATGGGAATAAGGCCGCATATTATATTTCTAATGGCTCTTGTAGAGTCCGTGAAGATAATGAGGTTTTGTTGTTATATTCTCCCCATCTTACAGCGAGTAGTATGGCTGTGGTTTCAGCTTCTTGAGATGTTTGTTTTCTGCTCATAGGAAAGTCCAGGAGTTTGCTCCGTGCATCCAAAACTACGGCTGATGATATTGCGTGGTGGTTGGTGGCGGCATCCGTGTATACTGCATTTGAATTTTTCCCGTATGTGATTCTTATATGCTAATTCTTGCTTGTCTTCTACCTTTGTTGTAGAGGGGGCTCATTTTCTTTGGAATGGGTGAAATTTTGAGAGCTTTGCGTTTTTCTGGTTCCAGCTCTGTTGTTCTTCGTACGAACGATGTCTGAATGGTGTGACCCGTTCTTAGCATTTCCCTGCCGGTTCTTGTTTTCAATAGCCTCTCTTTTTGTGCTTCGAGGGTGGCTTCTTGGACTTCTTGGAAGGTATTGCAGATGTCCAGGTTATAGAACTTTTCGTTGGAGGTGTAGATGGGTAAGCCGAGGGCGATCTTGTAAGCTGTTCTTATGATAGCGTTTACTCCTTCGTGTTGTCTTTGGTCCAGGTGGTGAAACGGTAGACTGTATGCGATCCTGCTCATTATGAGTGATTGGATGAGTTTGATTGTTTCCTCTTCTCTGATGCCTTTTCTGGTCCGTGTGATGCGTCTGATGACCCTCGCTAGTTGTTGCGTTGTTTTTCTTAGGTTGCTCAGCGTGGCGGTTGCTTTTCTGTCTTCTTGCACGTACATGCCCAGTATTCTGAGCGTTGGTTTGAATTGGACATCCTTGCCGTCCATTTGGATGCTTCTTGTGGGAATGGGTTCATTTGATGGGCTCATTATAATTAATTCTGACTTTTCTGGAGCGCACTTTAAGCCGTTGTCTTGTATTGGACCCTTTATGCTTTCTATGGCATCTTGTAGAGTATTTAGCTTTTCGGTTAGGGTGCCTTCTTTGGTCCAGATGGTTACATCATCTGCGTAGACGGACTTGCGAATCTGCGTGTTCTCTTCGAGCATTCTTCCTATTGCTAGCATGGTCAGGTTGAAGAGTAGTGGGAAAATAACAGATCCCTGTGGTGTTCCTCTGTAAGGCATCTCGAAGGGTCGGGATCTAATATTCCCAATTCCTATGGTGGCTGTCCTATTAGAAAGGCAGTTGGCCATGTAGTCGTAGATTTTATGGCCGCATCCTGTTTTCTCTGCCGCCTTAAGTATCACCTCGTGTGACACGTTGTCGAAGGCTCCTTTCAGGTCAACTGCTAGGATTATTTGATCTTTGGAGTTAGTGTTCCCTAATATGTCGTGTTTTAGCTGCAGGAAGGCATCTTGGGCAGACAGTCCGCTTCTGAAGCCTATTATACAGTGTGTGACCACGGAAAAGAGAGCCTTTATTCTTGCTACATTGTATTTATAACCGTGCTGCGGTTACGATGACGATAATAGAAATTGGCTGCCTTAGCACTGTGCGCCACCTCGTGGCATGAACAGAACTACATTACACAACACAATACTCACGCATAAACATTCGCAGTGACCTGGAAATTATCTGGGTTTCACTAACACTATGTCGTCCTAAAATAATTCTTGGCCTCTGCTACCGGCCTCCGTCTTCCTCGCATGATTTCGTTAATGAAGTACACGGTGCATTTAATCTGGTTTACACTCGTTTTCTTACCTCCGAGGTAATCCTAATGGATGATTTCAATTTTCCTAATATCACGTGGAACACCCAGCCACCATTATTGTCACCATTCTCAACGTTAGCAGATGACTTCATTGACTTATGCTCTATGTATTCCTTAACCCAATTAGTAGCAGAGCCTACCAGACGCACATCCAATGTAGCGAATATTGTAGACTTAGTTTTAACAAGCAGACTCGATTAAGAAGCATGCTCGCAACATCGCGGAGAACAAGGTCGTACAACGAGTGCTTTGATTTGGTTTGATTTCTTAAATAGCTATTTCGTCACATTTAATTGTAATTATGGTGTAAGTAGATATTGTTAACCGAGGAAAATTACACAAAAATGAAAGTGCAATAGATGACAAAAAATGAAGAAATACCGGAAAATGAAATTTGTATTGCGTTAGGGCCCATAACCGGGCTTAGTCAGAAATATGATAAGGTGTTCTCCTAATATGTGAAATGACGCATCTGCAACTGGCACACACCTAACTAGCATGGTAGAAATGCAGGAATTTGTCGTGATGGTTGAATTTCTTTATTTCTTGAAGATATCATCATTACGTCTTTCAAAGAAGAAGAAGAAGAGCCACATGGCCGCCATGTTTTCAGACGCTGTGAGTTTGTTCGAGCATCTCGTGAGGCCTAGAATATTGCCCGTTTAAACGGGAACGATGAATTTGTTTACGCTAAAGTCTGTGTCCTCTTCGGATTTCCTGACGAGTGAGACTTTTGACTGTCACGACGCGTTCGGCCACGGGTTCTTCCAGAGGCGTTTGCTTCTGCTAAGCATTATTACCATCTTCATTGGGAACTCCGAGACTGCCATTATGTCAGTCATTGCGAAGGATGTGGATCACTGGTGCAGGCAGCCTTCCGGCCTGAACGTCTCCGTGGCGTCCTGGAAAAACAGAACCATCCCCGTAGAGGAAGATGGACAATTCAGCCGCTGCCATGTCTACAAACACCCCGATGACCCGAATGACACCCAAGTGGTGACCTGCGATGAGTGGAACTACGATGATCAGCGGGCAGAACAAACTATCGTGAGTGTTTGGAACCTTGTGTGCCAGAGGCGTTTGCTCTTGGTCTTTGGCCTGGCGATACAGTTCCTTGGGCCCATCGTACTACTTCTTACAACCGGCCCTCTGTCTGATTGGATAGGCAGGGCTCCGGTAATCACAGCAGTCATCCCCATACTGTTGGTCGCCACTCTCATAGGCTGTGTCCCTACCACGTATGTCTTCTTTACCATCGTCCGGTTTTTCGCTTCCGGATCTGCCTTGTGCTCCCTGGCCCTCTGCACTATTATAAACTTTGAAGTGATGGCCCACCAAAACAGGCCACTTCATGTAATATTGTGCTTTGCATTCGCTTTCGTGCTAGCCGACGCATGGATTACTATTATGGGATACATAGAGATGAACTGGACACTCAAGCAAGCCATTTTTGTCGCCCCAACACTTCTTTCACTTCCGGCTGTGTTCGTCTTGCCGGAGTCACCACGTTGGCTAATCGCAAGTGGACGGCTTAAAGCGGCGGAAGGCGTCATGCTGGAGGCTGCCAAGAAGAATAACTTCCCCCTACCTTTCACGGCATCTCTGTTGGACAGACTCTCTGCTCAGGTGGACAAGAACAAGGAGAGGGTAGGCGGTGAAGGAGAGGACATGTTAGAGGGATGCTCCGTTCGACAGCGAGCTCTCATCATGTTCGGCTCGTACTTCTCTATATCCTTCTCGCTCTACGTAACAATTTTTTCTTCGGCGTCCCTCCGCGAAGGCATTCTGCAGATGATCTCCTCCATCGTGACAATCCTAGGATTCGCAGGGATGTTCGTCGTTGTCACCAAGTTCCCTCTGCTGAAAGTCCTCACAGGCTGCTTCGCGGCATTAGGTGCTGCACAGTGCGCTCTGAGTGTGGCCACCGCGTTGAACCCACCGGCCATCAGCAACGTCTTGATAGTGGTGATCAGACCACTAGTCAGCATCGGGATGGTGGTGAGCATTGCCTACACCCTCGAGTTATTCCCAACGGCCTTGCGTGGCACAGCACTCTGCTGGACAGTGGTCAGTGGGCGGATCGGAACAGTGTGTGCGTTTGTGATGTTCGGGCTCCAGCAGGTTGGCCGCGAGGATGTGGGTTTCGCCACGGCCGGAACCCTCCTGCTGGCATCGGTGGTAGCTTTTCGCCGCTTGCCTCCAGCGACGACGGTTGAATGCGCCAAGATAAAAGCATCTCGTCCATCGGCCCTGCGGAACAAAGCCATGGGTCACATGAAGAGGACCCTCGACCAGCCGCTGCCGGAGAGGCGCTTTCAGGGCACAGAAAGCCCTGCAACCAGTACGTTTTCGTCCCGGAAGTCCAAGAGGCGTCGTCGGAAGTCTTCCAAGTCTCGCAAAAAAAGTGAAAGTTGAGCCCAGGGGCTTCACATCGCTGTGCTCACAAGAATAAGTCAGTTCTGTAGACTGAATTTTTCTTGTTCAGGGAGACAGCCTCTTTAATACTCCCGTGTTGAACGATATTTCCAGAAAATGTTTCCTACTTTCCTATCTAAGGCTGAGAATACTGGCGTGCCTACGGCAACGAGATAGAATTTATTTTAGTTGTATTTGAACATTAGGCAGAATTACATCTATTTTACTTATTCGAGCGTCTTTAGGTTCCTTTTGGAGCGGCGTGGTTTGTGCCCATGTGCAGAGCTATGTTTTATGTTCTCAAAGAAACACGGTGATTCGTTTGCTCATTTTCGCAAATTACCTTTACTCGGAAATAATACAGACAATGTTCTAGCCATTTTTTTGTATGCACGTGTAATCTTACGAGACAGAGAGGGCTTTACAGGACCTGCCGCGGTGGCTCAGTGGCTAAGGCGTTGCGCTGCTGAGCACGAGGTCGAGGGCTCGATTCCCGGCCGCGGCGGCCGCTTGTCTGATGGAGGAGAAAAGCAAAAACGCCCGTGTGTACGAGATTTCGGCGCACGTTAAAGATCCCCAGGCGATCAAAATTTCTCCGGAGCCCTCCACTACGGCGCGCCTCATCGCCTTCGTTGCGTCGGCGCGTTAAACCCTACAATCAATCAATCAAATCGAGGGCTTTACAGGAAAAGCCTTAAAGCTGGTAATGTACTTTGTAATTGCAAAGTCAACAAGGCAACTTTCTGGTCCACCGTTATACCGCTTATGTGGAGAGAGCAGTATTGATCGATATGAATACATTGCACCTAAGGTGTATACGACCTCGGAAAACCTTACTGACTTACTTTTGTTACTTGTCTCCTCCCGGCCTAAGCATTATAGAGGGGATGGAGCGGTACATGCAAGCATAATAATACAATAAACACTGAAACATTTCTGTAGATTTCACCGAGGCTCAAAGATATTTCTGATGTGGAACTCAAGTTATCCAGTAGTAGCCTAGAAAAATTAACAGTGATATTTGATAACAAAAAAAAACAAGGTATACAAACCTAGACATTTCAATTTCACCGGTTTCAGCACACCTGAATATTTTCATATTTTCCATAGCGCCTGTGCCGGCGGGAGGGCGGTTCCAGTCCATTGAAGTGCGTGGAAGAAAAGAAGACGCGTAAGAACGATTGCGGCATGAGGGCACAGAAACTTTGCGCGGATGGCCACCACGTTCAGGCAGCCTAATAGGGACATGAATGAATTCTGTCAAAAGCGGATGATAGAAAAGTGCGGAAAAGGTGTGGTGAGAATTTTTTTTACGGAGTGCTGAGGTTTTTCTTAATATAACTTTAGCTGGCGGCTCTAATATATTTCTGTTGTATCCGCCGCGCACCATACGTGGCAGAGAGACGCAGACGCTACCATCGTACCCACGAAAAAGAGAGCCTTTATTCTTGTCCCACGATATTTATAACCGGGCTTGCGGTTGCTGATGATGATGGTGGAATTTGGCCACCTAAGCATTGTGTGCCACCTGGTGGCATGAACTGAACTACATTACACAACATCCCCTCCTCCCAAAAAGGGGCAGCACACCGTCGCACAACACAACATCCCCTCCTCCCAAAAAGGGGTAGCACACCGTCGCACAACACAACATTCCCTGGGCGCGCACAGTCACTGCATTGTCTCATAAGTCATATTCAGCCAGCCACGCAGGCTTGCGTCGATCTCTGGTGGATCGCCGCGGAGCCGCACTTTCAGCACCTGTCTCAGTCCCCCCCGACACGTTCCTTGGTACACTCATGTCCGTGACATCAACCCTCGGCACACCAGTACTTGCAGTTGAAGTTGGAACAGCCGTTCTGTCGGTGCTGGCCGGGGTAGTAAGTGGCTGGAACATCTGGGCACTCGGGGGCTGTGCTGCGGTGGAGCCGGGAGTCCCAGGGGAAACGCAGGTTGCCTCTGTCGCAGGATTCCAGGCTGCAGTGTATGGAATCAGCCGCTCACGATTCCAAACGCGACCATCGCTCAGCTCGTACGTGTCCTCATTTTGGCGCCGAACCACGGTGAAAGGGCGTGAATACGATAAGGAACCCTTTGGCACATGTCCCGGTAGCTTAATCCGACAGCTTGTCCTGCGCTCAATGACGAATGTTTGGCTGCACGACGTCGATCCGTATAGTGCTTGCTTACAAGCTGTTTCCGAGTTACCTTTTGCTTGACGGCTTGAAGCTCCACGCTTCCGTCCTCAGGAACACTTCCAGTCGGTCCTGCAGCGAGATCGAGTCTGGTCCTTGGGTGACGGCCGTGTAGGAGAACAGCAGATTTCTGACCCGTAGTTGCATGCGGGGTGCAGCGGTAGATCCCAAGGTACTCTGTGACAGCCTCCTTTAGTGGGCGGTGTTCCTCCAGACACGCCTGAATGTAGTCCTTTAACACACGATTAAACCGTTCCACTTGTCCATTTGACTGTGGATGATAGACTGCCGAGAATGTGTGGTGGATGCCTCCATTGCGCAAGCATTGTTCAAACTCGACTGATGTAAATTGTGGCCCATGGTCACTCACTATCTCCATCGGATAGCCTTCACGGCTAAATATACTCCGCATAAAGGACATGGTCGTCGCTGAAGTGACGTTGGACGTGAACCCTACTTCTGGCCACTGAAGTAGTCTACTAAAGTAATGGCAAAACGACAGTCCTGAGGAGCCCTTGCGAAAGGACCAACGATGTCGATGCCTATCATCTCCCACGGTGCTGAAGGAAATGGTACCGGCTGCATTAGCGGCACAACTGGCTTTGCTGATTTGTCAACAGACTGACAAACGGCACAAGACTTGATCAGCTGTTCGACGTGCTTGTTCATGCCAGGCCACCAGTATTTTTCTCGGAGTCGTTGCTTTGTACGCGTGATGCCTGGGTGTGATTCATGGGCGATATCCAGAAGTCTGCTAACCAACGAAGAAGGTACCACGAACTGTTCCCCTCGGAGCAGTAGGTCATTCATCACTGACAGTTCGTCCCGAACCCTGTAGAAAGGCATTACTTCTGGAGGCAGCCTCTTGGCTGATGGCCACCTGGACGTTGTCCACTGCATCACTTGGCAAAATACAGAATCCTGCGCAGTTGCAGTTACGAATTCCTCGTGAGTTAAACATGAAGAAACAAAGCAAACAGCATCTTCCGTCTCCGGACGGGCTCCATACTTCTCCTGCGGTAACCGGGAAAGGGCATCTGTGACAGTGTTTTCAGTGCCCTTCTTGTATTCTATTGTGTAGTTGGATAGCAGGTCAGGAGAGACCCCTTCCGGTTTACAAGAAGTGTGGAAGCAGCTCAGTGACGTACCATTTATCTAAAGTTGCAGTGTGTTAATGGCGTCGATGCCCAGGAGATTTGTGCCTTGTGGTACCACGTAGAAAAGAAGTTGAGCATGCCGGTTCCGATACTGGACTGGAGTGGCGAAGCATCCTTGAATGTAGATTTTTCTGCGTGAAAAATCGAGCAATGTCGCCGATGTTGGCTGGAGTGGTGGTGGAGGCCTCAGTTTGCTGTACGTGTCAGCAGCAAGAATTGAAACTGCAGAACCCGTGTCCACGAGAAAATCGACGGGAGTTTCTTGAACCTGTACTTGTATGCGCACTCCGGTGCTCTGTTCCCCGTTAAGTTGCAGTACGCTGAGAGCTGTTGGATCGCGGTGCTGAACTTCTTGAACAGCGAGGGACTTCTTGCTAAGCTTCTCGCTACGAAAGACTCTCTCGAAATGGCCTACCTTGCCACAGTTGTTGCATGTCTTGTTCCTTGCTTTGCAAATACTAGAATTGGCTAAGTGTTTCGCAGAGCCGCAGCGAAAACAAGTCCTACTATTTTGTCCCGACGAGGCACGTTCGGCTGGCCCTGGCGCCAAACGCTTATCCACTTTTTGCACGTACCCTTCAGGGCTAGCTGATGACAACTCCTTGGAATATTTTGCAGCTTCTTCGATACTTCGAGCAATTGCGAGGGCCCTGTCCAACGTCAATGAGGAGCCTTCCAAAAGTAGCCGCTCCCGAAGTACGGTGTTGCTCGACTGGCGACGAGTTGGTCGCGTATGAACTCGTCGGCCCTGTCATTAAAGGCGCAGGAAAGTGAAAGTTCTCGCAGCGAAGAAACGAACATGTCCGCAGTCTCACCCGGCAACTGAACGCGTTGACCAAACCGCTGGCGTTCAATGACAACGTTAGTACTTGCTGCGTCGTAGGCCTCGAGCGTCTGTAGAGCAGTCTTGAATTCGTCTTCGTCCTCCGTAGGTTGCTTCTCTGGCAGCGTGTAGTAAATTCGTTGACCCTCGACCCCCAGGCAATGTAGAAGGAGCGCCTTGCGGCGTGCTGGCAGGTACGCGTCGCTTGCCGACGCTACGAGGTAGTTCTCGAACATTCGACGCCATTGCGTCCACGGTATGGCGGGCTTTCCCGGTGTCGGTAGAAACGCCGGCGGCGGCGTCAGTGCCGTTGAAGAAGATTGCAGTATGCCGTACTTGAGTAGTGTCGTGGCGGTCCGCCCGCAGCCGAAAAGGGTTACCTCGTCGCCATTATGTTGTATCCGCCGCGCACCATACGTGGCTGAGAGACGCAGACGCTACCATCGTACCCACGGAAAAGAGAGCCTTTATTCTTGTCCCACGATATTTATAACCGGGCTTGCGGTTGCTGATGATGATGGTGGAATTTGGCCACCTTAGCATTGTGCGCCACCTGGTGGCATGAACTGAACTACATTACACAACAATTTCCAAACACTAAAACAGAAGTAATTATTCTGAAAAGTAAATTTGGTAAGTTTAAAAGTAACTAGTGCTAGAAAAGTAAGCTGGGGAACCAGAAAATGTGGATACTAGAACAATATATTTCTAGATTAAGAATCAAAACTTGAGAGTCACGATGCCAGATTGAGGCGTCATGCCTTAGTTGCGACCTTATAAGCGTTTATGGAAAAGCAGTTTAATGGAGGTTGTGACTTGTGAGAAGTTGCATCTAATAAAGCCCAGCGGTAATGTGTCTCTGTGCTTACCGTGCTTCAGGTCAACATTGTTGTGAACTACTAGATACTTGTATGACAGGACTGGTGGTAATGCCAGCTCTTGAATAGATTACATAGTAGTTGACACTGACACAGGTAACCCAGAAAGCGAACGTCCAACGCTCATGGGGGTACAAGATGCTCCTCTATATAGGTAGCCATGCGCACAATCAGGCGGTATTGCGTTCCGAGGCAGGGACAAGCCAGGCACTTCCGGTCCAATGCAAGACGTTGTTTAATCGTGTTGATATCTCACGCCACATGCGCATATCTAATCCGAACTAACAGACACAAAAACACATTTTTATGACAAATTGGGGCTTGGAGAATCATTTAAAATAAAAAAAATCACGGGTCTTGGAAAAAACACTTGCGCTGGTGGGGTTCGCATCAGGGGCGTTCATTCCAAAATTAACGATTACCCCGTATAGGCTACTAAGGCACAACACAGGAGATTAATTAGAAGTTGTATCAAATAGTAGAAGGAGTGTTGAAACGAAGCAGCAGATGGTTCTTGCCAAGGTTGCCATCTCAAAGCAAGGGCCTCTCGCCACGCTCCGACTTGGTTATCTACGGATCGTGGATGTGGGGCAAAGAACACCCCCGCAGGGTCCGTGCGTGCGTACGAACTGGGCGCCATGTAAAGAGCAGTGATAACATAAACAACCTTAAACTACTCGGCCAGCAATTTTACGGTGCGCGATACGCGGAATGTACTTTGGTTGTTTAAACCAGGGCTAGGTCAGCTGGTATACCCCCCCCCCCCCCCCTTCCGGTAATCGATAATTGCGGCACTAGCGCAAATTTCTCCCCTGATGCTTGGTAGGCCAGACTGTCAAAACAAAAACAACAAAAAACCACTGATGCTGCTATGGCAGCGCTTTCGTTGAGGCGGGAGGAGGAAACGCCATACCGCTTATCGTCTGCTAGGTGCTGAACGGGCGCGACTGTCTGTGTGCCGCAAGCAAGAACGACCCTCGTTTGCAGTTTTCATTTCACATTGTGTTGCTGCTGCACGTATTGTTTTCGATAGCTTTCAGTTGCCATTTAGCTTGGACTCTCAATCCGTGCACAAAACATTCGTTTAGAAATCTTTCTTAGTTCAGTACGCGCGAGCCAGCACGCCCTGAAGCATGAGTTTTTTTTTTTCAGTTTCAGTTTATTCTCGTTTTGAAAATACAGTGTGTAAAAATACATATACAATTTTGTTTGAACAAGAAAAAGGAGTAGGCGGGAAATAAGGTTTATTCAGTGATTATATTAGTAAGGTATCGCAAGCGAAGTTCAATACATGCCACGATAACACAGAGTTGTGTATCTCCTATAGTAAGTACAAATGTCCGCATTGTGTTGCGGTTCCACAAACATAAGAGTAAAATTCATCGTATACAGGAAATTTCTTCAGAGGTCACCACGTTCATTTGCTGAACACAATACAATTCTACAGAAACAATGTTTCATAAAAACAATCGTTAGTAAATAATAAAATGATTCTGAAGTAAGATAACCAGCATATTTACCCACCAATAACAACTGCTCCATATTCTAGTAAACGTGCTAGCCCAAAAAGCATTTCATTGCTAGCGAATTTTCTGTGTAATTCAGCCATATGTCCAACCTACAACATAGAAGAAGTACCACCCTAGATATCAATAAACAGCACCTATAAGCGAAACAAAATTTAGAGCGCTAACAAGGTACAAAAAATGTGTCCTATCACAGGTAAAAAGTGAAGGGCAGCTCGGCCGTCGCGCAGGTAACTCGAACTTCTAGTAACATAAAATGCAAGGGGTCAGATTCCACGTAAATACTTTTTGGGGCTTCTTTCGTGTTAATAAATATTTAAAGGTTCTAATGTCGCTATAAGAAGCTGATCGTCGGAACGCTCTAAAGCCAAACCAGGTCGATAAAGAAGCATTTAAGAACATTGGGCGAACATAATTTCCAAGCTTTAGTACGATGAAAAGAAACTGAAGAGACACCGCTCACCAAACCGATACCGAAGCGAAATTTCCGTCTGCGTGTCCGCTGGCATCAGCCGGCTCATGAGAAACTGTTGACAGTTAGCTTCAGTTGCTTACAACGTTACTGACACACACGTCCTACCAAACGAAAAAGGGCCATCTCCCCGCGAGGGGGACTCGAGTAAATGCGTCGCATAGGGGGTAGGTTTATTGCGTTAACGTTTAGTGTTTGGGGAGTTGGCGGTAGTGAATGCGTTGTATCAGCAGCTTCTTGACGTAGTTTGAATGAGTCAAGGATATAAGGCACGTTCGTAGCCTTTCATTCTGTGTCGGTTTTGTGGCGCAGTGGGAAGAGCACCATGTACCTCGCGTTCCGCCCACAGGTAGTGAATGCGTTGTATCAGCAGCTTCTTGACGTAGTTTGAATGAGTCAAGGATATAAGGCGCGTTCGTAGCCTTTCATTCTGTGTCGGCTTTGTGGCGCAGTGGGTAGAGCACCATGTACCTTGCGTTCCACCCGCAGGGTCGTGGGATCGAAACCAGGCGCCGGTAAGTATTATTTTTTTATATAGTGTAGGGGGAGGGGTGCGGACCTGTTGTTGAGAGCGAGGAGGGTAGCGTGATGCGGGAGAGGAGGAGTGGGGGAGAGGGCGCACCTGGAACGGTTGTTGCGGACGCCGAGGCACACCCACAACGCCGGGTGACATCGTGAGTTAAAGAAATGCTCTGCATTTAAAGGAAATTCACTGTGAAGCAATAGCAGAAGATTTTTCAGTTCACGCTGCAGCTTTTTTGATAAGTATAGCGCTTTTTTCTTCATAACTTTGACTGAATAAAAAGTGTCGTACCTTCCGTTTGCTAGGAAGCGGAAAAATTTGGCCGTGCTATTCCTTCCCGAGTTGTCGCACCGCACAGCAGCGAAGTACGCGTTCCGTCCATTTCTCCATTTCACTGACATTTTGAGCCCTTTCGCATTCACAGACACTGAACGTTTCCCCTTCAAGGCATACTACAAAACTTCTACACGTGCACACAGTGAAAGCGGCAGGAGCAGACGGACAGGATGGCAGCAGAAGAGATTAAGAGCGAAAGCGCCGCCCGTCGGCGCAACGAATGAAGCGATAAACAAATAAATAGCGTGACAGAAAAAGGAAATTGCCAAGAACCCATTTTATTTCCACACGTAGTAGCATCACTTCACTTTAATGCTGCGTATGTTGGAAAGATAAAGCAACGTATGCAAGCGTTGCTGAATTTTCGCTTGGCTACCACCTTCATGGCGCCACTTTATTTCCAAATACTGACACTAGCCGAAGTGTCCGGCCGCTGTTTAAACACTGACGAAATATTCGCGTCTGGTTGCCGGATCGTAATTAATTCTTCCTGGACTGACAACAGGCCACCGAATTATCATTTTTAAAAAGAAGCTGTTGTGTGACTTATATTAATATCATGACGGTGTCCGGGCGCACTCAGAAAAACCAAATCTGGGAAAGCGAGCTTACACAGAGAAAGCTTATCGACAAAGAAACACAAATCGACGCCAGCATCGAACCGGAAACGAATTCCCTCTAAAAGTCAGAGGGAACTCGCCAACAACAAGCCCCAAACACGGAAGAAAGAACCCCAAACCTTAATCGCCGCTCCCATCGTAACTGTGCGCTTCTGGGGATGTACAGTGCTCCCGGTAACGGTCCAAGCGCTTGGCGTCAAACAGCAACGTACCCGAGAGTGTGCCCCTGCTATAGAGTGCGGTCACCGCCTAAGTCGCACGCTGTTTAAACGTGATCTGTACCTCGAGTGTATAGGTCTCACCCCTTGGACATGCATTTGGAGTGGATAGTTCTCCTTAATGGACACTATTTTCAGAATCAGTCGCACCAGACTAAAAGCTTGGTCGTGTTTGAATGCGTCTTTCATAGGGACGACCACCAGCAATGCTTCGGCGACAACCTTTCACCTAAATATTGTCACCTCTGGGTCGGGTGCCAGCAAACTTCGCTGGTCATTTACTTTGGCAAGGGCGGATTTGAGAGCAATTATATAGTTTTTGTTCTTACAACCTCTCGACTCTATTCACTAACTCATCATCATGGCCCGTTTCCAACTATGGACCTCTTCACATCCAGTAAATCCTGTTATACGCCTGTCAACAGAAGCGTCATATGTTACAGTGAAGCTGCGAGCTTTTACTTGGTCGGATTTTATGTCATCCTCATGCTGCTTGCACAGTTTTCATACCATGATAGTAGCACCTGCGATTAGTGGTGTACGTCCCAACGCTCTGTCGTTTTAAGATTGGCAACGGAAGTATACTCACGGTGAACAATCACGCAACGCTTAACCACGGATGTTTTGTCCGAGCCACGAAACTCGCACAGTGCTACATACCCACAGAGTTAATCGCAGAAATGCGTTGATAAACTTTTTCCAAAAGGCGTTTCATTGCGTGAGAATCTGAAAGCCAGAGCAGTGTCTCACGGCGTAGAACATTTGATACTGGAGCACTATGGTCTTAAAGCCCGCCCGGGCTTGAGTGGTGGCATGCAACTTTAGCCCGGCTGTCCAATCGCGCGTGCATTTTCTACATGTTCTCTCAAACAGAAGAACATCTTCAAAAACCTTCGCTGTTCTTATTAGCATAATCAAGCCCCGCCTAGAAACTTCGCCTGGGCGCCGCTACACCAAGATGCCGTCAACTAACTACTCCTTTCTGACTGGCTTCCACACATTGCCACGACAGTGAAAGCCAATGGAGGAGAAAGCCAATAAGAAAAGCTAACACGGCGATGATCCAGTAAAATTGAATACAGGGCTCCTGCTAGCTCTGGGCACTTCACAACGTCTTTCAGCGCCGCGAAAAAACAACTTAAAAAAAAACGGGAGAAATAATTGCTTGATTAATTAGTGGTTTTTTAGCAAACAAGGCTTCGTTGATCGCCAACCAAAGGCGATAGAGGTGCGAAACATATGATCTTAAAACGTATGATTTCTGTGTTAAAAGAACTTATTCAGCATTTAGTGTTCTTTGAAAACACAACGCCAGAGATCTATTCGTGGCGAATACCGACTTTTTACGTCCATCGCTCACGGCACACTTTTACAATGCACTCTCCTCTAAACCGTTTTTAGTTTTCGTTTTTAGTGTCTGCTCATAGCGAGGCATGAATAAAAGAGCTTCATTGTCATGCCACTTCTGACGCTCACTTTTTAGGTTTACAGGAGGTGACATATAAATTTTAGTGGCCTGAAATCCTCGTGTCTATAGTAAGCATACAGCGTTATCATGAAGGGATGAATTTGAGTTCGAGGAAAGCTAAAGATTTTTCTATATTCACCGAAATTCGCCAACGACAATCGCTCACCGGATCAGTCCAGCTGAGTGTCAGGACGTGGGTTCATTAATGTAATTGTTCCTGATTTCGTAAAACTATCTACCGTGCAATGCGCTTCATCTGCACAAAATGATCAGTATAATAATGTAAATAGACTGTACTGGTCCAATAAGATCTACGGAAACGAAAACTGATAAAATGTGCAAAAAATGAAAAATGTCATAATCTATACCACCCGCACAGCCAAATACCGGAAAAAAAGAAAAAGGCGGGTCAAAAAAACCGGCTTAACTGAATACGGACTAAGTCAAGTAACTCTCCCGAAGGCTCCCAAAGTCGTGTGCTCACATGATCGCGGACAACAATGCTTGATAAAGTACAGGCTGATTTGATTTATAAACGAATAATCAAGTTATCATATTTCATCCTTATTTAGGTGTAAAGAGACGTAATTAATGGAGAGAATTTACAACAAAAAGTTAACTAAATGGAAAAACACTAACTTAATTCTTTGGCTCTGACGGTGTAATCGACGGTAGGTTTGATTTCGCTTGTTGAGGGATAACCAGGTGTACCGAACTGCAGAATAGTGATTTGTTGCCCTCACAACTTTAGTTTACTAAGATGAGTGGGCAAATGTTTTACGGGCTCGAAGTGAAGCCGGCCTTAAAGTCATTTATTTATTTTGCATTAGAGGCTGTATTACCCCGAACATCGACAGTTTACCTGGACATCGACCCTTGCATGCTCGCATGGGGGCTTATAGTCACACGCTTCGTGCAATTAAGGTCTCAAAGAACATGATAAAATAGGCATATAAAGGTGGGAAACGCAAGTAATGCTTATTTTTTTCAAAACGTGGAATTAACACACAATTTTTTAATTTTTCTCGAGCATCGCCGATTATGCTGTCCACATTTCCTGAAAATGGGAACCCTTTTTTACGGCTCTGGCCAGGTATTCTAAGCGCATTGTTGTGCACCTCTAGATAATCCAAATCGCATATCTGGTTCGCGAAGATCCTCATGACTTAGAAGTATGGAACATCTGCCGAACATTACTCTTGGTATGTGCAAGTTATTCTCTTCAACTTTAAGCTTTATGAACGCTTTCATTCTCCCGAGCCACCTAGAACACTTGCACAATGTTACGAAACCTTCTATGTGCAAATATAACAATAGCGCTCCTCTTTAATGATCGATCGAGTAAGCTACGAATAGCAATTCTGAGAGTACAAGCAATAAAACCTACAATCTTCAACAAACGTAGCAAGGGCAACCCAACACAATCGGAGACAATGAAAAGAAGGGACTTTGTCCCCCCAAAATGCGGAAAAAGTAGAAAAAAAGCAGGCAATACTATTGTGTAAGCATTCGTCCTCTGCAGCAGGCAACCGAATAACCGATGTGAAGATTTTCATTGGTTCCTAGGAAACTATCGCTGGAGCAGCTACAGTGTAAAGTTAAACATCAAATAAAAACGTATTTATTTCCGGATATTAGGATGCGGACTCAGAGGTGGAGGGTGTGTACATGCGCAAATGAAAAACCTCAACTAATCCGTTCTAGAGAACGTTTAGTAAAGAAAATTCTGCAGAAACCCAGATAATTGTCTACTAATGCGTAGCATTCGTGTGCCGCTTCTGTAGAGTGTGAGTTGTTTATCGCCGCTTTTTTGTTTTTCAAGAATGCTGTCCCACCAAGTATCTTCAATTACGCAGTTATTATGATTGAAGGTGTTACTTGCGCCATGTCTGCCTTTTCTCGGAAATGCAGGACATTACACTGTTCGACATTTTTACTTTTTTTTTTCGTATTTCAGGGTGTTACAAAATTCTGTCTAAGCAATTATCTTGAATTACGCTACTATAATGATCAAAATTGTTACTTCCGCTAAATGTGTATTTTTGTAGAAACCGAGGGCTTAAACGGCCGCCATTTTAGCTATTTTTCTAGCTTTTTTTATTTCTTGATTTTTCGAAATTCTGTCCAACCAGTTATTTCCATGTCCAGCATTATAACGATTAAAGCTGTTACTTCCACCAAATCCGTATTTTTGGCGCAATGCAGGACGTTAGACGCTCGCCATATTGACATTTATTTGTATTTTTCTTATTTGTTTGGTTTTTCAAAATTACGTTCGATCAATGATCTTTGTTTACACTGTTTTAACGATTAAATGCGTTACTTCTGGCAATTCTGCAATTTTCTGGAAATGCATGGCGTTACACGTTTCGCCATTTTCTCTATTTTTATGTTTCCTTTTTGCTTTTTTTAAAATTCCCCTGGACCTGTTATCACCATTTCCGCTGTTACGCTGGTACAACATTTACAGGTGTTACTTCCGGCAAATACCCATTTTTGTGGAAATGTAGGGCGTTACACTGTAAGCAATTTTAGCTTTTTTTTTCTATTTTTTTCGCTTTTGAGTTTTTCAAAATTATGTTGTACCAATTATTTCTATTTAAGCTGTTTTAACGACTGCAGGCGTTACGTCTGGCGAATCTGCGATTTAGCGGAAATGCAGAACTTATACACTGTCCTAACTGAGCGAGGGGGCGGGATGGTTGGTCGGAAAAAAATAAGCACCTGAAGGTGTAATTTTTAGTAGGAGATGAAAATTTTTCCAATCGTAAATTTGTTTTCTTTCGAAGGTGCAATTAAGAGTATGTACATGTATTGAACCTCATTTCACAATCATCATCATGATCACAACAGCCCAGTAGGCCCACTGCAGCAAGGAGGCGTGTCCTTCCGTCTTCCAACCGCTCGACTATATTCTTTGCCTCTCAAATTTCCTATTTAGTGACTCCATCGAGTAATTGGCCATTTTTTTCTTCTTTCAATTCCTCTCTCGGTACCCACTCTGTCACCCTGGTAGCTTAATGATTGCCGTTTCGCATAAGTACGTATCCGAGGCTCTTGTTGCTGGCCTTAACTCCCGCATCGCGAAAAGGCCCGTGACCGCATATCCACTTACGGGAATTGGGCAAGATTGGCCAAAAGGACACACCAATAAATCTACCACTCCCCCCACCATTCAATCCAAGTAGCCAGTGGCCAAGGAAAGAAATCCCGGGCCAACTCCAGTAACTTGAAGCCTGGGGTAGCGCGAAGCATGCCTTGTATAAGTGTATTCTTCGCACCTTGGCGTTTCTGCCCATGGAGATGAAACCGTTGGAGGTAGAGGTAACACAGCTTTGCTGTAAAAGGGTCATGCCTTTGAACCCCGAAGCGTTTAGTGCGAGGCGTTGGAAAACGAGGGCTCGGGTGTGTCCTTTTAATACGCCCTTTTGCCTACGGAGATGAAACCTTCTAGCGCAAGCCGTTGGAAAACCCGTTTCCCGCTGTTTGAGTACCATGACTACATTACACAAAGACCACAGGAGACGCCGCTGTACGAGCCCTCAAGGGACTTTGCACCTTAAAAAAAACTAGGGTTTGCTGTAATTGTGGCCATACTTGCTGGAAACGAGAAAGATACGTTATAGCGTACGTCCCTCGTTCGTTCGTCCATGTTTCATCGAGCGCATGCGCTCGGTACAGTTGAAGAGCCTTCGCGCGTGGAAGCGTCTAAAGGACACCCTGATTCTGAGAGTTGAACGCGGCCGCCGCATTCTGTACAAGCCATTATGGATAATTGGGGACACGACTACGAGTCTGCCACTCCTTCCCAGCACGACTTGCAGATCCCGCCAACGCTGCCTCGAGTCGATGACGAATACCGGTAGAAGCTTGAATTGCTGAAGATGGCTTTGCATCCACTACTCGCCGCGAAAAGACGAGGACTCCTTCGACTTCTAGCACCACAGCAATGCTAATGGACAATGACACTAAAACTTATCTATGTGACCGGCAAAGCGTACCTACAAAAGCTTCGCTATTCAAGTCTTGGGCGTGAGTGCAAGCTTTCCTGAATTTATACTGTAGGGCGCTATGTCGGGCGAGAGGAAGGAGCCTCAGGCAGGACGACCGTTCGTCGCAAGGCAAAACCAGATTCTATTGTGTGAGCACCGGCGAGACCCCCGTGTCCTCGTGCGCTCGCGCGGCCACGCAGCCTGTGACCATGTCTATCGGGCTGCTGCGCGAGGAGCGGCGCTCGATCCAGCGATGTCGCTGGAGCTGGTGCTACAGGCCTCCCCCCCAAGAGAGGAGCGAGAGTGACGATCGGAAAAGTCATGCGAGGTTCCAGTGGACACGCCGGGGTGGTCTTGTTGTAGGGGGCACAGCAGGTTCGTCTATCGGGCTGCTGCGGGGCGGGTGTGGTTGAACGAAGCGAGGATGTCGGAGATCTCCTCTGCGGCTGTCGGCGGAAGGGCTCCGACGACGTGGAGAAATTTGGTTTCTTGAGAGGTGATCCGAGCCAGCTGGAATTGCGCCTCTGCTTGCAGAAACCAGGTCGTCGGGTGGCACTCCCAGAAATGCGGAAGCCGAAAGGTCAAGGCTGAGACTGCTTCGCCGGCTTCTCTTGAACGCGTTGAGTCCTCGTTGTCGAGGGGCATGGCTCTACATTAACCTCGGTGGCGTGTTCGGTAGGGTCACCAATTGTAGGGCGCTATGTCGGGCGAGAGGAAAGAGCCTCAAGCAGGACGACCGTTCGTCGCAAGGCAAAACCAGATTGTATTGTGTGAGCACCGGCGAGACCCCCGTGTCCTCGTGTCCCCGCGCGGCCACGCAGCCTTGACCATGTCTATCGGGCTGCTGCGCCAGGAGCGGCGCTCGATCCAGCGATGTCGCTGGAGCTGGTGCTACAATACTGTGTTATCACCTACTCTAGTTTTTGCTCTGATCCAAGAAGTTTCTTTCCTCAGACTTAACCTTAGTCCCATTTTTCTTCATACTATGGCCGCTGAGCTGACCTAACTTTGCTTTCAAGTTGTGTAGTGAGGCGTCAAGCATCCGCTTATAATGTCATCACCGGAGGGATGCATTGGTTGTATATTCTCCTTTTCTGTGACAGAGGTAGCTTACTTTTATTATTTGTGAGTGTTTGCCGAGTGCGGCCCATTCCATGGCTATAGTGCGCGGGATTTCCTTATCGCGGTTTGAATCAGCGCTGACGACCTGACCGAGGTTGTTAGAATCATCTACTGGTTCTACAGTTTCATCGCATATTCATTCATTTCATCGCATATTCATTATTTATTCATATTTAGTTTAGATTTATTGATAATATTTTCTCGACCCTTGCCTTGGGTTCTGTATTCAGTTCCTGAAGTATTTTTGCAGGTATCCGGCAGACTCGCTTAGCAAGACTATGTCTTCTGCAAACCTAAAATGGCTCAACTACTGTCCGTATATCAATAATTCCATGTTTTCGCAGTCGAGCCTCGTGAATACGTTAAGTGTCTTACATGATTGTCTTATAAGAAGTGGAAAATTTTGCGAATTGCCTTTGTGGAGGCGAGTTGGTGGCAGTAATTACATTGCTTTTTAGTTTATAAACCTGTTTTCCTTTAACTACGGTATATAATTATACGCGTTCATTGTAGATGTCATGCGATTCCTTATACCGAAACAAGGTTTACCAGCTTATAACGTGATGTGCCTAGTACCCTAACGTAAGTCCAAGGACACTAAGTGATTTTTTGATGAATGGTGAATGTGAGAGGATTGATGCCCTTTTGAAAACCGTGGATAGCAACTTCGATTTCTGCGAATATTGTGATGTATTTTTAGTTTCTCGACGGCCTAGGTTTCATTGGTTAGCGATGCGGATTACCTTTCCGAATGTCAATTTTTTTATGCTAACATTCTGCAATAATTTGGACTGTGGTGCGTGTGTCTCTATTGCATTTATTTCCAAGAAGCAGTTTTGTAAATATTCCTCCCCCCCTTTTTCTTCTCTCTAATTTCTTCTCCCGGTTCCTTACTTCATCTGCGGTGAAATTAATATAATGAACCTACAGGTCTGAATCATTCACTGAACAACAATCTTCATGTGCTTCTCATTTCATGAAAATTAAATTTTCATAAGCCATTTCGTTTTCCCAAGGCGCCAAGAAATGTTTTGGGGAACTTAAAGGAGTACTCACACGAATTTTCAATGCTTCGATAACTATGCAAATGTTTCCTTTGTATATGGAAA
Source organism: Haemaphysalis longicornis (assembly GCF_048455015.1). NCBI lineage: Eukaryota > Metazoa > Arthropoda > Arachnida > Ixodida > Ixodidae > Haemaphysalis > Haemaphysalis longicornis. Next base: position 885,562 of record NW_027526384.1, read on the forward strand.
TATCTCCCAGCAATCTTCAATAGTAACCACTGAGCATAACACATTTCGAACCTATTGTGATCTTTGCGCTCACGAGACAACCTAGAACGAATCCATTTTCGACATCGGCATCAGGATGACGCCATCTGCGCCTGGCCGCAGTCTGCCGAGTGCTGACTGGTTGGCGCGCGCTGCTCCACCCCGCCGTGTGTATCACGTAACCTGTGTTGGGACTGACGTCATGCTACCCAGGCGCGTAGAAATGGCGGAAACCACAACCGGTTCGGATGTGCGCGCACGTCCTGACAGGCCTGAACTTACGATGTTCAAAATTGAGTGAAATGATTAGACTGTTCGAAAGAAGTACATGCTCATGTGTTGCCATAAAATTTCCCAATGATTAACGTGTCAGTATGTCGTGCTAAGTCTGTGTCTAAAGGGTAATTGACAAGCGTTTTCTCTGTTATGTCAGCTCCAAACGTCGAGATCAAGTATATGATCTGCTGCAGCTATGGTTTGCCACGTTACATCTCGGCACGTAATTTTAGAGGATGATAGCTCCGTGCGTTACTTCGGTACTCTATGAAACACACTGTCCACACACACAGAACGCCAAAAGCGCTTTTTCCGAAACACAAAGGGGTGGACATGTTCACATTCATATCAATTTGATTTCTGGTAACTGCTTCCATTTGAGAGACTAACAAATTTGACTATCTTCCTTACCTGCCTCTTTAATCTGTTACGAAACACTGAAAAAATACCAAAAAAAGTAATGTACACAATGCGTGCTCAACAAATTAAAAAAAAAACTACATAAAAGCTGCGAAAACGACCTACGCCTTGAAGATTTTGTTTCCATATTATTGTTGCACAAATATACTCTTAATATTTCCCAAATCCAGAAGCGACAACTCCGGAGTGTATACATACAAGTGCACATTGCGTGTTTATGTTTCCTAAAAAATATATGTTAAGACTATTCAAATTATGTCAAAAACCTAAAAAAAGTTACGCTATCTTCGCACTACCGAGGCAAAGGCCGCATCGTGATCTATGGTCTTAAAAAAAAAAGACAGCGTGTCACGCAGTAGGGTTTTCTGAGACGTGAAATGACGTCATTCTTTAAAGTTATTACGATAGTTACGGCAACATTCTGAAGCCGGCATTACTTTGTTGCAGTTCCAACGAAGATTATATACAACCAAGAGCAGAAATTTATTATCTTCTCTCAATAAGTTTAGAATAACTATCCCCGCCTGTTAAATATTTGTTGCAAGGGAACTTAGGTGAGCCTTGCATAAAAAATTGCATTCCGTCTGGTCTATCCAGTAGGCTTAACAGAAGTTTTGGCATTGTTAGGATATGTTCAGACGACCGAATCAAAAGCCATATCTTGATTCTTGGACTAAAAAACGGCGTGTCACGCAGTACGGTTGTTTGAGACGTGAAATGACGTCCTTCTTTAAAGTTATTACGAGCGTTGCGGCAACAGTGTTAACTCGGCCTGACGTTGGGATTATCTTGCATCGCTAAACTGCTACCAGTCTTATTCATCATGTCGCGTTTGTTACAATATATTGCGTGGTTATTTTGAAGTAGACGTGGCAGGTTTCACCCCTCTGGTAATGTTCACAGGTCCCTTAAAATCCGTTTAGTTTATGTAAACAGTCCCACGTGGTAGCGCCACGGGCAAAAAAAACAACATAATAATAATGGTAGCCTCAACCCTCCCTTCATTCAGTGCGTTGTGAGGTGGCAAGCTTCATAATGCACAACGTAGTGACCGATATGCCAAGCCACTTCTTTAGGAGTACGGAGGCGCAACCTATAAATAGCAGGTTATTGCACTTACAATTGTTGAAATTGTCATTTTCTTACTGTATCCACTCCTTCAGGTGGAGCCGAAACAGCGAATACAAAACACTACGCGACGAACGACCACCGTCATAACCGCGCGGAAAGAAAACTATGCGAGAAAAAGGCCAAATTTCATTATAGCGAAGCGATACGAAAGGCCGTACTGACCGGACAGCACATCGTCACAAAAGCGCGCTTATGTGGGACGACTCAACGGACAATTTTTAGCTATTTATCGAGTGTAATACTATTCGTAGTAATTGAAAATGACTTCTATAGTTTTCTTTTTTACGTTTCTTTCCTATTTCCCACATAAATGAAAAAAATATTTTCAAGTACTTATTGAACTCTGTCAGAAGTACTTATTGAACTCTGTCAGAAAATTTGATATATCTATTTGGTTCTGTTTAAAAAATCCATTACATACGAATTATTATTATAATCCATAATACATAGACGCACAAGATTAAAATTACGAGTTTGGAGAGAATACGCAGTGACAGAGAAGCTTCTCTGCTGCTTCTCTGATAAGATGCTGCTGTGACGAGGTGGTCAGAAAAGCAGCTGGATTTTTCCATAGCTGCTCGTATGACTCCAAACAAACGGCTGCACATCAAGATAGAATATAGAAAAAGCTGACCTATAATGTGAATGTCCTCACGACCGAATACGCTTCACGAGTGGAGCAATGAAGCCCAATGCCATTTGTTTATCGTCAGCCGCGCACAACTAACGCTTTTACGTAAATGGCTAGGTTTGGCATATACATTTCATTTGGATTCACAACAAATTAGGTGCTTTTGAAACAAACACGGCGTCAAGCCACGCGCTGCAAAATCGAAGCAAAACATTTAGCAGGCGATCGACTGCTATCAGCCCATCGTAACGGTAATACTCACATTCGGGGATTTTCGGGGTCGAACAACTAATCGTTTCATTCTGGCACTAGCCGACAATAATGCTAGCCTCTCAAATACTGTGTAGCCTCTTCATAAATAAAACTTCACTTCCGGGACCGAAAAAATTATTTCTATTTAACAGGAGTTCTATTTGCCGTTACAGATGTGAAAAATTCCAAATTCATGTGCGAATTAAGTGAAAGTTTATGTACTTTTTATACCGTTTCATGGAACTCTAAGCACTAAAAGGAGATTGTAGCTGATGCTTTTTTTCAGAAATCAAGAAAACTACAAGAGGGTAAGGCACAGCATTCACAAGGTTTATTTGAAAACACTTAGCCAGTGTGCCCTAAAAATGCAACATTTTTTTTGTTTGAGTGCTTTGAAATGCACGTTCCCGATCTTCAAAAGACGGCAACGCGGTAATGAATGACGATAACACGAACGATAACACGAACTGAGCGGCAGGGGCTAAACCCTGTAACCTCGGTGACTTGAATCGAGACCGAACGACTAGAACCAGAGCTGCGATGTAGCATTCGTCACGCTAACCCGGCTCACCACTAACGAGGCGAGCCTTACGAGGCCAACGAGGCTTAAAAAAACCAAAAGGACGCGGCCGGAACCCGAAAAAGCGCGATGCTTCTTTCGAGGTTCTGACAAGAAGTTCCATTTTCGGTTCCGCTTACACGGTGACACGGAAATCGTAGTTCGGATTACCGAGTGTTTTAAAGACGGCAGTCTTTCTTTTGCTACTTAAACGCAGACACTTTTGTCTGTCTGAAAGGATAAATTTATTATCCAAAAATCCTGGTATCAATGATACAACGTAACAACCAGAAACAATTAAACAAGTGCAGCGCCAATCGCTACAAAACTAATAGAGCGCGAAAGCCGCGAGTACAATTATACAAAAACATTCGCTTCAAGAATGCAGCAATATACAAAACAGAGTTGGTTGTATGTCACAACGGGTACTGCACCGTACTAACACTCAATTCTAACACCAAAATCAATTGTTACAACGAAAATCCCTAAGGACACAAGTCTGGAAAACTGGCATGAATAATAACCCTTTTGTTCGAAACCTCAATAAACCGGGTAGACCAATGTCGCAGAAACTCTTCCTCACCCAAAAGGGCCAACTCGCCTTCCAAAAAGGTCACGAGGTGTTGTCTGAAGAAGGAAAGCAAGGGCCACTGCATACGTAGCCTGCGATTCTGTGCTACGGCCCTGCAGCGATTACGCCATAGTATATAATCGTCAATCACTACGAATAGTTTGCCCAGGGGAGTGCCAGGGCACTGTTCTCTCAGTTGATACCGTGCAAGCCCCAAACTTGGAGCGGCACGGTGTATGATGCGCCAAAAGCAACGCGCAACAGTGCAGCTTGAGAACGTGTGAGCCGTGGATTCTGGTTGACCGCAGTTGGGACAGGAAGAGTTCTGTGTTACTCCCCAGCGAAATAATCGATTTTTTGTGGGAAGAATTCGCCACGCTTTTTGCCACTGGATGTTTTTGGCGTCCTCTGGCAGCCTACCTGAAGTCAGCCGTAACCAGGGGAAATCTGGTGGATCCACACGTCTGCCCGACCTCGCAGTAACTATTTTTTCACACAGCCTGGCAGGTTGTTCATTCAGAAAATCGAGATCAGCATCCAGTGCACGAATTTCCTTAGCTAAAGTAATGACGGCCTTGAACAATCTTGGCGGGAAAGCTGCACTGGGGTGCAGGTGTCTGGCCATAGTTGGACAAAGAACCCGTCTAGAAGGACCGAGAAAGTATAGGATCAAAGGTCTGCCCGGAGCTTCTACGTCACTGAGAAGTGAAGAGATGACTCTAAGGGCCAACAACTGGCTCATGAGGTCGATGCAAGGGAGACCATAACCCCCAGAGCGGCGTGGGAGGCGCAGAGCATCTCTAGCTAAACGCGTGCTTCCATCCCAAAAGAAAGAAAAAATGTCGCGGGACACTTTGTACGTAACAGGATTGGGAGGCAGCATAATCCTGGAGACAAAAAAGAATTTAGGCAGAAAAACGCATTTAATCAGATACGATTTCTCCGAAAAAGATAAGCTGAAAGACCTAGCCCGGGCAACATTCTTTTGAATATCCTCAACTAACTCGGGCCACATGTCTGGAGAAACACCTTCTTCGGTAAATCTGACGCCGAGAATCATCAGGTCTCGAACTATTTTTAAGTTATGAATGGGGGCGAGTGTAGCGTTTCCCAGAGGGAGGACAGCACTTTTTGTGACATTTAACTCGGCACCTGAAAGTCGAGCATAAGACTCGAAGTCCGCTAAAAGAGCCGTGAAGCTATCAGTGTCCCGGATAAAAATAGTGACGTCATCTGCGTACGCAGATACTTTAACCGAGCCTTGTCCGGGCAAGGGGAGACCCTTAATTTGGGTGTTATCAACGAGTTTTCTGATGAAGGGGTCTAGACATAAGACAAACACAAGCGGCGACAAGGGGCATCCTTGTCTGTCTGTAGGTTTGTCTGCCAACCGGCCAAAGTGAAACGGAATCTCGACAATAGTCTCATATACCCACAGCCAAACCTAAGCGTCTAAGTCAGGTGGCAATCTTCATACTTGTCAACATTGTTGAACAAGAACAAAACATTGGACTAAGCTGAGGGAGAAAATGAATTCATAAGTGATATCTGCAGCGATCCTTTATTAAAACAATTCATGGATGCTTGTTTTTGTGATATCAAATGAAGTACTACATCGACTGCAGAAAATCGTCACCTGCTGTTTCCCGCGCCGGCATAGCTCCTGGCGAAATCTTAGGAAATCAAACTGTAGCAGTAGCGAAAGGTTCCACTAGATAGGTTCCGCATTCCGCTTAAAATGTACGCGGTGCAGGGCAACGTGGTTCTATAAACACTGAAGTAGTGTTCCTCGAATCACGCTCGTCTCTGCCGTACGGGAGCGCTGGCATCGATGCACCTAGACTGGGGCTGTAGAACGCGATAAATTTAAATTGACTTGAGCAAAGCTCTAGCGTGTAATCTTGGGAATAACGAGACCGAAGAGGAAAGGCATGAGAGGGGAGCGAGAAAGAGAAGGCAGGCGTTTACATGGCAGGGGTGCCAGTCGACTGTCGTATTTCGCCGGCAATTGCAACTAAAGGAGCAGATACGCGGCTATTTTATTTTTAGTCTTATCTAAAGACAAAACCAACGAACGTACAGGCTACCGTCCCGTTTAAACGAAAATTCCGATTAAGCGTTTTCCGTTTGTTGAAATTATATTGTAGTATGTTTCCGGTGTAGGGTTGAACCCACCCTAGTGAAAATTCACACTAAAGGGTCGAGCACATGAGCGGAAAAGGATGCGTCCCCGTACGCCTGCCCGCCCGGAAAACCAGCTTGGCTGCCGGATGACCCACCGCACCGCCCACTCCCACGCGCTTCGAACCTGCTAGATATTTTGACGCTCCGCTTCAGAAACTGGATTGCTCGGACGGACATGTGTCCCCCGCTTAAAGCACATCCGTTTTACAGAAGCTCAACGTCGCATTCTATATTGGAGTAAACGCGTCTATACCGCACACAGCTTCGGAAGCGGGGCCCGGCTGCCCTGGCTTCGCCCATCGGTATTGTGCCCTGCAAGAGCAAACTGCAAACCTCGTGACGTCCTCAAAATTATCGAGACGAAAAAAAATGTTCAATAAGAGGCAAATAATCGTCCATAGGAAGTTTGGAGTTGGCCGGAGCACATGCGTGGCTCGTGACCATTTTATGAATAGCTGCTCGAATCTCGGCAGGGAAACGTGAGTGCTGAAGTTTGCTACAGGAATACATTACATAGTCACGTTGTAGTGCTACCGGAAAAAGCCTCATCCCGTAAAAGGGCTTTATTGCGAAAAATATTTTATTCGTTAATGTAATTTTTTCAATGTAATGTACTGCTCCACGCAGAAGTAAGCGGAAGACGGGTGAGATGGCCGAATTCCAACCCCACAGAGTCCATGGACGGTTTTCAGCACGGCGCCCTGGACGCAGCCAGATTGGCCGACGTGACGCCATTCGCCATTGCTGGCCGTTTTCGACGCGTTTACCGCTCTGGCCTTCGCTGGTGCCTGTCGGCATCGGCGAGTGCCGGCGCCGCTTGATTGGCAACTTGTTTTCAATACTGGCTATGAATTGTGACTTAGCGTCCAATTAGATGGTGTGTGCCAATCTTCTGATATCACTTGATCATAAAAATCGCACACAAATGTCTTCTCAGCGCTGTTTTGATCACCGCCCGTGCCTAGTTTCCTGTTCCTGCGTTTGGCGCAACATAAACGGGCCCGGTGGCTTTACTTTTTTTAACTCGCCCTTAGCAGCAATAAAGCCTAATTGCTGTAACATAACGCACTATGAAAGAATTCAGCATTTATTGATAATTTTCTAAAGCTCGTTTTCTAAGGTGTCCTTTCCATCTAGCGTACGATAAGTGGTTGACTGTGGACGCATGATTTATTACTTCAACAAGGTGTGAAAGAAAATGTTCCTGCATGGCTATTGAAGTTGTGTATTTCTCCTTCACCACTTCATGTTTCGGCGTGCGATGATAAAGCTACAGCGCAGGGTTAATTGCCAGCTGACGTGGTCCGCATATATTTGTTACGCGTTATCAGCTGTTGAATGTTCCGTGTTGGTTAACTTGCGGCTGTGTAAATACAGATTTTGGAAAATCTGAACATCCACAGCAGATCCACTGTACGTGCAGTGGATGGAAAAAAATGGCAGCACCTCCACTCCATGGATGATGGCGATGGTGCGGAGTACGGGGACTCGAAATGACATCAAGTTGCGCCCCGAGTGACATCCGATTTGCGTCCCGACCGTTATTTTGATTTCAGCCGTGAGTTGCACCTTGATTATTCCCTAAATGGTACGGCAACTCAAGGCTCAAATTGATTTTCACTTGATGGTGGTGCGCGCACGGATGAAGCCGATGGAAATCATGTGGTCCTAAGGTACTCCGCACCTAAAAGAGCATATATGCGGCACCGAACTGGAACCGCGCTCGTGCGCAAATCGAGAGTGCTACTTAGCACGTAGAAGGAAGTTTATAGGCTCTTAAATCCAGGGAGCAAGCAGTTTTATCCCACGAGAATGTCTTCCCGCGCGGGCAAATAATTCTGTAGACGTGAAAATTTGTTTCTTTTTAACAGCGGAGCTGTTCAGGCCGACACAAATCCGGCGTAGACAGAAAACCCCCAGTGCACGTGAGTGCGAGAATCGTGGTGACCACCGGCGTCGTCCAGGCTTGCGCGTGGGCTTACGCCACAAAAGGAGCTCCCACCTTCGTCGTCGTCATCGAAGAGCGAACGGCGTTTCACCGGTCCGCCACGCCGAAGACGGTGACAACAAATCCGTAAAGCTATCCCTGAACAATCCACATGCGGAAACGGCCACCGGGCCGGCTGACGAAAAACTGAAGGTCTACCAAGGTGAGGACGCGTTACGAGGGATTTCCCCTACGCGGCTCTGCCATCGCACGACGACGGTGAAAGGGGTGGCGACAATTGCTACTGAGTAAAACACTGGAGATACTTCAACGGTCTTTGCATTACAGTGCCATCGAAAATCGCTTTGTTCTGATGCGGTGCAGCTGCTCCCTCACTCTTGGGATTATCTGTCTGAGTGTAGAAAAGTGAGGTCAATCCCGAGCTCTGCTGTTTCCCCAGCCTCTCACTACTAGTGCAAACTGCGCCAATTCTTTTGTATTATGAATTATAAAATTGATTGGGTACTATACATGAAACCTGGCAGTTTTCCGTCGTCCTGAAGTTATTATTTTATTTTATATTTTCTAGTAGTAATTTCCCTCAGATTTGCTACAGCAAGTATCATTTATTCCTGGCTTATTGGTTTAACAGCGATAACCATGCATCCACGCGGCCGGTAGGAAACCTACATAGGATTCAATCTCTGGGAGCTAAAGAGCGTACTTCCTCTCGTGGCAGATCCTCAGCTGTGGCGCTGTGTCAGTCTACGCTTAAAATGTAAAGCATAATCTGATTCAACGCTAACAAGATTTCCGCAACGAAATGTAGCGATCAACATTACACAGGTGATGGATGTCCTCGAGGGCAAATAACATAGTCAGATAACATAGCTTCCGAGACGCAGTTGCAATAAATAAGTGCCAAGGTTGTTTAGCTGCTTTTTCACACCTCGTCTGCTTTCCAACTTCGTAGATACCAAGCACTTCTGAGAACAAATCATGCCTCAGTAGAAAGTGTCCTTTCCGGAGGCAGGCTTTATGCCGCATCCACGAGAAATATTTGCCTATGGATCCTCTTTGATTGAGGATTTGGCTGTCTGCAAGTTGCAAGGACATATTTAACCTTGTCTCTTTCCTTCAGGCACACCGTGACGATCACTGATAGCCCGCCAACCAAAGACTTTCCAAAAATTATTATCCCTTTATGAAAACTATCACGACGGTACTTTATTCTACCTCACACCAAGAATAATCTACTGAATACAGTTGCAAAGACGTCATTTTATTTCATGTCACTGGAATAAAGACGTTGACGGACTGGTGGAGACTATTGCTGATGAGTGGAAGTAGTGGTGAAACATCGTTTTGCGGCACACCAGCGTTTGCTGCTTCAGAACCACAGAATGTGGTGCACATCTTAATTGCAGTAGCTCAGTTTTGGGCCTCAGATCCATCAAGGCTCGCAGATTTCGCGCCCTCAATGGCCGAGACAAAATCAGAGGCTTCCGGCGCAGAAGCCGGTGATAATTTGGTTTAGACTTTTCCATACAAGGAAGGCTGCACACTTGTTTATTTTTCAGTCCTAGTGAATACAACTTTCTATGTCTATAAGTTCCCACCAGATAGATCATGCACTGAACCAATTTTCCTGGGATTTAGTATGCTATCGGCACTCAGAAACGTCTTGAACAGGAGGAGCAGCAGACCCACAATTAATAACAGGAATTGACGCGAGTGCTTTTGAGCTTACGTTATGAAATTTATTATCTAGAGGCGGTGTTTTAGGGAAGGGCCTAATGTTCGCTAAACGCGATTTAGGAACAATCCACGCATTTCATGGGGGCAGAGAAGGAATAAATGGAGGTTACTGACATTCAGCAGGATTTCTCAACGAATATTTCGCCCTACGGAATCACTCATACCTTCGTGAACGTCTAGACTTGATTGCAGTCTAGTTAATTCATTAGCTGCGCAGGAATAACTTTGCGCAAAAGACGACGATGAAGATTGCGAGGACAAGACTGCGTTCGTCTTTCCCTCTCTATCTTCGCCCTTGTATTTTGCTCAAACTTATTCCTGCGTACTTCGTGAAGTGCTTCGAACGACAGCGCTAGCTGTACTCTTCAAGAAAGTGCATGCACTCCTGTCACTTACCACCAGCTCGAGTGACAGCAACGCTGGCAATTGCGTCCTCAGGATTGGTATTGGCACTCTGGTGTCATGGTATAATTACCATGGTGGCGAAACGCAATACACATAGATTAGTTTTGGATCCCTTTCAGCCAAAAACAGGTAGTGTAGCGCCGAAAAACAGGTAATGGACGCCTGCCTTGAAGTCCAGCATATTCAGGTACAAATCTCAATAGCAGCCACCTTATGTCTTATACTGCATTGCGTTTGGCGGCAAAACGGTGACGTTACTGCTTGCAAAACGTTTTTCTTGTTCAGTCGCACAAAAATATTTGGCATTTAAAATTCACCAGTTTCGCGCCGTGATATGATCTTCTTTGAAAATGAAGAAGAGATCATATAGCGCACAGCTCCGGGCTCAGGTTTTCGTGGCAGCGTGATAAATATAGCTCTCCATCATCAACCATCGTTCACTTCATTCATGTTGCCGCTACTTATCAATCCCTTGCTTTTATTAATTTTTGTGCTGTTTGGGAAAGTTCGCAATCACATAGGAATCGGATAATGTGATTTTATCCACCCCACGTACAAAATACTTCTATTGTGGTTTTAAATTTTGTGCCGCAGTATTGACATCGCCAGCTCTGATTAAGTTTGTAATGTGAAATAATTTAGAAAACGAAAAGCGTATGGTTTTGTTCGTAGCCCAGTTGTATGCCGTGCTTTTCTCGCGATTTCAATAACCACAATGGTGTACCTACCGCAGCGCCGCTAATAGGTTTTGGGCTACTCGTAGCGGTTCCCCTTCCTCCCGCGATTAAAAGTAGACAGCTTCCTGCACCATCCTTTTGCGCATTATTTTGTAAAGTTCTTCAACCAAGGTGCTGCGGTTCTCCATTTTTAAAACTGGTATCAACATCTGGATGCATTTTTCTTCAAAGAATACGCCTATACATTGTGAAAATTTTGTGTATATTTTCAGATGGCTTGTGGAATTTGAAAGAGACAGCCCAGCTTGTCAGTGTTGTCACAAATGCTTTCCCCTCGAAAGCGAGGTACATAATTATCAGTAAGCAGAAGTTGAGTTCAATAAGGAAGTTAACAAGAAGAGAGCGTGGCCTTTCGTCGATATGTTGTGGCGAACGTCATTCTTGAGAGACTTCTTCAATAGCGGCGGCCAGGTCAAATTAGGAAATTCTCGCAGCAATGCCGCGAACGGCCCATCGGTGACAACGGCAATGGAACGTGCCACAGCTGCAGTCACGGGTGCAGCAATACCTCGGACAGAAAGGAACGTGGTGGCATCGAGGAGAGGTTGCTCGTTGACGTCGACCAGGAGCCTATGATACGTTAGAACGCCGGCTCCGATGGCCGCGCAAGTAGCGCTAGCCACCATAAAAACACATCGAAGCGCTCCGCGGAGCCCCAGTTTCAGCATGAGGGAACCCAGCTTGTACACGGGAATTCTAGTACCGTTGACAGCTTGGAGGTACAGGATCGGGGTGAAAGAACGTTTCGACATGTAGCGGGCAGGATGTTAAATGGGGTCACGTATGAAGGAGGAACTGCTGTACAAAAGCAACACTAGTAGGAAAAGGCAACACTCACTGAGGCCTGCACCACTGGTCACCCTCAGCGTTTGGCCACGTATTTTCGTGGACAGGACCAAGCCAAAAGTGTCGGTCCCGGTTGCCAAAGCAAAGATACGGTGGTAGTGGCACGCGCCAACCCCTGGAGAACTCCTCCAGGAACGTTGGCCCCACGGCGAGAGCGAACGCTGACGTCTATATGCGCACAATGACGTTTTGTTCCTGCACGTTCTGGCCGCGATTAGCTGGACGCAGAGCGGGTCCCAGACCGGGTCCACATCGGACAGGACGGATGGCTTGCTCCCAGAACGGTTGGAAGAAATGAAACATGTGGTGATAGAGTCAACATGATGTGACGTATCCGCAACCTCCATGACCTGGTCAGCCATGGCGGCGACCGCATTCAAATCCGCTGTGGAGGCAGTGACCAATACAATCTTCACTATATATATCTTGCAGCAGCTGAACAAAAAGAGAGCACCCCAAGGTGCCGTTTGTGTTGTGTGCACAAGTACGAAGGAGTTGCTACATATGTGTCGTCACAGCTTACTGGGGCGCCGATCGCCGACCTCTTCCGCAGAGAGTACTTGACACACACGCAAGCGCTCGGGCTTGGAATTGCTTTCAGGGTAGACGTAAGTTGGTAGCATGTTATTGCCGCTACAGCGGCGCTGGAAACTGCTGCAATGTTCGTGACTTCATCCACCACACTGGTCGGAAGCGACGCGATGTCACAGTGATTTACATTGGCTGCGAGGTAATATTTACCAGCTCAATGCAGCACTCCACTTGCAGGAACCAGGTGGTGTATGGTTGTTCCAGCATGCTGGAAGCAGGGGTACGGTAGAACAAGCAGGGATTGTAGCCGGCGGCAAAGGATCGGCCTGGTCATCGTCAGCCATGGCTCCACTATCCGCTCGATGACGAGGAAGGGCTATCGGCTCACCGGTTGTAGAGCGAATGCCAGGACAGTGAGAGACAGCATGAGAGGTCTTGCCGCGACTGGCGCTCGATTTATGTTGAGCGCGTGGCTCGATCTCCCGAGACCGGCGCGATGAATAATGATGATGGTAGAGTGCACACGATGATCAGAATCATCGGGGAAGTGTTGATGATGATGATGCCGCTACGAGCTTTTTATACTGGTGAATATTTGAGAGGTCACAGTTCTGCCGAAAACTCTGCGAATAAGTAGCTTGCTTTATCAAAGTACTCTGGAACCATTACGACAATTTTTCTGAAAATGGTAAAATGGGTAAAATGGTATTTGGGTTTTTTTATGACAGATTTACCACTTTATCACTCTAAGGGGACAGTAGGCGTAAAAAACAACTTGGCCTATATGAGAATACAAATATTCTAATCACGGCAGGCGTAACTGCTTTTAAACGTATAAACCTGAAATATGTATCGGCGAGGCACACAGCATCTGGACCTACAGTTGCGACATCACTAATCGTGAATGGATGGTGAAACGGGTCTGGTGGAGCTTGCATCAGAATTTTTTAAAAACAAACACAGAGGCAGTAGGAATTTGTAAATCTAAAATAAATATAATGCAAAAGCTTCTGCTCGCGACGTGCATTTTAAAAAACTAAGTGGCACAAATCTCCGCTAGAAAATATTTAAGATTAGGGCGCTCAGCCTCGGTGGAAAGGTTTTGTTTGTGCATGGACTTCTTTAAAAAGTGTCGCCATGTGAACAAGAGCATTATAAAATCAATGAATGCAGGTGTACGTGAGAGCCTAGGGTAACAACTTGCCCCCAGCGCACATACAGGGTTTCCCGACTATCACGCACCAAGATTTAAAATAGAGCGATGGCAATACTCGACGAAACCGTAGTGCATAATGTTTCCAGCATAGTAGAAAAGCGGCCATTAACGTTTTGTGAATGCGATATAATTAATCAGTTGTAGTTAATTATCTAACTCTAGAAATACTGTTCTAATCCCTAAACTGTCAATGACTCACGAGGGGCACCTAACTGGGGAATTTTCAGCGACGATCTAAGCGCATGCACATATATTTTGACTGATAAAAAACCTCGCGGATTATAAAATATACCGCTTAACGGCGTACCCGCCGGCATCATAAAACAGTACCCTCGAAGAGGCTTGCTCAGAGTCAGCCAGCACGAAACAAAAATTCTTCAGAAATTCAGAGAATTATCTACTAATTGTGAGCTTTTCCGGCCAAATTTTTGTTTTTTTTCTTAATCGTGTTGGACCAATTATTCGCCATAATGGCTGTACAAGCGTTATCCGCTTACTGCTACCACACCATGCAATTCAAATTTCCCGCCTTCGTAGTGCTCGCGCTCCCCCTTCTTGAAACCGCGCCAGCGGGAGTTTTGTTCTCTTTGTGCTTTTGTTTCTGCGCGTGCCGTCATTGCACTCCTACAATTGGCGTTTACTATAATAAAAACCAACCCAACGGGCGTCCTTAACTAAAGGAATGCGGGTGCTGCCGGTTAATTGCGTATATTTTTTTTAAAATGTACTTATAGTTTTCTTTGCGCTAAACAACGGGAAGATTTATGACAAGCGCCGGCGTTTCAAGAGTTTCGGACGCTTATGACTATATAAACCGTATGGCTTTCGAAGCCTCTAGGATACGCCGCGAACAAGTGTTACTTGGATTGGATTTGATTGGATTGGCTACACTGGCCGAGGTTGACCAGTTTTGCGTAGCTCCTGGAGAGCAGTGTTACGCAAGGGCAGGATTGGATTGGATTGCATTGGATTGGCTTCGCTTGAAATGGATTGGATTGGATTGGTTTTGGATTGGATTGGATTGGATTGGATTGGCAGCAGTAAGCATGGTAGTCAGCTAATCCGAGACAATCAGGAAAGCTGAGAATAACCAGCTGAACTTTAGCTCACGCTACGTATATCCTAGCATAGCCGCTTGGCTTTCGAAGCCTCTGGGTTACGCCGCGGCGAAGGGACCGTGACAGGCTACACCGTAACGCTGTGGTGATATGCTTGGTTCCATCAAGCGAGCTAGGACGACAAGGCGAGCGCCCAAAGTGGCCTGCACCCTAAAAAAGAAAGAAGAAATCGCGACCGAGCTTGTGTTCTACCTGCCGCAGGAACCCCGCGACACTTGCCGTTGCTGCTCCTTCGATGCAATGCCATTATCAAGGCGATCCGCTGTCTCTTCGTGCGTGTGCTACGCAAAGCATTTTCCTTTTATTGACTTTTTGAGGTTGCTTGTTTATGAACCGGGAGTTAGCGCCATAACGTGGTGTTTTTCGAATTTCGCGGGGTTTCTTAATCAGTCAGAATAAACCAGTGCGGAGTTCCTTCGCCCTTGAAAATACCGCGGCTAAATGCTTCTCGTGGTACCTACAAGCACCTCATTTACACTTT
The DNA here is from genome assembly GCF_048455015.1 of Haemaphysalis longicornis. NCBI lineage: Eukaryota > Metazoa > Arthropoda > Arachnida > Ixodida > Ixodidae > Haemaphysalis > Haemaphysalis longicornis. Next base: position 900,623 of record NW_027526384.1, read on the forward strand.
CATGATTAGGACGGTACTTCTCCAGTTCGATAATTAATGATGAGTAATTAAATTATTCGCATTAATGAAAAAAATACTGCTCCATTCTCCACAGTACTGCTAACATTACGCACTAGGTTTTCTTTCAGTAACGCCATCACTCTTTTTTTAGAATCTTGTTGCATGATAGCGTGGACTCTCTGTATCTAAAACATTCTGGGAAAACTCTGAGATTATTAACCAAATCGGCTTGAAATGAGACAGCCGACAACTGCGTTCAGCAATCGCCATGGCTGGGCTCGAGGGAGGGCCTGCGGATCGTGCCTGCGGATCGTGATAGCCCGGTCGTGCTATCGCGCTTGTATTTTTTATCAGGGCAACAAGGCAGAAGCACATTTTTGGAAAGCTTCGACGGAGTCATCAAGCGCCATTGAGCCTTACCTATCAAGTTTCTCTGGGTGCCGCTGCACCAAGGTGACTTCAAATAACAACCCGTTTCTGATTGGATTTCAATATTTCCCGCGAAAGGGAAAGGAAATGGGAACAGGCAGTCATAAAAATAGCGACAATCCAGAAAGACGAAAAAAATTGCCCTGGTCTGCTGTGGGCTTTGTCAAATGTGCTCTTCAAGGCAACAAAAAGGAAAAGAACACAAAGAGAAATGGGTCTTTTGTTTATTAATCTCTTATTAAGCAAGGCATCCGTTGATCATGAAACAAAAGCGGAGAGGTGCACGAAACGTAAGATCTTTAAAGTATGATGTTTCAGTTAAAAGAACAGCTTATTCAGCCGTTAGTGCCCTGACAGATATCTAACGATCTCGAATACTTACTTCTTACTCCCACTAGCGCTAACTCATGCAATGATATTTCCGCTAATAAATTTCTTCTGTCATGTTTCGATTGAAAAGATTGACATAGTTAATTGTCCTATTTGTCTAATTTTCGCCCACTGTAAGCTTTGAATACAGGGCCCCATTGTCATGCGACTCGCGGCACTGACAATTGCGTTGGTAACGGTAACTTTCATCCATGGTATTAAATATAACGAGAACATTACACGTTTATTCACATCAAATCCTGGTTTACACAGTATACATGTACCGTTATTAATAATGATGCATGTGAGTTAAAGTAAGGATTTTCTCAATTCAGCGAAAATTTGCAAGTTGTAACTGCCGAGAAGATCACTCGAGTTTAATGCAAGGGCATGAGTTTTCTCATGCGTAAGAAGTGTTCTCCTATAAACAAAGAGCCACAACCAAGAAACGCCCTGTATCTGCAGAAAAATGCATAAGTGGCAAAGTTGACACTTTTGACCGTTATAATATGTAAACGAACATTACCGTGTATCACAACATTTTTATCCAAGAACACTGTGAAAATGAATAACGCAATATAAAATGCGGAATTTACATATCATCCGCAGACAACAAAGACAAAAAAAATTTCCCCGCATTTCCCCGAGGGGAAGAACGTGAAAGTGCGAATGCAGGAGTTGAATTTGCGCGGCTCGGTAATGTTCGCGAAAGAGAGATCACACACACACACACAACTACAAAGAAAGAAAGATGCATTTATTCACAGACACCTATTTGTGTTGTCGTTGTACTTGATTGCTAGAGCGGATCTCAGCTTTGAAATTTCGTGTCAGTACTCCTTTAAGCGGGTGCATTAGCCCTTCTCACGCCCGATTCCTGGCCAATCCCCCACGTGGGTATGTGCCATGCACAGACACCTATTTATGTTGTCGTTGTACTTGATTGCTAGAGCGGATCTCAGCTTTGAAATTTCGTGTCAGTACTCCTTTAAGCGGGTGCATTAGCCCTTCTCACGCCCGATTCCTGGCCAATCCCCCACGGGGGTATGTGTCATGTCAGCGGCCAGGCAGCGCGCGCCCATTTCCCCCCGTTGCCAAGGAAGACGAGGAGATTCCTGGCCAATCCCCCACGTGGGTATGTGCCATGTCGCCCATCTCCCCCCGTTGCCAAGGAAGACGAAGAGCGCGCGCACCAGCAGCTGTTGCTATGTGGACGGACGGCGGTCAACGGAATTCAGGGTCGCTTATAAAGTGCATTCGCACTTAAAAAAACACGCTGAAAAAAGAAGCCGGCTTTAATCGTCACGGACATTATCAAGCCGAACCTGTGAAGTTTTCAATGTAGCATGCTCGCAACATCGCGGAGAAGTTCATATAACGTATGCTTTGCTTTGGTTTGATTTCTTAACTAGCAGTTCTGTAACATTTATCCGTAATTATGGGGTAAATAGAGATTATTAACCGAGGAAAATTGTACAAGCAGAAAGTACAATAAATTACAAAAAAATGAAAAATAAGAGAAAATTAAATCTGCGCGGCGTTAGGACCCATAACCGGGCTTAGTCAGAAATATGATAAGGGGTTCTCCTAATATCTGAAATGACGTATCCGTATCTGGAACACGCCTTTTTAGGATGGTAAAAATGCAGGAGTTTGTCTTGATTGTTGCCTTTTTTATTTCTTGAAGATATCATCATTACATCTTTCAAAGAAGAAGAAGGGCCACATCGGCACCGTTTTTTCAGACGCCGTGAGTTTGTTAGAGCATCTCGAGCCGCCTAGAATATTGCCCGTTTAAACGCCAACGATGAATTTGTTTTCGCTAAAGTCGGCGTCATCTGCGGATTTCCTGACGAGTGAGAGTTTTGACTGTAACGACTCGTTCGGCCATGGTTTCTTCCAGAGGCGCTTGCTTCTGCTAAGCATTATTTCAATATTCATTGGGAACTCCGAGACTGCCATTATGTCGGTCATTGCGAAGGATGTGGATCACTGGTGCAAGCAGCCTCCGGGCCTGAACGTCTCCGTGGCGTCCTGGAAAAAAAGAGCCATCCCCGTAGAGGAAGATGGACGATTCAGCCGCTGCCACGTCTACAAACACCCCGAGGACCCGAACGACACCCAAGTGGTGCCCTGCGACGAGTGGAGCTACGATGATCAGCGGGCAGTACAAACTATCGTGAGTGTTTGGAACCTTGTGTGCCCTAGAAGTGGGCTCTTGGTATTGGCCCTTGCGATACAGTACCTTGGGTCCATCGTACTACTTGTTACAACTGGCCCTGTGTCTGATTGGATAGGCAGGGCTCCAGCAATCACGGTAGTCATCCCCATACTGTTGGTCACCACCGTCATAGGCTGTGTCCCTACAACGTATTTCTTCTTTGCGATCGTTCGGTTTTTCGTTTCCGGATCTGCCATGTGCTCCCTGGCCCTCTGCACTATCATAAACTTTGAAGTGATGGCCCACCAAAACAGGCCACTTCACGTAATATTGTGCTTTGCATTGGGTTTCGTGTTAGCCGACACGTGGATTAGTATTATGGGATACATAGAGATGAACTGGACACTCAAGCAAGCCATTTTTGTCGCCCCAACACTTCTTTCACTTCCGGCTGTGTTCGTCATGCCGGAGTCACCACGTTGGCTAATCGCAAGTGGACGGCTTAAAGCGGCAGAATGCGTCATGCTGGAGGCCGCCAAGAAGAACAAATTCCCCTTACCTTCCACGGCGTCTCTATTGGACAGACTCTCTGCTCAGGTTGACAAGAACAAGGGGCGGATAGGCAGTGGCGGAGAGTACATGTTAGAGGGATGCTCCGTTCGACAGCGAGCTCTCATTATGTTCGGCTCCTACTTCTCTATATCCTTCTCGCTCTACGTAACAATTTTCTCTTCGGCGTCCCGCCGCGAAGGCATTCTGCAAATCATCTCCTCCGTCGTGACGCTCCTAGGATTCGCATGGATGCTCGTCGTTGTCACCAAGTTCCCTCTGCTGAAAATCCTCACAGGGTGCTTCGCGACATTAGGTGCCGCACAGTGCGCCCTGAGTCTGGCCACCGCGTTGAACCCCCCAATCATCAGCCACGCTTTGATAGTCGTGATCAGACCACTAGTCGGCGTCGGGATGGTGGTGAGCATCGCCTACACCCTCGAGTTGTTCCCGACGGCCTTGCGCGGCACCGCCCTCTGCTGGACATTGGGAAGCGGGCGGATCGGAACAGTGTGTGCGTTTGTGATTTTCGAGCTCCAGAAGCTTGGCCGCGAGGACGTGGCTTTCGCCACGGCCGGATCCCTCATGTTGGCATCGGTGCTAGCTTTTCGCCGGTTGCCTCCAGCGACGACGGTTGAATGCGCGAAGATAAAAGCGTCTCGACAATCGGCCCTGCGTAACGAGGTAATGGGTCACATGAAGAGGACCCTCGAGCAGCCGACGCCGGAGAGGCGCTTTCAGGGCAGACAAAGCCCTGCAACGCCGAGTAAGGCATCGTCCCGGAAGTCCAAGAGCCGTCTTGGCAAGTCGCCCAAGCCTCGCAAGCAACGCGACAATTGAGCCCAGGGGCTTCGCATCGTCAGAATACGTCAGTTCTGTAGACTATGCTTTTTTGTTGTGTAGGAACACAGCGTGTTTAATACTCCCATGTTGAACTATATTTCCAGAAAATATTTCCTGCTTTCCTATCTAAGACTGAGAATCCTGGCTTATCTACCGCAACGAGATAAAATGTATTTTAGTTGTATTTGCACTTCAGGAAGGAGTACATCTATTTTACTTAATCAGGCTTTTTTAGTATCCTTTTGGGGCTGCGTGGGTTGTGTTGATGGGCCGAAGTGTCTTATATGTTGTCAAGAAAACATGGTGATTTGTTTGCTCATTTTTGCAAATGAGCTTCACTCGGAAAGAATGCAGGCATAAATCTGGCCAATTGTTTTGCATCCACGCGTAATCTTACGAGACAGAGAGTGCTTTACAGAAAAATCTTTAAAGCTGGGAATGTACTGCGTAATTGTAAAGTCACCAAAGCAACTTTCCGCTCCACACTTGTACGGCTTAAACAGAGCAGTATTTATCGATATCCATACAATGCAGTTATGCTGTATACGCCCCGGGAAAAGTTAACTGACTTAATTTCAATTAATGGATCTTCCCGACCTAAGCATTATAGAGGTGATCCAGCGATACATACAAGCATAATAAAATAATAAACACTGAAATATTTCTGTAGATTTTAGTGAGGCTCAAACATAAAAAATTATTTTCGACGTCGAAGTCCAGTTATCCAGTAGTAGCCCAGACAAAGTTGCACAAGCGGTATTTGTTACAGAAAATATGTTATACAAAGCTAGATATTTCTGTTTCACCGGCGAGAGCAAACCTGAATTTTTTCATATCTATAGCACCTGTGCCGGCAGGAGGTGCGTTCCCAGTCTATTGAGTTCGTGGAAGAAGAAAAGACGCGTAAGAACGATTGCGGCATGTGGGGACAGAAACGCTTGGCGGATGGTCAGCACGTTGAGACACCTAAATAGAGACATGAATGAATTCTTTTATCAAAAGCGGATGAAAGGAAAGTGTGGAAAAGGCTCTGGTGAGAAATGTTTTTTACGGAGTGCTCAGGTGTGTTCTAATGGAAATTTTGATGGCAGCTCTAGTATAGTTTCAAAGAATAAAACAGGAGCAATTATTATGAAAAGTAAATTTGGGTAACTTGAAAAGTAAATAGAGCTAGAAAAGTAGATTTGGGAACTAGACAATTTGGTAACTAGAACAATAAATTTCTAGATTAAGAATCAAAACTTCACAGTGAGGATGCCATGTTGAGGCGTCATACCTTAGTTAAGACATTATAAGCGTTTTGTGCAAAAGCAGTTTTATGGAGGGTGGGGCTTGTGATAAGTTGTATCTTATAAAGCCCAAAGGTCGGTTTGCGTAAGCGGTAATTTGTTCGATGTGCTTATCCCACTTCAGGTTAGCAGTTGTATAAACCACTAGATACTTGTATGAAGGGACTGGTGGTAATTTCAGCTCTTGAATGGATTACAGAGTAGTTGACACTGAATTATGAGTTATTCTTGTACTAAAGGTACAGGTAACACAGAAAGCGAACGTCCAACGCTCATGGGGGAAACCAGATGCTCCTCTATATAGGTAGCCATGTGCACGCTCAGACTGTATTCCGTTCTGAGGTAGTGACAAGCCCCGGCACGTCCGGAGCAATGCAAGGCGTTAATAATCATGTTGATATCTCACGCCCCACACCTTAATCGACCTAACAAACACAAAACCACTTTTCATTTACGCCAGAAATGCGCAGAATTGTGCTTAGGGAACCATTTGAAATAAAAAAAAATCACGGGTCTTAGAAAAAACACTGGCGCTTGTTGGGTTCGCATTCCAAAATTTACGATTATCCCACTATAGGCCACTGAGCACAACACCGGAGCTTATTTACAGTTGTATATAAGAGTAGACGGAGTGTTCAAACGAAACAGCAGATGGCGCTGGGTGCGCACAGGAAATGCCGGTGTTGCCATCTCAAAGCCAGGGACTCCCGCCGTGCTCATACACGGCTACCTACGCATCGCGACTGTGGGGCGACTAACGCCGAGATGCAATCCCGCCGCACAATCGGTGCGTGCGTCCGACCTGGGTGCGGTGTAAAAAAAGCAGTGATAAGATAAAACAGCCTTAAGTTACTCGGCCAGCAATTTTACGGTGCGCGATACGTAGCATGTGCCCCGCCGCTTTTCACTGTGACGAAATATTCGCTTCTAGTGGCCGGATCTTGATTCACTCTTACTGGACTGGGAACAGGCCACACACCATTCATTTTTTGTGAGAGAGGCTTCGGTTGCTGGGATACCGGATATAATGGCGGCCACACGCACTCGTGAAAACCAATTGTTGGAAAGGAAGCTTTATCGCCAAACAAACACATATCGCTACAAGCGTCCGACTCGGAATTGTCGTCTAGAAAGTTAGAGGGAATGAGCCAACAACAAACCCCAAACTCAAATCACCGCTCGCGTGTTAGCTATGCGGGTCTGTGTATGCACGATGTAATGCGTGACGCGCGGTGCGCCCGGCAGGGCGGCAAGCGCGTAGCGTCAAAAAGCGAACGCTCCGACTAATGTGGTATCAATAAAATGCGGTCACCGCCAATGTCGAACGCCGTTTAAACATGATCTGGACCTCAAGCCTCACGAAAAGGACATGCATTGGGGGTCGATTAGTTATCCTTAATAGACACCGTTTTCAAAATCAGTAACATTGGAATAAATGTGTCTGCGTGTTTGAATGTGCCTTTTTTAAGGACGACCACCACCAACGCTTCACCCAGAACGTTTGACCTGAGTTCTGTGTCACCTCTATGTCAGGTGCTAGAAAGTTTCTTTGGTCATCAACTTTCAAAAGGGCTGAGTGGGGAGCAATAATTTTCTTTTATTTTGAACCGGCCTAAACATTTTTTATTCACTAACTCATCATCGCGGCCCGTTGCGAACTATGGACCTCGTCGTATCCAATAAATCTCGCTATAGTCTTTTCAACAGGAGTGGCATGTTTTACGGGAAGCCGCGAGCTTCTGCTTTTTTGTGAGCGTTTATTTTGCCGCAGGGCATAGATAAAGGGTATGAATTAATGCTTAGGGAAGTTTGTTAGATGAACATGAGAATGCTCGCTTCGCGTATAAAGTCTAGGAGGTAACGATGATGGGGCCCATATATCCATGTGTTGTATGCGGATGCGTCGTCTACGCGGAGGCCCGTCGCCGCAAGATGTCGCAGCCTCGTAGGACGCAACGTGAGGCAAGACAACAGCAAGTGGTGTATGTCGGCTACTGCATCGCTGCGGTGGAAAACTGGGCAACCGGGGTCTGTAAAACAATCTTTGAAGTGAGGCCATTGGTGGGTCATGGCGGAAGTTAAGGCCACCCCCACCCAGATCCCCCTAAGCGCAACCTCCTCGGCGCAGGTAAGAACCGGGGGGAGGGTGGCAGCACAAGGTGGAATTAGAGCACGTGTGCGGAGCCGGAAGTGTTCCTTTCTAGTCAGCAGGAGAGTCGCATCATCCAGCTCTAACGGGAAAGTCGGAGATGGAATGGAGACTGCTAGCCGAGCTGCTACGTCTGTCTTGCAGTGGGCCGTTACTAGGTCACGCGGAACCGATTCAATCCGTATCTTGTGAGCAATTCGTGCCGCAAGGTGGTGAATACTCTGGGCCACTATAGGGCTACGGCTCACTAACCGTAGTAAGCGTACTGCTTGAAGGGCATCGGTGCGAATTACGATGCAAGCCCCGGGCCTCAAAGTGAGTCCGGTTATAGCCAGGAGAGCCTCTCTAATGACTACAAGTTCCGCACAGAACGATGCTGGTGGTTCCGGGACCTTAAATCTGAATGTCTTACTGAAGGCTGCGTGGCTAGTGCAATGAATTGCAGTGGCAATCACAGTGTCTTTAACACTGGCATCTGTATATAATATGGTGGATTTTTTTCTGTCATCCTCATACCATAGCCTAACACAATTTTATTACAGAGAGAGCAGCACATACCCAAGGTGGTATGCTGGCCAACGCTCTGACGTTTCGAGATTGACAACGGACGCATATTTGCTGAGGTCTATTGCCCAACGCTTTACCACGGATGTTTTGTCCCAGTCACAAAACTCGCAGTGTCAAGTACCCACAGGGATAAACCCATAGATGCGTTGATGAAATCTTACCACGAGGTTTACCATTGGGTGAGACTCTCATAGCCATAGGAGTGTCTTATCGCGTAGAATATTTAATATGTGTGCGCGATGGATTTAAAGCCCATCCGGGAAAAAGTGGCGGCATGTCAGTCTAGCCCGGTCGTGCGACTACGCGTGTGTTTTCTACATCTGCTCTCAGCCAAAAACGCCTTACAGGAAAGCTTCGCCGGGGTTGTCAACTATCATCAAGCTCCACCGAGAAACTTTGCCTGGCCGCCGCTACACAAAGATGGCGTCAACTAACAACTCCTTTCTGATTCGCCTTCAAAAATTGCGACGAAGATAACGCCAATAAGAAGAGTCACTCAGAAACATGACAATGATCCCGTGAAATTGAATACAAGGCGCCGGTTTTCTCTGGGCACACTGGAATGTGTCCAACTGCGTCATAAAAAAACAAATTCAAGGAAAACGGCAGAGAGAAATGCGGGCTTAATTATTCATTTCTCAGCAAGCGAGGCATTGTTGATCGCAAAAGAAAGTCAGAGAGATGTACGAAATTTATATTCATTAAACGTATGATCTCTGAGTTAAAAGAAGACCATCGACCTTAATCAGCCGTTCTTGACCCTTGAAAACACAATTCCAGATCCTTACCTATCTCGCATACGTATTGTCTGATGTCATGGTTAGCTGCAAACATATACAATGCAGTCTCCGCGGTACAGTTTCTTTCGCCATGATTTAAATTGAAAATTTCACAGTCTTTACATGTGTTTGTTCAATTACCGTTCATTGTGAGGTACGAAACAAAGGGTTTTATTGACATGCCACTCCGTTCGCTTTTAAAGACGATAGTCTTTCATCTTGGGCTTCTTAAACCCAGAAATTTTGGTCTGTCTGTATGTCTGTCTGTCTGTCTGTCTGTCTGTCTGTCCGTCTGTCTGTCTGTGACTCGATTTAGAAAACCGGCCAAAGTAAAAAAAAATCCCGCCATCTCCACGAAGTGAATGAGGATGAGATGGGCGAAGCTAAAATGATTATGGGTGAAACCGTGAAACATTGTTATAGGTCTTCTTGACGGCCCGCACCATCTGAATGAGTGAAGGACATAAGGCGCCTTCGTAGCCATGCTCGCGTCTCGGTTTGTAGCGCAGTGGGAATTGCGCCACGTACCTCCCGTCACGGCCAGAGAGTCGTGGGATCGAAACCGGGCGCCGCCGAGTCAAGGCCTCCACTCCTCGCTCGCAAAGCTTGAGACTTCCCACCGCTCCGCTGACAAGCCCGTCGACGACGTCGACGTTTGTGGTGATTATGTAGGGCTTGTTTGGGACGATCAGAATCTCCAGCCCCTCACCCTCCGGATGGGAAGCCGCTCTTTCCAGCTCAGCCTTGGGCGACCAGCGCGGACTGATCGACCGGGCAAGACGGATCGCAGCAGCAAATGGGGCCCTGGACTAAGGGCACCGCCCTCTGAGGGCTAGATAGCCTGATTTATAATAAAGTTTTCTACTACTCCATGGGTAAGTAGGCGAATTCGGTGTGTGACATTTTAGCCACCTGGGCCGTGGCCTTCTGCAGAGCGTCTTGTGTCGCGTACCTCCGGCACGTGTCTTGAGCTTGCAGGCAACTAACGACAACCTCTTCTTCCTCTCGTCCTTGTTGGGTAGCAACGGACGCGTTGAACGTTTTGACCTCTTCGGCCAATCTTTGGCTGGCCAATCCCTAGGGGGATCCTGCCACAATCATCATCGTTGTGCCGTGTGCAGCAGCAACGAGGGACGGGACGGGGCCCGAGCAAGAGGAGCTTCCCCCCTGAAATGTATACTCCGCAATAGTCTTATATACTCACATCCAAATGTGAGTGTCTAAGCCCGGTTTATATGTTCATAATTGTCAACTTGTTAACATACAAGACATTACGCATATATAAGACCGAAAATTATACACAAGGAATATCTACAGTGTTCCTTTATTAAAAAATCCATGGATGCATGGTTTTTTGATAGCAAATGATATTCTACATCTACTGAAGAAAACCTCCGCCTACTGTTGCCCGCGCCACCTCCTGGCGGCATATGAGAAATCACGCGGCAACAGCAACGAAAGGTGCCACTAACTAGGTTCCACGTTCTGCTTGGAACGCACGTGAGCATGGAAACGCGGTTCTATAAACCTTGAAGTCAGCCACCTTGATTCACGCGCGTCTCCGCCGTACTGTAGCGCTGGCATCGAGGAACGCGGCCTATAGCAGTGGAACGCGGTAAATTCAAATCACCTTGAGCAAACATTTAGTGTGTTTACCTAGGGATGACGCACGACGGAACAGGAACAGCATGAGAGGTGAGCGGGAAAGCAAAGGGGGGCATTTCTTTGGCAAATGTCTACAAAGACTATCGTCCTTTGACGACATTTGCAAGGAAAGGAGCAGATACGCGGCCAATTTTTTACGTTACGGTAACTTTTACAGTACTTTGGCCTGAAATTCTCGTCTTTATAGTCTGCATGAACCGTTATCTTACAATGATGTACTTGAGTGCGAGAAAAGCTCGCTGCTTTCTCAATTTATCGAAAATTCACAAATGGTAACTGCTCCCGAGATCAGTCCAGCTGAATGTCACGAGATAGCTTCATTATGCGGAAGCAGTTTTTTTCTGAGACCCGAAGAGGTGCATAAGAGTATTCTTGGGGACTTTGTGTTTTTCCCAGCTAAAACGAAACCGTTGGTGGGTAGAGGTACACAGATTTGCTGTAAAAGTCTCTTGTCTTTGAAGCATGAAGCTCCCTGGCGCGAGGCGTAAATTTGTGTTCCTGTGTCTTTGTAGCACGCGTTACGTTCTGGCGCGAGGGGTAAAAGAGTTTCCCGGTGTTTTGGTACAGTGACTATATGAGACAACGATTACGATGACGACGGTGACAGGAGTCGCCAACAGCCCCAGCCCCTAAGGGGTTCCGCCCCTAAAGCACTCGCTGGCTGTATTAGAAGCTTTGCAGTCGATAAAAGTGACGGAGCTCAAATCATTCACTCCAGGCTACACTTCAATGTGACTTGGAACATTTGTGTGCTTATTTCACACTATTAAGAGCAAGAATGTCTGCAGCTGATAGCTTGGGTGCCAGTCTGACAAAGAATGCTGACTTCGAAGGTACAGGACAGATCCGCCACCACCCCCGATGGAAAGGTTGCTGATAAAGGCAATCCTGACTGAAAATCTGCCATTCTCTCTGGCTTAAAATTCCTGGATTCCCTGTGCTAATGGAACGGCCGTAGGTTTTGAGCAGCAAACATTCTGACATTCCCAATGGAATCAGGTCATGGAGCATCCTGAAGTACACAAACCGCTCCCCCAACGTCAGTGGACGTTGAGCGTTGTTTTGTAAACGCACAATTATCTACGGAAAAGAGTTACAAACTCAAGTAGCGAATCATTGAGATGGGTCTGGTTTGTCATGGTTTTAAACCTCTTTTGTTCACTTAGGTCTGTTTAAATGACAACTTTTGTATGGCCTATTTTCACAAAGAAAGTAAAACTAGTTTCCCGCGGCACATGACTTGTCGCAGTTTTCACTGCAAGTCAAATATTGGTCGTAAGTCACGCTGCTGAAGTAAATATGAATTGGGCCTATATATGCCTGAACGACAGTATTTTGCGCCTAATGGCACTCTTCAGGACCTATTATAGGCCCCGAAAACCTTGAATTTGTAGCGTAAAGTTCCCATCTCTACTATTCACGCACAGGTATAAAACAGCTGCTGAATACTACTCGCGCTAGGGGCTGCTTATTCCTTTCATATTTAAGCTCGATGAATGCTTTCTTTCTCCCAGTGCACCTAAAAAACTTGCATAACTTTACAAATCCTCTAAAGGAAGGAATAAAGGTAACGGAAAGGAAGGAATATCAACCAGGTTGTGGCCTAGTTTGCTATCCTACGCGTGGGGAAGGGGAACAATGGGAAAAAAGACGAAAAGCAGTCAAAGAAGGGGAAGGAAAAGATAGAGCGCAAAGAGGTGTGGCCAGCACCACGGCGCTATAGGCGATAGAGTTCATTGACTTCACAGAGCAGTCCCTTGCGCTACAGTCTGCTGTGCAAGTTCGTTGCTTTTAGGAAGCACACGAGCGCTTTTGTGGCCTTGTGCGTAGATGAAGGTGAAGGCCAGTGGCCCAGGATTTTCTCCTCAGTAAACAGCTGCCGGGAATCGAGCTTCCGTAAAGTTGAGGAGAGCTGCCTTCTTGCCGATGAAAAACACGGACATTCGCATAGAAGATGGCGTATGGTCTCCGGTGTGTCGCAGGCTTCACACGCCTGACTGCCTGCCATTCCAATCAAATGGCCTTCACAAAGCCTCTCTGAGTGTGAATATAACAATAGCGCTCGTCTTGAAGGACCCAGTAAGCAGGGGATAACAATGCTGGGAGTTAAAACAATTAAACCCTGTTCAAAGAGCGTATAATATTGCACACAATCGAAGACAGTAAAACAGGAACTTTGACTCCGTACTGCGCAAACAAACGGTCCAAGAAAGCTGGCAATATTATGAAGTAAACAGCTATTCTCTGTGGCAACCAACCGAAGAAATAATGTAAGCATTTTTGTATGTCCTTAGGACACTATTGATGGCGCAGCTACAGTGTAAATTTAGAAATACCAAAGAAAAGGACTTTTTTCTTAATGCTGGGGAAAAAAAATGGGGGGGGAGGAGGAAGGGTAGGAACCGAAGAAGAAAGTCGCAAATAATTCTTTTGCCCATTTTTTTCGTAAAAATGCAATAAACCTGTATGAGCATCTCAAGGGTGTAATTTTAAAATCGGACCTTAACTATGGTGAAAGCGTAAATTGGTTATTCCCTTCTAGCTAGAATTAAGATCTTTTGGTCTTTATTTCATTTTGTGCCGTTCAATGCCTGAGGTGATTGGCTTCTAAGAGTTGAAAGATTTTTTAACTGTCTTTCAGGGGGGCTGATATTCCTGTTCAGCTTCGTTCTTTTTGTGTCGTCTGCGGCAAGAATTACACCTTTTCTTTTGGCCTAAAACTGCTTGGTATAAAGAATGGTACTTAATTTACGCGTTCTTGCCGTAACCATGAAAATTTCGAAGCGATGCATTGTCTACCTACCTCTAACATATTCTGGCTATCTTGTAGCAGATAATTATAGGACTTCTAAGCGACAGAGAGGGAAAATAAATGCTTATTCAAAAAGAGAAGAAGTCGGCGTGAGAAACTGCTCTTAGGCCTTCGAATTCCCACTGGGGCGGGGGAAGTGGGGTAAAAAGAGAAAGGAATGAATATGGAAGGTATGAGAAATGACAGTGAAATCGACAAATGAACTACGTACATGTAGTAACAACAAAAATTTGCGGAGACATCTACGTTTGTATCATAAAATGTAAGACGCGATAGTGGTACTTCGACTCCCACAGAGTGTTTTCGTAGTCCATTGCTGCATTTCTGATCAATGCTTCACGAGCACTAAAGGTCATCGAACAGAGAACTATTAATAACGAGGGTTAATTGCCGTGGCCCAGGAAAGACAAATGATCTCTGCACTTCTGTGGATTAAAATGTGAGCTCGAAAGGTTGTCGACGTGAGGTGTTTGTCTGTTCGTGCGAGGAGGCGTCAGTGTCAGTGTTCTAAAATCTTTATTCTGCGATTTTAAGGCCGCGCTGAACAATTTTGCTTTTTTACGAATAGATAGAGTGAGATAGAGAGTGAGAGAGCGAGAGGGCGAAGTTTTTAATTCTGGAAGAAATAGTTGTGGTTTAGGAAAGTGGGGTAAAGAGATGACAGGGAGCTTAAGGGTGGAACCTGAAGACTAGGGCACCAGATATAGCGCCTCCTTCCCTTGTCCTCTCAATCAGCTCGCGCTGATCTTGACGTATCGAGCTGGTGAAAGCTACTTCCCATGCATCGAAGGAGTGGAATATGCTATGCTTGAGTTGTTCTCCCCTCACCATACCCTTGAACATGGCTAGCATACGCGAAAGAGAGTGGATGTTTCCCAGCTTTCGGCAGATTTTTAAGTTAATGTATGATGTTTCTACCGAAACCCTCAACGCAAAATGTATTTGCAGATACCCATGTAGTTTTTTTGTCCACAGAGTTGGTGATTCTTCAGCATTGAGACCTTGTTGTTGCCAGGGGAAACGACCGTGTTCCAAGGCATTGGAAAGGGAGGAATAAATGTTTATTTTACGAGCGCTGGTGCTGTGTTGCGGCACCCGCCCGGGGGGGAAGGGGGGCAGCCCGGCTCCGGGATGTCGTGGCCTTGGCATGCAGTCTAGGCCCTCTTCACCAGTATGCGCGTGGCCTTGGCATGCAGTCTAGGTCCTCTTCACCAGTATGCGCTTGGTCCCAGGGCCCGGACTTTTCAGGCAGGCCACCCATTGCTCGCAAGGGGGGGGGGAGAAAGGTTGGGGGGTAAGCCCGTGGTTTGTCCGCCCGGTAAGGGACAGAAATTACAGGTGGCCGGGTTCAGGGTCGGCTCCACATTCCGAGTTATCTAGGCATAGGATGAGGATTCGTCCTTAATGTTTTTTGAGGAGGGCAGTGTGGTAGTCGTGGTCACAAGGAGCACGGTATGTAAGTTCGGGTGCCTCTTGGCCAGTGTGTCGTTTCCTTCCAGACGATTGTGTCCGGGTGTCCAAGTGAGGTCATTAACTTTTTGTATTGTGAATGGGAATATGTTACCGAAGCGCGCAGGCATTCCGCCTCCACAAAACAGTATAATGTCTTTTGAGAGTCTGTCATGATGTTACTCTTCCATGTGATACCTCCGCTATTCGAAATCGAAAAATGAGCCTAATAACGCTGTCGGGTTAATAAACTTCTCACACACAACGTAGCGCTGAATCAAATGGCCACTGCCCACTGTTCAGCACATGATTATCGTTCATATAAAAAATGAGACATTATTCCGCAGTCAGTTAAATTTTGTCGCAACCGTTTTGCCGCAACCTAGACGCAACCGTTTTGTCACAACCGTTTTGTCGCAACCTAGAATTTTGTCGCAACCTAGACTCATGATTATACCCCTGCCTAAAAACATGCACCCGGTATTTCACGAAGGCAGGCGAAAAGATAGGTCTATGTCCTTGCAGGCCAAATTTGGAGGGAGGTCTGGTGTGCTCTACACGGACGCTGCCGAATACGACACTAACAAGACCGCACTCACAGCGGTAGTAGTTAGTGAGTGTGGAGACCCGTTCTCGGGCTGCACCGTCAAAAACACAAGCGCAAATGAGGCATAAGAAATTGCTATTGCGCTAGCAATAGCCCAAACCGGTAGAAGGGTGGCATGGTAGTGACTCTAAGGCAGCCTCTAAGAATTATGATATGGGCACAGTCTCGGCTGCAGCCGCCAAAATACTCAGAGAATGTCAAGTATCAGCAGAGAAAATCTCAGTGATATGGTGCCTGGCCCACCAGGGCCTGTGGGAGCATGAGAAGGCGCACGCGACTGCCCGAGGTCTCACTTGCCGGTCGATCGCCGCTTACTCACCGCCTCTACGCGAGGAACCCCTTCCTTCGAGTGACGAACTCAGGACATTTCAGGAAATAATCTTTCATTATAAGCTCGGTCGCAAGACTTATACAGCGGCGGATAAACATGTCAGCAAAAAAGAGGAAGATATGTGAAGTAAATAGCAAACGCGGGTGTTTCCGAACCCTGAAATGTACATCAAATGGCATCAGGAAGCCTTTACTCCTATAGATGCACTCACTGCAGTAGCATTGCAGACCTAGGCTGCGTTCCAATTCGCGGACAGCTTGGTAGACAGCTTACGAAGCACTCTAACTACACGTCTAAAGGAATAAAATTGGAACGGCGCAGCGATCCCGAACGCAACACCAACGCAGACAACAACCTCGTGGCAGACATGTTAAGAAACGCAGTTTCGTAAATGATATTACCGTTATTATTACAAACATTACGTGATTTAAAAATTAGACAAATTCACCTTCACCCCCAGTAAATTATAATAAATGTTGCAATAAAAGAACCAGTGCTTTTGTTACAACATTATTACACAAAAATATGGCGCTGGCGTCACTTATTAGTTTAGACAGGAAGGTAGCCTGCATCGTTGCTGACTTTGATGCCGTCTCGTCGAAGCAGTCTTCGTTGACTGCTTCGGTCGAATTGGAACGGGAATTAACATGGCGGGCTGTCCGCAAAGACGGCAACGAAGCCGTGTAAGGGGAGAATTGGAACGCACCCCTAGTCCACATAGTCTGGACATGCCCTTCCTGTAACGACCCGAACAGAAATGTGGAATCTTGGGAGACCTCATTACTTAACCATTAAGCAGAAAAGCAACGCAAAGTCATCGGTATCGCCCTGACCACCGCCGAATCAGAAGCGATTCCGGCCGACGGTTAGGGGGATGAACGGGGGTCTAGGCTAAGGCCCTCTGCCTCGTCATTTTGGACGGTTGCAAATAAAAGGTATTTCTCTGTCAGGAAAGAAAACGAATGCACACATTGCGTGCTCAGTAAGCAATGGAACAATCTAGATGAAACCTAAGACAATCACAAGGATCAGTTACGATTAGAAGGTTACCCGAGAGACGCTGGTAATTTTGTTTTCCATATTAGCGCTGCAAAATATGCTGTTAATATTCCCTAAACTCAAAAGTGATAGCTCTGAACTTCATATATGGGTAAACGTTGCGTGTATATAGGAGTCCCGTGTGTTTAATGGACGTGAGTTTGGACATTTGTATTTGCATATTATTTTTTAAGTTAAAACGCAGCACTTAAAAGTTATTTGGTGCAGTTTAAACGACGTTTAAAATCCAACAAAGAACACAAATTTATCCTCTCTGGATTTAAAAATCTGCAAAAATTCAGAGTATTATCTGCTAATACGCAGCAACATTATGGCGCTTCTCTTATGCCGCCTCTTCTTTACAGCCATTTTTTTGTTTTTTTTTTAAGTTTTGTCTAACCGATTATCTCCATTTACGGTAATATAAAAATTACAAGCGGAATTATCGCGAAATCTCAATTATTGTGAAAATGCAGGGCGCTATACGGTTCGGCTTTTTTCGTAATTTTTCGGAATTTTTGTATATTCTTCTTATTTTTTTAGTTATTCGGAAATTAGTTCGGCCACTTATCTCCATTTACGCGAATTGTAACTATTACAGGTGGTGCTTCGGCGATACCTGCATTATTGTTGAAATGCTGGGCGTTATACCGCCCGCCATCTTCCGTAATTCTTTTATATTTATTCCTATTATTTAGTTTTTTTGAAATTCGTGAAGAGGGCACGAATGGCCAGCCTAAATCAAGGCATCCGGGACTAAGGAAGCGTACCACCGGGCGGGTAGCATAACATCAGCACCTCGACTCAAATAAAGTTTATCCATCATCATCACCATCGTCATCATAATCCAAATTCGGTTCGAGCAGTGATCTCCATTTACGCTATTATAACGATTACAGGTGGAACTTCCGGAAATCTGAAATATTATGGGAATGACGGGCGTTATACTGTTCGCTATCTTACGTAATTTTCTTAGATATTTTTTTTTTATTTTTTGAAACTTTTGTTCTACCAATTATTCCCATTCCCGCCAATATAGCAATTACAGGAGGAACTTCCGCGAAATCTTCATTATTGTTGAAATGCACGGCGTTACACGGTTCATCATTTTCCGTAACTGTTTGCTATTTTTCTTATTTTTTTAGTTTTTCATACATTTGTTCCACAAATTGTCTACATTTACGCTATTGTAACGATTACGGGTGGAACTTCCAAGATATCTGCATTATTGTGGAAATGCGCGGCATATACGGTTCACCATATTTGTGTTTTTTATACATTTCCTATTGTGTAGTTTTGAAACTGTCTTTCGAGTAATTATCTACATTTACGCAATTATAACGATTTCATGTGGAACTTTCGCGAAATATGCCCTATTGTGGTAATGCAGGGCGTTACACGGTTAGCTGTTTCTCGTATTCTTTTTGTATATTTTTCTTCTTCGTTTAGTTTTTTAAAATTTGGTTCGACAATTACCTCCATTCACGCTATTATAACGATTACAGGTGGAACTTTTGCGAAATCTGTATTATTGTGGAAATGTGGGGCGTTACGCTTTCCTGGCTGTGGGGGCAATGAATTACAAGTATTAAAATTGGAATAAATAACTCAGCGTGTAAAATATATGTTGGATATGCGCTAAAATTATACTTACATCGAATAAAAAATGGGAATGGGTTCTGGTAATATTGCGCCGTGATTTTCTACATGGTTCAAACATGCCCAGTCCTATTCTCATCAGGCGACGTTTGTTACTATTTATTGCGTGGTTATTTTGAAGTAGACGCGGCCAGTTTCATCATCACTCACGTAATGTTTACTGACAGGTTCACTCTCCCAGCCCTGAATTTTTTATTCCAAGCAAAACAAAATTTTCTGTGTGTATTAATAACTTTTAAGGGCCCATAAGAACACGAACAAAAAATAGAGCTGGCAGTGGAAGTAATAAGATTTGTGAATTAGGCAGTTAATTAGGACATCTCTTAATTAAGTATTTTGCGTACAGCAGAGGCATATTTTTTGTATATTTTACTAAACTTTATGACCACATCAACCCACAAGCAAGAAATAAGCTTCGGAGTGCGCGTATTTACAAGATTGGGAGTAAAACTACGACCTCTGTTTTTTTCAGCCTCAGTGTCGTAATTTTGTCAAAACTAGCAGTTTTGGTTTCGTTCTCTATACGCTAGAGGAACTTTTATGTGCTGCGTCGATTGACACCGCCTTGGCCGAAAGGGTTAAAACTACGTGCAGTGTATGTAAACTGACTTCATCTTTATGCTGCGGTCTCAATAATACCAGAATAATTGTGGCCTGAACCCTCCTTTCATTCACTACTTTGTGAGGTGGCAAGCCTCTCGTAGCGGCCGATATGCACAGCCGTTTCCTTTAGAGAAAGGAGGTGCAACATAGATATAACATACCATAGAATAGAAAATAAGCCAAATTGTTACTTTGATACTGCATCCACTCTTTGGGGCGCGGTGTCAAAAGAGCGAAATACGAAATAGCAGGCGACAAGGGAGCATCGTCATGACATCAGAAAAACGAAACTGCACGCGAAAACAAGGCAAATGTCACAATGGCAGAGCTATACGAAAGGGCACAGCGACCGGAAAGCACATCGTCAGAACAGCGCGCTTATGTGGGACTCCTAAAGGGACTATTATAAACCGTTTAAACGATTGTACCAGTATATTTGAAGGTAAAAATCACTTCTATAAGTTTTTTTTACGTTTCGATTCTAGGTATAACGAAAATAGAAATGCAATTGTCAAGCACCCATCGCACTCTGTGCGAGAAATTCGTATTGATATCGGTTCTTTTACATAATGCATTAAACATAGATTAATATTGCGCTATATTACAGTAGATATGGACTCAGAAAACCAGCTTCTAATTACGAATTTGAAGTGAATGCAGAACGACATACCCTAAATAGTTGGAAAAGCAGCTCGAATTCTCCAGGGCTGTCGAAATCTCTCAAAACAGGCGCCTGCGCATCAAGATGGAATATGAAACATGCTCTGCTATACCGTGAATTACCTGTTGACTGAATACGCTTCATGGGCCGAGCAATGAAGCCCCATGCTATTTCTTTTTGCCTGACGCGAAAGACTGGGCTCGGAATATACATTCGATTAAAGTTCACAACAATTTAGTTGGCTTTGGAAGAAACACGGCGTTGCGGCATGCTCTGCGACACCCATGCGAGAGATTTAACAAGCGGTCGACCACCTCACACCCGTCGTAACGCCAGTACTCCTAGTCAGCCATAAGCGGTGTCGAACAACTAGTCGTTTCATTCTAGCACTGGCCGGGAACGCTGTTAGCCTCGCAAACCGTACATAACCGAGGAAAATCCTGAGAAGTGCCGGAAAACTTCCGGTACCATTCGTTTCTCGGAGGTCTCACGGGGAGCGGGGAGGGGGGGGGGGGGGGGGGGGGCTGCTCTATCAAAAGTGTTACTAAAAACGGGCCGCACAGCCAATCATGGGACACCGCAGGAGAAATTAACCGCACCGGATGTGTTCCGGCACCCAGGCTTGAGTGCACGCTAGTGAAAGTTCCTAGAATAGTGTTTTGAAACATTTAACAACCGCCGGGACGTCGCTTTCCACACGAGGGTCATGTCACGGTGCTCTTGAAACCAGGAAATGAAGGTGAGGTATGTGCTTTCAGTCGCTTGACTGAGATCGTAACGGACGTAGACTATGCTCGCTCTTTGCTGCCAGCCTGGTGCGCGTTGTATTGAACGCCATCGCTGTGCCTACCAGTGCATTGTAAAACCATCTATGCTGGGCCTTTGCATCGTAACATCGGAACATTTTAACATAAAACACAGCCGTTTCATAGAAGCACAACGTCGCATTCTATCGTGGAGGAGACGTGTCCATAACGAACACACAGCTGCAACCTCGAGCCCGGCTGAGCTGGCTTAGTTCATTGGCTTCATTCCCTGCTAGAGCAACATACAAACCACGCGACGTGTAAAAAAAAAATCGGTAAAAAAATGTTTTCTATAAGATGACTATAATTTCCCACGAAAAATAGCAAGCCGGAGGGCTATGCGTGGCTTGCGACCATGTCATCAGCCGCTGCTTGTATCAGCAGCCTTATGGAGAGAGAGTAAACTTCTTTAATACCAAAAAATGAAGGAAACTCATACACACGCGTAAGACTTGACGGTCGCGAATCTGTACGCAACCTTCACGACTGTCACGACGGTTTAATTCCACGATTGCACCCGCTGTGCTTCTTCGCTGCTGCCGCAACGACCTTTACTCCATCATTGTTGTTATAAGTGTGAGCTTCCCTCTTGGAAGCGCGTAGGCTATGACCCGTCGTCGTTCTTGTTCCGAGCGAGCGTTGCCACGATAACGGCGAACGCTGGAGTTGGTTTTTTTGCCCCTCTTGGTCAATCTCCCTTGTGGCGTGGCTTGCAAACATGCGCCGGTGACGCTGGGTGGTCGCCGCGAGCACGCATACACGTGACCTCGGCATTTTCTTGGTTTTTTCAACTGCCGGGTGGTCACAGCAATCTTGCCCAATCTCCCTATGTAGGCATGATTGGCTTGTGAAACGTGCGCAAGGAACGCTGGGAGGTCCTCGCGAGGAACGCACATATGAGCGCTAGGGATTTACTGGTTTTGGTAACTGCTGGGCGGTCGCCGCGAGGACCGCGCTCACGTGCGCTCGCTCAGCAATTTCTTGGTATTTTTAACTACGGACAAGAAAAATTACGATTTGCCAAAGAGCTTCTCTCTTTAAAAAAATTAAAGCCGTTCCACTCAATGTGAAAGCTGTCGGAAGTACAGATCAGTGATTCGCCATAATGGGCTGCAGCGCCGTTATTCGCTCACTGCTCCAACCCAATGCATTTCAAATTTCCCGCCTTCGCAGTGCTCGCGCGCCACCTGCCTGAAACTGCGCCAGCGGGACTTCTGTTCTTTTTGCGCTTGCTTTAATTTCGTATGCTAGAGCTGTTTTGCGTCCTTCCGAACGCGTAATTTTTTTCTAGCGGGGTTGAAGCCTTTCTGCGTCATTTCCAACGCCTCATTTTTTTCTTGCAGGGCTAGCGCCATTCTGCGGCATTTCGAACGCGACATTTCTTTCTTGCGCGGTCGCTTTCTTTCACTTACTATTCTAAAAACCAAGCCAATGAGCGTTCCTAAATAAATGAACGCGGGGGCTGCCAGTTATATACAAAGATTTTGCCTCACATGCACCTGCAGTTTTTTTTTGCGCTATAACGCGGAGATGTATGACAAGCGGCAGCGGTTCACGAGGTTTGAATGGTTATGACTATTTAAACCGTGTGGTTTTTAGAAGCCCCAGCGTGGCTCCCTGACGCCGCGAGAGAAGGCTCTACTTGGATCCGTTATCTCGCTGCGCCGCCTGATTCCGGCAGTCGCATAGACCGTTAGCAAGCTAAGACGACAAGGTGAGCGCATGAAGTGCTCTGCACTTAAAAACTTGCGTAGTGGTGTCCTGATTTCAAGTGTCCATTCGTGGGGCCAGCTGCGACGGGCCATTCTACGAACCGAAGCTGGTCGTCCGGTCTGGAACTGGACAGCGCGCTCTCGCACTGCTCATGAGATGCAAGATAAAATACGCGAATGCCCGCCCCTTCTTACAACCCAAATATACAAAATTTTACCATTGCAGTGATACCAGTCAAGTGTAACCAGCAGGCGAGCCTTTATTGCTGAAAAGATTTTTGCTGTTTGTATCAACGTTTATATCAACGCTGCGCGGCGGTGTCGTGCACAATACTTTGCCGGCCGCATACCGCTTCATTAACATGTTCCCCGTGTTTTTAACGCCGGTATTTTACAAGCAAGCAGAGTCCTCCACCCACATTTCCCCACCTTTTTCCCAACTACCAGTGTTGTTATGATCTTTATGAGAAATCATATAGCGCCACAAAACAGGGCGAAAACTGCGTCCTAAAAATGTACTGAATTACTGACCAAACGTGTGTGCTGACATGATGCAATTATCACCGTGGCCTAACTAATTGTACAAAATACGTTCAAATATTGTGAAAACAGATATCGGAGGGACAAATTTCAATGTCAGTCTTTTGTTCAGCATACTTATTGTTTGGAACTTTGCGGTTACGAAAAATTCTAGCAGACGCAAAAAAAAATGCTGCGCAGTGTGATCAATACTAGTTTAAACCTTGAGACAGTATTACTACGCTTAGACACTCCCTTTCTGTCTGAACTAAAGATTTTGGGCATGTGGGCTGGCACTAGGAACAAAAATTGTGCCGTCATGGCACTGGATATAAACCTTATCAAGCCTTCCCTGAATTCTCGGCTGTAGATTGCAAAATTCCACAGACTGCGAGATGATTTTTCATATCGTAAGCGTGGAACACTTCAGGGGCCCGGCTTTTCGTAATGCGGTGTCACGGTGTCACGCTACCAAACAGAGCCTTTGAAATGATAACCGCGTCCCTGGTTCAGATCGAACCTGGGTCCTTCATGTTATGAAGCTAATATCTATCCCATTGCGCCGGAGAGGCACACATTACTCACATACAAATTTTTGAGGGTGATCTTTGCGCGTCGCCGTTGCAACGGACTCTGCCATAGCTAGGCCGAAAATAAGGACTTGTAACGCGGCGGCACATTAAATGAGATGTAGCATGAAGAAGGCGGTCAATCTATTTACATTATGTAAAGGGTGCGATCACATTGATGATGATGATGATGATGATGATGATGATACCCTCAAAGCTTTTGGCACGTACGCACAAGGGGGATTGGCCAGTGCTAAATCAATTGCTGAAAGGCTGTGTCTAGAGTGCCGTCCGACGGTTTTATAAGCGCTCTGCTATATCGACGTCCACCGGCGTTTTATGACGAAATTGCCGCGTCTGGCAGTACATCGCTCTAGATAACATAAAGCTAGGCAACCTAACCTAAACATAACATAAGCTAACCTAGTGCACACAAAGAAATAATTTAAAACACCAAAACTGACCTTTGCTGAAATTCGCGAGGACCTCAAAATACTAATTTAGTACCGGAAAGAGCGAGGCCGTATAATGAAACTTCGTTATTATTAAAACCTCAATTACCCATTAATTCTTACCCTTCAGCAATTCAACCGACCTGGATCTGAAAGAAAAGCATGAATACAATTATATATATATATATATATATATATATACACAAAGTAGAAGTACGCTCTTCGGAGACTTTATTTCCAACGTTTCGACCTGAGACAGGTCTTCCTCAGAATATATATATATATATATATATATATATATATATATATATATATATATATATATATATATATATATATATATATATATATATATATATATATATATATATATATATATATATATATATATATATATATATATATATATATATATATATATATATGACAGAAATTGAGGGTTGGCAGTCAAGAAAACCTCGGAAAGCAAAGGGGTGGTTGTGGTGGGTCATAGAAAGATATGAAGAATTTTTTTAGTCGAAAAGAAAGTGGTGAAAAAAAAAGACTAAAAAGATTCTTCATATCTTTCTATGACCCACCACAACCACCCCTTTGCTTTCCGAGGTTTTCTTGACTGCCAACCCTCAATTTCTGTCTTATTTTCACGGAGCCCCTCATTTCCCATTTTCTGATTCGCTATATATATATATATATATATATATATATATATATATATATATATATATATATATATATATATATATATATATATATAGATATATATATAAGAGAAGAAAAACTTCGAACAAGGTCAAAGCACGATTGTGGCCTCTATCCCTTTTTGCATACCCACAATTTATTGCGCCAACAGATAATATAAGTGGAACCGATAAAGGCAACTCCAAACGCTCAATTCGCTCCTTCCAAAGCAACGGTCTAGCTGCCGAGAAGGGGCGACAGGCGAGAAAAAAATGTTAGATTGTTTCCGGGACCTGGAACCGAACACATAGCTCTGTAGGGGAAAGCCCTGTTCTAAACAAATAGAAATTTAGTCTAATCCTGCAGCGCAGCTCGGTGAAGGTCACTTCGCATTTCCGAGAGCCACAAAAATGAACATTCCAGCCGAAATTCAAATGCCGATACTCTAGAAACGATAGGAGTGCGTCTGAACGAGTAGCGTCTAAATGTCAATAACGACGTAATCTTCAATATGCTAAAGGAGCCAGATTAGATATGCCGAATTGAATGGGCGCTGTAACAGCGAGATTAGCTAATTGATCCGCTAGCTTGTTTCCCCTGATGTCCGTATGGCAATGGACCCAAGCCAAACATACCTCCTTCACGTGCCTTGGAACAAAAAATAGTAATGTGCGGTACAAAGAAGAGTCGGAAGAGGAAGTAATGCCGATATAATTGACATCGAATCGGATAGTATGGTGACTTCTGATACATGCTGCGGTGCTTTACAGAGAGCGGGAGCTATTGCGGAAAATTCTGCCATAAAAACGGGCGTATAGTCCGGGATTCTTAGCGAATAACTCAAGTCTGGAGACTCTGAAAAAAATACCTATTCCTGCTTTCTCGCCATTCTGAGATGCATCAGTGTTAATCAGAGAAGAAGCCGAATACATGGATACATGGATACATGGATACATGGATACATGGATGGGAGTAACTATGACTTTCTTATTAATCCGCGCGGAAGCAGGGATAACAGATCTACCCAATGGCCGGGAGCAGTAACGCGCTCGTGTAATCCAGCGTGGGAGAAGGCCGGGGTGTCAACGTTGCCTATAACTACGTCACACGACGGTTCACACCTGGTGTCTCATTGGTTTTTTAAATACGATTGAAGCACTGGCCGGAGGCAATTGCACAACTCTGTAACCCATGCGGGGGCCCAAAGGGCGTTGGTCCCATATCGCTGGGGGAGCTGGCATACCCCTGTAACCCTGCTTCGGGGGAGCGCGAGTGTCGAGTTATGGAGGTTGGTAGAACTGGCCCTCCTAGGTGGCCCCAACCTCCACGAGGTTCCCGCTGGGACACGGTGGAACTTTCGAAAGGGGGTGAAGCTAGGCAAATAGGGGTCACCCAATGGCTGCGCGGCATTGGACGGCAGTCGCAGGGTTGGAAATCTGAGTACCTGATACTTTAGCAGCCCGGGTAATAACCGCGGGTCTGCGCACCCCCCTGCCGGGAGAGGCGGGCGGTTTTGCTTTCCGTCTTTCCGTCACACCTTGAGAGGAGACTGGTTGGACCTCTGCGAGTGGGTTGGTGGGTTGGCTTCGGCGCCCCCCCTGCGATCCACGGGTGAACCTTGCAAGTCGGTCTGAGGCTCTGCGGACCAATCACCCCGTGGGACCGAGTCACCCCATGGACCGATCACCCGCACGTGCCTGCTCTTCCAGGCCTTCTTGATCAAGCCCGTGCGACTGATGAGTTAGCAGAGTGTAACCTGCAGGTGGGACTTTGGGATGCCCGGAGGGAATGTATCACCTCTCCGGGCGGTCCGTTGCCTTGTGTCTCCCCCTTCGGGGATGTCTCTCTCGGTTGCCCTCGGGCCGGTGGACGATGTGCAGACTGCCCGTCTCAATGACGAAACGTGCCCCATTTAAAAGAGTGGTTAATAAATAGCGTGGGAGAAGCTTTGCAGCCGAAGGGAAGGAGTTTTGAAAGAAAAACTCAATTACTCGTTCAATAGTAGATACTGTGATAACGTCATATAACCTAGATCGCCAGCGCAGATTACGCCAGCACCTTCTTCGTCGTCGTCGTCACTGGTCTTGCGTAATGGCGCTGTGGAGTATTGCCCAACTATATGTCCCCTGACCATATGAAATAAGAAAAACATCACGAATAAATACTGATTACCCCAAATTAATGAAAACTCAACCCCGTGTCTTTTTATAGGCCTAGCCCAAATTAATGAAAACTCAACCCTGTGTCTTTTTATAGGCCTCTTCATGGGCTGCGGCGCTTTCTCTTGACTACTTTCGGCACCAACGTAAGGCTGAAACTGAAACCAATAAAGAGTGGGCGCCACAGCCCCTCTTGGCGGCAGAGTAGGAAGGACGCCGCCTTTATCAGGCAATGTTATACATGCGGACTTGCAAAAAAAACAACAACAACAAAAAAAACAACGCGAGCACAAAGAACTCACAAGTGTGACACAAGGGAATCAATGGCACATCACTGATTCGAACTTCCGAGAGCTTTAATATTGAGTGGAAATACTTAATTTTCTTCTTTATGTGGGTGATAAATATTTAATGCAAATTGGACTGTCATAGTCTGTTTCTGCGCCCCGTTGAATGTTACACGTGCTTGAAGTGGCATAGTTCATCATTCGGTTTCACTGTCAGTTCTCCTGCCCTCTATATTTATTTTTTCTCTTTTTATTCCTCGTACACTTGCCCCAGTTGGCAGTACCAGGGCACAAGACCAGCCTCTCCGACAAGCACAAGATGTTCGTGCTTCGTGAGTGGTGGTGGTTGTGCAGAACACTTATTTACAGCTATACGTACAGGAGCTTACGCATGGGCTGACCTAGAAGTGCCAGCCCATACAGAAACCAGGTGGTGGTCCCTAGTTCGGGACCCCTGCGGCGTAGGCCACCGAGCAGGCTCGCCCGAGCAAGGCTTGTTGAGCTTGCACATCAGAGCAGCTGAGCAGGGTAGCCGCCTAGTCCTGCCGGTTTGGTTTGGGGTGAGGGGGGATAGCGGGATTGAAGGGACAGGCCTACTCCATATGGTAGATGAGTGACGTCACAGCTGCACAGTGCGGGAAAGCAGGATCAAAGTGTGTTAGAGTTGCCGGCACGGCAATGTATCAGTATAGAGGCGAAGCAAGTGCCGCTCATCAGCCTATCTCCCCTTAAAAGGCCTTTACATGGGTGGGAGTAAAGGCTCTCGCTAGATTAGTAGTAACGGATGGTTTCTTTAAAATTGTAAGCTGAATTAGGATCAGCGTTGTTGTGCCAGAGTGTCCAGCCCCAATTCGCTGCATGGGGCGACGCGCCTACAGTGGGGCCCATTCGCACCACTACCACACCGCCCGCTGAAGGCATGGCCAAATTTGAAGGCGCCGCAGAGTCGCCTCTCTATTGGCAGTGAGATGTTTGAGTGGCGCCCTCTGGCTCTGACGTCAGCTTAGGGACTCGCGCTGCTGTCGTCTGCTACAGCCCGCGTGTGAGGAGCAGCAGCACCTGTGCTCCAAATCACCGGCTTTGATGTGTTAGTGCATTAAAAATAGTATTTCATGTAATGCACTTATTTTTGCCAGTTTCTGGCAACTCTGAATAATTTCAAGATGTGTCCCGCACAAGTTCGCGACAGACGAGGAGAGAGAGAACAACTTTCTTCAGAGCAGCCGTGAGACGATCGTCTTTAACTCGTACTTTCCAGCTTATTTGCGAGGTCCAGTGCTCAGAGCTTCTCGAAAACTATTCAAAATTTGTAGTCTTCCCTAAAGTATGTTTCAGATGCTTTTATGAAGACTCAACGGTATAATGCTACGCACTAAGCAGCGGTCCCTTACACGCTGATCGCACGGTAGGAAATAAAGCGGCTGTATTTCTTCTGGCATGTATCAGATGAATGCTTTTTTTTTCTGTGCCCAAGGCTTCTATATTTCCGCACCGCCACAAACGTCTTATTAGAAAGTTTGGGGAGATTTTGAGGGCTCACAAAGTTTCTGTGAATATTTTCTTCAGGACTTACGCATACATACCATTCTTCACAAATTGGCTTTCGAGGTCTGCGTGGAAGAAGGTGCATATCCCCAGCGTGCGTTGTTAATTGACATACAAATACAATGAGGAAGTTTAATTGTGCTACGCCATCGCGGCACGCCGCAGAACACGTTGTCCAGAGTACTCGAAGGCGGCTTTTATACCCAGAATTTCTATTCTAACCTTTCACGCGTAACAAACAAATCCTGGCCTACTCTGGATGGCGTGCTAATTATTGAAGAA
Source organism: Haemaphysalis longicornis (assembly GCF_048455015.1). Classification (NCBI taxonomy): domain Eukaryota; kingdom Metazoa; phylum Arthropoda; class Arachnida; order Ixodida; family Ixodidae; genus Haemaphysalis; species Haemaphysalis longicornis. The sequence goes on from NW_027526384.1 coordinate 929,592, forward strand.
AATTACTCTTAGTCTCTTTTCCTGGACTCGACCACTAACCACCACCACCACCACCTCCTCCTCCTCCTCCTCCTCCTCCTCCTCCTCCTCCTCCTTATCTTCCTCATCGTCCTCCTCCCCCTCCTCCTCATGGGTGCAGTTTTACTATACGCATATCTGTATATTGAAAACATATGGCGCTAGGAAATGTACCGAAATATCCGTAGGGCGCGATCGCGGTGCTACGCCACCGCGATCGCACCCCGGACAACGTTGTCCAGAGTACTCGAATGTGGCTTTTGTGCTCCGAACTTGTATTGCAACCATCGTTATCATAACGAACTGACTCTCAACCCGAACAATTATGACTTGATTATGGTGGTAAAGGCTTTATACAATCGCTAACGAACGTAATATATAGTATACGTGCACATTTTACAAGAATCGAACCAGATTAATATTTCCAAGCACTCTTAATTGTTTTTCAATCCATCCAGGCGTAAAGAACAAATCCTGGTCTGCTTGGGTAGGCGTATCTATGAATTGAAGAAAATTTCTCTTACTCTTTTGTCCTGGAGTGAGGACCCGGCCCACTAATCAGCTCGACTTTACTATTAAATAAAGTTTTCTCCTCCTCCTCCCCCTCTTGACGTATATCTGACTACTGGGGCGATATTGCTGCGAGCAATGAAACTGAAATATCACTCCAGGTGTGAACAAACATACCGTCACTGTATTTTTACAGTAGTGAAGTAGTTCTGCTCAATAAGCCTCCATACTGATTAGAAGCCTGGTATAAATTTAGCAACGCCTAGGCGTTGATTTAGCACGCACCTATACACTCAGTAGGTTATTTGGAACTCAGCCAACCGTTTTTGCGTCCCATAATGCGTCTCGGCATACTTTGATGCAGTGACAACATAAATTGATGTGATACAATACTTTCGAGCTTTCGGTAAGGTTGCGAAAACTGTTTTACTTTACGTACGATTAAATGCCTTCTGCCAAAGCCGAGAGCCCAGGAGGGCTGGAATTTGTTCTGGTCTTGCATTTTAGCTGTTTGTCGGTTATTAGCAGCTAGCTGTTGCCTTTGTTCCAAAGATTGCTGAATACAGAAGCTGACGCCTAGCTCCGACTCTTTGCGCTCCGCACAGGACCGGCTTCGCAATGAATGGGGCGACGCCGGCAATGTTTCATCCGCAGCGGTATCTAGAACTGTACTTCAAATCACGCCTTGAGGTAGCGTATGCGATTTTAAGTCTATTATTATGATAAAAAGATACGCACACGTGGAATATGGTGCGGACAAGCATCAAAAGTCAACCGAGTGCAAAAAAAAAAAAACAGCAGGGAGAGCGAGCCCGAGTGAAGCAGACGACAAATGCGAGAATCCCTAAGCCGACGTCACGGAGGCACGCTACGGAGCGCCACCCGTGGTCGCGCTCACCGCCAATTCACCTTCGCAACGGCTGGGCCGAATCATGCCTCGGAAGGCCGCCCGCGGCAGACGCGCAACGACATGCCTTCCCTCTCGGCGGACGCCATCACTTCGCCTCCATTCGTCGGGATTCAAACTTCGGCGAGCGAGAGTCCTGATTGGAGTGATTCAAACCGCTCGCGGCTGCAACGGACTCCCGAGAGTGTAAAACCCGCTCGGAAGCACAGCAAGCGTGCACTTTTTGGAGGCACCGAGTGGAGACGTGCCGTCGTCGCCATTGTGCGAACCATGTAACACTTTTGTTACCCTTGTACATACTGTATATAAATGATGCTTCAACTTTTCGGCGGCTCGAGAACTTCGATCATCGCTTTGCTCCGCGCGGCGTTGATAGCGGACGCAGCCAGGCAACGTCGCAGCACAGGCAAGAGAAATCTCGGACGGCCAGTCGCAGCCGCGGCAGCTGCGGTGAGAGGAACACGAAAGGACGCTGGCCAGCGTAGTAGAATCTACGAGACGACGGGAAGCTCTCGCGGTAGCCTAATCGTAACGCCAGCGGATGAGGGGGTTGCGTCAAACCTATCGGTAGAGAAACCCAGCTGCCTATGCCGTGCGAGACCGAAAGTACGTTGTTCCCGGTATACGATCAGCTGTTGTGCGAAAACGAGTTCAAGGTCGAAGCACTGCCGAGGAAGAAATCCCGTGAGCTCGTAGCGAACGGCGCTAACACGGAAAGTACCCCCATCTTGGAGGGTAAAGGGGTTCCTACGAAATAACGTACTAGCTGAGACTTCCGAGAAAGGGCTGTACGAGTCCGCTGATCGTGTTCAAGGTTCGGTCTCAGTTTCGGTGATGTCGGCAGAATGAACGAAATCACGGGGGGCCTTGGAGAAGGCTTCCAACCGGAGTGCGCACAGTGCGTGAGATAATGAGGTTTCGCGGATGAGTGTGAACTGTGAGGCCAGGCAGACGAATCCGCACGAGCTCCCGGGAACAGAACGTGTTCCTTCGGGTGCGAGCTCTAAATCGGGCGACCTAAAGACACAATAGCTTGAACGACACCATCAGCTTCAATGACATTTTCGTGGTCAAAGCTATCAACTATTTTTTTTTTCAAAAGGAACCTCCTCGTCATTTCGCACAGCTAATCTGGACTCAGCAGTGCTTCGACCCGCTCGTGGCTCAGTTACCTCCTCTATGTTGTTTTGCAGGTGGGAGAATGCGAATACAGTGACAGTCATCAGGAACCGTGGAATCCTTAGGTGGTCGTCACACCCTGCTTATTGTATAATAATTATAAAACGTTTTACTGCTTACCCGGACATAATATGGGTGTTAAATGACTCCTAAAAACTACAGTCGCCATCAAGTAGGACGACAAGTCAAATACTCTTGATTGTAACACATAGTCTAGCAGATGCGCTTTCTGTAGGAAAAGTATCCACCTTTTTGGTTTTGCATGCTTCTCTTATTCCTGCACCTGCTCCAGAAATTCCTTCAGGAATTTCACGTTTGGGCTACGAGGATTTCGTGCCTCATCGCTTGTTCAGAAATTCATCACACGAACCAAACGATTCATTTCTTTCACAAAATCTGCTCCCAGCTGTACACTCCTGTTAGAGGATTCAATGTCGTCCCTAAAATGAAGGGTCCATTTTATGACCCGTCCTTTGAATATATCAAATCTGGCTTGAATCCTGGGTTTGGTGTGCTTAGAATCACATTTAGTGCAACGTTTTCTCGATCCACTCTGAAGTCTGTACTATAACACTGTGAACATGTCTTATTGTTCCCAGTCTTAGACATAAGACATGTCACTGTGCGATGTATTATTGCTCTATTTATAGCGGCTCATTTGGTCTTCACTGTACTTACGTCTCCTCAGAACGGCGGGCTTAGAATTTGGGTGCAACGTGGGTCCAGAGAATGCCACGTATATTTTGCAAATCAATTCATGCGGATTCGAAGTTATCTGTTTTTGTCAACTCTTGCGAAAATCGCACATCGTCAATAAGAATATACATCATTGAGTGTTAAGTTGGTATTCATCCACAGCGGAAAGAGAGACAAGTACCAATAAAAATTACATAGAGAGGCGGTAATTCAGTGTTTTTGGATTCCGCCCCGATCTTTCTTGCTATGTTTTGCCACCAATGAATATCCTTGCTGCTGTTGTGACGCCAACAAATGTCGCAAACATAATGTGAACGGTCACCGCTGTAGCGCTGAATGCCCCAGCTATTTCTGAGAAGTAAAACAGGGCTACTGCTTACCTTAGCTGACAATATAATACAGACGCTACTGACCTAAAAATAAGAGCCGGAAAAATTAGCCTTGACAGCGATAGCGGGGACATCGATGAAGTAAGAAATCATGTTAACGAACTTAAGTGCATGATAGGAGATAAAGCCTTTATCTTATTGTTGCACGGAGGACAGATCATGAACATTGTTTTTAATAAATTGTTGCAGAAAATTTGCCGGTACGTTGCTTCACTGGAAATGACGTGTACCTATTCTGGCGCCACTGCCGCGTAATATCAGTTCCTCACTCCTTTTCTCCTCTCCTCTCTCCCCTTTCCTCGGTGAAAACAATAGAGGACTGCTAAATTCGGTTCAGTTTTCCCCCAACCGCAGCTCTTGCGGTAAAATGCAGGGAAAAAACGCAAGACTCGGTTTCACCTTTAGCGGTGTTTAAATATGACAGCTATTGGCTGACACGTGCGTTTTTGTTTTTGGTCATATTTTTGTGAGTTGTGCGCACAAGTCAGGGAATAGCCGAAAAGGGCACCCTGTTTTCCGGTAGCGTGCGCAATTCCCGGAAAAAAAAATTGTTAAGGTGGCGGGTCCACGTACACCTTTCGGCGGCTTCAGTTTTTTCCCAATTTTGAGCTTTGCACACGGCAACATGTAATTGTTCTGACTCAAATTTATTTGACAACATCAACTAGAGGAAACGACAAACAGTTCAAAACAAACTTTGCGTTCTGTCGTGAAAAAAAAAATAGAGAGACAATTATGAAATCCAACCAGACTCTAGAATGTCGCTCCCTTTGACGCCCCATCTCCGTGTCGGCAACAGTGAAAAAATTGTAAGTGGTAGGTAGCGTAGGAAAGGCACTTGAAACATATCCGCAAAATATCGCTTGTCTAGAAAGAATATAAATAAACGCATATAAAATGCCCACTGTGGTTTTTCTAAAATAGGTAATTTTAAAAATAAAAATTAAAAAACCCTCTCTCGATATTCTCGAAAATTGGGGATACGAGACTCCTGAAGAGGCCCAACAACACTGCTGAAAAAGATGTTGCATTATTTTGCTCTTACCAAAGTTATAGGCGAGCGAAGTCACGCGTTCGAGACGCGTCTCTGTGTCATGTGCAGTGCTACTGCCGCTGCTTGTCTGGCGTGGCACTTCAATAAAAAAATTCACGCATCTCCAAGCTGCCCAGGTAAGCCAGCCACTCTCCCACACACCTGAACGCGCTCGAAAATCTCCTGCACTGACCTACCGAGATATCCTCCACAAACAACCTCCTGCCCCACAAGCCACTGAGCCTCGTCCCCCTCCCCCACCCAACGTAGACATGACCAATGCTCCCCTCTCCCCACAGTCTCCTCCCCCCCCTCCGCCTAACGCTTCCCTCCCCCCGGCTTCGACTCCGGCAACCAAACGCAGCCGCTCTACGGAGGGCTCACCGTCCGCCCCAGTGACCCTTCCACCAGACCTCTACGCCTCTCTCTCCCATCGTATTGAAGAATACGCCCATAAGTTTGATGCGGCAATATCCCATCTCCAGCAGCAGTTGACTTACCAACTTTCTCTCATACACGAGCAGCAAGCCATTTTCCAGCAGAAACATCAAGAATACACTGACCACGTTGCCCACTTTTCTAGTGAGCTCAATATGCGCTTTGAAGAGCAGAGTAAACACTTTCAATCTCTCTGCTCCAGCTTTATCACTCAACTGCAGTCCACTTATCCCCTCCCTCCAGCACCGTCACCTCTCGCGGAATAAGCATGGCAGATTACGAACTCATAATTCAATGGAACTGTCATGGTTTCAAGAACAAGCGTAATGCCTTCCTCATTTGGCTTCAGTCACAACCTCAGCTACCAGACATCCTCCTCCCCCAAGAGACAGGACTAAATCCTACGCTACCTGGATATGTCACGTTTCAGCAAAGTCCCTGCCTTGCCACGCTGGTCCACTCCACCCTCACGGCTACTCTTGAACATGACACCGCCAATAGCCTCACTGTTTCAATTCCTCTTAAGCGCGGCCCTCTGCTCATTACCAACGTTTACAGTCCCCCGCGCAATACTCTACCGGAGCTTGAAGAACTGTTCCATCCTTGTCGAACCAGAACCCGTCTTCAGCATATCCTGGCCGGCGACTTCAACGCCCCACATCTCCTGGGGCTATATCAGGGAATGCAGGAAAGGCCGTCGGGTGCATTGTGCTGCGCAAGAAGCTGGGTACACACTACATAACGACGTACAAGAATGCACACGTATGGGCAACTCCGTGGAACGCAATACCAACCCCGACCTCACTTTCGCTACTCGAGCTCTCCATCTAAGATGGGAACACACTCAAGTATATATGAGCAGTGACCATGCCATCTTACGCCTCACGGTCTCCGCATCTCCAAAACGAATCAAGTGGAAATCTGTTCGCATCACCGATTGGCACAAATATCGACAACAGCGCTGCGACCCCCCTTTCACAGACGTACCTACCTGGACCCAGCAACTTATGCATGCTCTTGATAAGCATACCAAGGTTCTTGCCATGAACGAGGTCACTCCTCACATAGATGCACACCTGTCACACTGTTGGGAAGCCCGCGCTTCTCTCGTGAAGCGGTGGACTCGCTGCAAAACAAACCGTAGTCTCCGCGCCCGAATCAATCGACTTAACGAGAACATTCACGATTACTCCAACGACCTCCGCAGGGAACACTGGAATACCATGTGTGATGAACTTCAGAACATCCTGAGCACTAGCAAGACGTGGCGTATACTCAAAGCTTTAATAAATCCCGACTCCACAAAGATTATGACCACCCAGAAGATCAATCGCCTCACCGCTCAACACAAAGACACAGCCACTCTACTCGACACCATGAAGAAACTTTATATCCCTTCTTTGTGTCAACCTGGATATTCTGAGTATAATGGCTCTCCAAACCCCGAACTTGATGAGGAATTCACCTTGGATGAGCTTCGCATCGCCCTCCGTATGTGAAGAGGCAGCAAATCTCCTGGTCCCGACTCTGTAACTACCGCCCTACTTCGGAATATGTCAGATGCTGACCAACACCATCTCTTACATGCCATCAACCTCGTTTGGACAGGACAAATACCACTCTGCAACTTATGGAAGAAGGACCACATGATCTTCATTCCGAAGCCCGGTAAACCTCTAGATCTCCCTAATCTCCGTCCAATAACACTGACCTCTCACGTTGGCAATGTTATGGAGCGTATGGCCCTAAATCGCCTTTAGCAACATCTAGAGGATACCCAAGCACTCCCTCATTCTATGATTGGATATCGCTCACAGCTATCTACTTAAGACACACTGCTTCGCATATACGAGGACGTCCTTCAGTCTCCCAGCTCAGCCCAGCTGAAAGCCATCCTCGCTATAGACCTAATGAAGGCAATTGACTATGTGGATCACGACGCTATGCTGTCAGAACTAGCAGAGAAAAATTGCGGCTCGAACGTGTACAGTTACGTCCGGGACTTTCTTCAATCTCGCACCCTGACCATACAAATTGGCGACCACAAGCTTGACGCGGTACCTCACCCTCAGAGAGGCATTCCTCAGGGTGCGGTCCTCTCTCCTACATTATTTAACCTCGCCATGCGCCGTATCCACCGTGCTCTACAATCTTTCCCCGAAATTCAGTACTCTCTGTATGCCGACGACATTACTATCTGGATCAAACGCGGCAGTCCGGGATTCATTCAAGACACCCTTCAAGACGCCCTCAGAGCCGTTGATTAAGCAGCTCACACTATCGGTCTAGCTTGCTCGGCTGAGAAAACTTCATTGCTGCTTGTGCACTCCCGTAATTGGAAACCACCTCAAGTTGTCCTTCATCACCATGACAACACCATCTACCCACAAAAACTTTGAAAGTTCTTGGTCTTCACATGCAATCTGATGGAGGAGGAGGTTTGGCTGTGCAGCACATTCTCCGTCAGGCCGAACCCATTCTTCACACGATGCGCCGTGTCACTACACGCTCTAGGGGACTCAAAGAACAGGACCTTCTTCAACTCCGCGATGCTCTTATCCTCTCCCGCATTCGCTATCAAGCGCCGTACGTCGTCCTAACGCGCACCTTGGAAGGGAAGCTTGACGCCCTAATCCGCAAAGCGACAAAAATTTCTCTGGGTCTTCCTATTACCACTAGCACCACCCGATTTGCGCAACTTGGTGTTCTCCCGACGGTTACTGACATAATTGACATCCACCGCAGCCACCAACGTCAACGCCTCTCCGAAACTGCAACAGGCCTTCATATCTTACGCACATTAGGATACCCGTCCCGTCCTCCCCGACCTCAAACAACTCCTATAGACAGCAAAATACTCCAACATATTACCGTAGCACCTATTCCCCGCCACATGGACAAGGAACGCAATCCCAAACGCCGTCTTATTCGTGCCGCATACTACGCCAAGAAAGTAAACCGTGATACCGACAGCCGCCACGTATTCACAGATGCGGCATTTGAAGATAACCTCGGTGCGGTCACCTTCATCACTTCAGAGGGACTCCATCACTCGACGCTGCACCTCCCCAAAGAAGCCGAACTTCTCGCTATCGCTTTTGCCGCTGCTGACAACACATCCCCCGTCCGCACGACCAACATCTACACCGATTCGAAGTCAGCATGCTACCACCTGGCTCAAGGTCTTGCGTTCCCCTTCTCACTGTCCCTCTTCAACAACGTTAAAGGGCCTTTTCACGTGCACTGGATCCCTGGTCACGCAGGCGTTGCAGGGAACGAACGCGCTCATCAGCTTGCTCGCGAAGCTCTCCTCCGGGCCCCTGTCGACGCTCGCGACACAAATCCTTGTCCTCCCCCTCCGCTCCCCACCTTAGCAGACATTCTAAGCATACGCCGCACGTTCCCTCCCCTCCATTCCGGCTTACCCGTCGCGAGCAAGTAGTCATTCGGCAGGCGCAAACATATACACTGCACACACCCACTCGGCTCCATCTGTTCCAACGCACGCCAGACACCCCTGTCCCACTCTGTTTCCACTGCCTTATTCCCCCTACGCAGGACCACATTCTGTGGGAGTGCCCCTACAACCCTACCCAACCACACAATTACACCGGAGAGTGGCTGGCTGTTGCGGCGAGTCTCCAACAGCAACGGGAACTGGCGGCCCACATCATCAGGGCCCTCAGCGGCTGCCTGGACCGAGGCGGCTGATTCGCCCCACCATCCCATGAACAATAAAGTTTCTATCTATCTATCTATCTATCCACGATGTGAATCATGATGAGTGGGCGAAGCACTGGGGATTGTTCTTTGCGTAAATCACTCGTGGCATTGCCCATTCGCTCATGTAAATGAGTGACAACTGGTGTGTACAGTATATACAAATGCAATCCAATCCAATTCGATACAATTGAATTTAGTCCAATCCAATGCAATCCAATTCTCCTCGCGCATGCGCAACACTGTGTACTGTTGCGACGCTGATTCCCCGAAAACCTGCCGTTGACCCTCAGTCATCGACTTGCCACGAACCGGCGTATTCACAGTGGCGAACTTTGCGCCTACTTGAACTATGCGCCTTTCAGCGACCTCGTGGCTTCTCAAAGCGCCAACCGGCCAGCGGCGGTGCTAACAAAAGCAATGCTGGGCGCCCTGCACAACAAGCCTCGGCGGCGTGCCCGCGCCTCATTGTCATGCCCTCTTGTGGCGTGTTGTCTTCAATAAGCCACTCGAAGAATATTTCCACCGAGGGATGCAAAGCGTCTTCGTGGTAGTGCAACATCGCCAGGACAAAGGAGGGCTCTGACCACGGCGGATTGCCACGGCGGGAGCAACCTGGCGCTCACCTGCCCAGGAGAGGAGGGGTCTCGTGCGTGTGCACGTGTGTTTTGCGTGGTGGCGCTCCTATCAGTGCCATGACCTCCGTGATTGGTGCCTCCTGACGTCAGCCGGAGAAAAAGGGTGAAGGGGAAGGGACCCAACGTGCCTATTTAATCTCGCGCGCGCAGGAGTGCACTGCCCGCTCTCATACCAAGATGTAAATACTTGTATATAAAGTTTTCTTCTTCGTCAACTTGCCCATCATGACTGCCCCGGCACTTCACAAACCTCGGCCCACATCGACCACGCTACCATGGTTCGCAACAGTGGAGTCAGCGGTGAAATTCCCAACAGTGGAGTCCGACCCTGGCTTCCCAACAGTGGTGGCAGCGGTGGGATTCGGATTCCCAATAGTGGTGGCAGCGGTGGGATCGGCCAGCGTCAGCACCTTGGTGGGGTGAGTGCCTGAAGTTTTACCTCTCGTTTTGCCAGACCTTGCTAGCGCAGCGTCGTGCGTTCTAGGTTTTGACTTTGCTTTCTACTTTGTTGTAGCGAGTAGGCGAGGGTAAACTATTCGGGGTGCAGTATCACGATGGACAAGTTCAGAGTGCGGGACCTCCTCGAAATTTGCGAGGAGTTGGGTCTTTCTGTTGGCCCCGCAAAGCGAAAAAAACAGATCCTCGAGCTCATGGAGGCAGATGAGGTAACTCTAGAGGAGGCCCAGGAAGCTCACGAGGAGATTCAGCGGCGGGCTGAAAAAGACAGCCAGGCGCAGAGGGAGCAGGAGGAAAAGGAGGCCAGGGAAGAAAAAGCTGCCGAGAGAGCGCATGAACTCAAGATGAAGGAGTTGGAGTTTCGGATGTCCGCCGAACACTCTGCTCCATCCTTACGGGAGTCCGCGAGCCTAAGAAACCAATACCTTCTGCAGCCGTTCACGGTTGGCGAGGACATCGCTGGTTTTCTGGTGGATTTTGAGTGCGCTTGCGAGAAGGCAGGTTTCTCTTCCGACGTTTGGCCCCAAAAACTTTTGGCGCTACTGCCGTGTTGTGTCGCCAATGTAATCGGGTGGTTGAGCAAAAAGGATGCCAAGGTGTATGACAGGGTCAAAGCAGCTCTCCTGCGGAGTGGGTACCGCCTGTCGGCAGATCCCGCAGCGCGAGCTAAACCCGCACCCGCGCAAGAAAGTAGCGAGTCGACCGCAACGGCAGATCGCGAAACGCGAGCTAGATCAGTAGCCCCGCACCGAAGTAGCGAGCCGATTGCGTCGGCAGGTCGCGAAGCGCGAGCTAACCCCGTATCCGCTCAACAACGTAGTGAGTCGACCGTCTCGGCAGATCGCGAAGCGCGAGCTGAACCGGTAGCCGCGCAGGATAGTAGCGAGCCGATTGGGTCGGAAGATCGCGATGCCCCAGCTGTATGCGATGCCGCTCGAGATAGAAGCGGTCTGATCGCGTTGGGAGATCGTGAAGAGCGGCCCGTAGTCGCTCAGACTAGAAGCGAGCCGTTCGCGTCGGCAGATCGCGAAGCGCGAGCTAACTCCGTAGCCGCGCCGGATAGTAGCGAGTCGGCCGCGTCGGCAGATCGCGATGCCCCAGCTGTATGCGATGCCGCTCGAGATAGAAGCGGTCTGATCGCGTTGGGAGATCGCGAAGAGCGGGTTGAGCCCGTAGTCGCTCAGACTAGTAGCGAGCTGATTGGGTCGGCAGATCGCGATGCCCCAGCTGTATGCGTTCCCGCTCGAGATAGAAGCGGTCTGATCGCGTTGGGACATCGTGAAGAGCGGCTTGAGCCCGTAGTCGCTCAGACTAGAAGCGAGTCGGCCGCGTCGGCAGATCGCGAAGCGCGCGCTAACTGCGTAGCCGCGCCAGAAAGTAGCGAGTCGGCCGCGTCGACAGATCGCGAAGCGCGCGCTAACTGCGCAGCCGCGCCAGAAAGTAGCGAGTCGGCCGCGTCGGCAGATCGCGAAGCGCGACCTAAGTCCGTAGGCGCGCAGAGAAGTAACGAGTCCACTGCGTCGGCGGATCGCCGAGCGCGAGCCGAACCAGTAGCCGCGCAGGTGGGCCCGGGCAGCCAGAACATGCCACACACGTTTGACTGCAAGTCGCCTGGGATCGGGGCATTGCCGCTCGAATGCGCCGCGATACCCAAAAGAAGAAAAAGGAGGCGGCGGAAAAACAGTCAGCGTAAAAAGGCAAAGAAAGTAGGCGAGCCTTTTCACTTTGCAGCATTCAAGGCTGAGATGGCCAGAAGCAGCAGAGCAACACGAAAGGTCAGACGTCCCAGGGAAACAAAGAGGCCGCTCCCTAGCCGTGACAGAGGCCGAGGGGCACTATGCCGAAAAGGGCAGAAGGGGGTGACTGGGTTCCGCAGGAATTCTCGGAAAGCTGGGGGGAGGACGTTTCGGGGAGAGTGCGTTCCCCACCGACGCGTTCGTCATGGTCGGGCGTCCCATTCTTCTCTGGGTTCCCCTCACTTCCGTTCTCTCCGCACGCGTTGCGCCTATTTTCCCCCTCAGTGTCAAAGACCTCCCCCGTACACTGTGCGGTGTACTTTGCAAAAGATGAGCACAGGCGGTCGGCCTAAGTGGCAGCACCGTTTCGGCAGGCCACACCCAGAAATGTTTGTTTTGACGAGGGCTTAGGATTTTTCCAAGGATTCAGACGAACGTGCGCGTGCGTAACTGCGTACTTTACTCATTCTGTTTTGTCATTCAAGTGTTTACCGTGTTTCCGTAAGAGGAGGAAGTTAAGCCTGTGTTTCGTTTGGTTACCAGTGTGTCAATCGTCATGCTTTAACGTCGCGTAGTTAGACTTGCTTGGCGTTGTAGAAGTTGTTATTGTTAGTGATCGAACACCGCGTGAACTAAGCGTTATGTTAGTGTTTTGTCGAAGAAGTGGTTCATGTGCGTGATCTAACACCGCGTAGTTATACCTTTTGTTAGGCGTTAGAGGAGTAGTTATTGTTCGAGGTCGAACAGAGCGTGAGGTAAGCGTAAATTTTGTGTTGTTGGTTGGAGAAGTGGTTAATGTTTGCGACTTAACGCCACGTAAGGTAGGCGGAATCTGCGTGTCAGTGTTCATTTCGTCTCACCCTGTTGGAGTGTACGAAATTGTTGTATATAAACACCGGAAGTAGTTGCGTTTAGTACTACGTGTTTATGGTCAGTTTTGAATATTGAGGCATTTGTATGTGCCAGTTTGGTTCTCTTGCGTAAAGGTGAGCCCAACGCAATTTTATGGTTCAGTATAAAGAAGGAAGCTACAGATTATTGTAGATTGACGTAGCCGAGCTTTGTGAGCTAGCTATCTGTAGGTTATCTTTCAGATAAGTGTTCATGTACCTATGGGTTTTCATGTTATCACAGGTTTCATTTTCGTAAATGTTTGTGCGAAATGTTATGTTTTTTAAAGAGTCGTGTAAAGTCATACTTTGTTTTGCTGTACCGTCGTATCGGTCTCGTAGATTTGACATTTGTGCTGTAGACTGTGGCGAAAGGCATGCATTGCTTCGGTTGCCTCGAAGTACGGCAGTTGTAGCCGAGTAATTTTGACAAATGGCCATGGGCAAAAAGGGGAATGCCTTTTGAGCCCTGTTGGCTTCTTCGCTCGTTTGCGTCATCTGCCTCGTAGAGCTCCCATTCATGATTCTTTGGTACTGTTGTAGTTGTTGTTTTAACAACACCCAAAATTGAGGTCTGATTCTGAACTTGTGCCACGAGATGAGCGCTTCGAATCGTTTCAAGGGGTGTAATGTTTTAGCAGTCAGGTTGGTTTTGTTTTGTTATCATGGTCTGGCATTTCGAGTGGTGTTCAGAGGGCGCTTTCCGCATCGAGTGTGGTTCGACAATGCTTGTCCTGCCGAGTTAGTCATTTCTGCAGGAGCCTTGTGTTCGTGCCTTCTGTGGGTTCACGGAGGAGACCAGAAGAAAGCAGCAGTTCGGAGAAATGCGCCTCAAGCCCGGGATGGACCTGCTGACCATCCGCATCAATTCAGCTGAGCCGCGATGAGCCGCTCGTCATCCTGATGCATTGTCTGGCGGCGGGGGTGCTGTTGCGACGCTGATTCCCCGAAAACCTGCCGTTGACCCTCAGTCATCGACTTGCCACGAACCGGCGTATTCACAGTGGCGAACTTTGCGCCTACTTGAACTATGCGCCTTTCAGCGACCTCGTGGCTTCTCAAAGCGCCAACCGGCCAGCGGCGGTGCTAACAAAAGCAATGCTGGGCGCCCTGCACAACAAGCCTCGGCGGCGTGCCCGCGCCTCATTGTCATGCCCTCTTGTGGCGTGTTGTCTTCAATAAGCCACTCGAAGAATATTTCCACCGAGGGATGCAAAGCGTCTTCGTGGTAGTGCAACATCGCCAGGACAAAGGAGGGCTCTGACCACGGCGGATTGCCACGGCGGGAGCAACCTGGCGCTCACCTGCCCAGGAGAGGAGGGGTCTCGTGCGTGTGCACGTGTGTTTTGCGTGGTGGCGCTCCTATCAGTGCCATGACCTCCGTGATTGGTGCCTCCTGACGTCAGCCGGAGAAAAAGGGTGAAGGGGAAGGGACCCAACGTGCCTATTTAATCTCGCGCGCGCAGGAGTGCACTGCCCGCTCTCATACCAAGATGTAAATACTTGTATATAAAGTTTTCTTCTTCGTCAACTTGCCCATCATGACTGCCCCGGCACTTCACAAACCTCGGCCCACATCGACCACGCTACCATGGTTCGCAACAGTGGAGTCAGCGGTGAAATTCCCAACAGTGGAGTCCGACCCTGGCTTCCCAACAGTGGTGGCAGCGGTGGGATTCGGATTCCCAATAGTACATAGAAGCCAAGGGACAAGCAACGGACAAGGCGAGGTCATAAGGTGCTTCGCTTCAAAAAGTGGCTGGTAGCATTCTTCGGGCAAATCGAGGAATTTAAGGCTTTTACGTCCTTCTAAAAAGAAAATCAGCGTTCTAGACTTTTTTTATTAGGGATGTTACACTCAATGAGCGCTAGAACAGCTGCGCGTGTGGCGACGACCAGAAAGAAGGGGCTCCAATGCGGGCGTCACTTTTCTTTATCGGATTGCACGCGTGTTGCTATATACTTTTTACAGCGGTGACAATTTTCTTGACGGGTTAACAACAAAAACAACGACCACGGCTTTTTGCATAATGGGCGCTTAGTGCTTAGTGCATTCGCCTTAAGAACACATGCAGGTGGGATTCGATGGGATTTCCTTCCGGTTTTTTTTCAGTAGAAGCTCAATTCCCACCGGTGTGCTATAACCAGCAATAGACGAACAGCTGCCATTGTTGTTGTTGCTGTCTTGGTGGCACATAAGCACTTGGGGGTTAGGATTGGACAGCTTTAAGAGGCGATGTGCTAGCTTCACAAAACTCACAAAACTACCAATTGGAAAACTAAAAGATTTAGATTAGTCCGTGTAGCGTGACACCTGGAGTAGAACAGGTACACAAAGGCCGCACAGAATCCTGATTCTTCAGAGGCTGCGGCGAGAACCAGCCTTCTTGCTGACGTAATTCGCCCCGTGAGAAGAAGAAACGGAAAGGAAGAGCCGCAAACACGGTGCAGCAGAAAAAAAGCCGGTCGAAGTGATTCGCGCCAAAAAACAAAGAAATGAAGGCCAAAAAAAAATTACACTATCTTCCCGTGGGGAACCCTGATGAGGATGCGAAGCATCGTGGCGGTTCCGTGTGGTTCCATTGTGTTGCCGTTATGTTGAGTGATCTGATTTTTACTAGCGCCAGAGGGAATTCCGCGTCCGGGTCTACCCCGGTGGCAAAGGCACACAAGTACTGTTGTGTTACGGTGAGTAGGCGGTGGTTCTCGAGGCGCCGAAACTCGTCCATCATGTTCTTGTCGATGTTGTCTCTGTGGTAGAATCGGTAGTCTCCGTCAGCGTTGGTGAGGTAAAGGTTGTTGACATTGGTGCACCGGCTGAGAGCAATGGACACGCCCTCCTCTTCGCAGCTTTGTCTTCTTCTTCTTCTTCGGCGGTTCCCCTACGGGAAGATGACGACGGTGGTTGAACGCCAACCTATCTCGTGATGGATTCTTTGGTTGGCCAATCCCTAGGGGCATCCTGCCACAATCAGCATCAGAGGCGCTGCGGACGGGGCTGGTGTAGCTGCAAGGCGCGTGGCGCTTCCCGGCACAGCTTTCCCACAGGAAATTCAACATCCTCCTCTAAAGTTTTCAGTTCGCCGTTTCCGTTGACGTTCAGCTTCGCGTGCCTTCGTTGTATCAGTAGCTTCTTGACGTAGTTTGAATGAGTCAAGGACATAAGGCGTGTTCATAGCACTTGCTCCTGTCCCGGATTTAAGCGCTATAACATTGAAAAACATTTCTTGTGACTTTCACCTTTGTGACATAGGAGAAACTGTTCGACTGCAAAATCGTTTTACACATTTTCAGGGAGCCTCTCACGCTAGGCTAGACCGTATTTATGTTTCTTTAGATTCTCTACCGTGTGTCCATAGCTACTCTGTTCATCCGGTATTTTTTAGCGACCATTGCCTTGTATCTGTTGCGCATGGTAGCCAACAGTGTCGGAGTCGTCGCCTGAATTGGGAATTGTGGAAATTAAATAATTCTTTACTATCCCATAAGCCCTTTTTAATCATGTGCCAGAAATTATGCAAAATGCAAGAAATCGCTGTGATCTGCCAATGCTCGCACGGTGGGAATTATTTAAGCAAGAAGTGAAAGTCACGGCAATTGAAGAGGCTACAGTGATGGCGTTTGAAAAGAAAAACAACATAAATCACCTAAATAAATTGTTGAGAGAACTTTATGAACTTGAAGGCCGATGTCCAGGTCAATATATGGATGACATTCGGAATGTCAAGGCGCAGCTACAGGCGTTTGATGTTAAGAAATACCGGGGAGCACTAGTGCGAGCGAGATCACAGCGCTTTGCTGAAGTGCAACCGTGTCGCCGGTCACTATGTGATGAGCGCCGTCATGCTCTGTCTAAGCAAATACGTGAAATTGAGTATAAAGAGAAAATTACTGATGACACTACTGTGATAATGATGGCCTTCGTCGATTACTATAGAACTGTATTCCAAACTCCCAAAAGAGCAGTGAGCGAGGAATTCATTGACAAATTCATTAGTTTGCTGCCCAAATTAAACCAGGACGAGTGTGAATCCATTGACCAGATTGGCATTCAAGAATTGGTGTTTAGCATTGAATCATTGTCGAAAGGCAAAACCCCGGGACCTGATGGTCTCACTGCAGAATTTTACCATACATTCTGTTCTCTGCTGGCTCCATTTTTACTTGAGGTTTACCGCGAGGCTTACAAGACTGGGTTTCTTCCACCTACGCTGTACGAAGGCCGCACTGTTCTAATCCCCAAAAGTAATGATCCTGACAAACTGCGTAAAGTAGAAGGATATCGTCCCATTTCCTTATGTAATGTAGATTATAAAGTCTTCGCTAAGATTTTGGCCAACCGTCTTCAAAATGTAATTGAGCTACTAGTTGGTGACCATCAGACATGTGGCATCCGTTGGCGATCTATTCAAACTAACATACACATAGCAAGGTCTATATTGGAGTGTGTTTCGGGTACGTCAGCCCAGGTAGCCTTAGTACAACTAGATTTGGCAAAGGCATTCGATCGCGTCAGTCACCAATTTCTGTTTTGTGCTCTACAGCATGTGAACGCAGGATCTTGGCTTACCGAAGGTATTCAAATATGTTATGCTAATGGCTCGACAAGAGTGATAGTCAACAATCGACTAACCCAACCAATCCACCTTCTTTCTTCGGTTCGTCAATGGTACCCATTATCACCACTCCTGTTTTGCTTATATCTGGAACCATTATGCATGCGCATAATAGAGGACATTAATGTTAGAGGGTTCACGCTATCGTCCTCCGAAGTGAAAATTTTAGCATATGCCGATGATGTCGCTTTATTTTGTACTGACAAGGCCAGCGTGAAGAATGCTCTTGCCATTACACAAGAATTTTGCGAGGTTTCAGGTGCAGCCCTGAATTTCGAGAAAAGCTGCGGATTTTGGTTGGGAGAATTGGGAACCACACCCGATTGCTTCGCCGGAATCAATTGGAATAGAGACCTAACTTATTTATGAGTACCCCTCTCGCAGTTTCGCAATACTGACTCGCATTGGTCGGAGCAGGCGGTGAAGCTACAGCGCCAAGTGAATGACTGGCGGGGACGGCAGCTGTCCATCTTTGCTCGTGCTCGGGCGTGTAACACGGTCCTTGTGACCCGACTTCTTTATGTCCTACAGGTGTTACATTGCTCACGACTCAGGATACAGGCTTTTCACCGGATTTTCGCAACCTTCATTTGGTGTTCGCGTAGTGCGGCAATACGTCGCGATAACCTTCTTCTTCCGGTTGTGCGAGGGGGACTTGGGCTTGTTCATCTGTTTCTTTGGCAGCTTCTTTCTCGTTTATTCTACTTTCGAGATGTTCAACATCCTTTTTTGAAAGCTGTACTGCAAATACTGATATTGTGGTGTCTTCGCTGTCTGTGGACGCAGCCCGAAGCCAGCGAGGTTTCCTCAAAGAAGTGGTTGACACGTTTCGCTTCTTACAGGCTCGGTTTAGCCTTGAGTACATATTTACTGCTTCGCGCGAGTCTATTTCTGATGCCCTGGTTTCTGGGCTTTTTTCCCACACCTTTATATCGTGTTCTGTACCTACAGTGTCCGTACCAGGATGTCCTCAATGGAGTGTGTAAAATGTGTGTTCCGCCAGGTGTTAAAACATTTTTCTTTAAATTACACACTGGCACGCTCCCTGTTAAAACTTGGATGAAAGATCGGGGTCTGTTTATAGCTTGGTCGACAGACTGTCGGCTCTGTACTCGACCAGAGACAATTGATCACTGCTTTGTAGACTGCAGAGATGCTGTCTTTTTCTGGGATATTTTACAGCGAACGCTCAAAAAAGACATGAATATTACGCCTTTCTCTATCCGATTTCTGCCATTCGACTATCCTGGTGAGCCACCTTATGACATGTTCGTGTTGATTGGTTTGTACAGTCTGTGGTGATGCCGCTTATGTGATAGGCATGCTGAGCCACCAAGATCAACTAAGTCTTATTTCCGAGAAACTGTGGCATTTGTACATAGTGTGTATAGTTCGCTTGACCAACCACCTGACAGGTTCCCTCTTTTGAACGCTTGTGTGTGTTCGCCTGAATTTTGATGTATATGTGCTTCTCATAACTTCAGTGTATTCTTTTGGTTGCTTGTATTCGTCGTACTGCAACGTCTGAGCGTATTCTCCCATGCAATCAAGAAAAAAAAAAAAGGATTTGTAGCGTAGTGGGAAGAGCAGCGCGTACCTCCCGTTGCGGCCAGCGAGTCGTGGGATCGAAACCCGGCGCCGCTAGCTATTTCTTTTTTTTATAGTGTAGTATCGCGCAGCTGTGGGTGTAAGGAGGAGAGTTGCGCATGCGCAGTCTGAGTGCAGACGCCGACGCGGGACATGCCGACCGAGACCATAAAATGCTTTCGCATCTGAAAGAGACCGAAAACGATGTAACAGTAAATAAGTTGTTTTGTAGTTATCTCCGAACCTTTAATTTATGTAAGGATGGTTACATACACCGAGGAACGTATTTTTTGTTCGCTCATATGAAAACGCACAAAAACTTATCCGTTGATCGCTTATCTGCAATAAATGTGTGCGCCTTCTTTTCGTCACAACTAGAATCGATTTAAACAATAGATGAGTTTGTACCTTGGTAATGTTTTTGTCAACTCTCCCTACTATGGCTGCCGGAGCAAAATGCCAGCGCACTGAAAGGCTTATACGATTTTCTTTTTCTAAAGATCACTCGATTGTGTTCGAAGAAACAAAAACACGTTTGCAGCGCTAGCAGTTGTTTTGTAATTATCCAAGAGCCCGGCGTAGTTGTCGGCTGTTTCTTGGTGGTTCGTAGCCCCAGCGAAAGCTGACAGGACGATAGGAAGGGGTTGAATGGAAGGGAGAGGGGAGAGTGAGCGAAAGGACATCAATTTGGAAACACAATTCTGCCCCAGAATTCAAATGGCACTGTCAGCAGCAGTGTACATTGTTCGGAAATTCGGTGTCCATGGCCTACAAAATGAAGCCGACTGCTCTTAGGCTTGGTATTGCTTTCTTTTTTAAAGGCTGTTGGAGCGCGTTATGGCCGGTATCTTTGCCACCTCAGATGCTCGGTGTTTCCCTCCGCTTGAACAGCACCTGGAGCTACGTGTTGGCCGGTGTGTTTGCTCTTGAGGCACACGCACATCCCCGGTGGTCGGGCGCCCCGTTATGGGGGAACGGACGAGGGTAGGGTGACTTGCAAGGGCAAACCGGCTTCTCGCCCCAGGCAGCATTCAAAGGTGTCGTCGAAAATCTGGAAGTTATCCAGATGCCAGAATAAATAGGCCAAATAAAATGGCCACAGCCTGTGCGTAGCAGGCCGCACAGGCGGCGACCTGTGACGTGGCGCAACATCACACGGGCGTACTAATAGTGAACTCCCGTTAAGGCGAACTCGGTTAAGACGAATTCTGGTTTATGCCGAACAAGATGGGAACGACTGTTTGATTTTTATTATACCCAATGCAAAAAAAAAAAAATCCGCTTGAGGCGAACAGTCTAGCATGTACTCTTCGGTTAAGACGAACATGTGTAGGGCTGACCACCACTGCTGGCGGTTCCGGGTAACTAAGATGGCAGTCTTGCCGGGGTGCGGTGGGCAATTCAAGCGACCAGAAGGGAAGAGAAGCAAAAGAAAAGCACAGTGCGAAGCGAATTCCCATACCGGAGGGTGCGAGAAAAAAAAGACATACGCATAAAAATACCATTTCTCCCCTCCTTCAACCCGTGCTGCCAGCGGCAAAGCAAAGAAAAAAAGAGCGAGAGCGACTTTTGCGGCCGCTCTGCTCTGGAGGAGAAAAGCGCAAAAAGAGTATAAAAAACGTAAAAAAAAAGCGCCGACGGAGTCTTCCTGTTCACGAATGCAGCACCTTTCCTGACCAACAATGTTTTTCACCGGGACCGCGGGAGTTCGCGTCGGTTCGCGTCGCCCGTCCCACCGCGTCACCGCCGAGAAAGCGAGGAGTTGCCCTCTGACTCTGCTGCGTTGTCGCTTGAGGTGGTGGTTGTACGCTCAGCGTCGCCGCTCGGACCGGATAAAATCAGGCACGAGCACTTGAACACAGTTTTTCATGAAGTAGCACACCGAAATAAATGGCTTTATTGTCTTTTTACTCCATTGTAAGCCCACTTCATTCACCGTATTTAAGCAAGATATTTGCATGCGCCTGGGCGTGCTGCCGATTCTTTTTTGGGGAAGGCATCTGATAACACGTACCTCTGATAAGATGAACAAATTATCATGGTAACTTCGAGTTCGTCTTAATGAGAGTTCACTCTATTTACACAATAGGCGAATAGTCGAGTGTGTTCCCGCTGAATGTCATCCTTGCTTGGCGATGCGAATACGGCTGTGTGCTCAGCCGTTGTAGCCAAAAGAATAAAAAGATATAAAGGTCAAGGATATTAATAAGAGGACACGGGCGCGTTCTGTAGTTTGGGACACCCGCTTTCGTCATAGCTGCACCATAATCGAGCTGGCACAAAATGTTTTTAAAACGTCGAATTTGGAGATACGTTGGTCGAAACTTGTTTTCGACCAAGTTAGACGCACCTAATTTGATTTCAGAGAGACCGAGATATTTTAGATTCCTAATACGTCAAAAAGACGCACTTTTGAATTTATTTTATATCTAAGTGCTGTTGTAGTCATCTTCTCGACGTAGAAAAGGGTACCGATTTATTCAGTCCCGATGATCCGCCGAAAAGACCTTTCCTTGCGACGGTGAGTTTCCGCTCCGAGGAAAACCAGTGGCGCCCAGGCCATGTCGAAAGCGAGGGGGGGGGGGGGGTGGTAAAAGCGCATGCGGAGGGCATTTCAAGGCACAAAGGAAATGCAGCCCGGTAACGGACCTCGCATTAGGTGCGAGCGCTCTGCAAGCGGCGCATCAGGGCGCAGCCCGGCCACGAGACATGGCGTTGGCCACGACGCCGTCTGATGACGGCACACTGACATTCACTTTATGTAGTCAGCTGAGTAGAAAATCTATCTGGTGTATTCTCTTTTCGTGTTTTGATTCCGTGCGTAAAGGTATACAGCGTGCATTTATATGAATGGTGCAGTGCTGCGTTGTTGGCATGAACGGTTGTGCAGCACACCACGCCTATCCGCGCTTTTAAAGAAAGACGCGGCAAAATACTCCGTCCTTGAAATTGTTGCCGCTTGACGTGTCATATTTCTATGCGCGTTCTTTGTCGTGCTCAGTCTTAACGGCGATGATTTAGAGTTTTCAGGCTGCAGGTCAGAAGTGTAAGCGTCACTTCAGAGGCAAAACGGCGGGAAAAGTCGTTTCGAAGCGAAGTAACGTACAACCGCTAGTTTTTTGCACCATTGATGAGCTCGCTTTCTGGCTTTTGGGGAGTATTCGCGTTATCAATGCCAATCATAGCATGTTTCACGGATGTTCTGACGTAAGGCGCAATTTCGTACTTTTGTGTGGGGGAGTATCTGTCAAGTTCTTCTTTCCATTACGCTACACAATTCGCTGGCGTGGTGTGGCCGTTCTTTTGAAAAAAGGTGCTTGGTTGATGTCTTGGTATTACGCGTGGCAAAAAATTGGGTAC
Organism: Haemaphysalis longicornis; assembly: GCF_048455015.1. Taxonomy (NCBI): domain Eukaryota; kingdom Metazoa; phylum Arthropoda; class Arachnida; order Ixodida; family Ixodidae; genus Haemaphysalis; species Haemaphysalis longicornis. The sequence continues at coordinate 951,765 of NW_027526384.1, forward strand.
TCTATTTGAATTTTCTTCCAACGCGAACGTAAGCGCGAGGTTCTTGAGAGCCGTTTAAAAATATGAGCGTTAGCGCTTGTGCAAGGAGGGCGCGTTGCATGAAATTGTAGGTGAACTGGAACCCTTATTGCCATCTGTACCGGTCGGAGCCTTGAGCAGTTATCCTTTTTATTAAGAATTCGACGACTATGTTGTCGCCTGAAGACCTTCACGACCATCACAAAGGTTAAAGATACGCTGCAACACTTTGTTTAACGTTTTTTGAAATCTTAAATGCTAGCAGAACGTAGTCACCCAACACACCCACTACTTATATTGAGAGGTCGCAAAGTACCTCAGCCAAAAATTACTGCTCTATGCCCATCAGATAACTTGTAAACTCGCTGTAAAGATTTTTCTTTGTTTCCCAGTCTTGACGTTCTTCGAAGGCTAGAATTACGTCTCTAAGGCCATGAAGCGGCTGTTGGCTGCTTTTCCTTTAGTTGCAGCAATGAACGCTTTTCTACAGCAACTTAAAAAAAGCCACAAAAACAAAGCAGAAAGGGAAAGCGTATCTGGTTGCGACGAGCAATTCACGGAGTGCCGCTCCATGCTGGCGATAACTATATCTTTCGTAGTGGTTCAATACGCGAAAAAAAGAATGAAAGCGCTTATCGAAATTGTTGCAGTGTCCTTTTAATTCTATGATTGTACCCACTTTATTTATTCTTCACTGCCGCAACGACCTTTACTCCCTTTTATTTCTATAATTGTGAGCTTCTTTCATTTTTTGGAAGTGATAATCAATGGACATTACCTTGGAGGGCCGTGCACTATGACGTGGTTTCTCGTTTCGAGCAAGTGTTGCCAGGATTACGGCAAACACTAAAGATTTTTTTGGCCAATCTTGACAAGTCTCGATGATGATGATGATGATGATGGTTTGAGTTTAATGGCGCAAAGCAAACAAGGGCAAAGAGCGCCGAAGACAAAAATATTTGGTGACAGATGTATAATTAAATACTAAATTGTCGAGTAAAAACAAAAGTGAAGCGAATGCATGAAGTTGGGTGGTGTAAAGGGCCAGTGTGATTATGCATGATATGAAAGAAGCTGTGTGATGGGTGTGGCGGGATGTGTTGTCCGCACAGTTCAGGAAAATGTTTGCGCCGTGGGGTGTCAAGTGCCTTGCATTGAATGAGTACGTGAACTACGGATAGGGCCTCTCCGCACCTGCTGCACTGGGGTCTAGAAGATCCTGTGAGCAGATAGGAGTTCGTTGCATGCGTGTGCCCAATCCGTAGCCTAGGCAAGGTTAATTTTGTGTGTCTGTTGTGTGAATCAGCTGTGTGCCGTCCCAAGTGTGGCTTTAATTCATGCAGTTTGTTGTCTGTTTGATCACTCGGGTGTGTTTGCAATGTTCTACGCAAGTGTTGTCTTATGTGTGGCTTGAGGTCTGTATAGGGTACCGTTGTTATGTCTACAGTATTCCTGAGTGCAGCAGCAGCGGCCCTTTCGTCTGTGAACTCCTTCCCACCGATCCCAGCGTTTCCTGGGAACCAGCAGAGGATCAGCTCATGCTTTTACGCATAGACAGACATAATAGTGTTGAACACAAGATTAACTATGTGGTTTTTGGGGGCTTGTGCGATGATAGTGCACAAACAACACTCAAGGAATATGTATAGATGATGGAATTTGGAATTTGATTTTCAAGAATGTGTTTTACAATGAGTAAAATTTCCTATGCTTCTGCTGAAAAAATGGTTGTGTGTACGCTCATGGTTCTGGCTGCATTGGAATTCGACCATGACCAGCGCAGGAAACCATAGTGGAGGTTTTAGAAGGTCACTGGAAAACTCTGCACATGGGTATTTAAACTGCAGAGACACAAAGTGCTGCAATATTGCATCTCGTGGTACCTGATTTTTATCGTTTTATAAAAGAAAGGTGGCAGGACACAGGGCGATATTTCCAAGGGGGTAAAATGTCTGAAAAGGATGATCTGTACACATCTAAAAACGAAGCGCTGAGATACGAGGCCCGCTCTCTCACTCTAAGCGAAAAGGGCAGAGGAACGGATGGGCGATTTACAAAGAGCAGAAATATGGATGTATTGTTAAAGACAGGATAAAAATATGGTTGTTCAGCGATAAAATTTTAAAAGCATGAAGCAAATGTATGTCCGTTGGTTCTCAAGGGACCACTTTTTACACTCGACATACACACTTCGGACCGGGCTGGTGTGCAAAGCACTCGACGCAAGACGTATCTCGAAGTGTAGCACTGGGTCAAGCATTCGCAACGGTGTTTTAGTCACCGACCCATACACCACACTGCCATAGTCCAAACGAGATCATGGAAGCTGCCGCGAAAGCCAGATTTTGTTGTATAGGTGTAGGAGTGTCTCAAGAGTGTCCAGGTGTAGGTGTTGTATCATGGTATATGTAATCTTATCTGCGCCTGGAGCTGATGGTTTGCACATACTCAGAGCAGCCCTCAACTCATACAGTGTGAATTCAGAGTTGTAAGAGGTTTTTGATTGTTGTTGTCATGTAAGGGCTTTCTCTCTGCAGATGTTTTGTGCTGCATGAAAGTGTTAGTGTAGTGTGCTGAGCTGGACACTTGTTGGAAGTGTTGTGCGAGTGTGTTAGCCTGAGCTACGAGTGTGTCTCCTGTAGTACTTACAGGGGCAGGCTGTGTGTTTGTTGTCCTTTGAATTTTTGTATTCGTGTCCAGACTTTGTGTGTGTTTGTGTATGAGTTGATGGAAGCGAGGAAGACGCGCCAACTCTCACTTTTCGCCTCACGGCGCACGCGCTTCCCAAAAGCCTTTGCCCGTTTAAAAGAAATGAGGTTATCCGACGGGGGGTACCGACGGAGAATACCCGACGCCTTGTTCTGGGCCTCTCGCGCCCGCCTACAGTCCTCATTCCACCACGGCCTCCTCTGCTAGCGCGGGGCACCGGACGCGTGGGGAATGGACTTTTCTGCGGCGTCGATGATGTGTGCCGTGATGAGTAGGGCTGCTTCCTCCACGTGTAGGAGTTTTATGGATGCTTGGTGTAGTTTAGATGTTTCTATAAATGTACTCAACTTTCCTTTTGATTCAGTAGACGGGTTGTGAGAAGATGGACTGCTCGGGCCTCTAGCTATATACGTTAGTGAAGTTGGGAAGTGGTCACTGCCATATGGGTCCGTGCCCACACCAAACTCAAGACATGAAAGGGAATTGCAGAACCAATAGCCAAGTCAAGATGTGAGTATGTATTGTGTCCTATGTTATAGTATGTAGCCTGTTTTTTGTTGAAAAGGCATGCTCCCAAGGATGTTAGGAATTTCTCTATCAGGCGACTTCGGGCATCCGTTCTGGAGGAGCCCCAAAAGAGTTGTGCGCATTAAGGTCGCCTGTGAGGATTTATGTTTCGGGCAGCTGGATGATTTATGTTTCGAAAGTGCGAGATCAGGAGGAATGTAAATGGAGCACACCATTATCAACCTATGAAAAATCATTGTGCGGACGGCTACAGCCTCAAGGACAGTGTTCAAAGTGACAGGATGGCATGTTAAGGATTTCCGGGTGACAATGGACACACCACCCGAAGAGTGTGTGCAGCCAACCCTGTCCTATATGAATACCATGTACCTATTTAAGAAATTTGTTTGTTTGGAATTGAGGTGTGTTCCTTGGAGACACATGACACTTGGCTGATTGGCATGCACATCGTTCAAAATTTTTAAGAAGGCCTCTACAGTTCCATTGAATTATGTTTTCTGTTCCCGTTATTTACATTTAAGAATGAATGGAGTGTGCGTGCGTGCGTGCGTGTGTGCGTGTGTGCGTGCGCGTGTGTGTGTGTGTGTGTTCATGTGCCGTTTTTCGGGGCTGTTACTCTGGGATAGGGCTTTTTAGGCCTCTCTATAGGCTTGGAAGTCGGAGGCCGCTCCTTGTGCTGCGTTGCAGGCAGGAACGGCCCGACATTCATCTCCTCGTCAGAAGTCGAAAAGGTGCCCGACGGGCCGGCCCCCCCACACTTGGCCCCCTTGCGGGGGCCCTTCGTTTGACCCGCCACCGCCGATGGTGTCGGGGGCGCCAAAGGTCGCACGGACGGTGCGGTGGCGGTGGAAGCCGATGCGGGGCCCCCTGTGTCCATCCCCTCGGCACCCTCCAACGCACTGGAGGATGGGGTAGCAGGAGCGGGAGCGGCGTCAGTCCCAACAGAGCAGCGGTCAGTCCCAACGGCAGCGGTTGGCGCCACAACCGCTGCCGCCTTAGCAAGCGGCGTGGTGACGGGTTGGGCTGCGTGAGGAAACACAGGGTGGGGGGCGGGAGCGGGACCAAGTCCGACTGGCGGTACTGGGTCCCCGCCGAAACCAGAACCCACTCCGCCCCCCGGCGAGCTGCATCGGCGTACCTCCCCAGGGGGAAAGAGGCGAACCTCTTTCTCGCCTCTAGGAAGGTGATGTTCTCAGTTACCTTGATATTTAGGATCGTTTTTTGCAGCTGAAATTTTTCACATTTACGGGAGTGCGCCGCATGCGGCCCCCCGCAGTTCACACTAGTGAGGGTACTAGATGCACAATCGTCGCTCAGATGTTGTTGCGGCGCGCATTTTGCAGAAGTTGTTCGGCCACGTCAAGAGTTTGTACCGTGCCCGAACCGCTTGCACTTAAAACAGCGCGGTGGGTTCGAGATGCATTGACGGATGGAGCACCGAATAAAGCCTGCATTTACATGTTGTAGAAGAACTGCGCCATCAAAAGTCAACATGATGTGCTTGATGGGAATCTCCTTGTATCTGCGGGTGGTTATGCATCTCACGGCAGTGACGCCCTGATCCTTCAAGCCCGCAAGGAGATCCAGATGCCTTTCGTTCAGAAGATCTGGCTCGGATATCACACCCTGCGAGTTGTTGAGGCTCCGATGGGGTGTGACCCTGATGTCTAGATCAGGCAGTCTAGTCTGAGCAAGAAGCGTTGTGGACGGCTGCTTGTCATTGCTTCAAGATATTTTGCGATCAAGAAACTGACTGCGATGCACGAGGCTGGGCTGGACTGAGGGATTTCATGACAAGAAATCGGGATTAATGATTCGGTTCAGGAAAGGTTACCGATGGCACTGGGGGAAAAGATACTTCGGTGCGGCCCCTTTTCAAGGACCAATCATGTTTTTTTTGGGGGGGGGGGTTGAAAATACCATATTGCTTAGTATAAAAGGAGGGGATGGGGGTACTTTCTTCTCAAACCTTACCCTGATAGCTTGAGAGGTCCCGGAGCTCCCTGCCTGGTAAACAGACAGTGAGCATCTGCCGGAGCTTGACCTGTGCTCCGTGGGCCACAGTTTGAGGTTTCTACCCTTGACCTTAAAAACACATCACCCCGGTAGGTTACAGCTTATGTTGGGGGCTCGGTGTCCGCGGTGTCGCCAATACCGTCACCAAGATTACTCAAGGTGCCCCGTGCGGGGTCTTGACAAGTCACCATAACTGGGTATGCCTGGCTTGACAAATGTACGCAGGGGAGCTTCGCGGTCATCGCCAGCTACGCACACGCGAGCGCTACGTATTTTCTTGGTTTTTTTAACTGCCGGGCGGTCACGGCAAGGCCCGCACTTACGTACGGGCGCTCGGCAATTTCTTGGTCTTTTTTAACTGCGGACATGAAAAATTACGATTTGCTAAAGAGCTTTGCTGTTATAAACACTCCACATTTTCTAAGGAATGATTAATTAGAGCATGAAGACAACACGCGCAAAGGCCGGTGAATTGGCCCGTCGGCCCGTTGACTGGTCGTCGTGGCGAAATGGATGCGACAAATGCGTCTCCACGCGGTACCTTACGGAAAGTCATAGCGGGGATGCTGAAAGGGAGAAAACTGGCGGTTCTATGAATAAGCAAGGACGCGCATGTGCGCCAGGTTGGTTGATTGATTGATTGATTGATTGTTGGGTTTAACGCACCGACGCACCGCAGGCGATGACGCGCGACGTAGTGGAGGGCTCCAGACTAATTTTGGCCGCCTGGACATCTTTAACGTACGCTGAAATCTCGTCCACACGGGAGTTTTTGCTTTTCGCCTCCACCATAAAAGCAGCCACCGTGGCCGGGAATCGAACCCGCGTCCTTGGGCTCAACAGCCCAACTCCATAGACACTGAGCCACCGCGGCGGGTGTTTCACTATGATTGAGGTCGGTCTCGACAGCAGGCGCAGTGCCTCCAGAATGCGTAGGGACGATTTTAGCCACGCCCTCGCGTGGTCCGGAATATTGTATTCCCACCAGGAAGCGCACGTTTAATCAGCTGCGACGCACCCCGTTCGCACGAGCTGCCCGCAAGACGTGGCAACTACTATGCCACCTACTTGATCCCCTCATCAGCAAAGGGGAATCGAACCGAAACATGGCCCGCACCATACACGCGTACTAAGGCACACCCGACCGACTCATTCGGGACCTTCAAGAAAAATACGTACAAACATATATAGCTGACCCTACGTTACCATACACAGGCCCCCCCAACGAGTCCTCCCATCGGTATATCCAGCTCTATTTACTCTGAGCTGCCTTGGAAGAATGCAAGAAAAACAGCGCTCCTGGACCCGACCAGGTTACTTACAAGGTCCTCGCCAACCTTGGGGACAAAGCACAAGCGACCCTGATCACTAATTTCAATGAGTTCTGGTCGTCTGGAAGTTTCCCTCGCAATTGAAGACTGCTGAAGTACGTTTCATACCCAAGCCAGGTAAATACCCAAATATCGACAACCTCAGAGCGTTTTCACTCACCTCCTGTATTGGAAAAGTATGAGAGCGCATTATCCTCAGGAAACTCGAGCAGCATTTACATGATACGGGACAGATGCCAGACTCCATGTATGAATTTCGACAACACCTCAGCACCCAAGACGTGCTCCTTCAACTGAAGGAAGAAATAATCGCACCGGCCACCCGCCACTCCCCTCGAGCCATCTTTGCCCTGCATCTGACAGGGGCATCTGACAACGTGACCCACGCGGCGATTGTTGGTCGGCTTAATCAGACTGGCTGCTGAGAACGAGCCTACAGCTACAGCGCCGATTTTCTCACAGATCACCGAGCCATCCTCCAACTAGGGGATATCACCTCTAAACCAATCCAACTCGGCAGTGGCGGCACGCTACAGGGATCTGTATTGTCTCCCCTCCTGTTTAACATCGCATTCACTGGCCTTCCCGCTGCCCTAGAGCAAATACCTAACCTTCGACATGCCTTTTATGTGGATGATATCACCATGTGGACAGGCACCGATTCCATCGGGGGCATTCAAGAAACTCTCCAACGTGCTGCGGACGAGTACGTGAGTATGCCCAAGCCAATGGCCTCCACTGTTCTCCACAAAAGTCCGAATTAATTATAGTTCTTAAGCACAGCCTCAACTCTGACCCTGACAAAATCTCGATTACTCTCGACGGACGCACTATCCAACCGGCTAGAGCCCTGAAGATCCTGGGTCTTACTATCCAAGCGAACACTAGAAACGACCAAACACTTTAAAACTCAGCAAAACGACTGATCAGGTAATACATATGATTCTTCGCATCACCAACCGGCACCAGGGCATGTAACAAAAAGATACTCTTCGGCTCGTTCAGGCCTTTGTCATCTCCCGCCTCACTTACGTCGCGCCATATAATGTCCCAACTCGAACCGACACCGACAAACTCGATCGCCTCATTCGCAAAGCAACAAAACAAGCTTTGGGTCTCGCGATGAGCACGTGTCCGGGGCCAAACTACTTAGCATGGGGCTCCGCAATACCATAGAGGAGCTCACTGAAGGACACCTTTCCAGTCAACGCCTTCGATTTGCCCAAAGCAAAACAGGCCACGCGGGCCTTCGAAATATTCAATGATCATGCCCTGACAAGACCCGCCTGATCAGCATCCCAGACACTTGGCGCCAGTCATTTTTGTGCGCCCCATTCCCAGAAATATGCACCCGGACCTCCACCCTGGTCGTAGAGAAGCCCGAAGCAAAGCTGACGAAAAACGTTACCGATCCGACGTAATCTACACAGATGCGACCAGTTACCCAGATAACCAAACTATGGTGGCAGTGGTAACATCTAAGAACGCCCTCATCACCACCGCTTTGTGGGAATTGCGGAGCTCCGCGATCTTTCCTATCCCTCTCGGCCCGCCGCGGAGGCGAGAACGGTGGTACCTCTCTCTCCGCGGTCGCGCTTTCCCCTCCGGGAGGATCCCCGTGAGAGCGGGGGGCGCTGCCGAACCCCTCACGTGACAGGTTTTGCCCGGAAGCTCCGGCGGCCTGGTCCGCGACGGTCGACAAGGAGAGGGCCTCTTTGGACACGAACCATCGTCGGGAGCGGCCGTAAGTACGACTCGCTCCTTTTTGGCCTGCCTTTGTCCGCCCTCGCGCCTGTCTCTCCCGCCCTGGCTAAGGTGGTCGGCGGTGTAGAACGACGCGCCCGACGTCTCCTTTATTGCATTGCAACAAACGTCGGAGTGGGCGAATTTTGTGTCCTGTGTTCCTTGCTGTTCGCTGCCGATACGCCAAGTTGGTGATCCGTGCCGGTTTTCAGTGGAGCTAGCCTTGCGGCCGGATCTCGAGGATCGAGCTAGGCCGCCGTCAGAACCCTGGTCCCCACATTTTTTGGCGCCCGAACGTGGGGCTCGTTTTCAAGTGAATTCGAGGTTCGCTAGCTCCGAGGAACATGGCACAGGATTATGAGTTGGGAGATTTGATGCTGTTGGCCGACCTTTGTGATCATGCCCGGGAGGTCCCGCGATGCTCTGCATCAACAGCGCCCACCGCAGCCGCAGGAGCGGCTCGGGTCCCCCTTCTCCACGGCCCCTACGCAACCGCGAGTGCGGCTTGCGCACCAACGAGAATTTCGGAAAGTTCTGAATTCCGCGAGCGCTCTACGTCAGGTGACGCCGCGCTTTCAACCACCATGCGCCGGGCCTACGCAGATGCTGCGGCTCGCGCACCAACGAGAATTTCGGAAAGTTCTGAATTCCACGAGCGCTCTACGTCAGGTGACGCCGCGCTTTCAACCACCATGCGCCGGGCCTACGCAAATGCTGAAGCCCCATGCGGCGCGCCTCTCGTGCAAGTGAGCACGCAGGCGCCTGTAAGTGAAGGAATGACTGTGGATGCAGCTTCCATCGCGAACGCTCTCGCAGGCGTCATGCAGCAAGTGCTGCAGGCGGCGCGCTCACCCGCTCCCACGGTGCAGCTACCGATGCCGACGTATAGCGGTTATACGCCTCGTGCGCGGCCTGTAGGGGCGCCACTGAAATCCCCCTAGCTGCCCGTTTCGAAAGCAGGCGCGGGAGTCCGCGCCCCGCTCCCCAGTGCCGCCGCTGCTTTTGCGGCCCGTTCACGACTGAGATTTACCGTTTGTGGGCGTTTGAAATTCATGTTTGTGTGGAGCAGTCACTCTGTTCGCAAATTGGGTGTGTTTACGAGAGTGTAAATGTTTCCGACGCGATTTTCGGTCTGTATAAGCGCCAGGTGTGTGTCACAGGCCAGCGTCGCCGAACCGGCGTATGATTGTAGTTACACCGATTGTAGTTACACCGACCTGAATTTACTAGCCGTGTCTCCGTAACCACCGGTTCCTCAGATGTTCAGCTACGGCTATACACTACGATTTAAATCGGTTTTGTGCGCTTACATAATCAGCGGAGCACTCATACCTGACAGCACACCGGTTACGTTTGCCAATATTATACCTCAGATATTAATCACCACCATTTACAAGCCAGTCTGTGTTAATTTCGGGAATATTCAACAAAAGTACGATGGACAATGCATAATTATACTCGGGGATCAGCACATGACAGAGTCGTCTTGTCGTGAGGAGCGCGCCCGCAGACCTTCATCTGCAACATATATCCTCTGCTAGCAGCCCGGAGACGGGCTTAGAATATAATCCGCGTCCGCGACTAAATGCTTCTTCGAAATATCGTCATATGGCACAGGGAGCCTGCAGAATAAACCAGAAACTGAAATCAGAGGGCCTTATCACATACCACACTCTTCCAACGACACATTTCATCGCTTGTTGAACAGCCTACCCTGTATATTTCCAAAAATGCGTCCGCCGTACGATCAGCTCTTCGTTGAAGTAGAAAAACAAAAGGAAAGTGAACGCGAGATTCATGTGTGGGATTACTGATTACTAAAACGTACATTGCTTGATTCCGCTCCGCATTTGTACACGGCGTCCCCCTCCTCGCACCCCCCCCACCGATTTCTCGCGAAATAGCAGTGCATTTCGCGTATAGTTGGTCTAGTGAAACCTACCTGACGTATAAGTTTACAGGAACGTCTTTAGCATGCCAGAAGCTGCACTGTTTTTTTTTCAGTTCCGTTAGAGCTATTATGTTTATAAATTCCGCATTGGCACAACATTTATTTTTCTGTGGTTTCATTTCCTTGGTTCTTGCTATATGGCGTGTGTGGGCACATATTTAACAACGCACAGGCTTGGAATATACTTTACATTTTCGCATGGTTTATATTCTTATAAAAGGCATAAGTTATGGTCCGGGATTGGGTAATCACATCCCCGAAACATATTTTTCTGCGGCGTATATATGCGAAACGAAGCCGCATTCGTTGTCCACGCTGCAAAATGAAGCCAACCTCTCATTGTGCCAGTATTAGGTCTAAACGAGGCGTCAGTAGAATTCATTTGTGCCTGATGTTTTGGAGGTGACATGGGTGATATGTTGCTGCCGTCGCCGGCGCCCGGAAGAGCGGCGACGAAGCGCGCAGAACCGCGTCCCCGGGTAACCTTACCCCGGGTAGCTCTTGCAGGCGATCGCGTACTCGATCGAAGATGCAGCTGCTTTTTAAGTGACCTAAACGTACTCTTTGCCTATACTCGTCACCATAACAAGTTTTTTTAGGGCGCGGAAAGGCGAAAAGAAGCGAAATATAACCAAAACACTACACGAGCCCCTATCAGTCACGCAGCGCAAATCCCGTCAACACCGCGGAGAAGCGCCGGCAGGCGGCGCAGCGATCGCGAAGCTCGAGGCGTATAGCGATCAAGTGAGCGCTAACGCTTTCCTGCTGGCTCTGAGCCGTTACGAGCAGGCGACCGGCATCAGCGAGAGCGAGGTGCTGCACAGAGTTCTGCCCGCAGCCCTAGTCGACCATGCCGCCCGGTGGTATCGAGTGATAGGCCACACGGCGCGCACGATGGATGACTTCCGAACGGTGTTCAGGGAGGAATTCCTGCCCGTCGACTACCTCCCGCGGATGCGTAGAGTTGGAAATGCGCACCCAAGCTCCGGACGAATCGATGATCGAGTATGTCCATGCGATGCAGGAGCTTTACGAGTACGCCGACCCACATGCCCCGAACTCGGAGCGGGTCGATCGGGTCATCAGGCAATGCCACCCCACCTTTGCCTTGTACTTGAGGAACTGCAGGTGCAGAGATCTCAACGAGCTGGCGGCCGAATCTCGTCGTGTGCAAGCAGCAATTGCGGCTGCACGCGCGTATCGGCCACCGCCGCCTCCGGTGGAAACACTGGAACCAAGCTATGCTTGGCGCGGCGTTACGGGCAGCGGACGAGTCGAGGTCGGCTCTACGTTGATACCCAGCCAGCGAGAAACGCTCGGTCTCGGGGACCGAGCGCTGGACCCCTACTCGTATGGGTTGCGCAACGCGGAGGCGATACGGCCGGAGGTCCTGGCAGCCCCGCGCGCAGTGCACACAACAAACCGGTCAGGTGATCGGCCGGCGAGCGCTCGCCCAATTGGGCTTCCCTACACGGGATCGGCGCTGCCCCAGTTGCCTGCACCCGCTCACAACTCGCCCCCGGAGAACCGCATGCGGCCAGCTGGCCGCGGAGCGTACGAGCAGCCTCGATTGGCGCAGCAAGCAGCACGGAATTCCGTTCGCTGTTTCAAGTGTGGCCAAGTTGGTCACATGATGCGAATCTGCCCACGTGGACAGGGAAACGCAGCGGGCCGCCGGTGAAGTCGCCGGCGGCTGATCAACGCGACCGAGAGGAAAACATCACCGCGCCCGCCGCATTCAGAGTCGGAGTTCCGACCAGCGCGCCTGCGCCCTTTCTCGACCTCGCAATTGCGGGGCGGAATTTTAAGGCACTGCTGGACACCGGCGCAAGCACTTCACTCGTAGGGGACGAGGTCATTTCCCATCTCGAGCGCAAAGCTATTCGGCTTTTTGACCAAAGCCACTCGACCTCGAGGGCTCCGGCGAACGATGACCTCACCGTTCGTTTCGCTGCCTGGCACACCTCCTTGGGCAAGTCCAAGAAAGTCCGATCCCGAACATGCGCAACTGCGCCAACGTCCGCGTTGCACCGCACTGCCACCACATAGTTCGTCACAATCACCACATAGTTCGCCACAGTCCGCCGGTTGGCCTGATTTCGTCAGCTGGCCCGAGGTCCGCAGGCCCCGCCGGAGAAGTAGGCTGGGCCGGTTGAGCACAGGGCCCGGGCAGTAGGCTGCTCCCAGGCGGTCACTTCCCGCAGCGGTTCGCCCCGCGTCGACGGGGCGCTTGGCTTGCGGGTTCAGCAGTGACCACCTCTGTGCCCGGACCCGGGCTGGAGGCCGCGTTCGTAGTGCTGCCTCCCAGGTGGTCAGCTCAGCGCCGACGATGGCTTTCGCTCGGCGCACACCGGACGAGCGCCTCCGCCAATGCGGAGGAGGGGGCGCGATCAGCCGACCATCGGAGCCGGCACGCCGCGCAGCTCACTCCCTGTACGGGCTGCGGGGTGCTGTTTTGGCATACAGCTGGGCTCGTTCTCCCCGGGGTGGCGGCTGGCCCGGCTGGCCCGCTGCAGGCCTGGCGTGGTGTGGTGGCGTCGTGGTTAGAGGGTCGCTGGAACCCTGGGCGTGCGGGCTTGAACCCTCCGGAGACGGTGGCCCACCTGGTCAGCGACCTCGCCGATCGCGGATGTGGGGCGGTGCGTCGGGAACCTTCTCTCCGCACCTCCTCTCTTTAGCTCGCGTCCTCGCGAGCCCGAAGTGGGAGCGTCAGCAGTGGCTTCCTGCCGGCTGGCGCCCTCTGGAGTCACCCCGTGCAACGCATTACCGGACCTCACGGCGTAGGCTGCGCGTTTTGTTGGCGCGCCTCGAGGAGCTTCCTCTGGCAACCCTTCCTGTGCGCAACTTTGCGCGCTGGAGGGCGGTGACCCAGTCAGCGATCTCGCCGGTTGTGGGTGTTGTAGCGGTGCGTCGGGAACCTTCCTTCCGCACCTCCCTCTAGCTCGCGACCTCGCGAGTACGGAGTGGGAGCGTCGGCAGTTTCTCCCCGTGGAAAGTACTGCTTCAGCTCGCCCACGTGAATGGGGCCGCTTATTCGACCAGACCTCGGGTCTTTCAGCTTGTAATTCAGCCGCGAGATCTTCTCGGCGACTACGAGCGGTCCTACCCACTTGGGTGCGAGACCGGCCGCGAACCCTGCGCTGGCATCGCTCAGCGCGTGGTTACGTTTCAAGACAGTGTCGCCCACTTGGTACGCCACGTCTCGATGAGCTCGGTCATAGGCCGCCTTTTGGTCGACCCTGGCCTTACCGCGGCTGCGGTTCGCCTCCTTGATGGCTTCTGCCAAACGCTCGCGCAAGCGCCGCGCGTAAGCCGCATCTGCTGCTTTCGCGGGGACTGCGGTCGACCTCCTGGCCAGAACCGTGTCCGTCGGTGTGTTCAGCTCCCTGCAAAACATCAGGAATGTGGGCGTGAAGCCCGTGCACCGATTCACGCTTGTGCGCAGAGCGAAGGAGATCGAGCTCAAGTGCTCATCCCAGTCTTGTTGCCGCCGGGCATATGCCCCAAGCAGTGGCTTTATGTCTCGATTTCGGCGCTCCGTCACGTTAGACTGGGGGTGATAGCACGTTGTTTGCTGCCTGACACCCGTGGCCGCGCACGCTTCACGAAACAACCTTGATGTGAAATACGTGGCGTTGTCGGTAAGCAGCCGCTGCAGAAATCCGTAGCGACAAAACACCTCGGACAGCTTTTGCAGGACCTCCTGTGCTGTCGCTTTGCGCAGCGGATAGAGTTCAGCGATCCCACTGAAGTGGCATGTCACCACGAGTACAAACTTGTACCCTCTCTTGCTGCGCGGCAGTGGGCCCATCAGATCGCACGCCAGGACCTCCCACGGCTTTGTGCTCACGATAGGCTGAAGCAAACCCGGCGCCTTACCGCCTCGCGGTTTGCGCTCTTGGCAGACGTGGCATGTGTGTACGTACCTACATACTTGTGCCTTCATGCCGGGCCAGGTAGCATACCGACAAAGCTTCCGCCATGTCTTTGGCGCGCTACCGTGGCCGTCTGCGTCGTGGTAGTGCTGCAATGCAGCACACCTGAGCTTGCTCGGGATAACGGCCTTAAAACACTCACTTGAGTCATTTTTGCCGGGCACGTATTTCAGCAGAGCTCCATCGGCGTCAAGCAGGTAACTTTCCAACTCGCTCGCAGCAATACCAGCTGCATTAGAGCCCGCGCCAGCCGCAATACCAGCAGATTCCCGGCGCCCGTCATTCCCCGGTGTTCGATTTGCCTGATGGTCCGTCTCTTCATTAAGACTGGCGATCACCTCCCGACAAAACACGTCCTCCTGCTGAGCCTCGACTAGCTCTTCCCGACTGAACGCAACCTCGAGCGGAACTCCTCCCCCGACGAGATGCACGTGCTCTGAGCTTCCGAAACTTGGGTCCTCCCGCGTTCCGCGCTCTCCCCGCGCCGAGAAGCGTCGCTGACCTACAGCATCCTCCTCGGCCTCTCCGGCAGGTTGGGTGTCGTCCACCGGCGCCCGTGACAGCGCGTCCGCGACCACATTCGTGGCACCTTTGCGGTAGCGAACTTCGAATTCGAAGCGTTGCAATGTCAGGGCCCATCGCGCGAGCCTCCCGCTGGGCTCACGGAGGCGGGAAAGCCATGTGAGGGCCATGTGATCCGTCTCGATCGTGAATTTGACCCCCTCTACGTACATCTCGAACTTTCGAAGTGCGTAGATTATGGCCAGACACTCCTTCTCGGTGACCGAGTAGTTTCGCTCTGCCGGTGTCAGCGCACGGCTCGCAAAAGCCACAGGCCGCAGTAGTTCTCCATCCACCTGGAGGAGCACTGCCCCTACGCCGAGGTCACTCGCGTCTGTTTGGATCACGAATGGCCTGTTCAGATCCGGCAGTTTCAGCGATGCAGTGTCTGCGACAGCTTTCGCCAGTTGGCGTAGGCTGCTCTCCTGCTCCTCTCCCCACTCCCAAGGGGCGGATTTCCTCAACAACTTTGTCAAGGGTGCTTGCAGGCGCACGCAAGCGGGGATAAACTGGCGGTAGTAGCCGATCATCCCTAGGAAGCGCCGAACTCCGGCGACATCCTTCGGCGTGGGAAACTCCAAGATCGCCCGGAGTTTCTCGGGATCGGGGGACACCTGTCCGCGTTCGATCCGATAGCCGAGCAGGCTCACTTGAGCGCTGCATATTTGCGCCTTGGCAGGATTGATGGTTATGCCCGCCGCCCTGAGTCGTCCCAGGACGTCTCTCAGGTGGCAGAGGTGCTCCTCGAACGTGCGGGAGTAGACGACAATGTCGTCCAAATAGGCGAGGGCATGCTGCCACTTTGCCTCACCGAGCACCCGGTCGATCAGGCGTTGGAATGTGCTCGGACTTCCGCACAAACCGAAAGGCATACGTACGAACTCGTACAGCCCCCGATGGCAAGTGAACGCTGTCTTGCATTCATCGCCGGGACGCATCTCGACCTGAAGGTACCCCTTGCTGGCGTCCAAAATGGAGAAGTATTTTGCGCCACCGAGATTTTCGACGATTTCGTCAACGCTCGGGAAGGGGTACGCATCCTTTTTCGTGACCGCATTCAGCCGCCGATAGTCGACGCATAACCGCCAGCTACCGGCCTTCTTTCGAACGAGCACCACTAGAAACCCCCAAATGCTCGTCGAGCGGCGGATAATGCCTGCTTTCAGCAGTTCCTCCAGCGCCTCGTCAGTTGCCTGCCTCTTGGCGGAGCTGACAGGCCGGGGATTGCATTTCCATGGTTGAGCATCGCCGGTGTCTATGCAGTGCTGCACCAACCTTGTGCAACCTGCTTGCTCAGTGAATATCTCGCCGAAGTCACCTAACAACGACAAGACGCGGTCACGCTGCGCTGCTGTCAGCTCGCTACCACTTGCTAGGAGCGCGCCCAATTCCTCGCCCTGACCTCGGGGTGGAAGGCGCGCAGCGCAGAAGAAATCAGCCGCGGCAGCAGCGACGACCGAGCCCGGAGGTTGCTGCGCGCGCCGGCTACCGGCAGCGCCTGAAGCTCCTGCTTCCCGCGGCGCGAGAGACGTTTCGGCGGCGCGCCCATGCAGTGACTTCTCTGCGGGCGGCGGCTCGAAAACGGTTTTAGCGGCATAAACGGGCCCTCCCGATAGCCTCCGTTGCCGACGTCCACGATTCGATAACGCTGCGCCGCTGTCAGCTCACTAGCACCTGCTAGGAGCGCGCCTAACTCCTCGCTCTGATTTCGGGCTGGAGGGCTGGCGGCGCAGGAGAAATCAACCGCGCCGGGAGCGGCAACACCCGAGCTCGGAGGGTGCCGCGCGCGCCGGCTATCGGCTGCGCCTGAAGCTTTTGCTTCCCTCGGCGCGCGGGACGTTTCGGCGGCAGCCTTACACAGCGACCTCGCTGCAGGCGGCGGTTCGGCGAACGGCTTTAGCGGCGTAAACGGGCCCTCCCGATAGCCTCCGTTGCCGATGTCCACGACCAGTCCAACCTTGGACATAAAGTCTGTCCCCAGAATGACTGGGACCGTCAGTCCGGGCAAGTGGACGAAACGCATTCGCCGTACACGCTGACTCCAACGCACGACGAGGCGTACGTCACCGCGTGACGTAACATTACCACACGCAAGCTGGAGCGGCAACTTCCGCGCGCGCAGCCGAATAGCTTTGCACTCGAGATGGGAAACGACCTCGTCCCCTACGAGTGAAGTGCTTGCCCCGGTGTCCAGCAGTGCCTTAAAATTCCGCCCCGCAATTGCGAGGTCGAGAAAGGGCGCAGGCGCGCTGGTCGGAACTCCGACTGTGAATGCGGCGGGCGCGGTGATGTTTTCCTCTCGGGCGCGTTGATCAGCCGCCGGCGACTTCACCGGCGGCCCGCTGCGTTTCCCTGTCCACGTGGGCAGATTCGCATCATGTGACCAACTTGGCCACACTTGAAACAGCGAACGGAATTCCGTGCTGCTTGCTGCGCCAATCGAGGCTGCTCGTACGCTCCGCGGCCAGCTGGCCGCATCCGGTTCTCCGGGGGCGAGTTGTGAGCGGGTGCAGGCAACTGGGGCAGCGCCGATCCCGTGTAGGGAAGCCCAATTGGGCGAGCGCTCGCCGGCCGATCACCTGACCGGTTTGTTGTGTGCACTGCGCGCAGGGCTGCCAGGACCTCCGGCCGTATCGCCTCCGCGTTGCGCAACCCATACGAGTAGGGGTCCAGCGCTCGGTCCCCGAGACCGAGCGTTTCTCGCAGGCTGCGTATCAACGTAGAGCCGACCTCGACTCGTCCGCTGCCCGTAACGCCGCGCCAAGCACAGCTTGGTTCCAGTGTTTCCACCGGAGGCGGCGGTGGCCGATACGCGCGTGCAGCCGCAATTGCTGCTTGCACACGACGAGATTCGGCCGCCAGCTCGTTGAGATCTCTGCACCTGCAGTTCCTCAAGTACAAGGCAAAGGTGTGGTGGCAATGCCTGATGACCCGATCGACCAGCTCCGAGTTCGGGGGATGTGGGTCGGCGTACTCGTAAAGCTCCTGCATCGCACGGACATACTTGATCATCGATTCGTCCGGAGCTTGGGTGCGGATTTCCAACTCTCTACGCATCCGCGGGAGGTAGTCGACGGGCAGGAATTCCTCCCTGAACATCGTTCGGAAGTCATCCATTGTGCGCGCCGTGTGGCCTATCACTCGATACCACCGGGCGGCATGGTCGACTAGAGCTGCGGGCAGAACTCTGTGCAGCACCTCGCTCTCGCTGATGCCGGTCGCCTGCTCGTAACGGCTCAGAGCCAGCAGGAAAGCGTTCGCGCTCACTTGATCGCTATAACCGCTATACGTCGGCATCGGTAGCTGCACCCTGAGAGCGGGTGAGCGCGCCGCCTGCAGCACTTGCTGCATGGCGCTTGCGAGAGCGTTCGCGATGGAAGCTGCATCCACAGTCATTCCTTCACTTACGGGCGCCTGCGTGCTCACTAGCACGAGAGGCGCGCCGCATGGGGCTTCAGCATTTGCGTAGGCCCGGCGCATGGTGGTTGAAAGCGCGGCGTCACCTGATGTAGAGCGCTCGTGGAATTCAGAACTTTCCGAAATTCTCGTTGGTGCGCGAGCCGCAGCATCTGCTTAGGCCCGGCGCATGGTGGTTGAAAGCGCGGCGTCACCTCACGTATAGCGTTCGCGGAATTCAGAACTTTCCGAAATTCTCGTTGGTGCGCAAGCCGCACTCGCGGTTGCGTAGGGGCCGTGGAGAAGGGGGACCCGAGCCGCTCCTGCGGCGGCGGTGGGCGCTGTTGATGCAGAGCATCGCGGGACCTCCCGGGCATGATCACAAAGGTCGGCCAACAGCATCAAATCTCCCAACTCATAATCCTGTGCCATGTTCCTCGGAGTTAGAGAACCTCGAATTCACTTGAAAACGAGCCCCACGTTGGGCGCCAAAAAATGTGGGGACCAGTGTTCTGACGGCGGCCTAGCTCGATCCTCGAGATCCGGCCGCAAGGCTAGCTCCACTGAACACCGCCACGGATCACGAACTTGGCGTATCGGCAGCGAACAGCAAGGAACACAGGACACAGAATTCGCCCACTCCGACGTTTATTGCAATGCAATAGAGGAGACGTCGGGCGCGTCGTTCTACAACGCCGACCACCTTAGCCAGGGCGGGAGAGACAGGCGCGAGGGCGGACAAAGGAAGGCCAAAAAGGAGCGAGTCGTACTTACGGCCGCTCCCGACGATGGTTCGTGTCCAAAGAGGCCCTCTCCTTGTCGCCCGCCTCGGACCAGGCCGCCGGAGCTTCCGGGCAAACCTGTCACGTGAGGGGGTCGGCCGCGCCCCCTCGCTCTCACGGGCATCCTCCCAGAGGGGAAGCGCGCGACCGCGGAGAGAGAGGTACTACCCCTCTCGCCTCCGCGGCGGGCCGAGAGGGATAGCAAAGATGGCGGAGCTCGCAATTCCCACATCTTCAATCCGGACAACTTTCTCCCTGGACGCCGAACAATTAGCTATTGCGCTCGCCCTTACCCCAACCACCTCCAAGATTATATTGACTGATTCGCAAGCCGCCTGCCACAGGCTCTTGTCGGGACGGGTGACCCCACCACATGCCGAATTTTGAAAGAACATCCGCCTGCCTATTGAGTGGACATTGTGTGGACTCCCGCCCACTCTTCACTGACGGGCAACAATTTTGATCATCAACAGGCTCGAGACCTCACTCACCGAGCCGCTAAGACCGGGGCTGTTTCCGCACCTCTCCTCACCTACCAAGAAATAGCCCAATACCACCGAACCACGAGAGAGACCAGATCCCCAGTCCTCACACATCTTTCACCAAAAGCCAAAAAATTCCACTCAGACTAATTCAAGGAGGTACGTTTCCCCACCCCATCCGTATGCACTTACTCTTTCCTACCCAGTATTCTGCGTGTAAATTCTGCCACGAAACAGGAACTCTGACACACATATTATTCGACTGCACAAAAAACTCGGACCTTCCGCCCCTGAACCCGTTCCCTTCCCCTGAGCAGTGGGAGATACTGCTGTCCAGCTGTCGACCAGAGGACCAGCTTCTGCTTGTGACCAGGGTTACGGCAGCCCGGACAGCACATGACCCCTTGGACTCAAGAACCACTCTCGGATTATTGCGTAATAAAGTTGCCTCTCTCTCTCTGCCAAAGCGAGCATTCCATACTTTATAGGGGCACCTCACTCGTGCATGTTTGTACACGTACAGGCGGGAGGGAGCCAGCAGCCAAGCATCACAGACGAGGAACGCCCACGGACGTTCATGCATCGACATCACCGTGATCGACATGTCTACCTGCGGAGCCGGTGGAGCACATACTGTGCCTGCGCCCCCGACGCCGGCTTGTGGAGAATCCTGTTTTTCGCAGCCAGTGGAGCTGTTTTATATATTTCTCCCTGACTACGATTTGAAAACGTCTGTGTCCTGTCGTATGCAAGGTTGAGTGGCTGGATTTGCAGGCATTATTCTTCTTTTCTTGGTGCGGTACCGGTGTGCATCGGAACCGGTTGGGAAGTGTTACTTTGCAGGTTCGAGTTCTCGTGTTATCGCACCCCAGTGTGCTGAGTCTCCTTTTTTCATGCTCCTCTTTTTCAGGGGAACGCCCTATGAAATTGTCGCCGCTGCCAAGTCAGTGACAGATAGATTGCGAGACAGGCCGGAACCTTCTGGAGGAATGTATAGTCATTCCACACAAATCACTCTGAATCCCAATCAAACCATGAAACATACATTGCATTGTCCGCATGTGTGTTGCACTGAAATGAATAAAATGTTTCCAGTGATTGCGTTTTCTATTATTCCGAAAATTGTGTGAAGCGCGCACGGCGTGCGGTGCGTTGTATTTTGTCGCACACTGCAGAGTTTCCGTTATTTTATTCGACAATGGCGTGTTGAGCGAGAAAAAAAGGTAAAGGAGGGTCGTCTATCAGGCTGCCTAAATGCAACTGTAGTAAACGTCTGATACGACAATTCAGCAATACATCCAAAACGTATTTTACGGGTCCGTTATTATCCTATTGCAAACCGGATTTTTCTCGACATTTCTTAAAACGGATTTATATCTTCTGGTAAAGGTTGAGCCAGCCGGCCATTAACAGAGATATAGGACGTCGTCAAAACGGCGGGCGTCTTTTCCGAGTCGTTTTGTAGTCATTTTTGTCGACTCGGATATACGCAGCATATGCGTTTTGTAACCTTTTTTGTTGCAACTGGGAGGGAGTGTTTAAGCGGCGTCGTAGTTTTTCAGATCTTTATTTGCAGCAAGACCAACAACGGAATACTGGAATTGCATGGTAAATGTGCCGAAAGCTTGCCAAAGGCTTTGAAGGCCAAAGAGCAGCAAATGTTTCCAGAACACGTTGTGAACTATATTTTGTATGGTGTCCACACCGTTTGCGTGCGTAAACGCTTACGTTTTCAATTGAAACAAATCGGTCAAATGGGAAAACCTCAGGTGACCGACACAAGACGTTCGCCGACTCCTTTCCGTACATGATTTATGACGATTGTGGAAAGTTGACGAAGCTGTGGCGGGAAGGGGGGGGGCTGAAGATGTATAAAGCCCAGTTTGTTACATGTGCCTTCAAATTAGCTGCTGGCGACAAATACGGTTTTGTAAAGAAGTCAAGAACATGCCGTCCACTCTGTTGCTTCCTTTAGTTTGTTGGCTTCTGGCCCTCCTCACGGATTCGTAAGTATGAAAAGATTCAGGTTACGAGCTCCCTTATATGAGCATTACTTTTTTAAATGAAAGGCTCAACGTCTTTGGGGAAAGATGGACAAGATATTCCATGTTTTGTATTTTTTCTGTCTTTTTTTACCATTTAGGTGTAGGTAAGCTTAGCTACGTATTGAAGATTACGAAATATGTGTTTTGGGATCTCAAATGCAATAACGTCACCATTGGTGTGGAACGGCATTCGTAGGTTTCTTCCCTTTATTCGCTACAACATTTGACTGATTGATTATGAGGTTTAACGCGCCGTCGCTACACAGGCGACGAAGCACGACATAGCTGAGGGCTCCGGATTAATTTTGACCACCTGGGGATCTGTGACCTATGCCGAAATCTCGAACACACGGGCGTTTTCTCTTTTCGCCTCCGTTAGAAGAGGGTCCGCTGTGGTCGGGAATCGAACCTGCGTCCTTGGGCTCAGGAATACCATACAACCTAAGGTTACCAGCACTGTATTCATCAATATACAGGGCTGTAAGAGTGCTTGTCATGATGAAATTCTTGCTCCAAAATCGCTGTGTTAAGAAGTCATTACGCCGGCTAGAATTCTGCTCAGGTAATCCTTAGCATTGAAGAGCACATAGCACGCCTGACATGCACACATTCTTGGAAGATATCGGTGGGTATGGAGGCGCGTCGCGTGCTGTCGAGACCGCACTCAATCATATTTAAACACCCGCCGCGACTGCTCATTGCCTCAGCAGCACAAAACTATGGCGTTGTGCTGCTGAGCCCAAGGATGCGGGTTGGATTCCCGGCCGCGGATGCCGCTTTTCTCATGTAGTCGAAAAGCGAAAACTCCCGTATGTTCGAGATTTCGGCGCACGTTAAAGATCCTCAAGTGGCCAAAATTAATTCGGAGCACTCTACTACGGCACACCTTAGCGGCGGTGCGTTAAACCTCAAAATCAATCAGTCAACAGTTAGACACCCTCTCCCATACAAAATCGGTAAAAATTGAAGTTTTCCAAGAAAGTATATAAGGTCCTCTTTTTTAACATATAAATGAATCACTGAGCAAATATACATTGTGACAATAGAATATCTACGCAAATGCTATTTCGCAATTTTGATCAAGCAATGTGAGGAACCTATAAGGAAATACTATTTGTTAAACATTCCTTAATGGTGTGTTAAAAATTGGCTGAATATAAAAACAGGCACCATTAAGCAGTATTATTATAAGCAATAAACAAAGTTGAAGCAGATATAACCTTGTCCTCCTCAAAATTTTAAATCGTGATTTTAATGAAGACATTAGGCGTTGGCGAAAATATGCTCTTGGCAATCACGTGCACTGTTTTGCTGTCAAACTTTCCCAAATTTTGAGAAGGCGGTTTCGCCTGAGGTAGCTTCCTGGCAAAATAAAATTCCCCATCTATAACGCGCGATTTCTCAGTTCACTAAGTTTCTGACACCTCGTGTGGGGTATAACCTCTGCAACAAATTTAAATCGTCTCTTCCTACTTCAGAAAAAGCAATTCCAATAAATTGAAATAAGCCATTCATCTGAGAGTATTGAAACTTCAACACTTGTTTTTTTAACATCTGGCACTACTGTGCTACTGGGAACAAAAAAATATTCTAAACTGTATCTGTAACATATCTTCTCCCGAGCGCGATAATATTTGTTACAAAGCACTATCTCCTTATTTCTGGCAAATACCCCATTCAAGAATTAGCTATGGAGAACAAATGCTACGCCACAGACTACCAACCTTGTTAGACTATCTTATTGATCAGAACGTTATTCTCGTATCCCAATCGAGCCTACTGGCACGTTACCTTCAGAAATTATGTCATTGCATCTGTGATCGTATTTATATCTATCTATTTCTGGATGTTTATTAAATGTTCGATTGAAATATCTTACTTGCCGCACTTTTCTTTTCTAATGACAATGATTTCAAATTGATTACATTGTTCGGGGGATTTTCCTTTTCATTTTTTTTTTCCTCTTTCTTGCCGTCCCGCTGTCTTGCTGCCCTGTGTCTCTACCGGGTGTTTGGGGTTGTCAAGTTGCCTGTTACCAACTTTTTCCCAAGTCGTTCTCCGTACTGTTTTTTCTTGTAAATTTCACGAGAAATAAAGTCATTCGTTACTCATTCAGTAACACCAATTTAGTGAGTGAGGATAGAGCAAAAAATGATGACGTTTTATGCGGAGCTGATGCGTTGAGACTCCATAGTTGATATTTGTCTCTTGTTTCCTCAAAATACGTTCTAAAATTTTTTCAAGGTATAAATGTCGTTCCGCGCAGGCTAAAACTACGATGAAGCGTTAGCTTTTATTAATTGCTTACATTAATAAGTGCCTTCGAAAATAGGCCTGTATTAGTAAAAGTTATTTGGAAGTGTCGCAATCCAGGATAAAATTAAGAATGAACGTTAGTTTGTCGTGTTTTGTCTGGCAGTATTTCGACACAGAAATCGATTAGCATGGCTTCTGTCGCTTTAAAACTGTGCGATAGCGACAATTCTACATAATTTGCGTATCAGCATTTAAGTTGCGCTAGATGCTGATGCTGACGCTGGTGCTGATGCGGATGCTGAGTTTCTGCGCAGACAACTCTCGTCAAGTAACCTCTGCCCGGCCTTTCTTCCGGGAAAGCGATGATTGATTGACTGTGGGGTTCAACGCGCCGACGCAACGCAGGCGATGAGGCGCGCCGTAGTGGAGGGCTCCGGATTAATTTTGACCACCTGGGGATCTTTATCGTGCACCGAAATCTCGTACACACGGGCGTTTTCGCTTTTCGCCTCCATCAGAAAAGCGGCCGCCGCGGCCGGGAATCGAACCCGCGACCTCGTGCTCAGCAGCGCAACGCCTTAGCCACTGAGCCACTGCGGCGGGTTCTTCCGGGAAAGTGCACATGCCCTGCTGAATTGTTGGCCTGGACGCGTGTTTCCAAACGCTTCGCTGCACAGAGCACCCACGTCACATCTGTGATGTCACTGCGCGCGCTATTCTTTGGAGCGCCTGATAAAACTAGCCCACCGTTCCGGATCTGTGGCATCGATGTAGAATACTGAGTACTGGCGCTGACGGGTTCGGTTTGCGCCGCAGCAGGTTTATTTCTTTTTTTTTTGTTAGTTAATTTTTTTCTAAATTTACGTTTCTTTTCTAAGCCGGAATCTACGGGCTGTTTTTGTTAAAAATGGTGAATTGGTATTTTTTATGTCGCTTTAGGCTTGGGGCCCAGCCAATTACCACGTGACATTACCGTTCCCCGTCGCGCGAACAGAGATGTTACGTGGGTGCCCTGTGCAGCGAAGCGTTTGGAAATGCGCGGCCTGGCCCCGCATTGGCAATTCCCAGCCGCACACTAAACAATTACTCTTTGTCGACCATTGCATAACCGAGGGGCCCACAGCCTGTCAGATTGCGTAGCTTTGTCGTGGAGAACCGTTTAACTTTCGCTGACCACCAGCTGTTCAACTTTTCCCCGAGAACGGCCACCGAACTTTTTATGGCGTGCCGCCGGTGAATTTTGTATTTCCACAAAACACGTTTGTTCAACCTTTTGAAGACACCGGCTTTTTGAATTTTTGCTCTATTCTCCCGAGTAAGCCTCCTCAGGAGCTTCGCCTTGGAACCTTTACGTCACAGTCCAGCTTTTCACTGCAGTTCAGATTTTCATCTTCACATACGGTTCAGCGGTTCTAATTATTCTGTCCACGCACTCATGCAGCCTCAGATTATCTATCCAAAGGGTAGCTTGGTGGCCTATTTGGTGTAACATTATACAAGGATTAACAGCGCACAAAAACGACGACGCACAACGAAAAAATGACAGGACAAGCGCTGATCTTCAGCGCTTGTCCTGTCATTTCGGCCTTGTGTGTCGTCGTCTTTGTGAGCTGTTAACCCCTTGATGTAGCTAGCCAAAATGTAGCTCATTCGGCCAGATGGCATTTTGTACAGCCTGGCGCAGAACGTATACCCTTGTAACGGGAATCGTTTGCGGTCGCAACTAAAAAAGGAATTTAGTGATGGACTATGTCGACTGCTAAATTTGGTGCAGATTTCTTCTCCCAACTTATACCCATGCAGTCATGCTGCGGCCGATTCATACGATCACCATCCTGGTCACTGGTGGAATACAGCCGCTTTCTTTCAATAGAAAAAACATGTGCCACAAAGATGAAGAACGATAGAGAAAACAAATTACTCGCAGGCACGACATATTCTCGAATTACCAACAATTACCTCTTAGGTAGTCTTTTTAAAAAACGCAGTAGCACGCGCATCTCCGTCATCCATAGGCAACACGCGCAGCTTTGATAATGTAGAACTGTCAGAGAAAAAATATTTACCTATAATCTTGAAATACAGTTCGGGTCACCACAAACTTTAGTTCTCTTGAGCTTTGACAGTGGTCACACCTAAGGAAGACACATGCAGTTACAGCCGTTTTCTCCTGAAAACTACCGATGAAGGTCTCTTTGCTTCAACCGTTTTAGCAAACCAGAAAAAAATTGTGCATGTATATACTAACTTCGCTGCAAATTTCCCCAAATGACTACAGTCTTTCGGGCCCCTGCCACGTAACTCTCCCTTATCTCTTCTCTCTCCCCCACGCATGTCTCACTCCATTCCCCTCCTGTCTCGGTACTTCAACAATAAACACAATAGAGGCTTGCGGAATTTAATTCAATTTTCCCGCGTCCGGACCGCTGGCGCACCACGTGTTGGGACTGTAGGGACTCTGTGTTACACTTTGGCCTACCGCTCCAACTCTGAGGTCCAGGGTTTAGAGCAAGCTGGTATATTGTGACTCAAATATTGTTTGTAAAACATTTTTTTGTGTGTGTTTTTTATTGGATAAATTACTTCCTCGTTTATTTTCAATTAAAAGAACAGTGCAGGTATCACTTGTTCATGTATGTTTTGCTTCAAATACACCTAATGTTTTCTTTCTGCTGAAACGTTCTGCAAGTTTGAAGTATGCTACCAGTTGTGTTGGTTTGGAAATGTTTTATGTAGAAACTTGTTGTCCAAAAGTTTTTCAAAAATTTGGCCGATCCCACGAGTACAGGGAAAAGAAATAAAAACAAATAAAGAAACAGACCAAAAACACAGACAGGCAAATTTTCGCGTTTCAGAAGACCACGAAAGGCTATCATTTTTCAAATACTCTTAATCCTAATCTATGCCCGCCCCACACTCGGGTAACTTCATCATCTTAGTGGAATAAAAATGGCTGCGGCTTAGTTTAGCTGACCTTGGATACGGAAAGCAAAAGTTCTCTTAGTCTGCTTGAGTCTTGGTTTCGCTTGGTTAACCATTGATGTAGATGTATTGCCGACCATGGCTGAACGCTGTTCGGTCCCGTGCAGCGCTCACAGAAGGAGGCCCGCCTTTCTTCCATTCGTGGCGAACGCGGCGTTCCTCTTAGCCAGAAGAACGCCGCCTTGGCCAAGCAGAGAATGAGTCACGTAGCCCGAGACAACCCAGCGGCGCATGCGTGGCAGGCTGTGGGGTTGGTCGGCAGCCGGTCAGCTGAGCTTCCGCAACCGTGCGCCGCTCAGCTGATCAGTTGAGGAGAATGACTGAAAACGGGCCCTTGTGCTCAGCGCCGAAAGAGGACCCGGCAACTCACGCGATGCCATTCAAGGCGTGTGTCGCAGGTGGAGTGACTGAGGTCCAAAGGTGAATTTGCGCATCCGCGGCGACACCGCTGGACGAAAGTGATAAAGCTGTGCTTTAAAAACAAAAGAAAGGCTTTTTCGATGCACTCACGGCGTATACTGAACTCGTGCCTAGGTCCCGAGCTCCCTTCGCGAGGAAAACAAACGTCGAGCTCTGTTCTATAACTGTATGGCAAGGTCACCATCGAAATTGTAGGTCGTTTGAAAAATTAGAGGGTGTACACTGAAACGTTTATTTTGCAACGCCTCAGGATCTAAGACACACGCTGCCTCGGAAGTACTTGTTGGTAGATGCGAAAAGTACAGTGAAACATAGACATATAAGCTTCACCTAAAACAGCATAATGATGCCCGTGATGAATATATTCAGAAATTTGTGAGCATGGAATGGGGGTGGTTTATAGCATTACTTTCTCGTGTGGCTCGGGTTGGTGAACGTTCTTCTTACCCCCAAAAGACCGGCTTCTCGCTTTAGATTTTTACTGCAGGCGGTGCATTTGCTTGCAGATAAGACAGAAATTATCTTTTGGCATACAAGGCAGCGTACCCATGAGGTGGCGCGTCAATTTTTTTATATTTATATCTAGCCACGACGGCAGGTGCGTTAGTGTCCCATGCGACACCCTCCTGGGAGAGGTGATTGCCTATCGACGAAGAGTTATTGTACGAAGCGGGTGTGGCAGATCCAGAAGGGAAGGCGTGACCCGGGCCAAGCACACTGGTACTAGCTAGGTGCTGGACTGGGGTCCCGGTCACGCAGACATCTTGGGAAACAAGTGGCCCATCAGCTCTGCGGCGCTCCGTCCCAAACGGGAGACTCGGAGACGCCCTGGCCAATGCCTTTCCACCACCCCACTGAGTCGCGACAAGCCCGTCTACGTCGAAGCCAGACTCTGCGACAATTACTCAGGGATAAGCGGACTCTTCCTTCTCCGTCTCACCTGTTACCGCGGGAAGATGCCTGTCTCATCCGGCAAGCGCGAACGGACAGCCTTCCGCCCCCCCCCCCCCCCCCACATACTACGTCGATTCGAAGACAGAGAAATTTTTATTTTGAGTGAAACCAAGGGGTTTACCCTGTCGGGGAGCTCCGTGGAGTCTGGGTGCCTCCATCCAGGCTCCCACTGATGACGTCCTGGACGAAGCCCAGCAGGCCACGTTGCTATTCCCTTGAATTCTGGGCGGGCAGCCACTCTCTGATGTAATTTTCTACCATCGCAGCCTTGCAAGGTACTTTAAGTGTTCCGCCTTTCGCAATACGCCGCATGTTCTGTGGGACTGCTCTAGGTCGCAACCATCACTTTCAACTCATCTTAAAATCCCTTTCTGCTGCTTCATCTTCTCTCTAGGAGTGGATAGCGCCCTTGGGGGGTTCGGACCCGACGGCCTGGTTGCTTCCCGTAGCTAGCCTTTGCTCAGCTAACTGCGGGACAGTTTAATAAGCCCTAAAAGGGACAAAACCACTCAAGTTTACAAAAAATTCTGAACTAAAGCTGACCGAACCCCGGATGAAATCACGTTAATGCACAAAAATATTCAAGAGAAATAACTAAAATCTACATAAAAGAGACCAATCCATTGATAAGGGCAAAACAAATTAAAAAAAGAGCATAAACTGGCCAGAGGGTGACAAAACCATCCCAAATTTTGTTTATAACGCACAAATATGCGATAAATATATATCACGCGTGATAAAAAGAAGTGTGTTTCAGGTAAACCAAACAATTACAAGAGAAAGAAAACGGCTCCTGCGGGATAGCCAGAAACGGAACCTCTATACCAGAAAACCAGACTGTCCGAGTTCCTCTAAACAAAACAGAAAAGGAACGTGCATATATGTTTAAACGACCCTACAGATGACGCCCCGTGTCGTGGGCACGAGTTGGCCCATACGACAGTGATCGGCAACCTGTGGCCCACCGACCGCCTTCCCGCGGCATCATAGTGCCTTATAATACTGCGTCATTATAGCTCACACCTCATAATCCTGCCCCGCGTGACGCATGCGACCTCCGGGCAGTATTAGGAGGCCCCCAGCACGCCGGCGGAACCTGCCCCTCCCCCTATCACTTTATATCTCAGGGCCGACAAGCCAGTTTTGACCACCAAGGGGGTTAGGCGGGAGAGAAGAGCATAGAAGTGATCACTTAGAGTTGGCATTGTCATCCATCTTCACACTTGTCCAGAATATTGACAATTGTGAAATATTTTTCTCTTCGTGAGCATTAATATTAGGTGTAATATTAAGGGACAAGAAGACAGCGGAGTGGATTAGGGAACAAACGCGTGTTAAGGACATTAGTAGAAATTAAGAAGAAGAAATTAACGTGGGCAGGGCATGTAATGCAAAGGCAAGATAGCCGTTCGTCATTAAGGGTAACAGAGTGGATCCCTAGAGAAGGCAAGAGTGGCAGGGGCGGCAGAAAGTTAGATGGGCAGATGAGATCAAGAAGTTTGTGGTGGTAAATTGATCGCAGTTAGCACAGGACCGGGGTAATTGGAGATTAATGGGAGATGCCTTTGCCCTGCAGTTGGCGTAGATAGGCTGGTGATGATGATGGTGATGATTTTTCTCTTTGCCTAGAAGCCCCCCGCCACCGCCCGATTTGCCGTCCGGCGCACTGCCATGTCGGCTCCATGCAACTTGGCCGTCCACGTCAAAAGGTTGGTGACTCCTGCCCCACGCGATATAATTTGTTAATGCGCGTCGGGGTGACGACACGCGAGCCGGAAGAGTTACCCCTGCGATAAACTGTTGCCCTACCTCTGCTTTCCGTTCCAATACCGACGATGCAAACGCTCCGGCAACATTCATCTCTGCCTCATTGTACACTACGACAGAATTAAGGTACCCTATGCAGAGGCTCAAGTGTAAGGCCACTACTTAGCCGTCCTAAGCGGGGGAGGGGGTAAAGACAATTTATTATAACCCACATGTCAAGGCGCAGCGACTAGTGATAACAGCGCTGCCCTAAGTACAGAAAATTATCCAATCAGTTTTCATGTAACGTGGTCATTCTACACACTCCGCAAAAATGTTTGGCGTGGGCAACAAGCTACTGCAAATGAAGTCACATAAAGTCCAGCAGAGTTCAAAGAAAGAGTTCATAAACTATATTGAACTCAGTACGGCACTAGGGAAACGCTCGGTATGTTGCTCCTGACCACTATAAAGCGCGTAGACCAACGCAAAAGAGTCGGTTGTAAATAAAGAATAAAATCGGCGCAGGCAGGGGGTGATAGCTCGTTGCGGAGAGGAAGAAGCTGCGGCCACTGCCTCGCAGGAGTGTGGGTTTCATTGCTTCACGAGAACAAGTCGTGTGGGTACTGTGTTCAGGCAAGCAGCTGGAAGGAAAAGAGGCTTTATTGAACAACGCGCAAGTATTTATACATGCGAGCTGATAAGCGCCGGCTGTAGCCGGGACATGCGCAGTAGTGTTGCAGACGCGTATTCTTGCGCTCTGTTACATCTTTGTTTTCTTCGAAGAAACAAGAACAACTAGAAACGTCGTTTTTCACTTTTAACAATGCAGATGTTCAGTTATTCTGGTATTGGGTAGCGCCGGGGCTGTTGGCAAACGCGTTCGCTTCTTCGTAGACTCGTCCTTGTTGTGTTGTTTTCTGGGATGTGCGTCCCAGGCTCCGATTTCACTTGCGAGTCATGCGTATCGGTTTCAGTGGTCCTCAGGTGTTCGCTCGTGTCACGTAGCTGCTGTCCGCTTTCTGTAGATACCACGTAAGGCCGAGCTGTACCCGCAGGGCCGACGAGGACGGCCGGGGCCCATGTTTTGCAACGAGTCTAGTAGACAGACACTCTGGATCCACTCTCAAGCTCTGGCAAGCATCTGGTACCTCTGTTGTAGTAGACGCGCTGCTTGTGCCCTATTTCCTGGAGTCATTTTCGAGCCTCCTCGGGTCCTTGGCTCCAAGTGAGAGTTATTCACGGGGAGTGGCGTCCTTGTGTGGCGTCCCATCAACCTCTCTGCGGGGGACTTGAGTCGCTCGTCCCTTGGGGTGTTTCGCCACTCCAACAGGGCGCTGAAAAATGCGAGCGAAGAAAATGGGCATTTCTTTAGCAACTTTTTTGCTTCCTAGACAGCTCGTTCTGCCATGCCGTTACCGCGCGGGTAGTAGGGGCTAGAGGTGACATGGCTGATCCGGAAATGTGACATGAACGTTCGGAAGCTTTCACTGTCGAAAGGAGGCCGTTATCGCTGCAAAGCGTGGCTGGAATTCCATGCGTCGCGAACACTTGTGCGCAGGCATTTATCAATGCATCAGCTGCTGTACGAGAAAGTTTCTGAATCTCAAAAAAAAAAACGAGTAAACATCTACTAGACTAAGATAGTCATGGCCTTCGTGGTGCAAAAGGTCAGCCCCCACAACTTGCCATGGCAGACTCGGTATCTCGTGATGCAGCATGGGCAGCCAGCATTTCGGTTTTTATACTTTTCGAAGGTGCTGCACGACTTTGCGAGTGCAGCACTCTAGGAGTTCATGTTTGGACAGTACAGCACCTGTCTGGCCCTGGCCTTCATTTTTTCTTCGCCGCCGTGAGCGGCATGGAGTAGGAGAAGGACCTCCCGGCGCTTGGCTGGAGGGATGACAAGCTTGTTGCTCCTAAGCAGCAGACCCTCTTGGATGTGTTGCTCGTCGCCAAAGTTCCAGTACGGCTGAAGCGCGTCGGGTAGGTGGTCCTTGGGGTCAGGCCACTCTGTGTTCACGTAACGATATATGTCGGTGAAGGTAGCGTCATTGATAGTCACTTTCTTGATGTTTTGTAGCTGCCGGTCTGAAACAGGCAATGAGGACACAACACTGACGTGGAATTGCTCCGCTTCTTCAGACAGTTCTTCGTTGTAGGGGAATCGCGACAAGGCGTCCGCTAACAAAAGCTGCTTGCCTGGTTTATAAGTCACTTTGATTGGGAACTTCTGAAGCACAAGCCGCATACGCTGCAGTCGGAGAGGACATTCGCAAAGCGGTTGCTGGAACATTGCTTCCAGCGGCCTGTGGTCCGATTCCACCGTTACTTCCGGTTGCCCAAGAATGTAGTACCGGAATTTGACGCAGCCATGAACTATGGCTAAGGTTTCTTTCTTGATTTGCGCGCACCGTTGTTGTGCTTCGGACAGTAACATGACTAGTAGGCAATTGGGTGTTCTCCTTGCAAAATAACGGCCCCTACAATATACTGGCTGGCATCCACCGAGAGTTTCACATGTTTTGTTTGATCAAAGAAAGCCAGGACAGGCGCTTCGCCAAGTCTAGCGCGCAATGCTTGGAAGCTCTCTTCCTGTGCGTCTGTCCACAACCACGCGGTGTCCTTTAATAGCTCCCGTAGCGGGGCGGTTGTCACGGACATATTTGTGATGAACCGTGAAACAAAGTTGATCATGCCGAGAAATACTAGGAGTTTCATACGGTTCTGGGGTGGCGGTACTGTCATGATGTCGTCCACCCTGTCGGGATCCAGATGAAGGCCTTGCGGGGAAAGTACGTAGCCCATGTAGCGCACTTGGGACTGCAAAAAACGACACTTTTCCTTGTTCAACTTCAGGTTGTGTTCCCGGCATCGTGTAAGCAAGGCAGCGAGATTTGGTCATGTCCTTCCCGGGAGCTCCCCCAGACTAATAAATCGTATATGACGGCAGCCACACCGGTCAAACCATCAACTACTTCGTCCATAGCACGCTGAAAAACTTCTGGGGCCGATGCAATGCCGAACGGCATGCGCAAAAACTTGTAATGTCGATAGGGAGTGCTCATGGTGCATAAAGAAGAGCCTTCTTCGTCAAGACACACCTGCCAGAATCCTGATGAAGCATCCAGCGCGGAAAAGTACTTGGCACCATGCAAACGTGGAAGCATGTCCTCTGAAGTAGGCATGTGGTAGTGCTCTCTGAGAATGGCTTTGTTCAGATCTGACGGATCTAAACATATACGCACTTTGCCATTCTTGACTACTACAACCATGTAGCTGGACCATGTGGGTATTGTGGCTGCCCGCGATCCCGACTGGGTGCGCGGCCTGCGCAGGATTGCGCAACAAGGCGGCAAGAATAGAGGGGTTCGCTTGCGCGTCGCGAGATGGCGCTACCGGGGCGCTTGGGAGCTCGGACTCGCTTCAGCGGGGAGGCGGCTGCGGAGAGCGTAGAGTTCGGCTGGTTCGGCTGCGGCGCTCGGCTGCGGCGGACGGCCGCTCCGAGGAGGACGAGACCGTGTGCGGCAGCGGTGGAATGACCCGGCGTCTTCCCCTTCGAGCCTGGACCGACCATCGTCGACCGGTAGCGGCGGAGTCTAACGACTCCGGCCGCTCGAGCAACGCGGGACTCGTCGATGACCGAGAAGACGGGGCCAGCTGAGGGAGGTTTTGGGAATAAACCCCCACTTGGAGGTTGACGTCGGTTGCCTTTGTCTCTTGCCTGCCTCTCACGCCGGCGCCGTCTACACGGCAGCCGCGTGCGGAGGATCGAAGGACTATGACCCACATGACAAATTGGCGCCCCAACGTGGGGCCTGGACTGCACACGCAGTTGAAGCGCATACAGGCAAGACGGCAAGCAACGCCAACGAGCGGAGCGACGGGAGGAGGCTGGAGGGACGTAGGCCTACTGTCAATATGGCGGCGTTAGGCTCCCCCACCACGCCGTGCCCGCGCACACGCGCCGGCGGCAGCGATGATTGACCCCCCAAGCACCGAATGGTGCGGCGGACTCTGCCTACAAGGATGCAGCGGTTGGGAGTACGCAAATGCGCACCATAAACCCGTGACTACGGCGCTTCGACTTGGCCGATGCGACATTGACAAAGAACGAGGAGGACGTTGAAGGTCAGTCTTTTCCTTTTGCTACGGGTGGTGCGAAGGGAGACGAAACCGTCTCCACGCTAGTGGGTGCTTGCGTCTCGTTGTCGGAAAGGTGGAGAAGGTACCGCCCGAGATTGCATTCAGGCAGTAAGAGCTTCGCGTGGCTCGGCAGGGGGCTCGTTCTTTTCGGGAGGCGATTGTCAGTGTTTGTAAGAGACCGACCTCAGGCGACCATCACCGGAGAGCCGTGCCCGTAAGGCGCTTGTAACGCGGTGGGCGCTGGCGTTACGGTAGCCTGTTGCTGCGATCGGGGATAGTCCGTGTGTGTGGGCGAGCGTTACTGTGCGAATGAGTGAGTGTGTGTGCGGGCGCCTGTAAGCCGCTCAGATTGCGGGGGCGCTGGGTCTAGTGCAGCTGGTAATGTTGCGACCTAGGGTGTTTGAGATTGCGTGTGGGAGTGCGCGCCTGTAAGCTGCTAATATGGCGGTTGGCGCTGGCAGCTGATATTGCTGCAAGGGAGTTGTAGGAGCCCTGCCTGCTTGACGCTAACGCAGCTTTGCCGAGTAACGCACCCGGGCAAAGAAAATTTGAACGGGTATTTCGAAGCCACCACCCGTGTTATGTCAGACGAGCTGCGTCCGAGTAGGATGTCTCGCCAATGACAGGAGTTGGCGGAAATCCGCTGCTGCCTTCCTCGGTAGTCGGAATCGCTCGCATTGAGGGGTGAGAGCGGAGCCCTCGGCACACGGACGGCAACGGGAGTCACGCCAGTTACCAGTCGCCACCGCCATGGACAGCGAGGACGGACCAGCTGAACCACCCGGCGGGGCCGGCCAGTGAAGGTAGCACCGAGCGCAGCGTGCTGAGCTGTCGCCAGTTGCTACTTCGCTCCCCCCCGCCGGGCCAGCGCCCTGCGGGGAACCATTCAGCCGTTCGGGCGCCGAAGCAGCCACGGAACCCAGGAGGCCGAGGGACCCGCCATTGGGGAGAACGCCTTGCACTGGGAGCAGAGGTCGCGTCAGCAAGCGACCTCCGCATTCTTAGGCTGCTGCTGCTGGCTTCTTCTGGACCTGCCAACCTGCTGTGCTTCCCAGCCGTGAGAGACTCGGACCAGTGCAACGCGTGGCACGCTAATCAGGCCGAGCTTCGCGGTTACGGCATCATATGGCGAACATTGGGTGTGAACTGGCATGGGGATGACGTTTGTTGGCGTATTTCCTAATTTGAGGTTTGGGATTGACTCTTGTGCTTCCCGGCGTCGTTTCAATGCGAGTGGCGTCGAGTATTTAGGGAGGAGGAGTGTGGGAATTGTGGCTGCCCGCGATCCCGACTCGGTGCGCGGCTTGCGCGGGATTTCGCAACAAGACGGCAAGAATAGAGGGGTTCGCTTGCGCGTCGCGAGATGGCGCCACCAGCGCGCTTGGGAGCTCGGAGTCGCTTCGGCGGGAAGGCGGCTGCGGAGAGCGTAGAGTTCGGCTGCGGCGGGCGGCCGCTCCTAGGAGGACGAGACCGTGTACGGCAGCGGTGGAGCTACCCGGCGTCTTCCCCTTCGAGCCTGGACCGACCATCGTCCGCCGGTTGCGGCGGAGTCGAACGACTCCGGCCGCTCGAGCAACGCGGGACTCGTCGATGACCGAGAAGACGGGGCCAGCTGAGGGAGGTTTTGGGAATAAACCCCCCCCCCTTGGAGGTTGGCGTCGGTTGCCTTTGTATCTTGCCTGCCTCTCACGCCGGCGCCGTCTACACGGCAGCCGCGTGCGGAAGATCGACGGAGTATGTCTCAGACCCACACTACAACCATAATGAAGGCTCTGTTACCTTTGCAATGACGCCGTCCAGTTCCATCTCGTCCACCTTGGCTTTCACAGGCTCTTGAAGGGCGACGGAGATTGTTCTGGCCGACTTCATTGTTGGTCTAGCGTCGGGCTTCAGTTGCATATGATACGTGACGCCTTTAAGTTGTCCTAGGTCCCGAAAGAGGTCTTCAAACCCCTTTGTGCAATCTAGAGAATCTTCGGCGTTGAGAGTAGCTATGCGGGTTATCAGTCCCAGTCGCTGAGCAACGTCTCCGCTCAAGGTAACCTGTACATTATGCCGCACCACGAAAAAACTTGCCTCATTGCTTTGTGCTTTGTAGGAGAGAGCGAGGTTTAACTTTTTTTCAGCTTGTTCTGCGTGTCCCAAGAACGTGCGCAATGTGCCGAAAAATTTCTGCGTGCGCGCAGCCGTTATGGTTCGCAGCACAGCTTGACATGACACAGCAGTTCGCCGCGGTATCTATCTCCAACGCCGCCTGTATTAACATTGCCTGACGCGCGCTTTTCAATGCGAAGGGTAGGGACGCTTAGTTTAGGCACTGATCCGCTATGTGGCGCGCGCCGGCGGACATCTCGCCTTACGTCACTGCTCGCGAGTCGCGAACGCTGCACCCACTTCTACGACGTGTGTCTGTCAGCTTGCCTGTTGCGCTTCAAGGGCCGTTTCGCTTACATCTTAGCAGCGACGGGGCGCTAGTTCTGTGGCGCACTGGGGATCTCGTTCAACGTGTCGCTCGCTTCATACTTGCTCCATTTTAAGTAATGCACTTTATAAGCGACCCCAAACCATCCA
This sequence comes from Haemaphysalis longicornis, assembly GCF_048455015.1. Lineage (NCBI taxonomy): Eukaryota > Metazoa > Arthropoda > Arachnida > Ixodida > Ixodidae > Haemaphysalis > Haemaphysalis longicornis. Next base: position 988,337 of record NW_027526384.1, read on the forward strand.
CCGCCGGCGTCAGCGGCGGCGGCGGCGTCGGCGTCCGCAGTGCTCCTCTATATTTAAAAAAGAAACAGCATCCGGCGCCAGGTTTCGATCCGAGGACTTTGCGGCCGCAGCGCGACGCTCTACCGACCAAGCCACGGACGCGACGCTGATATCAGTGTTAGGACGCGCCTTATATCTTTAACACATTCAAACTACGTCGTCAGCGGCGTGCGTTGGCGACTCAGCGGCGTTATAGCGGCTTGATAACTGCGTGGTGTACACGTGATACTACAAACCCGATGGAAGAGATGGAAGAGAAGGCGGCGAGGCGGTGGGCTGCGGGGGCCGAGCGCAAGCGCCGCAAGCGGGCCGACAACCGTGCATTCGCACTTTCACATTCTCCCCCTCGGGGAAATGCGGGGGAATTTTTTTCCAAAGATAAAGACGGAGGCGGACTGAAATAGTGTAAGAACATACTGATTGTCGGGCAAACATATAGCTAACAGAAAAACGATATTTTCGGATGGGGCAGCCATTATTTTACTGATATTTTTCTTACTGGAGTATTTAGAGAAGAATAAAATTGCCTGCAGGTTTTTTGTTCAGGCGCTCACTTCTACGGTTACTTTCCAATAATATCACGTGCTTGTAAAATTCAGAAAATTATAGGTAACAAAAGGATAAGCAGATGGGATCCCGCCACGCTGTCCGGGCGCTTCTACAGTACAGTCCTCAATTTTAGAAGTGCGTACCGATGCGGAGTGTGAACAGCGGGGTCAAAACAATACCTAAATTCGGAGGGGATAGAGGTGGGATGCCCCACTCAGAAAGTTTCAGGGCCTGTGATCCGAGTAGATAAGCGCGCAAAGCCGGCATCAGCCTGCGGCAGCGCAAGGGATTTTGCTTCGTAACAAAGGAAGTTTTATCAGTGACAGACCAAGACAGACAGGCATGGTGAGAAACAAGAAGGCGTAGGAGCGCCGCCTCGGGAACGCTAAACAAACTTTCCACTATTTTGCATAGTTTCCGAAAAGCGGCACTGGCTGGCGGACACGAAGCACGCTGGAAGGCTACGGCATAGAGAAATAAAAAAATTCTTTCTCTATGGCTACGGAGCGGGGAAGGGTAGGAGAGAGCAACAGAAGAGCGGCTGTTTGGCCATTTTTCGCTCACGCGTTAGGCAATGTTTATGCAGGCGGCGTTGCTATCTTACACTGGACGGCGGTGCCGTCGATGAGTATGGTTTCCGACCACTGTTCCCGACTGGAAAGTGCGTGAACTGGAAGCGTTTCAAGAAAATATTCGTCCTCATGGCTAGCCACTTCCACTTGGTGTACATAGCGCCCTTGTGAGCACGTTTTGGCGTCCGGAAAGCGACACACCGTCGCAAAATGGTTTCCGCGACCACACTTTTTGCACTGTCTGCCTAGGCGGGGCATTTTCCAGCTTTGTGCTGCTCCAGGCTGCATCTCGAGCAGGGTGGGCTACCTGCTTTTATAGCGTGTATCTCTGACGAAACTGGCGATCGTTCCGCTGCGGCTTGAATCTCGGTGATTTGTAATTTAATCTGCTCTCTGGTCCGGTATATTTCAACTGTTTTGGCGAAGGAAGGGTTTTCCGCGATGAGCCTTTGCTGCATCTCTTCGTCCCTAATAACCAGTATTATTCTGCTGCGCAAAAGTCGCTCTTCGAGATATACAAATTCACAACTCTTCGCCAGCGTTTTTGGCTCGGTTAGCCAATCAGTAAATGATTCGCCCTCGTGCTGATTTCTAGAGCCAAAACGAAGCTCGTTGAAAGTTAGGTTTGTTGCCGGCTTAAAATGATCTTCAAGCTTCTGCATCAAAACTTTCTAGAATTTTTTTTTATCGTCACATTCGAAGGTTAAGGTATAAAAAGCGCATCGCCCATCTTCACCAATTGCCATATGAAACGTTGCCGCTTCTACATCTGCTTCTTGTTCCTTTAGTTTGGTTGCAGTGGCGAAAAGCTCGAAACCCGCCGCGGTGGCTCAGTGGCTAAGGCGTTGCGCTGCTGAGCACGAGGTCGTGGGTTCGATTCCCGGCCGCGGCGGCCGCTTTTCTGATGGAGGCGAAAAGCAAAAACGCCCGTGTGTACGAGATTTCGGCGCACGATAAAGATCCCCAGGTGGTCAAAATTAATCCGGAGCCCTCCACTACGGCGCGCCTCATCGTCTGCGTTGCGTCGGCGCGTTAAACCCTACAATCAATCAACGAAAAGCTCGAACTCACTTTTCCAGACGTTCCAGTTGTGAAGCCGTAACATATTTCGCGCCATAACGCACTACGCACGTACGCGCGCACACGCACGCGCAGACACACAGGCGTGATTGCACACGCACGTGCAGGCACGCGCGCACGCACACATGCGGACGCACACACACACAAGCCCACGCGCGCATACAAACACACACACACACAAGCATACATGCACGCACACGCTCGCACGCACGCGCACGCACACGCATGCACGCATGGTAGTCACGTGTACGGTAAAAATTGTACGGTAAACGTGTACGGTAAAAAGTAACATTGTTGGACCACGAAGCACATTGTTACAAGGCGACGCGAAGACTCGTGTGGCGATATAGATCTATTTACAAAATGGTAAAGCGATGAAAGGTAGCGTCGCAGCAAACGGCTGGCATAGCCGAGCCCCAAGCGTTCTTTTTGTCGTCGTCACGAGCGATCGCCGCACGCGCTCCAAGGTTTCTTGTCCTCGTCGTCTGCGATGCTTCCTACAAAAAGGGTATGCTACATGACTCCTCCGACAGTGGAAGCGTCATTTCGGTGCAAGCTGCAGTCAGGCAGAGCGGTTGTAGTATGTTCCCGAGAGTGTGTGTGTGTGTGTGTGTGTGAGAGAGAGAGAGAGAGAGAGAGAGAGAGAGAGAGAGAGAGAGACATGACTTCATGTGATGCCCTAGATGGGTTCTGAAGGGTAGACGACTTGGACGGTCTCCCTCCCTCAGCTGTGAGCCAGGATTCCTTGTATCCTCGCGGCGTCTTCGGCCATCCGGACTACTGTGAGTTGTGCCTCCGGTGTGGAGCTGAGCAGAACAGTCTCATTTTTGTGTAGTCTTAATTTCGTATCTTGGAAGTGTATTTACATCGCATTTGCTATTATAGGCGGTGGTATTTTTTTTTGAGCTCATGGCAGGACCATATCATGTGGTGTAGTTCGGCTCTGCCGTTGCACAGTAGTGGGGTTTTAGGCGTACGACGTAGACGATGTCAGGCGGCAGGTGCATATAAAAAGGTGGGGCTACAACAGGGATGGCTTCGTATGTCACGTTCGTAACTCGGTGAACGATGCGATAGGGGCCACGGTATCGAGAGAGGAGCTTTTCGAAGAGGAGTTTGGTGCTGGACTTGTTGGTACATACTTTGAAGAAACGGTGGAACCCAGCCTTAAGACGTGTACACGAGGAGAGAGCAGGACAACGCACACGCCTGGACTGACAAGAGTTTAATAAAATTTTGAAGGAAAAATAAGGTCAACGCTTGCGCCGTAAAAACCAAAATAAAAATATAAGCTGATGAGACATTTCAATATCGCCTCTTTTTCAAATATTCGGCTCCTTTGCGCGATAGCGTTAGTGAGGGCACGCTCACACACTCATGAAAACCGTTCTTCCTCATTTGATAAGCATCAATCAGCTCGCTCCACCTCGCGCTTTATGGCTCCCCTACCAATCATTTTAGTTTTGTCAAAGATGGGGGTGCCTACACGCCCTTCTCGTGTATATTAATTTTACGGCACATGCCTTGACCTTGTTTTTCCTCCGAAATTTTCTTCATGAAACGGTTGCTACTACCATCGTGTGTGTTCTTCTGCTGTCTCCTCGTGTGCGCGCCTTCAAGGCTGGGTTCTACTACTTTTTTTCGGAGAGACCGACATGGCGTGAGGGGTGCCACACCAAGACAAGAAAACGAGGAGAATAATAGGTGGGGCGGTGATGGTGATCGTATCAGACCTTTTCAACAGCCTCGATGCAAAAAGCCGTCCACGAGCGACTTCTCGGGCAACGTCACCTTTTGCTATGATATAAGCGGGCGTACTCAATGGATAGTGCAGTTAACTGGGTAAACAGGGTGTCCGTAGGTGAACTCGGCACTCGGCTGAATAAAAGCTAAAACGGCGTGTAACGTGCAATATTGTGCCGCCAAGAATTGTACGCGAATGTCACGTAAGGCAGCGTAGCGCCCCAGTCACGGTGATCCGGCAATACATGCATCGATAACATATCGGTGAGTCCTGCTTAGCCCTTGGGTAAGTCCACTGGTTTGGGGATAGTAGGCGGTGGTCATTTTGTGCTTGAGAACAGGATCCTAGAAGATCGTCGATGACACGAAACAGGCAGAAGCGGCCACGATCTGTAAGCAGCTGTCGGAGTGCTCCGTGATGCAGGATAACGTCGTGCAGACGAAAGCCGGCAACGTCCAAGTCGGGGGCACTCGAGTGTGATGGCACGACAAGTCGCGTAACGTGTAGCGACTACAATCCAGCGATTTCCTAATGTTGACAGCAAGAAGGTCTAAGCCAACGCGGTAAAAATGGCTCGAATGGTATGTCCAGTGGTTTAAAGGAGCCATGAAGACAAAATACAAGTTGGGTTTATTAGAAAGACTGCTTAGTCCCGATAGCAATGATACCAATATCATTGCTATCTTCGAACAAATAACGGAGATATGAAAGAAAACGTGTGAAGCAGTCGCGACCCCCAAGCCGATTTCCCGCAACTTTTCTATGACGTCACGGAACCTTCTTTGTGCGATTGGCGGCCGAATAACTGACCTGTCGCGACGACACATGACTGGACGTCTGTAATGGGGCCTCTAGTTCCATTTTACCGAATCACTTGAATGCTAACGTGCAGTTAACGCACTGAAAATTGTTTTATTGTTGGTCCGTATGACGTCATTCTTGCTCATAACATGTCACTGTGACGCAGAATCTGAAAGTTTTTAAATACTTCTTGTTTTTTTTGTTAAAATAACATCTTTCGTGGCTTTAATGCAGGTGAGTGAGATACTGAATCCTACTTCTTTCAAATTAAACAAAGTTGTATGTTCTCTTCATGGCTCCTTTAAGCAAGCCAGTGGGGAACACCGGAGGTGGTTTACGGCGTTGGCAGAAGTCGCGAGATGGTACGTCGCGACGAATCGTGCCATAAATGCCGAATCAAAAGAAACGGCGACAGACGAAGTTGTAAGTGCGAGCCACTCCTGGGTGACCAGCTGTAGGCTTGCCGTGAAGTTGATGGAGGACGTCGAACCTTATGTGCTCAGGAACAGCAAGAACACAGTGAGGCCCGTATGATCGGAAGTTTTGATGGTATAACACGCCATTTTGAAGAACAAACGTAGTGTGGGTAGGATGACTTGCAAGTGGTTGGTCCTGGAGACAATCAATTATCAGGCGTAACGAAGTGTCGCGGCGTTGTTCGGCAGCGATGTGGCGGAAGTCAGAAACTGCCAGCTCAAATGAGTTGGAAGTTTCGTCGGGATTGGTCGGTGAATCGGCCGGATGCCGAGGCAAGCAGTCCACTTCTTTGTGGAGCCGTCCTGCCTTATAGGCGACCGTAAAGGTATACTCTTGGAGGCACAGCGCACATCTATCCAGCCATCCGATTGCATCCTTTTGTGATGAAAGACAACCTAAAGCGCGATATGCAGTCACATAGCTAAATGGCGTACCGTGTAAGCAAGGGCGGAATTTACTCACTGCCCACACAAGGACAAGACACTGACGCTCTGTTAATGAGTACTACCGTTCCGTCGGGGACATGAGACGGCAGGCATGAGCTATTACTCGGTCATGACAATCTTGCCGTTGGCCCAAAATGGCGCCTATGCCGTAGCCACTTGCATCAGTTCCAACTTCAGTCTGTGCTGGTGGTTTGAAGTTAGCAAGGATGGGTGAAGTAGTAAGGCAGGAGACAAGCGTCGACAAGACGTCGGCTTGGGTGGGAGGGGGGCCCAGAGTAATTTCGTGTCGTGGCGGGCTGTGGTTGAATAATTCTTTGTGAACCACCGGAAGTAAGAGCAGTGCCTGCAAAACCACGGAGATCTTTAGACGAGACCGAAACAGGAAAGTTCCTGACGGCCCGGATTTTGTCGGGATGTGGCTGTACACCAGCAGCGCTGACAAGGTAACCAAAGAGCGTAAGTTGGCGGCTGTCGAAATGACATTTCGCGGAGTTTGAACGCCGCGAAACTCCCGCGGAGGAGTTTCTGAACTTCCGCCTTCCTGAGGACGCCAAGCACACCGCAAAGGCAATGGAGATGTGTTTCAAAGGGGGAGGGAAAATTATCACATCATCTTGGTAACATACACACGTGGAACACTTGGAAGCGAGGAGTAACGAGTCCATCATTCGCTAAAAGGTGGCAGAAACGTTGAAAAACCAGAAAGACATGACCTTGAATTGGTATGGGCCGTCGGGTGTAATGAAAGCCATCTTCTTACAATCAATCTCGTCTACAGCTATCTCCCAGTACCCTGAGCGCAGATAAATCGACGAGAAATGCGTCGTCCGAAGTAATGGATTAACGTCCTTCTTGGTTATTTTGTTCAGACGGTGGTAATCAGCACAAAAGCGCCATGTGCCGTCCATTTTTTTACTAGCCCGACTGGCTACTGCCACGTACTGGAGGGAGGTCCTGTAATGCATTTCCTCAGCATGTTGTCAACTTCCTTTTGAACAGCCCGGAATTCCACATGAGAAACGCTGTATGGTCGCTTGTGAACTGGGCTCCCATCGCCAGTGTGAATTCGATGTTTGACGGTCGTTGTCTGATCCAAGACTGAGTTGCCGAAATCAGATATCTCACAGTAGGATTCCAAATGATGCAACTCTTGGGCATGTGTCAGAAACAGATCTGGGGAAGTCTAGCGCGTAAATTCGTCGGATTCCAGCACGGAGGTGGCAATACCTACCGGGCTGTCCGAAGTTAGGGAAGAAACCCTAAAGTCCGATGATAAAAACCGGACAGCCAACGAAATTCCCTGGACAACAGCTGCGGGAGAAAAGACGAAGTTTAGGAAAGCTAGATGCATGTGGTTGTCGGTCACCGTCACGACGGTGTGAGGAAGGGTGACACATCACATGAGCAGCACGTGGGTGATTGATGACACGACGTTGTGCCCGTCCGGAACAGCGGAGTAGGAAGACATATGGACGTAGGTCACAGTTTTTGGGTGCAAGTGTACGTGCTCAGTCCAACAGAGTCGAGGCTGGGGAACGTCCGTAGTGGTTGAAGCGAGATGGAGCTCAAGGAGGAGTACCCCTGTTGCACAGTCAAAGAGAGCTGCGTGTTAAGAGAGGAAATCTAAACCCAGAATCGCATCACGGGGGCACCTGTCTATGACAGTAAGCATCACAGGTATCGTGTGGTCAGCAATCCCGACGCGAGCAGTACACAAACCGGCAACAGCAGGCATCCGTCCATCGGCGACTCGCCCAACTCGTAACGGCTCCGGCGTGAGGATCCGGCGTAGACGGCAGTGATGGTCAGAACTCCTTACGCATACGTGTGCCCCATTGTCAACTTGCAGTGACCGGTACACCGTCAATGTGAACTTCCAGAAAGTTGTTTCTCGTCAGGAGAGTAAGCAGAGTATTTTCGGTCCGTGTCGGCAATACAGCATCAACTCCGGGACCTGCAATGCCATGTTTTTCGAAGGAGGCCGAGAGTAGTCAGTGATCGGGACTGGCGGTGTTGGGTCGACGGCGATCGGTTAAATCTGGTGTTGGGACTGTTAGCGTTGGGCGGGTTGGGCTGAGTACGGGAAGCGAAGCGGTGCTGCTGGTCATCGGAGTAGCCGAAGGGTCGTCGAGGACTATAGTCGGCGTAGCCGTTTCAAAATAACGAGATCCTGCGGCGGCGAGAGTACCGGGAAATGTGGCCAACTCCGGAGCAATTGTAGCAAATGGGTATGTTGTCCGGGCTACGCCACTAGTGGGGTTACGGCATGGGTATCATGGAGGAGGATGTTCATTGTGCGGACCGGGTGACCTCAACCCTTGGCTGAAGGGAGAGCTAATCGCGCACACAGGGTGAATGCCCATGTTGGGTATTTCGTCCCGGACAACGGCTTGGGTGAGGGTAACGGAGTGAAGCTCCTTACGATCGGGGGCGTATGGCACCGCAGTAGTTGAGGCCATAGCCTCCAGTTCGCGGCGCACGATTTTGGTTATATTCGCTGAACACGGGACAGGATCTTGCATGCGTGGAATACGGGCTGGTGTGCTCGCAACTTCACCCGAAGATGTCGCTGCTGTGTGCAAAAGTCGCGTGAAGTTGTGGGCTATATGGTGACATTTGAGCTCCTCGAATCACCGACATTCCTTAATGATGGAATCCATGGTGGTGCAGTCTGCAAAGAAGAAGGTTGAAGGCGTCATCCGCAATAACCTTCAGTGTGTGCCCACTTTATTGGACTGCGCGATGGTACCGTCAGCCATGGAACAAAGCGCCAACACGTGCTGGATGTATGCGACTTAAGATTAGGCCGACGTCTGGGCGCGTGATGCCCTTGCGGGCAGCAAACCGACAACCAAGTGGCATTTCGAGCAAGTCTCTCAGCTTCGTTTTGAACACGTCCCAGCTGGTCGACTTGGTCTCACGCGTCTAGAACCACTTGTGTGCAGGACTTTCGTCCTTGAGGTAATGGATCACATCTGCCAGAATGACGATGGAATCCCACCTGTTGTGAGCGCTGGCACGCTTGAAGAGACTGAGCCAGTCGTCCACATCAACGTAGTCTGTCTCGGTGAACATGCTAGGCTCCCGGAGATGAGACATGATGACGAGGGGTGCCGTCGACGCGGTCGCTCCATCAAAACGCATTGTTACACTATGAACGGAGTGACCACTCAGAAGCTCTGTGGTGGGTGGAACACGCCCAGGCGAGCTGTACGGGATGAGGTGTTGACACCAATTCCGCAACCTCCACCAAGAATGTTACGTGGCGACGCGAAGGCGTCGTGTGGCGATGTAGGTGTATTTAAAAAATGGTAAACAGCGAGATATTTGACCAGGATGTGTTCATTACACCTCAAAGGGTTGCGAAACAATAAAGAACTGCTTGGACATATTCATCGGTTTCGATTCTTGTCATGCTAGAAACCGAGAAGTATACCATTTATTGTGTTTGTTAGCGACTATATCAAGCTTTCAACGCCGTAATCATGTCATTACCGCTAGATTTGAGAGTCAGTTTGTTATGATAACGATGGTTTCGATAGAAATTCAAGGCACAAAAGCCGTTTCCGAGTACTCTGGACGAAGTTGTTGGCGCCGTTTCATGGTGGCGTAGAACAGGCATTCTCATTGTATTTCTATGTGAATAAACAACAAACGCTGCGGATGCGCCCCTTCTGGCAAGCAGCCACAACAAAAGTCAATTTGTGAAGAATGAAATGTAGGCCATACAGCCTGGAGGAAATATGCACACGAACTTTGCCAGCTTCCAGAAATACACCAACGTCCTAAAAGAAGTTTGTGACATTGCCGAAAAATTAATGCGTTCGGCACAAAAAAAAAACATTAATCTGATACAAGTCAACAGGAACGAAGGAAATAGAAGGCAGCTGTTTTATATCCTGCTGTGGGGTGCGCGTGTAGGGGACCGTTGCTTGGTGCGTAGATAGGCTGTGGAGGCTTCATCATGGCATCTCAAAAATATTTTGGAAGCCTGGGCGTTTTGAATACTTATAGAGGAGCTCTAAGCCCTTAGCCAGGCGAATAAGCTGGAAAGTACGAGTTACACACGATCCTCTGACCGGTCAATGGTCTGAAGGAACTTGTTCTCTCTCTCCTCGTGTGTTGCAGACCTGTGCGGGATAAAGCCTGAAATTATTTAGAGCTCTCAGAGCCTGGCAAAATAACTGTATTACTGGAGGTACGCATTTTAATGCACTAAATGATCAAAGCGGTCCATTTCTACCATAGGCACTGCTGCCCCCCACAAGCGGAGTGTAGCAGATAACAGCGGCTGGGGTTCCAAAGATGACGTCGGGAGCCAGGGGGTGCCACTCATACATCTCACCGCCAATGAGCGGGTTCTATGCAATACATCATCCAATCAGTGTTTCCGGCTCTGCGGAAAGCCGACGATAGTTCCGGCGGTTCGACCAGGTTCGACCAGGAAGTGAGCGAAACTCCTGCAGGGCGTATCTTTGTAGGGACGAATGTCGATCGCCGCCACATATCACACAAATTTAGCTGAGTTTGTTGATATAGCGCGTTGTTTACAAAATACGAATAACGGCGAAAAGCAGGGATTGTGTTCTGCAGGCAGAAACGGTAGGCGCGCGACTCCCGAAAGCGGCCCGGGAATCAGGCAGCCCACGAAGGTGCGCAGGAGGCTTGCTCTTTCCTATCCTCCGCTGACCTCGCCGTCGCCCAGCCTTCAGACCTTCCTGAATGCTTGGACACGACCGAAAATATCAGCGTACCCCCCGCCATTCGCATACACCGGTACAAACACGAAAAGAAACTCCGACTCAAGCAACTTACGCCGAAGGATCACGTTTCCAACAGGCCTTCCCTTACAAGAACCCAAGAAATATTTATTAACAAATGCTATACAGATGCATCATTTTCACCGGAAACAATTCGCAAATGGTACTACCCCCACATCAACCCAAAATGTCTATACTGTCAGCAAGCCGTCACGGCTGATTTGCACCACCTAGTCTGGATATGCCCCAAATTCTCTCGATACCGGAATTTCACTTCCCCAAACCCAGATCCCTCAACCCGTATCGATCCCCTCACATTAGATGAACACACCCTTAACCTTATAATACGGTTCGCCACTAAGAGCGGTCTAGCGCGAGTTATATAGCGATGGCCTACACCAGTGAATGGACCATTCAATGCCGAAAAATTTTCCTGTGGAAAACTGATGCAGCCTCCCGAAGACCACGAACTCATACGAGCCCCCTTCAACCATAAATCCTCCCCTCCCAACTCCCCCCCAAGGCCTCCGGCCTTCCCTTTTTGAATAAAAGATTTAACAACAACAACCCGCAAGCACCTGCCTGCACGAGGGGCAAGGAGCAAGCACGGAGCGGCACATACCACAGCAGCTAAACGTTGTCGCCGCCGGCAAGAGCCGGACTGTTGCTGAAAATCAGTCGACAAATGCGTGAAAGGGGATGACTGCGCGGTGAAAGATTGCACTGAGGATTGTCCATGGGGCAGCTTTATAATTCTGTCACTGAATACTATTTTCTAATAAATTGTTCGGAATTGCAGGTATGGACACCTAAAGGAAAGCGCAAGCTGGTTGTCGCAACTTGCTTAATCCCAAGGTTTAAGCTATGATGGATTACAGACAATTCTACGCGAGAGCAGACGACCATCAACAGAGCAGGCTGCGGAGGCCAAGACAGCCAGCGCCGATTTTCCCGCCTCGTCCGCGCCCGAAGATTTCTTCTCGCTCGGCCCGGAACCCTTCCAGCCGAGGCACATAATGAGCTATCGCGGGACCTGCTGGTACCATTTGGTTACCCGCACTTGCAGATGAAGAATTTAGAGGTACTGAACCAACTTTTCCTCAAGTACAACACGGCAGTACCGTCAAGCGCTTCGCTGGAATGGCTCTTCAACATTTCCAACGAAGTTTGTACAAAAACACGGGTTTGTCTCTCCCCCTCCAACATCGAGATGTAACCCCTGCTGAGTTCACACAAAGAACTCTATTAAGCTGCGAATATGTATTCTGGGCTTTTTTCGTCCGCTCATTCCTCAATATTGTATCTGTATTCATTAAACAGCTATTTATTGTTCTTTACGAAGCAGTTTCTTGTGCAAGAAATTTAGTTATTTTGGCGCATGTGACTAACTTTCTATAGACATATTTGAAGCGCAGTATCCTGACTGCGACTTTGAAGATAGAAGTGGAAAGTGCCACGTGTGCTGGGCTTGTAATGAATGAGAACCAAAGTCGGAGTTAGACTGCAGTATGTTTGGTGCTCCCCGAAAAAATTCGCCTAGGAGCGTTTCTTTTGAGTCTTTTTATGTCCACATAATCTGCTTCCGGCGGTGTTGATATTCGCATAATATTTGTATTTCACTGGGAGCTTTAATTGCTCGCTTTATTTCTTCTTGGAATTATCCGACACTATATCATAATTAAAAACTCAAACGCAATGTTAATGTAAAGACAAGTTCCTATGTTGAAAGTGTAACTTCAACGTGTTTCTTTTCGTAATAAAGGAATTTCTAACTGGAACTCGTTCCAAAATTGGGATGGAACGAGGAACGAGATTTCGTTCCTGTTTTAGAGGAACGTGTACAACACTGCTGAAAAGGTTGTACGTTTGGCTGCCTATAATATACGTGGGGACGCAGAACAAAAGGCTTGGCGTGGATTCATTAACGACATTTTTGAATTTACAATTCATCAAAGGCAAGCGAATGAGGTCTTTAGATTTAGGCGAACAATTTGTGATAAGAATGGCTTTTTGGTAACTATCACGAGTGTTTTTTACCGTATTTGTGCTTGCTAACGCGTCCCATAGTGCAACCCGCAGGTACGTTTTCTCATGAAAGTTTGAAAAAAATTACTCAATCTTGAAAATATTTTAAAAATGAATATTTACAGTACCTGGTTAAGGTATGCCCATCCATGAATGGGTACGACGAAATTTACTCGCTTGATGTTTCGGTTGTATTTTGGAAGGCGTTGATGTCCACGGAGACGCCGCTGGGCGCTTTGAAGCCAATTTCCGTTCTGCACCCGATTGTAATGCGCACAGATATTTGAAGGTTACTTTTAGCAAAAAAAGAAATGAAGAACGCGCCTAAGAATCGTGCAAATACGGTACTTCCCTGCGTTTTGCTGTTAAGTACATGTATGTCGGTCGCGCGCAGTGCTGGTGCGGTAGAGTGTGTTAACAAGACACTAAATCGACTATACGTCGCCAATAAATTAAAACCGGAGCAATCGCTGAGAAATGAAAGCACCACTATCGCGATGAAAAGTAAGGCGGACATTTTATAGATTGGCTCAACGCGCGCACATTTGTGCTTGAATTTGAAGCGAGAGGTAGCAATGTATGGTCGGCTGCAGCCCCCATTGCTTCAGCCGTGCGCATCAGCTCCCAATCGTCGAGTAACACGTAGCGCCTGCTTCCTATGGGGTACTAGGAACGAAACTGCTCTGTGGCAAAGCCCTAGTCATGCGCTCGTATCCGCTGAGTCGGTGCTCCTGTACAATAAACTCCATCGGCACTTAATATATGCGGAGGCGAAAAAAAGTGACCAAAACAACTACATCGGTTTCTTCTTGCTTTGTTTTGACGAGCTGGTTGGGCGCATGCAGAATGCGTCACTAGCCTGTTTTAAATTTCGTAACCTAACAATTACTTCAATATGGTTCTCTAGCTGTATCAAAACGTTACACACATTCAGCGGAATAAACGAAAAATGCATGTTTACATTATGAGAAACTGACTGATATCCTTTTTTTTATTTTTACAGATCTCACGGCGAAAACCAGACGGTTATCGACAGGTAATATTTTGAGTTTATGTTGTTTTGCGAGATTATGTAACTCTTAGGAGCGGGTCAGGAAGGCAGCTGGCACAGGACCTAGGAGACGGAGCCCCCGCTCGGTGGCCGCAGTGCGCTTGCTCTTTTGGCACGGGAAGGTCGCGACTGCCGTTCCGGTTTACGGTGGTATTCAGGCACGCTGCAGGGCCATGGGGCGAACTCAAAGTGCTGCTGCGGGCTCGCATGGTCTGCGTAGATGGGTACGAGGGGTTACCGCCGTCTCGATCTCGGCCGGCATGCGGAAGCGCTTTTGAGTGTCTTCTACGGCGTCTCCGACGGCGGTGGGTGGCGAGAGAGTAATGGAGAGGCGTTCGGGCCTTCTTATATCCTCCGCCGGTGCGTGGTGATCTCTAGAACGCGGGGCCGGTGAGCGCATGGGTTCTTCCGAGTTTCCGAGGTTGCCGGCGGCTGCCGGTATCAATGTCCGAACGTCACAGCGCTATGTCATTGCCTTAGAGGCGGAATGAGAATTAATAATATGTTCTTGAGCGTTTTCATGATCCAAGAATGGGCTGAATTACCGAGGGAGGTCTGTTAGTAAAAGAAGTATGGCTACAAGTGCGCACACCGTATAAACCCAGAAACAAAACTAGGAAATAACTCTTAGGGTCACGTGCCTAGTAGAATAATGGCCGTACATATTCTGTGGATGTCATTGCAAAGCTGGAATGGCGCTGGCAAATGCGTTACTGATTCCACCGGGAGAGCGAAAAAGCAGTTTTTTGACATTTCAGTTTATATTAGATGCGGAGCGTCTTATGCTCGGGGGTATGTCCCGCGGCGTCGGCGGTGGTCCGGCATCCGCACACCACCGTTTCTTGGCCAATCCCCCACCTGGGTACGTGCCATAGAAGAGGAACAACAACAACAACTCCGGTTGTGCTTGCGCTTGACTCCGTGATTCTTCAGATGAAATAGGATGGAAGCAACAGCCCCGTCAGTGAGTGTGCTGACGCAATTAAGTGAGAGCATCAGCGCAAACACTAACAGCAATTACACCCAACTACAATCTACGGAACGTGTATCGATCTCGTATTTACCAACTGCAACGGCGACGACTGCATACAACCGCTGCTTCGAGATCCACTGACTGTGCACTTCAGCGACCACAAGGCCGTCATACTCAAAGTAAGAAGACGTGCAAACCTAAATAAAGACCTTCAGATACCACTTCAACCTCGTCGCACTCGCGTATATACGCATACAATAAGGAAAATTACACCCATCTCCCCGAAGGGAACCATGAGTAGGATATATGAGCATTACGGGGTCCACTACATTTCCACCAAATTTGGCTAACAAACATAACGGAAACGCAAACGGAACCCCCATGACGCTCCGCATCCTACTCATGGTTCCCTTCGGGGAGATGGGTGTAATTTTTTTCAAATTCATAGCGCAATTAAACCGAATAATGCGCCCGAACTGTGAATCGGTAGGGTAAATATAGTCAGTATAGCACTGCCTATATAAAGTGAGTTTTTACTTGAAAAACTATGTTTTATTGGTAGCATTAGTTGGCAGCTAACAAACGTTTGGTGGAATCATATATGTGCTAGTACGTGGACGATAACGTTTACAAATGTCTTGATGTAGATGAAGAAAAATATCTCCGGTTTAGCTTTGGCTATAACCCTAGTTAATAGGGAAAGCTTCACTGCCATGGCTAGGCCCGTCATCGAGGTGTGGTCGAGGTGTGGTTTCGCAATGATATACAGCCATGTTTACTATGAATACACTGTTTATTTATCACTTCTCGCAAGGTGGCAACACGGCTTCCCTGCACGTTTCTGTTGCCTCCTCGCCTTTCTCTTACCGGACGCATATCTCTCCCGCCATCGCACCTATGCTCCGTGCCGGGCGCTTGCGGAAGAGAAGCTCTGCAGCCCACGTGGTTTCCTGGCCTTCCTTCGTGCCACGGGCTTATCGCTGCGGCGGCGGCATCCTCACCTTTCTCCGCCAGGTGGCGACACGGGTCCCTCGCACGTCTCCGTTCCCTCCTCGCTTATCTCTCCCCTGCCGCCTATCTCTCTCCGCCATCGGGCCGTTGCTGCGTGCCAGGGGTGTGCGGAAGAGAGTGGGGTTTGTCCTGTCCTCTAGCTCTCAATGTCAAAACTGGACACCCCGCGAAAACTTAGCGAGGTTGCGTAGTGTAGCTTTCGCTAAAAAACAGTTCCGTGTATGCGAGAAGGCAAAGTATACACAGGCAAATATTTCCAAACCACTGCCGCTAGTGCCAAGGCTCATACATACGAATATGACAACGCCATGGTAGCATCCGCAAAACGTAAGCACAAAACCAAAAATGGCACTATTGTTTCACTTAAGAAACCACATGGGAAGTTTTAACAATACGCTCGAGATATTGATCCAAGCAGTTGTACAAAACTTGACAGCAATGATACTGTGCAATTATAATCTTTACCAGGAACACATTGTTCACAGGCTCCTTATCGTCCATAATGCGATTTCGAAGCTTGTTTTGTGGTTTCTTTAAACAAATTCCGAGCTCTATGCTGTATGCCTTTTTTCAAAGACCCTCCCCACCAGGGAGCTTGCGCATCTATGAAGTTCAAGGGTCCGGAGTGTTCAGAAAACAAGTTTGCATTTCTTGCGTCCATGCGATCTAATTCTCTTCAAATATTCGTGCTGCTTTTGTCTTGAGATAGCCATCGCATTTAGGTTTCGGTTTCCTACAGCAATCAGTGAACGTCTTCTGCCAAGCGGTCAATCGTGTGACATGGTTGTGTGATCTTCAGAAGTCGATTTCAGCACCACCGCAACAAAGGTTTGCGTTTTTGAATGTAGACTCAATTTCCCCGACAGAGTTGTCAATATCTTCGTCGTGTTGAAACACTTTTAAGACTTCAACGTTTTCTTGGGAGAGTTCTCCCGTGCGTCTAATTCCTAGGTGGCCAACTCCCGGAAAGGCATTCTTCTGTACGAATACGGGGTCTTCCGTTGTCACGTGAAAGCTTTGCACTTTTCCTGAATCGACGGTCGGCGAGATGGATGTCGCATCGCCTTGCACTGTCCATCCGAAGACTGTTTCCACAGCAGTGAGCTTTTGGTTAAGGCGATGAATGCATCCTGTCTCGATTTTCCAATAGCAGCCCGTTCCGATAAGTAGGCTGATGCCTGGTTCTGGGTGAACATTGAAGCTGGAGGCATCGGCGAAGGCCGTCGCGTTGGCTTCAAGTTCTTGCAGAGTCATTGGTTCCGTCAACCGCGGTAGGTCGCTGCAAATCGCGGGAACTTCAACAGCCTTAATTTGAAAGCTACGATGTTCGTACTGGCTGTAGAGCGTCTGTTGCACTCTTTTGTACTTCTTGCTATGAAACGACGAGTTCCCCAAGCCAGAAATCGTCATCTGCTCCTCGGCCAGTACCTTTATTCGTAACTTCCTAGACAGCGTTTCCGTTATGAAGATACTCTGACTACCTCCGTCAAACAACAGTCTCATCGGATGTTTGCTAGCTGTTCCCTTGGCCCATACTTGTGCCGTCTGGAGAAGAACAGTTCTCTGTGGTGTCATGGACTCAATCGTCGTACTATACACAGCCGTGATATCTTACTGTGATGGGCACTTCCAGTTTTGGGTCGCACAAGGGAGTGAT
The DNA here is from genome assembly GCF_048455015.1 of Haemaphysalis longicornis. NCBI lineage: Eukaryota > Metazoa > Arthropoda > Arachnida > Ixodida > Ixodidae > Haemaphysalis > Haemaphysalis longicornis. The sequence continues at coordinate 1,005,522 of NW_027526384.1, forward strand.
TTGGCGCCTCTTGCAATTTTTACATGATAGTCGTCTTTCATTCTTGCACTCCTTTGGGCGGTGATAGGGCCTCGCGCAGCGAAAGCAACAACCCAGTTTTTTCAACGTAGCTTTCTTTTCTTGTAAAGAAAGTTGAGACGTACAGTCGTTCGTGCTGTGTTCATTGGAGTCACAGAAAAGACAACCTTACTGTCAGCGTAGAAGCAGAACTTTGAACGCTGTCGTTGATTTCCCGCTTGAGTGACTGCGTTTTAATCGGCGTTTCCGTTTCTGCTGCAGTCATCGTGGAAGTAATTTCCCGACTGCGCACTTCTAGGTTCAGCAGGTCAAGTAACATAGAGAGTTTATCGGGCCTTTCTCCTCCCGTTTTTCCTGCTGGTGTTTCCTTTAACCTTATTTGGTTGAACTTGAGCACGAGCTTATAGGGTAAGCTCTGTAATAGCGCAGTCTTAAGCATGACTCTTTACGACCCACTGTGTACACCCAAGTTCTTCAGTGATCTAACGCTAGTGTGTACACGTTCACTGAGGGTCTTCGTCGTCGTAGGAGGTCACTTTCGGGAAGTTCAGCAATCTGCTAAGGTGATCGTTAATTAAGGCTTGTGTCTCCAAAACGCTGCTGCAGCAGTTTGAAGGCCAATAGGGTAGCTCTCGTTAGTTGTTGGTAATCCGCTGATTACGCCTTCCGCGTTCCCCTTCAAATAACTGCGCAGGTACTTCAGTTTGTCAACGTTGACTAGCGATGAGTTCTTATGTATTGTCTATTCGAACTGGTCCCAAAATGCAGGCCACTGAATAAATTCTCCATGAAAAGGCTGGATTTCAAGCTTGGGCAGTCTAACATGAACTCGTTCTTGGTGTGAGGTCGGAGCTTGTATTGCACTACTCGCCATTAAAGGGCACGCGTCTACAAGATGCTTTTCAGCACGGAAAATTATGTGTGCGATAGAGTCACGGTAATGTTCTACGGCTTCCAACTCATCGTCTAATTCCTCATCGGGGACGTGACCCTCTATTTTTGTGTCAACATTGTTTAAAGGAGTCTGTTTCAACTTGAGCATATTTAGCTGTTCCGCCAGCTCACCCGTCGGTAGCGGGGTAGCCTCCATTGTGGCCTTCATTTCATTGATGATCTGTGTAGTTCAGGCACGCAGAGCACCACGCTTCCTTTTGAGACGGTCCATGATGGTACCCGGTACGTGGAGATGCCGCGCTAGCAGGTGCTGGGGCAATGCGTCGTTCTTGGCCGGTGAGTCCTCTTCAATGGATCTGCTACATCGGTAGGGGTCTTCAACGGTGTAATCCTTCCATCCTGGTCACGGCACCAAATTTTTGAAGACCAGGAAGCACACGCGGTTAGAAGAGCACCGCTTTATTGGCTACCTTCTAGTGGCTAGCCTAGTTCGATTGATGAAAATGATGATGATGTCACGAGCCGCGCTGACCGTGCTGTGGCTTCGATGTCTTCAACAATTTGGTGCCGTGACCAGGATGGAAGGATTACACCATTGAAGACCCGTATCGATGAAGCAGACCCATTGAAGAGGACTCACCGGCCAAAAAAGCGTTGAAGTCTTAAAAGTGCTTGAACACGACGAAGACATGACTCTCCAACATGCCTGACTAGCCTGACGCATGGGTTCGGCGTCTTAGGCCTTCCCGCCTTGCCGTTTTTGCACACGGAGATAGTTCTTGCCCACGAAGATGAAAATATTGTGTGGTAGAAGTGTACAGCTTTATGTAAAATGTGCGACTAGCATTCAGTGTCGCTGGTAAAGCGAGCAAGCGTGAATGCTTAATGGTAGAAGGCCAAGGTGCGGTTGTCACTGGGTGCAAGGGAAATGCGAGAAATGCCTCGTTGTGGGTTTTAAAGTTCAAACAAGCCGTACGTGCCGGGAAGAGCCTGAAGTTCAATGTGGGCATCGATGTGGTTTTGAGGCGTTGAGGCGCCAAACTTTGCCCAACCCAGTTGCAAGGTAGCGGCTTTACCTTTCGCAGGGCCAGGATCGCGCGGTGCTAAGAAATCAGGTACGATGGGTAAGACAAGATGATTTCCTTGTCTCTCGCCAACGCATGGGCGATCTCAGTTTTTAAGTGCAGAGCACTTCGCTAACGGTCGATGTCAAGCGAATGCCGGAATCAGGCGGGGCAGCGAGATAACGGAACGAAGAAGAGCCTGATGTACCAGTGTCAGGAAGTCACGCTGAGGCTTCGAAAACCACGCGCTTTAATAAATAGTCATAACGGCTCGAACCCCGTGAACCGCTGGCTTTGCCATATACATCTGCTCGTTAGTTAGCCCAAAGTAAGCTTCTGGTATATTTCAGGCAAAATCTGTATACATAACCGGCAGCTTACGCGTTCCTTTAGTTAGGAGCGCTCGTTGGGTTGGTTTTTAAGACAGTCAACGAAAAAAGCGGCCTCGGAGAAAAAAATCGCGCGTTTGAAATGACGCATATAGGCTCCACCGCGAAATAAAAAAAATTAGGCATTCGAAATGACCCAAAACAGCTCCATCATAGGAAATTAAAGCAAGCACAAAAAGACCATAACTCCCGCTGGCGCAGTTTCAGGCAGGGGGCGCGCGAGAACTGCGAAGGCAGGAAATTTGTATTGCATATTCATCAAGAAAGGAGTGAGAGAGGCTGGCGAAGAGCGTGATGGGTGGTAGCAGTGAGCGGATAACGGCGCCACCATCCATTATGGCGAACCACTATTCTGCGATTCCGACCGCATTCTCATTGAGTGGAACGGCTTTAATTATTGTCCCTTTTTCGCATTTTTTCATCGACTGGTGAAGCAAGCCAGCGTGACGGCTCGGCTAACATCGCCGGCTCCCATTAAATTTTTAAAGACGATAGTCTTTCTTGGTTTACTTAAACCCCAAAATTTTGGTCTGTCTGTATGTGTGTCTGTCTGTGACTCGATTCAGCCACCCGGCCAAAGTGACACGAAGTCTGCGCAATGGTCTTATATGCTCACAGCCAAATCTAAACGTCTAAGTCCGGTTTATATGTTCATACTTGTCAACATTGTTGAACAAGAACAAGACATTATGTTATGCCGTAAGGCAAACTCTCGCAAAAAAAAAAAAAAAAAAAAAAAAAAGAACAAGACATTACGCAAATATAAGACAAAATTAAAGGGGTCGTGAAGAGATTTAAAAAACAATTGTGTTCTCTGTGCGCCTATAGTTATAAGCGTGGAATCTTGATAAACGAACAGTGCATGCCCGTTTCGTTGCCCGATATCGGCAAATAGGAAAAAAAATGCAGTTACGGTTTCACCGAGGCTTTCCTCCTCAACTCGTGAAGTGACGTTTCAGTAAGTGAGTAAGAAGCCAATCATAGTTCTCCCTAGTCTGCACAATATGTCGGCATAGAGCGGGCTTGCAAAGGGTCATATAAAGGTACAACATCGGCGCATGATGGAACTCGCCCTGCAACTGAACGGGAGATGTCTGATCTCTGATACGATTGATCAACATCGTCGAAATTTCAGTCAAGAACGCGGGTGAGTGGCGCAGGCAGAAGTAACCATGGTTAATCTAAACTGAGCATTCTTAAACTGTTTACGCTGTTTCGCGCGCGTCTAAACTGTCGTTTTGCAAGCCGATATTAATTCCAAAGAGATTTCGGCAAAAGAACGTGAAATTCAGCAGGAAAACTGGCTACAAACTGTACAAACAGCGAAGACGTCTGAGTTCTGCTGCAATGGCTGCCAGACAACTGAAGCGGCCACGACACCGCTCACGTGGATAGAAAACTATTTTAGGCAACGAATAAAGGATGCATTATTCTTAAAACATCGGGTTTGCAGCTTTGCAGAACAATATACCCAAAGAACGTTGAATGCATTGAACTCTCGAATGTACTTGACGTGACGTCACTCTAGCAGCACTGCCTATCGACGACGCGCGCATGGTCGCTTGCGATGCGCCTCAAACCGAGAATTTCAAAGCCGCCTCCTAAATTCCAGAAGCAATGAATTGTGAAAATATTTGGGATTTATGTTCTTAAAAGGTCGTTAAAGGAGGCAAAATTAAGTAAAGACAAATGCATTTTCTCTTTACGACCCCTTTAATACACAAGGCATATTCAGAAGGCATATCCGGAACTGGGAACAGTTCCAGAGGTGGGCTGGTTGGACATAATTAGGGCAGAGAACTTTTAACTCCTAAATGATGTTTTTGGGGCTACTTGTCAGAAAACACGTCCTTGCACACCGTCTTCTCCGGACCTCACTTGGTGGTTTGAGCACGGTGCCCCCTCATGGCCATTGGAGCTCGATTGCTGGACGAGGGATCCCCATACCACTTATATTAGGCCTGCTGCAGAACTGGTGCCGCTGCTTCGTCGACGCTGCTAGGTCATCGAATCGGATGAGTTCAGATCCCAACATTCCCCACTCGAAAGAAAGACTGATGACCCAATTTCTATCATTGAAAGCGCACTGCAAACTTCAAATAAAATTCCTTGAGTAGACGAAGCCCGAACTTCCCCTGACCTTGGCCTGCTCCGGTTATGGGCCGCCCGTCGTCGCACGTAACTGACTGTAGCCCGCCAACCTTCATCTGAGAGTGCCAAGATCCCTCTTAATCACCAGACAGCCCAAGCGCGGCGACATAAATGACGCCTTTCCAGGACTCGCTGTATGAGCTGGTGTGCCTCACTCGGTCCCTCAACGAATACAGCCGGTATATCGCGCACATTTCAGTCAATAGAACGAGGCCGCAAGCGCAGAATCCCTTGAAGAAATGCCTATGTTGCATCGGGTCTCTCCTTGCATGAATTTGCGGAGGAGGCAATGAAGGCTTAGTTATGATGCGCCTCGTCCGACATTTGGTGAACCTTCATCTCTTCCCCCTGAGGCAGGCCTGCTCCTTACTAAGAAGGGGCAGCTGGTCCCGTTTCTTTTTTGTGCATGGTGAATAGTTGGTAGGTATCGACGCAGCAAGAACACCTAATGCACCGGGTACCGATGGCATCCAATACGAAGTGTAGAAGAACAGCACAGAGAGGTCCCTTCAGGTCGTACTGACAACCATAAACAAAGCTTGGAGCACTCGAGGCGTACCCACTTTCAGGAAGCATGCAGAAACCACAAGCGTCCCGAAAGCAGGAAACCCACCGGATACGCTAAGGAATGTACGGCCGATTGCCCTGACATGTACCCCATGCAAATTGGCTGAGCGTATGCTAGCTAGCATCAAGGCTCACATGGTGGCTTGAGGGCATGGGTTGGTACTAACCCTCTCAGATCGGCCTTCCGCCCCGGCGCAGAGAATGGCCTTGAAGTATTCTCTACTTCCGTACTCATTGGGGGACGCAATTGTATTTTCTTTCATTCTTCCCTTAGATGTGAAGAAAGTGTACGAGAAAGTGTACGACAATGTCAGCCATCAATCTATCCTACAGATGCTACGCTGGCCTGGGTGCTTGACGCCTCTGGTGTCCTTCATCGAATCGTTTGTAACACACCACACATTTTCAATTAGAGTTTGAGGACAGGCGGTTGGCTTTTTTCAACATGCCGTGGTGTACCACAAGATTTGGTCGTGGCATTGATACTGTTCAACCTTGCACTTCTTCCGCTCGGTTCCACGGTAGGTCCTTTGAAACATATAAAGTTCCTCGTCTATGCGGATCACATTACCCTCTGGTCGTCACTTCTAGGCATTGCGGAGCAAGAACAAGCTCTTCACAGTGCATTAAATACGGTTGAACCATGGTGCACACGTGTTAAGCTCGTGCTATTCCCCGCTAAGACCTTGCTACTTGTCGTCAGCACTTGAAAGACTCAAGAAAAACTGCGAAAATGACGCAGTTTAGTAAATATTGATGTCACGTGTCACGGAATCCTTGGCCTTCACGTTTCGTCCTCTGGCTCAGGTATGCAATGGCTCCCGGAAGCTCGCCGGCGCCCCCTTGATGTGTTACATCTAGTTGGCCAGAGTTCCATGAAATCGTGAGGAGCTCGCACAAAGATGGATCGGCTTCTGGTACGTGCAAATCTGCAGCCACGTATCACGTACCAGGCTCAGTACATAACAGTACATAACAAGGGCGGAGTGGGATTATCTAGAGGGCATTCATAGAGAAGCGATGACAAGGATTACCTGCCTTCGTCGCTTAACACCCATCTATACACTACAGGAAGAAGCTGGCCTTAACACGATAGATGAGTTCGCTAACCAGAGGCGACAGCCACGACCTCCTGAGGCGCACGTTTACTCATCTATGGCTGTTTTCAAGGGGCCCTCAAAGGCGTTTTTACCGCACTAAATGAACCAGCAGGATCGTTAGGGTGGGTGGTCAACGTCATCTGTGCCAAGTATAACTTTGTCACGCGCAGCGGAAATCTCACATTTTCTTTGAAAAATTTCTTGCCGCGTTCCCACCCTTTCCTGCGTGCTTTTGGGCTCCACCATCTTCTCGCGTGTACATAATTGATTCTTCCATGCGCGTCACGCAGTAGAAATCTTGCAATAGGACGGCTTTTTCTTGAACTTCCGGCGGAGCGAAGCGTCGTTTCCTCAGCGTCTACGGCTCGCGGCGGCGCCTGTGGTTAATTAGAGCTTCTTCCAGCACGCTTAACGCTATCGTGTTCGTCCATATTTACTTTGTTACTGTATTACCACGCTTCTTGTTAAGGCGCGTTGGCTAGGCCGACACGACGCCGGCTCCCGAAATGGCAGAGCGCCTTGTCACGCGACGTCGACAGCGACACGAACACGTCGGCAGATCGAAAATCCGTGTTGTGTGACTATCTCGCTGACCGAAGACGCCGACAATACCGATCAGCCGAACAGTCATCGGGCCATAATTATTTCAGTTTAGTTTTTGAACAGCATTGTTGCGCAATTAGCGGTCTATAACCTGCCACCGTGAACACCCGAGCTTCTGCAAGGAATTACTCCGACAGGAAGCGGTAAAAGGTAAAAAATGCTGCAGTGGTTAAGCGACCGGCTTGAGCTTATAATCTGTTCTTTGCGCGAGGATTTTGCTATCGCTAAATCGTGCCCGAGCTTTTTTCGGACCATATCGCCAGTGAAAGGTTAGGGCAATTACTGCGGGTGGTTATCCGACCAATTCTGAACTTGGCTGCTCCGAATTTCGGCCATGACTACTTGAGCCGGGTGCCGGAAAGCAAGTGTATATTCCACGCTAGGTTGGGGTGAGAGAAGAGAATATGAGCTCGAGGAGATCGCCAGGTGGCATCACATGAAGGCGTCCACCTCAGCGACGCCTAGCCAAGCTTTTCTACGTCGGCCTAGTCAGGTAGCAGCTTTTGCTCAATATTTGAAACGGCGCTTTTCTATTCTGAAGGAGGCTTCGCTAGCGGCCGGTTTCATGGGATCTGGGTGTCCGGTGTAAACGGGCATACCGAGCGCTCGGGAGTTCAAAAGAGTTTCGTGTTCCGTCGGTCCGAGTCCAGGCCAGCCTTCTAGACCGGAGCGCGGCGATGGCCCAATAAACGTTTGAGAAATGTTTAGAACCGATTGTAATAACGGAATGGAATACTTCAACTACCTGTGCACGCGCGTGCATGGCGCCACCACAACGCGAGCAAGCTCGACATTGGCGCGAACAGACGGCCAATTTAGCAATATATAAACCGACATCATTAGGAACGCCTACAAGTTCAGATTTTCTAGCCGTGGTGGGAGTGCAGGATTCATCAGCAAAATTATAAAAAAACGCCCCACACTGAACGCAGAAAGTCAGACGGCCCCGTCCCAGAAGCCATGCTGAGGCGCAGAATATAGCAGAATCAGACGAACCGCGCCGCAGGATGCTCTTGCGGACGACCCTGCGAGGTGAGGCATCATTTAGTCACACGAAAGCGGTGCGAGGAGGTCAACGGAACGACGGAGAATCGGGGCGCGGGCTAAAATTCGATGTTTTGATTTTCACTAACTTTACTAATACTCGTCACTGTAACGAAATTCTTGAAGCAACTGATTAATAGGCCATTGCTTTACCAGAAAATGTGAACACTGATGTATCGGTAGAACCTCTTTCAGGGCCCCTTTAAGGGGGTATATGAGCCTCGAAACTAACACGCCGAAAGGCCCCTCTCCAGAACCCTCCCCCCCCCCTTGGACTCGAATATTAATTACTGATTGCATGCCTCTGGGTCGGTAAAGCCGTGTTGCGCCGCAACTCGCACCCATAACTGACCAACATGTGTTTTACGTCTACGACAGTGTTTCAGGAAGCGTTATTACCACTTCTGTCGTAAATCCAGTTACGCAGTTTTGTCAAACCTGCGCTTACTAAGCCACTCAGAGGGTCCCGTGAACAGTTGCCGAGGTCAAAGCGATTTTCGACGGCTTGGCTACTATAGAGCTGCTTAGGGAAGAACAATCAGATTCTGTCATAAATTTTACTGACTCAATGGAAGCAGTTCGACACCTCCGGAATGTACTTACAAAGTACCCATATCCCAAACCATCCACGCGAAGTCTACGACGCTTAGCTTCAAGGTTAAGATAACTTGGGCCAGTGAGGACATTGACCCCTTGACAGCAACAGGCGGATGTCGCGACTCGTGTACCTCCTACAACGCATCCACTGCCCTTATTTCCAGTTGACGCAATTTCAAAGTTCGTCACCGACGAAGAAAACCTTCGGCGCTCTATACGGGAACTTATTTCTCCGTGTCGATCAAACCCCCCAGGTGGCCTAACCCGCCGTGAGGAGGTGGCGCTACGAAGGATTCGCGTCGTGGCTGCTCTCACACCGCTGTCAGCCACACCTGGCCCCCGGATCCACGGGCTCGACTTCGTCGGACATGTCCATTTTGCTCCACGTCCGCATCGACCGCTGATATTCAGACCATCTTGTGCGGACTTGCTGTGGTCCCCAACGTTCCCGACAGCAAGTATTGAATAGGTGGGACTCAAACCAGGTCGGCCGCCCGACTACAGATGCTGGCTCTTGGTCCGTATCACCGTAGCCGTTTAGAGTTGCTGAATTAAAATTTTTTGTTTCTGTACATTTAGTCTCCTTCGCCCTCATCGTTTCTACTGCAGAGCAAACTTTCACAAAAAAGCGGTTCTCTTACTTCATCTCTCTCTCTCTCTCTCTCTCTCTCTCTCTCTCTGCAGCCGTACCGCTGCAGGCCACCAAGCTACGTCGACGAGAGGCGCTGTGAGAAGTGCGACGTCTTTGCCTCAAAACCGATCGCGAACGGGCTGGTTTCGTCTAAAATGCGGAGTAAAAGTTTTCTGTACTTTCGATGTGAAGAATTTGCGGGCGACCCGCACCACGGCACGGGGCGTAAAACTGTTCAAGTGCGCGGGCTATGCGGGTCCCGAAAACACTTTTCCCCGTCTTTCCTTCATTGTGTGATTCGCCGTTAACAGAGCTGCAGCCTCATTACAACTTAAAAGTTGGTTGTTACTTTATAGTTTTTTTGTTATTTAACCTTTCACCTTCGACATTCCACCATCCCCAGAGGGATTACTAAGTTGTGGACACTCTCGTCAGAGTTCAGAGCTTCCCTCTTCAGAGTTCTCCCCTCTCTCTTTCTTCCAAAAACCCGTACGTTTACGCCCTACTCCATTCTATTTCCTTTTATATCGGCCCCGAGGACATACCGTGGCGCCACCTACGAGTGACGTCACTTGTAGGACGCCGGGTTATGCTGTCGTCTGCTAGAACACATTTCCTGTGCTTATGCGACAGCATGTTTTTGCGTTGTGGCCATTGTGTGCCCCCTCCTCGCGGCTTTGATGCAAATAGAAAGTTGTCTACAGACCAAATAATCCTGGCAAGCAATCACCGGCTCGATTGTTCCCGACGACACCGCCGCGCATGCATGGGCAGTTGCTACCATCGCCACCTACAGCTCGTACGGAGCCAGCTAACGCCAAAGACGATACAATTGGTGCCGAGAAAAGTACGCTGTTAATTCATTATGAGATACTTGCGACGTGACATGTACGCGACTGTGTGTGCAAGAACATAGACCTTGCAACAGCTATATAAACGTGCCGCTCAGTTGTGATATCTCCATGCGTACTGCGCGCATTGCCTGGTAAGTGAACGACTACCTGAGACCGGTGAGAGGATTGCTTCGCCGCACAGGCTTATAAGTGCTGGTACGATCTGCACTTTGGCTTAAGCAGTGCCTATTTCCCCTCCAATGTTTTTTTTTATATCTATGCCCTGATTTGATTAACGATCACTAGTACTCTGTACCACGACGTGCTCTGTAGTGCTGATATGTTTAATTTTCGCGACAACTTGTCCGCAATGTACGAATGGTATTAACGTGAGTTTTTAACGCCTTCTGGCGGGTTTAGACGTGGCTATGTTTATTTTTAATTAAGACCTTTGTAACACGGGCTTTTGTCTGTTCACAATGAGCCTGTGCCTTTCTCTAGCATCAAGTTCGAGAATCACGATTGCTCCCAGAAGGCGCGGTTGCGTATGACACTAAATACGTCGTGGGGTAATGGGGAGTTCAAGAATAGGGAAACCAGGCGTTGGAGGCCCCCGAGAAGTTCGGGGAGCCCAAAGCAACACGCTTGCGAGCGGCGAGTTTTAAAAGAGGGTCTTCTCCGACAGCTAGCTCGCCGCCGGTTTCGGATGCGCGGAGTCCGACGTTGGGAACTTTAGGCTTAGCGTCGCGGCAGATATTTCATCTCCGCTACCGTTACAGTCGCGAATGACATTCTCTAACACAACTTTTCACCGCACTGTCACCTCCTTTCCCGGATGTGTAAGTTTCTATCCGTGGTGACTGCCATTTAAGCGACCGATGATCAAGATACCTGCCACGGCCTCGGCCGATTTTTGCGCGGAGGTATCGCCACCCTTCGGCCGCTCGCCGCACCATGCGCGAACGGGCCGGCGGCGCGGGACCCGACATCCGCGGCTGGTCGGCGTAGATCGCGGCAGATATTTGAGCATCGCCTTGAAAATCACAGCTGATGACACTACGTAGCACAATTTTTCACTACACTAACATCCACTTTTGGGGAATGTGGAACTCCCGTTCCTCAATCAGTGTGATTTTAAAAAGCGGCAACAATGTGTTGCAGTCGCGACCTACGTCGGTTCGATCCGCCGCCGGTCTGGCACAGCGAACGTGTGTGAGGAGCGTTTATGCGAGCCGTAAACGCTTCATGATTTCTTGCTTCACTTATTTCTTGAGAACGACAGCCGAAATCTACAAATTTAGCTCGGTGATTGTAGTAGCCGAGCTAAATCTTGATCGGGCAAACGAGCCGCAGCTTACGCTTACACCAGGTTCGGGCGCATACGTCCGCATACGCCACCAAGCCCAAGTCGTTTGCGGGCAGCCTGCCACGGTTATAAAGTCCCCATGAGGTCAAACTTTGCTTCATGCACTGGTAATTATCTCAAGAGACCGAAAATCAGCACGAAAATACACTTAGAAGGCGCGTCCTAAACGAAATGTCACGCGCTGCAAGCCAACTACGCAGCAAGGTAGGAACGGGGATCCTACAAGTGACGTCAAAACGATCGCAGCGCCGTCCTATCCAGTGGTGGCGCTCGCGGCCAATTCTATTCTGGCACTAAATTATATACAAATGCCCCCAAGCTGAGCACAATATTGCCCGCAGTGCAGTTGATCCTATACCAACCGAAGAAGGACGTTTATTGTTCCAATGTGGTACCATCATCGACGACTTAAAATGATGTTCAGAGAACTCTACAATAAAGGCTAAATTATTGCGTCCCATGACTCTGCCGAGGCCGAGATGGTGTGAAGGTGTGGCTAAGATGGTGATAACGCTGTGACCTCCACCAAACATGTTATGCATCGGCTGAACAATGAGGCGAATCATAGTAGAGGATGAGATCGATATAGTATTTTGACTCATTTTCGGTGGTGTGCTGACGTGTATGAGTCTCTAGGTCAGGCGTGCTGAATATTTTTTGACCAGTGCATCTTTCGCTCTAAAGGCCCTTTCGCGTTGTTAGTACGTACTGAGCGTATCAAGTTTTCGCCTTGTTTTAAGGGTAATATTTACGGAGTTTGTAATGTTTGCGTTTTGTATTTCTTGCATGTTTTGTATTCCTTGCATGCAGCTAAAATACATTCGGTCGTAGAGCTAATTACTGCGCGTCAGTTTGTGAGCTCCCTCATTTTAATAACATTTTCTCAAACGGAAGGCAACGAAATATTTCAAATTCTGTGAAAAACTTTGACATGAAAAGAGTTCCACAAATACAACTGCTCCTATTATTTTTACCCCGTCTTGCTGGTAAACACATACATGCGGGTGGTGTATGGCTGATGTCTCTACGTAATACTGGTCACAGGAGAAAGTGTGTCATGTTTGCTTACTCCATGAAATAAAAGCGCGAGACTCGTAGACAAGTCAAAGCAATATCCGCAGCAATACGTTTTAAGAAGCCGAAGTTAGACCGCCCGGCGGAGTGCCTTAACTTTTCTTGGAAACTCACAGCAGCCACGAGACAGCAGCGAATGCAGCGGCTGCAGGCCACATGGCTGTAGCTATCAATGTTGGAGAAACTCGCAGCGTCTGTATCCAAGTTACAAATCGTGAATAAGCTGTGTGGCATAGCCCTAGTATGGCCCTCTTATAAGCTTGGTCGGTGCTGATGTATCTTACACTCTGGGGTCACTTCTTTGGGGTAGGCGTAACGAGAAATATGCTAACAGCTGCATCACTTTCCCCAACGTCCTCCGTGAATGGAAATGCCCCATGAGGTTGGGATTTTTAAATGCCTAATCTCCTTGGACCCTCTAAAACGGTCCACTAAACTTATGTTCTCCAATTAAACGAACGCCGTTTCGTCAAGGCATTTGTTACTGCTACGTTGCGGTATTTCCGCAGACTAACCTAATCATTAAAGCGAAGATTTCTTTGTCTTGCTAATGGCCTTCGATGTCTACCCAGCACCTACTGCAGGAAAGCCCACGTTCTGAGCGTTTCACAAAAGGATGATGATGTTAAGCGAAGGCGCAGCAAGCGTTTTCAGTGGTTGGAATCGAACCTAGGTCTCTCGCTTTAAAAGGCCGACGCCTGTCTCATTGGGTCACTCCGACATGGTCGAAGCAGTTTGGATTTTGGACGCTGACTTCGACTTAGGTTTCATGGATGATAGCGTCACTGTATAACCATCATGCACTCAGTAATTTGATTTGAGTTTGAAGACAAGGGCACTGATGTTCTTCTTTATTCTTACAGAGCTTTGGGAGAGAAATATCCGACACTAAAAAGGTAATGCTATTGTATTATGTTTGTGCTATTTATGGTGTTGTTTAATGCGTCGTCTATGCTAAAGTTTCATTTTCATATGTTAAGATTTTACGCTATTGTGAGTGCTGTTATTTTCTTATACGCAAAAAAAGTTAATAGTCAGTTTTATTGACCAATTTTTTGTTTCGAAATTGTTTTCATGTACTTAAGCATGGCTGCTATCGGGAAAATTGTTGCTACAGCCGCAAACCTCTGGTGAAGACAGGAATAAAGGTTGGTGCGACTGGGCCGCATCAGGCTTCGCACAAATTTTGCAGAGGTAGCCATCGCATGAGCTTCTGGTCAATGCACAAACGCCTTTCCATTGTATTGACGTCACTGGAATTGTGCAGTAGCTCGGAAATGCTATGTTTTCTACTAAAACGCAAGTATATATTTCATTGCCGTTTTACTTAAGGCAGCAATGTTTTCCGGAAAGCAATGTTGTTGTCGTAAATCTTTAGTTCAAAGGGAAGGCCATGCGACCAAAATAAGGGAAGGAGGAGAACACCCAGGGAGGAGTAGCCGAGTAGCACAAATGGTGGGTCCATGGAGGCGATAGAAGATATCACTACAGTGGGCAGAGGCGGGCTACGGCTGTGACCATATGACACAAGTCAGGTATAGTTTAACGACAAGGGTAGACCCCGTTTACTCTAATTTTGATAACCACTCTCTAGGCCGAACACCCCGAGGGCTGCGAGGAAATTAGGCTGCTCAAAGCGGGGTCGGCTTGAGTGGCATCATCTGCCATAGCATCGATGAGTCTAGGGCGGTGAAAAGAAAATGTGGCGCAGCGCCAGATTAAGAGGTTGAGGGTGGCGAACACTGACGTTTGGCAGTTGGGGTGGCAAGGAGGTGGAGATCTTGCTGGGTGAATCCAATTTCTCCTTATATGGGGTGTGACGGCTCCCTTGGCAATAGTTTTGTTTATGAAGATTTCAGCAAAGAAAGGCATCGCGGTAGCTAGGGCGAGCTAGCCAGAGGGAGTAACGAAAGCAAGACAAATCTTCCGGTCCTGGAGTGCGTGGTCAAGTTGAAAACGAAGGTCAGAGAAGGGACGTGACATGTCGTCGTCCCGAGGAGAGGTACTAGCCAGGCACTCCGGTGCTGCATCGGGTACATCCTGGTTGCCCCCATTCGAGTCCCTGTGACCCGGCACCCATGCCAGACGGGTAGCGGTGTCATTTCGAGCCAGAATGGTGATTATGTGCTGTATTTTGAATAAAGTTGGGATATTACTGCAGTAGGGCTTGCGGAGTTCTTGAAGTGCCTGGTGCGAGTCCGTGAGAATCCGAAAACGTGGAGGGGGCGAGGTTAGAATATTGTAAGCTCAGTGATCCATTGCGCTGTGGATGGTCCGGATGTCTACTTCCCAGGGGGACGAGTGGGGACCTGACCAAGTGAGAGAGCCGTGAAGGTCCGGCCCAGCTGGGCAGCGCCAGGCCAGGCCCATGTGAGAAGATGAAAGGCTAGCGTCCATGTAAATGGGCCTTTCAACTGGCCCTTTCGTCGCGAGAGCACGCCCAAGTGCTTTCTCACGGGCAACAGGTCGGGAACGGGGGATACCGGTTCGTTGGTGGGCCACTGTGACAGGCGGGAGTGCCCAAGGGGGTGGTTAGGTGAGGCCCATGGAATTGGTGGTAGAGTACGAAGTCTCAAGCGAAGAGTGCCGCTCCCTGTGGCGTTAACGTGCACCGAAGGTCATGTTGGCTGAGGGCTTCCGTGAAAAGCTCTTCCATGGGAGGCATAGGAGCAGCCAGTTCAAAAGCATTGATGCGGTTATGCCTGGTAAGGCCAGTGATGGTGCGGAGCATGGCCCGATAAAGGACGCTACGTGTTTCTTGTGAGTCGAGAATAGGTTATAGGCTGGAACGCCATAAGTGAGACGACCAACCGCTACTGCCCGACAGAGCAGCAGGCACGCCGATTGGTGAGCACCGCCAAACTTTTTTTTGAGAGGCGACAGGTTAAGTGTACCATAGGCTTCCAATTGTTCCGCAGTTGAGTTATGCACTGTCGATAGCAACCATAGTCTGCGAGGGTGGCGTCGAGCAAGCGACTATGACCACAGTGGGATGAAATGGGTGTGTCGGCGACGCAGATGGTATGATGCATGCTACTGGGTGGTTGCTGCAAAGTGTGGACCAGGAGAAACTCGGTCTTCTCTAGTGCTACTTCAAGGCCAAGAACCGGAAGAAGAGTGGAAAGACTGTTCACCGCCGCCTGTGATTCCGTTGCCATGTCCTGTAAGCAATGGTAGTCGCAGCCTCAACACATACTGTGAGATCGTCAGCGTAGATAGCAAAACGAGCCCCACTGTCCAGTTCTAGGTTGCGGGCGACGTGTGCCATAGCCAAATTAAAAAGTATAGGTCCAAGGACAGACCTCTTAGTAACACCCCTATCGAGATAGAAGGTTCTGGGATTCCATCCTGGGTGCATGCTGTGAAGTCTAATCCGTTATTTTCTATAAAATTGCGAATGCAGTTTCCGGTTCTTTGGCTTGCGAAGGCTAAGCGCGCTTTTCAAGGATCGCTGTCTGACTAATATTGTCAAAGGCT
This sequence comes from Haemaphysalis longicornis, assembly GCF_048455015.1. Lineage (NCBI taxonomy): Eukaryota > Metazoa > Arthropoda > Arachnida > Ixodida > Ixodidae > Haemaphysalis > Haemaphysalis longicornis. The sequence goes on from NW_027526384.1 coordinate 1,021,330, forward strand.
TTTCGCTCGTCAAAGGTGAGTACATAATCTGAATTACCTACTCAGAACTCGTAGCAGTAGCCAAAAGCTATCGTGAGTGCCGAGGTGAGAGCGGATGCCAGTTAGGGACGGATGGAACTACGGCCGTACATATTACAAATAACACTGAAGGCGGTTGTTGATCAGGCGTGCAATGAGTTTACATATGGGGGGTTTAAAAGAAATAGGCCGGAGGTTAGTCTGCAGCGAAGGCTCTTTGTTCGGATTCAGTATTGGGTGAACCATTGTCAGTTTGAGGTCGTCGGGAACGCTGCCAGAGGCCCAGTACGTGTTAATCATGTCTCGTAGTACTAAGCGCGCAGACACATGTAAATTACATAGGTGCTGCCATGTCATGCCACCATGGCCAATGGTAGAGCGAGGTTTGCACTGCTGAAGAGCTTCCGTAAACTCGCCCATGGTGAATGGGACGTCCAGCTTTGTATCTATTTCGGGAACCGTGGTGACAGGCAGCGAAGGGGGTCTGCGTGTGGCATTAAGGAAAAAGTAAGTATCAGATGATGTTCTACGTGCGCTGGAGGGTCCCGGAGAGTGAGGGAAGCGAATACTGTAGGTTTGCTCTTACGCCTGCCCCAAAAGTTCCTAAACGCGCTCCACAGTTTGGAAAGTCATGGTTCTTCACCAAGCTTGGCACAAAGACAATGGCAATGATCGTTGAATGGACACCATTTGTATTGTCGGATGATTTGATAGTGGTGACGAATCGAGATCAGGTCTCGCTGATGTTTGCCGTTGTTTAGATAGCGTGTGGCAATGGTTTGCATGGGGTTTCAGAGGTTGGTAAAATGAGAGTCCAGTGCAGGTGTTGAAGAGTCGCATAAGATTTCCTCTGTAGCGTGTGCTTTTGCAGAGTGTTGGGCAGGAGTGAATTGCAATAGGGTTGCATTCTGAGGGATACAGACGACGGTTCGAAAAGTTCGCCAATCAATGTGCGAAAGACATTGGCGAATGTGAAAGCGCTTGCCTCGGAGAGTGAGGACAATAGGGTAATGATCACTACCCAAAGGGGTGGTACAGGGGCTCCAGGTTCTAATTCCTCCCGTAGAGGCAATGGTTAGTTCAAACGAAATATTTTCTCCCTGGGATGAAGACCCACGCCGGTGGCTTAAATTGGGTTATTAAGAAGAGAGAAACACCAATCGTCAAGGGCAGCCTTAAGGCACAAGCCTCGTCTATCTGCAGAGTCATAGCCCCACGTAGCACTTTCACATTAATGTACCCACCTATTATAACAGGAGTGTGGGGATACTGCAAAACAGGGTGGCGTAACCAATTATTGTTGACATATTTCTGAGAGATGGTGACTGGGCGGCAATACACAGGCGCTGCGAGTAGTGGTTTCCCATTACTTCGGCGTACATGCACTGCAACCACTTCCTGTTTCTTGGAGAATTGGCCCGGAAAAGACACCTCTCAGCAAAGTCTGATTGCACTAAAACAGCCGCCTGTGCCCCAACTCATGGTTGGGCGGAAGTTGGGACTTCGCCTTGACGAGATATTAACTTTTCCAAATTAGTTGTGTAGCCTTTAATTTTCAGCACGGATCTGGTTTCCTGAAGAAGTATAAGGACAAGTGAAATTCGCGCTACTCGACTTGAAAGATGGGAGCCTATTGACCAAAACTGCGACAGCTTCATTGTAAAATGCAGTGACCGCTTCATTTTGCAAGGGTACCGTGCGGAGTAATCGCTCTTGGCGGTCTGTCTGCTTCATTTGGCACACCTTGAAGGGTTTGGGGGAAGTTCATATTGGGTGTAGTTTCCTGAGCATATTGTTATGCGGAGGTCCGCAGCTTGTTTATGTCAGCCAACCGAGCGCGGCGTTCTAGCTGGATGCCAGCACAAATAAATTTCAACACTTCTATAATACCGCTTGTTTCTGTACCCCTTTGCGAGGTAGCGGTAAGATTGATGCTAGTACTAAGGCTGTTTCGTTGCTCCGACATCGGGGCAAGGGGGTTCCGGAGGGCCGACTTTCAAAAGCTAGTCGTGGGCACATTGGGGGTTGATTACCAATCTCTGATTTTCCAGGTGCGGTCACGCTAGACGGAGCTGTTTGGGTGGGCACGGTATGAGTCCCTTGCATGTATGCTACATGTTTATTTATTTATTTATTTATTTATTTATTTGTTTATTTATTTATTTATTTATTTATTTATTTATTTATTTATTTATTTATTCCAAATACCTACAGCGCCCGTTGGGAATTTTTGTAGGGGGGTTAATTATTAATCACAAAAACCACAAGTAATCATAGAAATGCAAGCTATATAATGGGAATACAGGTTTTTCTCGGTAATCAGAACACAGCAGAACATAGCAACAGAGCATAATTCAGAACATAGCAACAATATACGGCGGTCAAAACCAGTAAATCAAATGTTAGCATTCAGGAAACACTTTCAAGAGCAGTCAAAACATTCGGTGAGCGCACAATTACATTCGGGAGCACGTTACAATCGTTAATTGTATTGGGAAAGAAGGAATTGGGAAAGAAGGAAGAAAGGAAGAGAATGTGCAGCCTTCAGCTGCACATTCTCTTCACGAAGCTGGTGGTGTTCAGTACGAAGGCTATCAAGTTGGGATAATACCGTTTGAAGAATCGAATCACTTGTTGGCGAAAGCGAAGGGGGGGGGGGATCTACTGTAGCGCTAGTCGGTGGAGGGACAGCATCGGTGGTGTGGGCGGTCGAGGTGCCATGAAGACGTACACGATCCTCCCAGTATACTCCACCTTGCACTTTGTAATATGTACGCGGGGGGAGGAGGAGGCAGTGGTGCAGGACACGTGGTGTCAAGCGGCAGATGGCAATCTTTTTAGAAGCCACCCAATAAAGTATGCGCTTGCTTGGCTTGCTGCAGAATGTTCGCGCCCCACTTGCGACACACGGGTTGGTGCGGGCGGCACTTCGCCTTGTGCCCAATGCGGTGGCATGCCAAGCAGACCATTCGCTTTCGATGGACTATAGCCATGTAATATTTACCCAGTGTGGGCTGGTAGGAGAGTCGAAAGTTAGAACTGCTTGATTTGTTTTGCCTATCTGTTGCGCCGTAAAGACGTACGCTTGGTCGGAGCAGATCCTATTCAAAATTGTTTCATTTAAATCTTGAGCGTAAGGTTTCCGGCTAGTGTCTAATTCATTGTCAACACAGCGCGAAAAAGACCAGGGACGAACGAAGACGACAAACAAGCGCTCACTTTCAACTAAAATTTAATGAAAAGAACGCACACATAAATATACATTCTATCACAAAGGACGGCTAACAACAAGACACTCATCAAACAGTGGCGTACAACCTGTCGTTCGTGTGAAAAGAAAGGTTGTACGCCACTGTTTGATGAGTGTCTTGTTGTTAGCCGTCATGGCCATGCACTTACCCGAGAGATTATTGAGGCAGCGGTGATAATAAGTGAAGGAGATAAGTGCATAAGTGCCCCGTCCATTCGGTTGTCAAAAAATGAGAGCACTTACTTGGGCAACCAATTGTGAACTTTCCTTTAGATGATTAGGTAGCGATGTATGTGTCAGCGGGTATTGATCTGTTTTGCGCACGTGGTTTTGTTTCAGCTTGGTATCTGCCATTCCTTTGTGATAGAATGTATATTTATGTGTGCGTTTCTTTTCATGATATTTTACTTGGAAGTCAGCGCTTGTTTGTCGTCTTCGTTCGCCCCTGGTCTTTTTCGCGCTGTGTTGACAATAAATCTTGAGGCTCCACTGTGATGATTCCAAGTGAAGTGTTGGCTCCATTTGGATGTGATTGATTTCAAATGGGAAGGGTGACCATGTGGTTATTACGCTGGAAGCAGAGACTGGTAGTTGCAAGGAGGCGGTTTGAGTGCTCATCGCCCTAAAAGGTAACCTGAGTGTAGTTAGCATCAATATCGTAGCGGTGCGTAGCAAGTTCAGCCATTTTGGAAGGGGTGGAAAGATTGCCTACTAGTTGTGCGACGTCGTTTTGGGGTACACACTGATTTTTGTGAGTGGTCTCATGAAGAAAAGTGCTTGGGGCCTCCTTACCCTGTCTAGGCGAGTGATTGCGGTCTACCGATTGTTCTTGACTTGAGTTTAGATGTCCCAGGGGCTGTCATTATCACTGTATTACCACTGCTACTGTATTATTCCATCACTTGACCATCCATGTCTTTAGGAATCCTAGCTGCAAGGATGGAGGTTATTGCTTGTGAGAGTGCCATCAGCGAAGAAGCTAGGACCAGTTGAATGGGGGACAGCAAGGTACCCCTGGGAGCATGCTTCGCTTCTGTCAGAAGTCGTGGAAGCTCTGAGGTAGTCGGTTTTGCCGCCGCCGACATCTTTGGCGAGCAAGCAGGAGCACCAAGCACGAGGTGTCCGAGCGCGTGCGAGAGAGAGAGAGACAAAACTTTATTAAACTGAGCTTGTCTTTAGCGTGAGAAGTTGGTGGTCGTTGTTATCAGCCCAACGACGACCGAGGCGGCCCTTGCGATCAGGGAGGTCTGTACCTCCCTGTCGTGGGATGCCAGTGCTTCTCTCCACTGCTCAGCTGTGGTGATTCGGGGATAGGGGCTTTGGGGGCAGGCCCACAGAATGTGGGGTAGGGTGGCTGGGGCTGTGCAGAGGGTGCAGTTCGGGGATGGGACTTGTGTTGGGTGGATTAGGTGCAGGCGGGTTGGGTGTGGGTATGTGTTTGTTTGTATGAGCCTCCAGTCTTGCTCTTGGGCTGTTGTGAGTTCCGGGTGCGGGGGTGCTAGCTTTCGGCGGCAGAGGCGGTAATGTTCCGTAATATCGGTATAGTTAAGGAGACTGTCTCTGGATGACCTTGCCCCGTGGGATGGGTCGGGCGCCACTCCAGCTCGGAAGGTAAGATCTCGAGCCTGAGAGTGTGCGGTTTCGTTCCCTTCCTGTCCCGCGTGGGCCGGTGTCCAGATTATGTCTACTGGGGTGAGGGGGGGATTCTTCTGAAGAATTTTGAGCGCCAGGGATGAAATGTTGCCCTGGGCGAAATTTTGAATAGCGGTTTTAGAATCTGAGATAATTGTGGGGGGCGTGGGGCGTTGCGTCAATGCTACGGCTATTGCTGCCTCTTCCGCCTCTGCTGGGTTTCTCGTGCGGATGGTTATTGCATGCACTGGTGGTTCGTCTGTGCCTTTCGTTACGACAATGGCGAATGCTGTTTTATGTCGGTATTCGGCGGCATCCACAAAGAGGGTGTTTTGACCTGGAGGGTATCTTTTTTGTAGGTATTGTGCCCTAAGTTCTCGTCTGTATTGGTGATGTGTTGGGTGCATATGCTTCGGCAGTGGTTTTATGATTAGGTTGTTTCTTATTTCTAATGGGATGGGCTCTTTCTCAGCTATTATTGCGGGGGGTTGATTCTGAGCTGTTTTAGTATATGTCGACCTGTGGTAGTTTTGGTCAGACGGACTGATTGATTAGTTAGATGCGCTTCTATTAATTCCTCGCAATTGTTGTATATGCCTAGCTCATCGAGTCTAGCGTTAGATGTACTTAAAGGTATTCGTAATGCTGCTTTGTATGCTTTTCTAATTAGTGTATTTATTGCTTTCATTTCTTGGGCGCTTAGATGGAGGTAGGGGATGGAGTAGGTAATTCGGCTGATTACAAATGCTTGAATCAGGCGAATACGGTCTCGCTCCCTAAGTCCTGCTATTCGATTGGTGATTCTTTTCATGAGGCATATGGTTTGATTTACGTGGGTTGAGAGATTCTTGATGTGGATTGTGTTTGAGCGATTCGCTTGTATGTGCAATCCTAGTATTCTGATTGTTTTAACTACGGGTATCTGATGTTGTTGAATGTGGAGTGAAATCTGTGGAGGTGTTTTCTCTTTCTTTCTTTTGGGTGGGAGCAAGAGTAATTCTGACTTGTAAGGTGAGCAGGTTAATCCTGCTTCGTTTGCAGCTTTTGAGACTGCCTCTACTCCTTTTTGAAGGGTGTGTTCTATGTGAGCGTCGCTGCCTCCATGTATCCACAATGTAATATCATCCGCGTATAAAGTATATTTCAATGTGGGTATTTTGTTTAATTCTTTTGGGATGTTTAGTATTGCTAAGTTAAAGATGAGAGGTGACAGCACAGCCCCTTGTGGGGTACCCTTAGCTGGTAGTGTTATGGTGTCTGACTGCACATCTCCTACTGATATTGTTGCTGTTCTATTTGAGAGGAAATTTTGGATGTATCTGTAAGTTCTTTGTCCGGGGTTTGTTGCTTGTAAGTTGTTTAGAATAGCTGAGTGTTTAACGTTGTTGAACGCTTTGTGGAGGTCTAGGGCTAGGATTGCTGCTGTGTCAAAGTGATTTGCTGGGGTGATTATTTCTTGTTTAAGTTGCAGTAGTATATCTTGTGTGGAGAGTCCCGCTTGAAAACCTATCATGGTCGGTGGTATGATTTGGAGTCTGCTTAAGTGCTGTGTCAATCTCGCATGTATTATGTGCTCTAATAGCTTGCCCAGGCATGACGTTAGAGATATTGGTCTTAGATTCTCGATTTTGAGGGATTTTCCCGGTTTTGGTATAAACGTGACCTTTGCATGTTTCCATTCTTGGGGTAGTGTTTCTGTGGTCCAATATGCGTTAAAAAGGGCTGTGAGGGTTGTTATTGAAGTGTCGTCTAGGTTTCTGAGGATTTTATCAGTGATTTTGTCTGGTCCTGGTGCGGACTGTGTGCGTAGTTTGTGCAAGGCTCCTCTTAGTTCTGATTCAGTTATTTCTTTGTCTAGTTCGTGGTTCACTTCTCCTCGGTAAGGGTGGATTGGGTCCGGTGATGTTTCTGGGAAGTATGTATCTTTGATTTGGCTGATGAGATCTTCCTGTCCTCCTTTATGGCTTTGTACTAGGTGTGTTATTCGGTTTGTTGTTTCTGATTTAGTGTTGTTGGGGTCAATGAGGTGTTTCAATAACTGCCATGTTCTTTTCATGCCCAGGTTTCCTTGCATTTTGTTGCATATGTCATCCCATTGGGTTTGTGCTAGTTGAGCTGTGTACTTTTGTATTGCTTCGCCAAGCTCTGCTAGTTTCCTGCGTAGGCGATGGTTGAGTTTATTTTTCCGCCATCTTTTTTGGATGCTGTGATATGCTTCTCTAAGGTGTAGGAGATGGGGGTCCATTATTTCATCCGGGAGAGTTTCATCTGGCGTTTTCGTATGTAGCTTGACATCCTCTAGTAATTGCTGTGTCCATCTCTCTAGAGATGTCGTTTCTTGTGATTCCTGTTGGTTTTGTCTATGAAGTCTGAATTTTGGCCAGTCTATTATGTTTGGTGATTTGCGTAGTTGTCTTAGCTTATTACCTATGGGTATTGTTATTTGTATTGTGTAGTGGTCACTATTTAGTGTGTGTTCTGTAACTTGCCACGTTGCTTGTTTTATGCGATGGGTTAAGGTGAGATCGGGTGTAGTGTCTCTCTGTACGCTGTTTCCTATTCTGGTGGGTGTCTGGGGGTCATTTTCAAGTGTAAAATGTAGTTGTTGTATCGATTCCCATAGGTTTCTCCCTTTTGCTGTGTCTGTGGGCTAACCCCAGGCTCGATGTGGTGCGTTGTAGTCGCCTGTTATAATTAGAGGTTGTGACCCCGCTCTATTTTTAGCTAGTGTGAAGAGGTTCTTAAAATTTTGGCGGTGCGCTTTTGGGGGGCTGTATACGTTGAGTATGTGGAGCGTGTCTTCTTGTTTTTGGGTGGGATGAATTGTAACAAAGTCGTGTTTGACGTCGGTGTTTTCAAACTGTTCCCTTACTGCTGGGATGTTGCGGTGTACCAGTATTGCTGTGAGTGGACTGTTCCTGTTTTGAAATGCTCTGTACCCAGGGAGCGAGACCGTCTTGCCTGTTTCCTGTAGCGTTATAATTTGGGGAGGAGATTGCTGAGCTTGGATGAGTAACTGTAGGCTCTGCTTTTTTTAGAGTATCCTCGGCAATTCCATTGCCATAGCGTTATACTCTTTTTAGGGTTGGCCATTAAGAGCAGGGAATGACATGTGATCTTGGCCCATTACTGGTTGGACGGTTTCGAGTACTCGTTTAATGCCTTCGTGTAGTTCGTTTCGGAGTGCGTCAAGGCTGGCACTAAAGTTGCTGCAGGTTGATTTAAATTCTACCTTCTGCTCGTGCAGTGTTTTGCGGATGTTGCTTAAGCTCTTCTCAACAACGGTAATTCGATGGTCAAGTGACGGTTCGGGTTCGTTAGGGAGTGGATCCGCCGCTTTGCGTTTTTGCGCGGGAGGGAGATCTGTGTCCATTTGTGCGTCTGGTTGATCGTTTGTAGCTTTAAGAGTTGTTATTTCATTTCTTAGGGCTTGATTTTCTGCACGGAGTGCCTGTATTTCCTGGCGCATGGCCTTAAGTTCTTGGAGGAACTCAGGGGGTATCGCGGCTGGTGGTGGTGGTGGGGGTTGCGAGGGTGGTGGGGATGTAACTTTGAGGGCTGAGCAGTGGAAAGAAGCAACTGTGTGGCTCACCGTCGGTTCGCCGTTAGGTCTGCTTGCTGTTCGTTGGGTGTTGCTTGCTTGGTTATTCATTGTCCTTTTGGTCCCGCTGTCATTGGAGGGTTGGCTGACACTGTTCGATGAGGGGTTTGAGGGCGAGTCCTTGAGCACTTGAGCATATGTTATGCGTCGGCGTGGTTGAAAACGTTGCGGGCAGTCCGTCGTACCTGTCGGGTGGTTTCCTTCGCACACAATGCAGTTTGGTGTGCACGTGTGGTCTTCGGTGGGATTTGGTGTTCCGCAGATACTGCAGCGGCTTGAGGGTTTCTGGTTAGGACAAACATCCTGTCTGTGACCGACTTGCCAGCAGGCGAGGCATGCTTCAGTTTTACGTCGATATGGCTTACAGCGGTAGGTCGTCGATCTGTACCGCACCCAATAAGGGACTCGGTTTCCATTAAATAAGATTTGTGCCATATTCGATGTTCCGAGTCTCTTCACGGCCAAAATGGGGAGTTCTGGGTTGTAGTTGAAAATGCTGCTTTGGATTTCTTCATGGGTATCCGTTTCGGGGATATTGAAAATTATCCCTGCCGTGGTGTTCGAAGGAGCCGCCACATGCGCAGCAATCATGAAGGTGTTGCCGCCTACCTGAATGGCTTTGATGTCGGCGTAGCGTTGAGCTCGTTCTTCTGAGGGAGTGCTGACGATTACATAGTTCGGTGTAGGTCGGATACGTAGCTGATCTTGAGGATTTTGGGCTATTTGGGCTGCTTGAAGCACCGTGTCCGCTAGTGCTGCCGGCGTAACTTTGCGAAGATCCAGTCCTCCCCGTGGTCGGAGCACTATCTTGATGTCGTCGGGCGGCAGCGGCGCGGCCGGAGGGCCACGGCGTGGCGGCTTCTGCAAGCGGCGATTTTCTACGGTAGAATTCTTTGCAGGTTGATGAAGATTTCGTTGTCTGTTGCGCACAGTTTTCCAATCCTCGTGAAGGAGTTCTTCCGCGTTGATTGGCTCACCATCGACGGCGATTGCCTCCATGTTGGTAGCGTTGCGCTGAGGCTCGGCGAGGCAAGGCCGGGCGAGTCCTAGGCGTTAAGCCTAACCCCGCGTGGTCTTCGGTCGATCGGCAATTTCGGCACGAGAAGTGTAGGGAACCACCAAAGAGGATACTTGGGGTGGTCCTGACGCCTTCCGACGTCTCTGGATGCTGAAGTCAGATGGATGGGCCTGGAAGTTTCGGCTCAGCGCATAAAACTCGGCGGAGCCCATACGAGGCACGTCCGAACAGATCGAGCGATCGGAGCGCCCCAGCGCGTGCGAAGGAGTGCGGCCGCACAGCCCAAGTGGCTAGCTGGCGGGCACAGTTCAAGTGGCGAGGAATACGCAACCGTGCTGTCTAATCTTCTGGAGAATAGAACAAGCGGGGATCTGGTCCCTTAGCGAAGCTTTAGAGCGCCCACTCAAGGGGCTAACTAATCTGGGACAACCAGAGGTTGAAGACGGAGCCTATGGAACACATGTCTACCCGTTTTGAGCATATATGGCGCCTCCGGAAAGCGATGAAAACTGCGCCAGGTGTTGAGAAGGGGAAGAAATGAAATCCTTCTGCTGGCCCTTTATTGATGAATCATCAGCTATTCGCTGAGGCAACACCGAACGTTGGACTAGTTGGCACGTCGGGGAAGTTTAAAATTGCACAAGGAAGGAGGGACGGACAGAAACGACACAAGCAAGGGGATGTTTGTGTCCTTTATGTCCATGCATCGTTCCTTGAGCGATTGTAAACTTTCACAGCAATTCGATGCATTCATCAGCCAGTAATGTGCTGTTTTAGGGGGACAGACCCCAATTTCTGAACATTTTACTTCGCGCTGCCTGAAACCACTTGGGTTATGTGTGTGCAATAATTACACGTTTACATTTTCAGAAATCTTGTCCTACTAAAAACCTTTCCCATTTGAGAGCCGAAAAGCCTTTCAAACAACTGTCACTGGTGGCAGAGCTCCCACATGTGAACATGGTTTAGCGCACATGCAGCATTGGCTATGCAGTAAAAGGTTGTTTATTCAAATCGCAAGGGCAGGCCATCTCAGTTCGAAATTATAAAAATTGATGCAACGAAAGTGTAGAAAAACAACAGTACACTACAAACGGGAAGCCGTATGCCATGTCAACACTTCGATTTTTGAAAAAGCCAGTGATATATCGGCCTGCCTTTTCTCCCTAAAAGCGACGGTCAGCACCTTTTGCTCCGACAAATGAATGTAGCGAAAATCGTCATCTTCGGGCGGCATTTGATCGGACCGTGATTCTGAGCCGACGGCCGCACTATATGCTCCGTCCTCGTCCTCCTTGTCGTCACAGGCAGCGGCATGGTATGCGCTTCTTACCTGTGAAATGATGCCCTCATCTATTCGCGCTCCACACACGCAACTGTACTCGCGTCCTCATCGACCGAGTTCGCATAAAATGCTTCTTCTACAACGCCCACCATGTGGAACTTAGATTGGTATTACCCAAGGATGTTTACCTATTTTGAGTTCTGCATTCTATACAGCCTGGTGGGTCGGCACGGAATGCGTTTATTTGGCCGTGTACCAGGTGCCGAGGCGCCGGCGTGATGGCGTGTATGAATTATCTGTGGCAGAGCCTGCTCGAGCTTGAATTAACGTGCTTCTTTATACCTTGATTTCTATGACTATATGGCCAGACCAACTCGTACAATTGGTATTGTCACTGAATTCGAATTATTGTAGCTCAAAATAACGAGCTTTCAATGTATTTAAAGTAATACTTATTTGTTACAAAAAAAACAAATTAAGTAACACAATTTGAAGTAATACAAAACGGGCCCAATCCAAAGGATAAAGGCACTGGTGAGGCGAAATCGACATTTTTTCAAATCAAATCAATTCTAACCAATCATTATTTTCCTTTTGTTACAAAGGGCGGACCAACAGAGAAAACTGCTTTCTCAGGAACTTGACGACGTAGCTGGCCCATTAGTGGCAGGTCTCTGCCTGTATAACTTATTTTCGGGAAAACGAAAAATTTTCCATTGGGGCCTGCTTTCGCGTGAGTAAGGGAGAAGAAAACAGGCTTAAAGAGACAATGAAGTGATATATAAACATTGCGGGATTACTAGCGCAAATTGTAGTCCGGAGTCCCCAGGCCATGTTTCGACCACTCTGGGCGCGTTTACGCGATTTTATTTAGTAGAAAAATTAATTCGAAAATGCTGTCCTTCTCTCTTTACGCTCGCCCATTTTCTGTGGCTTTTTCGCGTGACGTCGGGAAGAGCTGAGCTCGCAATTGGCTGCGCTGCTGCACGGCTCCCCGGCCATCAGACATAGTCAGTCTGCCCAGCGTTTCGTCCGCCGGCCGCCGACGGGTCGTCGCAATTCGTTCGCTCAGTTGAAACGAAGCCAGGACACGTTTGTGAATGGAATAATGTGCCTTTCTTCACTTGGTTAGTTTGTACACTGTATCTAGCTCCAAGTAAAGGTCGCTTAACACAAGCGCTGCACAAGCGCACATGCGACGCTTCGCTGACTGGTACGCCAGTATACATAGGAAAATATAAGGCCTCTTGAAGGCGGAAGAAGAGTCAGCGAAGTCAATATAGGTACTAAAGAAATAAAATCAACTGATATTTTTGCCGTACAGCGTAAAACTAGGGTGCGGGAAGAACTTTTTTGCGCTGGGCGAACAAGCACAGCGGCCAGCAGCAGGACTACGCATCTCCGAACGCTTTTCCGTCTAATAAATGCAATTGCTACACGTGAGATATTGTGGAAACTTGGGGGATGCTTACTGCACGAGCGCAAAACAACAAATAGTCACCTAAGCTCCTTAGAATACTAAAACTAAATAAAAGTGTAAACTGGTTATACATTATATACCTTATATTTCCAAGTCGCCCGTGGCCGAGTGGTTTGGAGCGCTAAGTATGTCAGCGCAAGTGTTTTGAAAGTCACAAGTTCGAATCCCCGCCGGTACGTGCTTGTTTCGTTTCGTTTTCCGCTGATGTTTTCTGTACTAAGTTCAACTTTTTTTGGGCCGCAATGTTCATTGCTCCACGAACTAGTTTATAGAACGCGCGCAGGCTGGCACTGGCGCGCTAGCGAGTTCTCGTTGGCGTGCTGTTGCCATAAGCACCGACTGCTTGCGGGCAGTGGGCACAGGCCAGAATCAAGACCCTTGGCCTCGTGCGAACACGCTTTTTACGATACAGGCATGAGTGCGGCAAGCTCCAAATATGGGGGAAACGCGCATGGCATTTGAGCGTCTCCGGGGACACGGAGAGCGTTCATGCACTGCGTAGGCCTCGGCTAGTGAATGCTACGATTCCAAGCCGTCCTGGAGGCTTATCTTATGCATTTTACAGCCGACAACATGGCGGAAGCGCGTTACGATGATTACTGAGATATTGAGAATGCCCATCCAACAACGCCATCGGTTGTGTTTTACAGAACCGAAACCGAAACTTGATTGCTAACCTTGGGCATCGTCCAATCACGGTGCCCCCTCCTGCCAAAGTCACAGCCTTAGTTTGTGCAGCCGCCGCAAACCGCGCATGGTAGTTTTTCTTCTCTCGCGCTTTGTAAAATAATTACCGATTTGTCAACCGGATAAACGATGAAAAGTGTGCTAATTTGGGCCAGTCTACGCAGTGCAAGCAAAAACGGGATCTTGACAAATTCACTTCAGTGTCCCTTTAACAGGTTCGCTGCGAGACTAAAGTTCATGCAGCGCATCAAATTCCGCAAATTTTGAATTGGAATGTATTGCGGCGCATATGCATATTCATTTGCGTATGCACTTCAGGCACGCATACCCTTAGCTGCGGTTGAGCTGGGCAGTCGTCGACCCTTGAAGCAACGCCATCCTTTGTAAAGATGGTGGAAATGCTGGATGAAATGGCGGTGGTGGTGAGGGACAGGGGGGTCATTAAGAATTGATTGTTAATAAAAGGCGTTGGGCAGATGGAAGCGGAAGGGGCCCTCAGGTTAGGCCTCCTGTGGGTCATTGCCATTCCGCTTGATTGGTTCCCAAATTGTCCTCGGTCCTTGTCGGGGTTGGACACGCAGCACTCGTCTGCTCGAAAGTTGGTGTGCGGATAAGGGGGCCTGCTAGTCTGCTTGTGATAACCGAGGCGGTGTGGTTCAGTTTGAGAATTTTGTTAGAGTGAATGGTGTAGTGTGTGACGTACACGGAGCTAAGCTAATGGTTTGTGTTCAGCATTCACCGTCTAGCTTTATCAGCTGAGTCCGTACAGCTTTATAGTGTAAAACATGCCATTCTGGCATACTGGCTAATGCGATGTACTGCATGTCCAAACGACACGGGTTCGATGTCAGCACCGAAGCGGATTTTCCTTTTTGGTGGAGATGGAAAACAAAAACTCCGGTCGTTTGGTATTTCGGTATGCATTGAACATAAACTGCAGAGGTATTTACAACAGCGCGATTGGCAACCAAGGTGTAGCTTAGGATGATCTGCCACCCCCCCCCCCCCCCACCACCCCCATTTTTCTTTGTATATGGCAAGGCAAACAGCATGTCGATCGCAACAGCTGCACCCGTTTTTACTGTGACGAAGTATACCTCTAACCACCCAAGAAAACTTTTGTGCCCGCGTCAGCAGAAAACTCCAAGGCTACTCCCGGCTACTGGCTACACCCAGGCTACAAAAACTACTGCCCCGTCAGGGATCGAACATGGGCAGGCACAGAGAAACGGAGGAAGAGCCCGTCGTCTTGCCGACTAAGCTACGGCCACACGTGGGCACGGGGAGACCGGCGGTGGTTTGGATTCAGTGTCTGGGGAGAGGGAGGGCGGTTTTTCGAGGTGACACATGAAACAAGAGTTAGGGGGAGGCAGTGAGAAATATGACTCCATAGCCGCACGTCCCGCCCTCCTAATCACCCTTCGAAAGACGCTCCTCTCCGTGTTCTTTCTGCCTACCCTGCTGCGTTCGAGATGCCGCCCCACCCCCTAATCCCAAGTAGTGCCTCGCAGAGTCTCTGATCTCACACTTTGTAGAGCCACATCTGTGATTTGAAGTGATGCCGCATGGGTAATCGTTGTGGGTGTCATTTACAGCTTCGCAGCCCAACTACCTTCACAGAGTAGGTTGGGGCCATTTGTTCTTCCGTTTTTTTTTTGCTTTATATTTGACCGGCGACTAAATCGCCCACGACCAGGTTGCGATATTCTCCCCCACAATCAGCCATTACTACGTCCTGGCTTTCGTTATTGCGCCATTACCACTATTTATGCGAATTAACCCGAGCAGTTCTTTGTTCCTTGCAAGCAAATTGACCTATGCAATTTTTTTCTTGCAGTTTTAAATCCTCAGGATCTGGACATCCACGTCCTCGTCCTTGGAGGTAGGGTGTGGTGTTTTATATTCTCTTGTAGTACTTTTATATGCTTATATCTGATAAAAAACTTCAGTAAACTATTGAACGCTTCCTTCGTGTGAACATTTTCCGAAGTACTTAATCAGGCTGTTATTCAAAAAAGTACAGGTGACTAGACGATGGCGTAAGTATCACGAATTATTCAGTCGAAATCACTCTTCGTAGTGTCTTCAGAGAAGGTGTCACCATGTGTAATTGTGGCAAATAAAAAGATATCTGTAATATTCTAATCAACTGGAATAAATCTCCTGTAGCCGGCGCAGTTTATTTTTATTGTAGAGTGAAAAATACATGCACATAAACTTTACTGGCTGCTACCAAGGGAGATATTGCTATGAGAAAGAAAAGTGAATACAAGTGCATGAACTGCGCAGAGAAAAACTGTATCACCATATCGGGGCCACAAAAGGGGATGATGGTTTCTTGACCCATAGCCGTCCCTTGATATGTGCACGGAGAATTTTAAAGGGGCCTACCCATGGGGATAAATGGTAGTCTGCCCTATTAAAAAATTGTGGCAGCTTGCACTATGATGCAAAGCAGGAGAACCAGCAGGGCTGCGGCCCAGCTCTCTTCGCGGTTGACCCTACTGTTGCACCTCGCATGTATTTCCGAACTTGCCGCTGAACGCTCTTCGTGACTTGCAAATCCCGATCGTTTTCACATGTTTCTCAAAGTGGTATCTCACATGTTTCTCAAAGTGGACCATGTTAGCACGCGCTAGAACACGCGGCAACCGGCTTCGCGAATTCGTCGTCTGTAGCGTGAATCGGCGTCTGTGCTCCCCACTTCAGGCACGAACGAACGCGAACTGTAGATAAGAACAGCATGCGATAGATGAGAACAGCATGCGAAATAATAGATAAGAACTGTAGATAAGAACAGCATGCGAAAGATGACGCCACGAACACTGGGCAGAGTTTTTTCGAAAGTCGAGCTGGACCATACCGGGCGCTCCTCACGAGCCGCATGTTCACGTGTGCTCGGTATTTTTTTTTGTATTTATGTTGCGATCTCCTCACTTGGCGGAAGCTCATGCGCAAGCTTGGATGACGCCGGGCGCTCGGGAACCAGGCGCACGCTCACGTACGCTCGGGTGGGCTGAGTTTTCCGATAACGCCAAACGGCGGAACTGAAAGCTCCAACAGCAAGGAACTTCAAAACAAAAAACGGGAACCTCTCCCCACCCACTTGCACGCCGTCACTCCATCTTCAAGCCCCAGTCTTTTTTTACGGCGAACCTACCTCTTGTGAGCTTGAACGCTTTCGGGCCGTGCTCCATAATGAAGTCAACTTCTTCCAAGCCCACTGCTGCTCAAGCGGCTCCTGTTATCGGAGCCGGCGACTGTATCGTGTTATTGTTTTCACTGGAGGTCCTTTCGAGAAACACCGGCGCGGTTGGCACACCACTCCCCTCAGAGAAGGGCCCTCAGAGTTGAAGAAAGTTGGTAAACCGCACCCGGCGTCCTAAGCGGGTGGTGTATAGGGCACAGGTGTGGGGTTCGAGGGTTATGGATTGCGAGAGTCGCGCACGCATTTGGTGTCTCCACAGGGAGGATGTATGACGAGTTCACTCGGTCGATAGGGACGCCGGCGTTGTTCCTGTTGGTTCGTAGGGTGAAAGTTTTGCCGTCACGAAAAATGACTTGGTATGGCACTGAGTAATGTGGTTGGAGAGGCGCACGAACAGTGTCGTCGCGGAGAAAGGCATGTGTAAATGTTTCCAAATCCTTAAAAGGACATTGAAGGCAACCAGCAGGGTGATTTAAAATGAAAGTTTGACCTTGCCATAGCCATTTTAGCATTGATTCGGTGGGGAAAGATTCTTTATTGGTCATTAATCACTAATAAAATGATGGTGTGTGACGCAAACAGAGACTGCGGTCGCTGTTTGCCTTACGATTAACCGCAAGCAGGCGAGGCAGCGGGGATTTATAGCAGTATAGAACCAACGGAATACAACTCTACCACGCAGTCGCTTTCCAGAACTCTCAATTCATTTGTAGCTCCGGACCACTAAGTAACATGTTCCGTCATGGAAGTAATTTATTTATTTATTTATATTTTTTTATTTATTTATTTATTTATTTATTTATTTATTTATTTATTTATTTATTTATTTATTTATTTATTTATTTATTTTCAATGCTGTGAGCCCTTCCAGGCTGTTACAGGGTGGGAATGCAATGCAAGGTTCACACAAACAAGGCATTCAAATTTTTTACAGAAGCGTCAACCATATTGTTGACAGGAAATACACATGGGTTCAAGTTGTTCCTTTCAACAGATGTTTTGACAATGAAAGAGTGCTTAAAGACATTCACTGTAGGCCCTTAAGGCATAATGACATGACCGTGATTAGTTCACGAAAATCTTCCAGGAGGCTTTAAGTACAAACTGGGACTTAAACATGGACGCTTTGTTGAAGATTGGCGCAGCGTGCATTAGTGGTACCAGGCTGGAGAAACAGCACAGCTCGTTGGAGACCTGGTGGTTGCATCATTAGCAGTAGCAGCATCCTACAGTGATGTCGGAAGTTTGATCGGAGATAAATTCCCTACGCAGGCAAAGCGGCTTCCCGTAGACAGCTTTGTGGGCGTGGCCTTAATGTACGGTTTGAAGGTGGCAGGAAGACTGAGATCGACGACCGGGAGGGCCTCGAGCAAAATTGGCTTACGGTGTCTCTAAACGGTGGCTTCACTGTCGGTGGAAGCGCTCGACCAATCTGTTGGCGCAGAAGGAGGCAACTGGTGATCAGCAAACGTTATAACCAGGTGGGGATCCCGAGAGCCTGAAGAGTTGAGATTCAAACTGCCGTCTTGGATCGGCTGTGACCCAAAGAGGAGTGCTGAAGCGGGATATGCACCTGGCGAACAAGCCGAGGTGACTTCTTCTTCGGTAATCCTGTCGAGAGACCATACGTCAGGCCACGCAGTACGACCAATGGGGGTGGGGCTAATGGAAACTGGCGAATAATGTCGATGTGGGCGTGTGTACTGTTCTAACGGCAGGGGGAATACTCTGGGTGGCGAAGCAACGTTCCCGGTAATTTTGGCGCGTTGGCATTGGGTGCAAGTGCGCGCCCAAGGGCGGCAGTCCCGCTAAATTTCGGGCCACACGTAGCAGCCACTCACGAAGGGTGTAGAACCGCGAATTCGGGACAGCTGAGTTTGCGTAACTGGTGTAAAAGACTGCGGCAATTTAGTGATGGCACATGGCACTTCCTTGTCCAGTGGATATGTCGCAGTAGAGGATGTCTCCCGACCCAGGGAGAGCAACTTCTGGAAGCTGAAGAGAACATCCTTTCTCAAAGACTAGACGAATCGTACATTCGCGTTCTGAGCGCTGACGAGGGCGTCAGTCGTCACGGTACCAACTCGACAGCGGAGACGGGAGAGTGCGTCGGTGACCCGATTATCTTTTCCGCTGATGCGGTGGATGTCTGTGGTAAACTGGGCGATAAAGGACATTTGGTTGTGGTGGACCGGTGGGAGTTGATCGCGGTGTCGAGAGGAGGAGTAGGTGATAGGTTTGTGGTACGCATAGATGGTGCAGCGCTGTGCCGCGACGATGTGGCGAAAGCTCTGAAACGCCTCGTAGATTGCAAGAAGCTCTCTGTAGTAAGCTGGCCAGGCCGTCTTTGCAAGAGGTGATGTCATTTAGTCGGAGCTGCCACAGAACGGAGGCGTCTTGGGCTCGAGCGTTTCTCGGAAAAGACAGCAAAAAGCGATGGGCACCCGTTTTAGCGCACGAGCGGCATAAGGGAGGCTGCAATGGCAGTGCTCCAGGCGTCAGTGATCAGTCTTAAGGGACCATCTGACTTTGGATTGAATATTGGATTGATTGATTGTTAATCGTATCCTCTTTGTAACGAGATAATGACCTGTTATTTTGCCAAAGAAACAAATTGTTCGTTAAATTCTAGCGCTTCTCTTAAGGCAGGCCCTAAATACATATTTTCTGTTTCAGGTGATAACTGTCCTAGACAATATTCCCCATAAATTCGTTCGTTCGTTGTTTGCTTCGATGCATCGATATTGTGGCGTGTAGAAGTTTTCCCGTTGATCTGTATTGGTGCCTGATGCTGCTGCCCTGATGATACGACGCCGCTATTTGGAGACAGTTTTTTAAAACTGTATATTTAAACGAAACACATATACAGAATATTTGCAGACTGGAGTAGGAGGTAACGAGAAAGAGATGAAATGAGAGTCTTGGCCAGGTGTCTCTTTGTGCACGAGGCACCTCTATCAGCGACGGACCTTGGCCTAAGACTATCAACGTGGCGAGACCCTCCCTAGCCGAACGTGGCCAGCTCGGCACTACACCGAGCGTGCTCAGCCCATTAAACCCTGAAAATCCGACCCTGAAACCTCGCGTATCGTGGTGTTAAGCGGTCACTGAGGGTCTACCCATAACGCCCATGCCAATCATCATCAAATGGTGACCTGATTGGTTGCACGGCCACGTCAGTGCTTTAGCTGCAGCGGGCAACGACCCCTAGAACCCTGAAACACGTGTCACTCTCTCCCACCACAAAATAAAAGGACAAGACAAAAAGCGATAAGTACAACGCAACACTCAGGACCCCGCGAGAGTACGTGGAAGCGCCCGGGGCAAGCGTTTACTTACGCGGTCGGCGCTGCTCTTTCCCACGCCCTCATTTACACGTATAACGCCTTGTCCAAAGTCAGATCGCCAGCATAAACCACCGGTGACCCAAACCGTTGATCCTAACGAACGCGGCGAACATTCAAGGGTGCCCGCCATTAACAGGCAATCCCCGGCAGAAACCACGCAGAACGCCGGGATGCCGCAGGCGTCGCAATACCGGACACCTCCCCCCCCCTCCCCCTCTGGATCCGCCAATGATCTTCGCATCTACTTACGGTTTGCTAGGGCCAACAACGAGAGCACCACCGCCATAAATAGATCGCCTTCCACGGTCCAAGCACAGGTGACACTTGTAGGGTCTCCTGTTTTCAGTGGCGCGTCAAACCACTTAGTTTCACCGCCGACCCTCCGGCCAGACCCAAACGCAGACAGCCCTAAGCAACTGCCGCCACGTCCACAGAATGCGCATCGAGCATCCGACTCACGCTTTCCTACGCTCGAACTGCGATTGCAACACGACGTTAAAAACAATGCCACAACCTAGTTGAGGCTCGATACAGTTTGTCTCGCCGCAGGCACCATGACCAAGAGGCCGCTTGGTCTTGCAGGGTGGATGCCATGAAGTTATTCCTTCATCCCTTCCGCATTCGGGTAACCGCGGCTTCCCACGTGTTCGACCTTACTGCGTCGCTGGCGCCTTAAAACCTTACATCCCCTCTCTGCTTTTCGTCCACCAGCATTCGAATCTTGTTTTAGTCGTCTCGACAGCCTTGAAGTTAACTCTATCTGTCCTACCCATAAATCCAAGGGTTTTTGGAAACCCAATATTTCTGTCATGTAGATTTGGATAGATAAACTCACATTCCAACACAGCCTGCCGCATAGTTCGTGTTTCTTTCCGGCAGACCACCCATACCCCATCATTTTATGTATAGTTCGCCACAAAGTTATGAGTTCACAAGCAACATGCTGTAGCCTCGAAAAGCAAAAACTGCTCTTGGAATTCTGCTTGAAATTTTTCTTTCTGGTGTATATTATGTGCCCTGAACATCTCTAACGACGCATTAGGTTCCATTTCTTCTATGTATTTATTTGTTTTGATCTGCCTTGCTACTTTTTCGGTTAGCTTGGATCTCTTTGACTCTCCACTGCTCTGCCCGTATTTCATCGTTATCCTTCAGCCTTCCTTAGCCACCGCGTGTACACGCTTTTAATGTATAGGTAGAAAAATCTTTAGGTGTCCAGCTACTTTGATCCATTGCTCTAAACCTCTCTCCAAAACAAATTTTACTCTGATTTTCTCGAACTTCAAACGACGCCCAGCGCATGCCTCCCTGCACTGCTTCGTCAGTTGTTTTACCATGCCCTCCTTAGCCAAATGGCCTTTTGGTATTTGTTGATATCAAGGCATGATAGAGAGTCTGAGTTTAAGCAGACTACTGCGTTCGTGAATGTGAGCCCCGGCACCATTGCACCTTTCCATATTCCTCTCCCTACTTCATATTTGTAATCCCCCACATAGCTCAATGCTTTTTTGTAGTGGCGTTTCGCTTTCCTTTATGCTTAAGTTGCTCCTCATAAGTTGTTAAGTAGTTGTCCTCTTCGTCTATCAACACCTCCAAACATTTATATTCCTTGACTATGGGTAATCCGCAATGCTAAATTGACACTGCGTCCGTGCTAGTGTCATTGAAAACTATTATTCCCAAGTTTTTAGCGGTACAATTTAAACCGAGGTCTGAAGCCTCCTGGCTTCGATTATTTATGAACCGTTCAATATCGCTCTCGTTATCAGCTAAAATAACAATGTCGTCTGCGTAACATTCCTGAAATACGCTGTAAATCTGCGTAACATTCCTGAAACATTCCTGAAATAGCACCACCTCGACTTGCTACATAGGCGTTAGGTGGAGGCGTAATTGGCTTTCTCCCAGTTTATTTTCTAACCTTAACATGTACAGCATAGTATTGGGGTCAAAGGGCACCCCTGTTTCAGCCCTCAAAGGGCGTTGACCTGCTATGCCATTCCTACCCTTCCAATGTCAGGTTCACTCTATTACCTTGATATATTGCTATAAGGAACTGTATTAACTCGACATCCAAGCCCCGGAACTTCAGCACCCTCCACAGGCGTTCTCGATTTACGTTGTCATATTCCCCCCCCCCCCCCCTTGCAGTCTAAGAACTAAATCCCTGATGACCGAAATCCCCACTGGCCCCTACCGAAGTCAGAAAGCAACTCTGCTTCGTTAAATCCATCAGACAAGATGACCAGGTTAACCGCTCACTTACCTTTACTGTCGGCAGCCTTTCTTCATCCGGTAGACAAATCCAGGGTCGTCACAGCAGCGAGAGATCCGAAGTTTAAGGCGCGAATGGCGCCTTAATTTCACATGCACTTCACATGCACTTACCTTCCCATGCACATGCGCGCGCAACTGCACATGCACTGTGAAGTTGCGCGCGCATCCCTTCACAGTGCATGTAGTGCCTGTTTTAGTATTAACTCTATGGCCTGTTTCGGCGTTCGCGCCACCGGGGACCTCATGTTCGTACGAAAGAAATACTAGTTCCACATTTCTGGTTCCACGTTTCTAGTTTACAAGTTTCACGTACGCAAACGTGAAAAGTATACGCAGCGAACGCACATGCAGTTCGAAACCCTTTCAGGTACACGTATGGGACGCACCCCACGCGCAGGGCCTTTGGATGCACGCGCTCTACGCCCACAGCCTCGTGTTACTCCCAGGGCCATCTACTCGCAGACACAGATACTGCTGGTGATCTCGGGAGCCCGTTGGTATGACGACGACAAACGCTACTTCGTCAGGCTTAACAGCTGAAAAATCGGTATTCTTTCTGAAAAACCAAAGCTGTTTGACGATTTGAACTTTATGTAAGGGTAAGAATGAGCAAATTGAACGCGAAATCAACACAGCCTATAACAAGATATCGCACTGAGGGATTAGCGAGGAAGCTGTTTTCGCTGCGAAGTGGGAGGGCAGGGCGCCACCATGTTGGTCAACTCTAGGTACGGAAGCAAAACGTAAAATTTCGAATGTCAACTACGTCCTTGATACCATCGCCTCTTGTATTACAGGAGGTGATGGTGTCACTCACGTAGGCCCTTTGCGTTTCGAGCATGTACTCTGGCCACACGTGAAAGTTCTACGTACGTGAAACTAAAACTGTCTCTCGGCTTTCTCGCGTGTTCGTGATCTAGCGCTGACGCTCAGGCATGCAAGTAGTTAGTGAGCACGCGTCGTACAGTGTCGCAGCAAGTATAATGATAAGGGCGGGTCCAACTTCCCACGTTGCATGAAGCGACTATTTCACCCCTCCTCGTGCGTAGCACATTTTTTTTTAAAGTGCAGCCCTGTATACCGCGTTGGCGGGACATCATAGTCTCGCGCGGTCAGTCAATCGCCCTCCCGGTCTCGGTGCGTACACGGTTTGTGTCGGTTTTCTCCGTAGGCGCGAGATATCGTGCCGATCGCCGCCGACGTATTGCGCACGCATGCATGTTTGGCGTGCATGGTTCAGCGCGCAACGTGAGTCGAAATTGCCCGCAACTGCGCTGAAATCGGTGCGGGCCTTTTATGATGCATTGTCTGCCATCTTCTTAAATGTCGATAACGAACCCATGGCAGAGAAAAAAAAAAAGCACAACTGAGTCATGCGTTTTGCGTTTTCTCAAGCTGCCTCTTTTCTTGCCACGGAACGCCGTGTGAAATCGTTGGACAATCTCATATGCTTGCACGTTTACAATGCGCAACGGACGTAATTGGGCGCTGTTTTCTACAACTGAATTATGTAATACATACGTATACAAATAAAACTTCGCTGATGAATTTGTGTACGTGAATGGCAGGAGTGCACCTCCATGCTTACTCCCACACTGAACAATAATGAAATTGCAATTTTATTCTTCCTACTGGAGAGAGGAAGACGATGCGTAGGGTTACTCTTCCCTGGTGCAGGAGTGGAACGACTGGACTCCTGCCCACACGAGAAGATTGCTCTGTTAATTTTACTACTCCTCCTCATGTGTAGCGAAGATTGCATCGTACTCCCCGGAGCTTTCGAGTGCACAGTGCGCCAACGCTCACAAGAGGACAATAACTGTCGAACTGTTCAAATTATCCCCTGATTTCTTAGAGTGAGCAGGCTGAAAGATAAATGCATTCACGGATGCCAGACTGCGCTTGTCGTTTTCTTGACTAATTGTTCACCGCTTGTGTTTACTTTTTGTTTGTTGCGGAGAACAAGATCGCTAAATAAACCTTGTTTACTGAACGATCCCTGCGTCGTTATAAATCGGTGAAAGGTTATGTGTATTCGCCCGAGCTGGCGCGTGGCGTTACCAACCAAGCTCGCTGACACGGTACGCGCTCTGCACATTTTGACTATGCAACAGTCTTCCTTCTGGTTTGTTTCGGAGCACAAGTTCGCTCCAATAGTTATATACTGAAAGAACACGTCGTCGTTCTTTGTGTCGTGTTATAACATTCTTAAACAAAAGAAATCAGTAGAGAGCGCGCAAAAATAGGATCAGTACAAAGTGTGCAACGAGTGAAAAAAAAAAAACAGGTTTCCGCGCTTGTATGGCTCGTTAAATGGATGGGCGAATGTATGTTGGCGGTATTCGGGTGTTTTGGTGAAATTTGATTTTGGCAAACCTGGATGAATGGAGATAACGAAAGATTTTTTACGAAAACACATTTATTTTAGATCTGGGTACGAAATTAATTCGACATTAGTGAGAGAAATTAAAAATTGTAACGCACGACAAACAACTGTGCTTTACGGACCTAAACGCCATAATTATAAATTTGAAGCCGTATTCTATGGAGATTCATATTACCACAAAGGCTGCCTAGCCCCTGTAAGTACAAAATCCGCTTACTAAGTTCTTCTTACGTTTAAAACTAAAAACAAAGTGCTCCGTTTGTGAGGGCGCTGGTTCTAAAGTTGGTCAGCATTAGAAAGAACACAAAGTTATAATGTATGACCTTTCTTTTCTGAGCACCTCACAGCCCAACCATGCAACTCCCCCCATTTTCTCGAAAATGCGTACTTGTCTACTATAACACACTTAATCGTTGTACAAGAGAAATTTTTGTTAATTTTTAGAAGCATATTTAAAAAAAACGAACAAATGAAAAGTAAATAATACTGAATGTGAACTCCCGAAAGCAAAAATAGGTATCTCATCCCTCGTCCTCAGAAGACGAAGACACAAACCAAAACGTAAAATAAAAATCGCGAAAAAGCACCAATCATGTAACGGCCTTCATTTCCCCAAATAGTTTAAATAGTAGACTAACACATGTAATTGGTATAATCGTTCAACAGACGTACTTATCCCAAGGGTCCTATAAAAACCCGCGAAAAGAACAAATAAATTTTAGAAACATTTAGAAGGAACGTTATGCACCGTTGTCACAACTCGGGGAAAAAACCCGCCAGCATCTTCCCACGGGGGGAACTCGAGTAAATGCGTCGCAGAGTGGTAGGGGTATCGCGTGAATGTTGCGTAATTGGGTATGGTTTGGGAATGCTTAATTGTTATTTCGTCTTTATTATTCTTATTTATTGAATGAAGGAGAAGCGAAGGCAAGGAGTGTAAAGTTAAAGTCTGTCTTTATTGCTTGGTGCCGTCAAGCAAAGCGTCAAGTCAAGCGAAAGCCAAGCAAAGACGCCCTTGACTGAATTCCGAACGCGCGCTCCGCCGCTTATATACACACCGCCCGCGTTCGAGGGAAAGGAGTACGGGGGAGAGACGCCCATGCGCACACTTCCGTACACAAGCGCGCGAACTTTCCACGCACCCACCACGCCGTTATCATGTGTACACGCCCTGCCGCCGTTACTGTTAAACGGGACGCAGCGCACGGGTAGCTACGACGCATGCGCGTACAGACGCGCTCCCCCCGCACCGCCGCAGCTGTTGTTGAGAGCGACGGAGCGCACGGGGTACACGCGCTCCTCCCGCACCGCCGCACCTGTTGTTCAGAGCGAGGAGGGTACGGGGGAGAGACGCGCACCTGCGCCTCGACGCGACGCGCATGCGCAGTGAGCGTGTGGACGGCGCCGACAACATCGACGAGTGACATCGCCAGCCTAAGAAATGCTCCGCATTTAAAAAAACCTCCGTGGCATGCCCCCGCGCGAGGGACACGAGTAAATGCAGAGCATTGGGGGTGGTCACGTGGCGTAGGTTGTGGTAGTTGGCGGTGGTAGTTGTAGTTGTTGTTGTCGTAGGGGTTGGGTAGTTGAGTTGCGAGACGAGAGAGAGAGAGAGACGAGAGACGTAAGTACGTAACGTGTTATTCATTGCCATCGTTTGCACCCCACCCTCTCTGCGGGGCAATCGGTTGGATCTTTATTATTATTCTTTTCTTTTCTTTACTTTCTTATTATCCCTCTCGGGAGGGCAGTGCGCCATCGTCGAAGTTCATAAGCGATGGAAGCAACACCTTCAACCAGTACCGCGACGCGAGCAAACGTCAGCGTTGCAGTACCAGTTCAAGACATCGTGCCATCCTCTTCATCGACGGCGGCAGAAGACAAGGCGGCGAGACGGCGCGCTGCCGACGCCGAACTTCGTGCACGAGAAGCCGCGGCCAAACGGCAACGTCGGGCTGCGGATCCTTCGCTCGGGCAACGAGTATATTCGTAGCGCGTGCAGTAGAGGGAGAGGAGGTAGCACCTGCTGCTGCAACGCCTCTTTCTGCGCCGGAGCACGCGCATGCGCGCCCGCACCTGTTGTTGAGAGCGAGGAGGAGCGGGGGAGGGGCGCACGTGCTGGCTGGCTGCGGACGCCGAGTTACGGACGCATAACATCGTGAGTTAAAGAAATGCTCTGCATTTAAAAATAAACCACAATACCATGTAGCGGCGCGTGTCCGTCGCGCCGAGACGACGACGACGACGAAGGCGGAACCACGAGGTGCATGCTCACGTGCGCACGTGCTGGAGGAATAAAAAATCAGTTCGAGCCCAAACGCTGTCGTGGCTGGTTGTCACTGCGGCGGTCGCGACATGATTTGGTTCTCGGTGCTGATTTCCTGGCTTTCTACAATCTGGCCGTGGACGTGCACTCTCGACACCTCGTGGACATGACGACGAGCCTTTCGGTTCATGGCGTTCTCTCCTCTGCCACGGCGATCGGACTTCGAGTCTTTGTGCCATCTTCCGTGTACGAGAAGATACTTGCAGATTTTCCCTCGATCACAAGACCCCACACGGAGAGTCCCCGGTGAGGCACACCATCACCCACCACATCGTCACGAAGGGACCCCCTGTCTTCGCTCGAGCGCGTCGTCTCGCCGGATCGCGTTATGCCATTGCTCGTCGGGAGTTCGAGCACATGCTGGAACTGGGAGTTGTCCGTCCATCCTCGAGCAACTACGCGTCAGCCCTGCATATGGTACCCAAAAAGGACCCCGGTGACTGTAGGCCATGCGGTGACTATCGTGCCCTCATTGCGATCACCGTGCCGGACCGGTACCCGCTCCCTCATTTGCAGGACTTCACCGCGAATCTGGCAGGATGCAAGATATTCAGCAAGGTGGACTTCATCAAAGCTTATCACCGGATACATGTGGAGCAAGCAGATATACCGAAGACTGCCATCATTACACCATTTGGTCTCTTCGAATATGTCCGCATGCCCTTCGGCCTGCGTAACGCCGCTCAGACCTTTCAACGTGCCATCGACGAGGTTACCCGCGGTTTAGACTTTGTCTTTGCCTACCTCGACGACCTCTTGATCGCAAGCTCATCACCAACCGAGCACGAAATGCACTTGCAAGCCCTTTTCACTCGGCTTGACGAATATGGTTTCGTCATCAACCCCCAAAAGTGTGTCTTGGGCGTGCAAACCATCGAGTTCCTGGGCCACTTAGTTACTCCACAGGGCATCAGACCTCTCGACACCAAGGTGAAGGCCATCCAGGACTTTCCACAGCCCACCTCAATTAAGAAGCTGAGAGAATTCTTGGGCCTGCTGAACTTCTATCGGCGGTTCATTCCCAACTGTGCCGAACTAGTCCAGCCCCTCACTGATCTGCTGGCCACCAAGACAGGACCTGCAGAGCACTTCGGGTGGAGCGAGCAAGCGGCGTCCGCCTTTTCTGCTGTGAAGAAGGCCCTATCCGACGCTGCCATGCTTATACACCCCGTGGCTGATGCTCAACTTCGCCTTATCACCGACGCCTCCAGCGTGGCTGTAGGTGCTGTCGTTCAGTAGTTCGTCTCCGGTTGGCAGCCTCTTGCTTTCTACTCCCAGAAACTGAAATCTGCTGAGGCAAGGTACAGCACCTTCGGGCGCGAGCTACTGGCGGTCTACCTTGCCATCAAACATTTCGGGTATTTCCTGGAAGGCAGGGACTTCTACGTCCTTACGGATCACAAGCCCCTGAGGTTCGCCTTCCAGCGTAACCACAGCTCGTACTCGTCGCGTGAAATCCGACACCTCTCCTTCGTCTCAGAGTTTACTGTCGATCTCCGCCATGTCAGCGGCCCGACCAACACTGCTGCTGACGCGCTGTCTCCCGTCGAAGCCCTTTCGACTTCACCCCAACCGATTTGCATGGAAGAGCTTGCTTCTGCACAGCAACAAGACCCTGAGCTTCAGCACCGCCGCTCTGACACCTCCACGCTGACTTCCACAGATGTGCCGTTGCCGTTTACCGAAGGCACAATCACATGCGAGACATCAACCGGCATCTCCCGACCTTACGTTCCACCGCCGTTTCGTCGAGCCGTTTTCGACGCCCTGCACGGCAAGAGTCGCCACGTTCATGAGCTAATAACGGTGAGACCCATACCGCGCAATATGCACCCGACGTTTCATCGAGCGTGCAGGGAGCACAGGGCGAGGACGTTAACCAAGCGGTACCCAATCACCCACTCCGCCGTCTACGTCGACGCTGCGAGATACAGGACCCGCGAAGCTTATGCGGTAGCGGTCATTAATGGTCCTGACGCCCCTCCGCTTGCTTCGCTTACTCTGTGCACTAACTCCCCGGTGACCGCGGAAGAGGCGGCAGTAGCCCTAGCCTTCACCCTACCCGCCGTGGTGGCTCATTGGCTAAGGCGTTGCGCTGCTGAGCACGAGGTCGTGGGTTCGATTACCGGCCGCGGCGGTCGCTTTTCTGATGGAGGCGAAAAGCCAAAACGCCCGTGTGTACGAGATTTTGGCGCACGTTAAAGATCCCCAGGTGGTCGAAATTAATCCGGCGCCCTCCACTACGGCGCGCCTCATCGCCTGCGTTGCATCGGCGCGTTAAACCTTACAATCAATCAATCAATCAGCCCTCACCCTCAGGCCGCCCCCCTCCATCGTTATCTCCGATTCCAAAACGGCCGTTCAAAATTTCGCCAAAGGAATGATCTCGCCTTTGGCCCTCAAAATCCTTCTTCAAAATTCTCCCACCAGCCCAGTCGAGCTGGTATGGACTCCGGCCCATACGGGTGTGGGGGGGAACGAGGCAGCACACAGGGCCGCTCGAGAGCTCACCGTCCGAGCTGGTCCTGGCCTTGAGCCCTTCCACGGAGCCCTATCAGCCCGCGACAGACTTGTTACCTTCAATGACATATCCTCGCACTACCGCCTCTCCCGCCGCCAACTACCCCCAGCCGCTCCGACCTTCTCCAACGAAGAAGAACGCCTATGGCGACTCACCCAGACACACGTACTCCCCTGCCGATATCGACTTCACCTAATCTACCCTTCTTTGTACCCCACCCCTTTGTGCCCCGACTGCGGGTCCCTCGATACCCAAGACCACTGCCTGTGGCAGTGCCCCCAAAACCCATTCTCCCCTTTCACAGACGGAGAGCACTGGGCGAAGGCGTTGTGCAGGTCGGACCGTGAGGTCCAAGCTAAGGTCATTCAGCGAGCTGCAATGGTCACCGGCCGGTTACCACCGCCGGTCACCCGCCACCGAGACTAGCCCCATGGGACTCAAATAAAGTTTCTCTCTCTCTCTCTCTCACCCCGGCATCCGAGCAACTCAACACCTCGTCACCGCTCGGTGGTTCTGGCCCTCCATGAATGCAGATGTCCGCCGGTGGGCACGCACCTGCCTCCAATGCCAACTTGTCAAGGTAACCAGGCACACAGTCACTCCTGCCTCGGCATTCCATCCACCGGACAGCCGTTTCGCGCACGTACACATTGACCTGGTCGGCCCCCTGCCGCCGTCGCGATGCGTCACCTACTTGTTGACATGCGTGGACCACTTCACGCGCTGGCCAGAGGCAATCCCTATCCCTGATATCACGGCAGAAACAGTCGCCAAAGCGTTTGTTGGTGGTTGGGTGTCCCGTTTCGGCTTCCTTGCTGTGGTCACTACTGATCGCGGGCGTCAATTCCAATCCGCCCTCTTCAACGCTGTCGCTGGCATCTTGGGAGTACGCCACATACACACCATCTCCTACTATCCGTCCGCCAACGGGATAGTGGAACGTTTACACCGCCAACTCAAGGCAGCTCTCACCACCTACGAGCCAAGAGAACACTGGGCAGACCACCTTCCTCTCGTCTTGCTTGGACTACGCTAGGCCTTTAAGGCAGACCTGCGTTGCACATCTGCCGAACTGGTGTATGGCTGCCCTCTTCGTCTCCCGGGCGACTTCCTCACACCTCCGCCTGCCGATGGTCCTGCGGACCCCGCCGGTTACGTGGCTGACCTTCGTCGCCTTTTCGAGCAAATCCGGCCCGTGCGCGTATTCCCAAACCATATCCCGTAGGGGCCCAGGCCGACCACACCCCCTAAGCAACGGCGCAGCCAATGAGGTTAAAAAAATTGCATTTTTTAACATCCTTGGACGCAGCACAGTGACGTCACTACCTATATGTGCGCGGTTCATGCGAGGTGGATTTTTTGCTTTTTTCCCCTCCCCTCGTTTCGGCTGGTTTGCGGGCGGCCGATGGTTTCGCTCCGTGGGCGGGGCTGGCCTGCGGTGCTGGGGAAGCTGACGCACATGCGGTAGAAGTTAACCTTTTGTACCTGAGCCCCTGATGTCTCCGCGCTCTTCTTGCGCGCCTGCAAGTTGACGCTGACCTCCGATCGTGTTCCTAGATAAGCGCTCAGATCAGTGCTGGAAGTGCGCGCGCGCGGATGGAAGCTTCCACGCGCACGTGGCAATTATACACGTTCTGGAAAGCAAACACCCTCATTGAAAATTCATACTACAACACACAGAAGAGCATACCATTGAGTTGGGTGCTCTTTCACTATATTCACACCTCAAAACACGATTCGGTGCTGCAGGTAAGGATTACAAGAAAGGCAGCCAATTACCCATGACTACATTTACAAACTGTCCTACCCTTGCGAAATATTACAGCTGCATGAGCTGCTATATTTTGGCACTTACATAGGCACTATTGCATTGAATTTCGTTAACATTGACTTCATTGCATAATTCTTTATCAGGAACACTGCCACCAAGGAAAACATTTACATTTTGTTAACAGCAATGGAAGGTGTGAATCGTTCTTTCAAGGGTGATACGCTGATAAGAAAGACATCAGCTCAAACGTACAACTCGGTCATGAATGCTGTATAATTTGCACTGCTGGTCATACCAATTTAGGGAAACAATATCGAAAATATATACCAACCAACGGCTAAATAATACTTGGACTGTACAGGTACTGAAGTACTCGAGGAGTTTGATATGTCTTCTGTACAGGGCTATTGACCACAGTCTGTTCACTGAAGCCATCAGGGCGCAGTTTGATATCACTAATCATGCGTGCTACCACTCACACTGTTGCCAAGGCCGATTAGTTATTTTTAACAATTTGTGCTTCATGCACACAGAAATTTTGGTGCATAAGATACGTTATTTATAAATACACAGCTCCAGCAGGATCCGAATGGCGCTGATGCCCCCATGTAATCGGGAAGGCACACCAAATCGTTACCACTTAATTTGGCTCTGTCCATTATTGGACCGTAATCGCCACCAGCTTTTAACTCTAGGTCCGGGCCCTGCGACTGAACAGGAACATGTCAGCCGGGTCCACGACGATCCCACCGCACTAGAAGCAATTACCGAGTACGCCCTTGAAAACGGACTCTACAAATTGTTGTAGCAGCCTGGCCGACTTCCCCGTTCGGTCTAAAATGTGAACTGTCTGCAGCGCGCACTGTTTTCAGTGTGAACCACGTTGTCTACAGTGTGAACTGTACATTTAAGTGTGAACTGTGCGTTTTGCTGCCACTGACTGACTTTAATGTGTTCCTTTTGCGAGGACCCCACGACTGCAACTGTGTTCATGGTGCGAGTTGTGACCTTCCCTTTTTCCCCTCATCCTTGCTCCCCCAGGGCCCCATGGCCTCTAATTTAATAAAGTGTTACACTCACTCAGATACGTATATTCTTTTCGCTGGGACTAATGAGTAGTTGCGCGTGAGCTTGAAGTCACGGTAGTCGCAGCAGAGATAAAACTAAGTAAAAAAAGTTATCTTCTTGGCGCACTATTTTTGCGATAGTGATCTGGGAGTCCAAATAGCGCCACAAAATTGTCACTTTTCGAGATCCACTGGTGGGTATAGACGAGCAGTTGGTGTCTGTTTCCTGCGACGGATTGTTAGCTACCACATATATAGATTTCTGTAGTGTCTGGCCTTTTAATTCGCGCGCATTGTGTCACAGCTCGCGCCTCAACTGTAAGCCACACACACGCAAAAAAGTGTACGAATGTATAAACAAGAAAGAGCAACAATGAAAACATAAATAGTACAACACAAGTGGCAAAACGCCGCCTCGCGTACTACAACGCTTCGTATAAAAAAACATACCTTTCACCCCGTTTCTGAACCTTTTGGACAACCCAGGTTCTGTTGGTGCACCCGCTCCACGTGCCCATGAAGGCGTTGACTGCTACTTCGTCAGGCTGGTTAGCGCGGAACACAGACTCATGATTTGTTGACGCGAGGTCATCCCTGACGACCTCGAGAAGCTGCTTGTGCTTATCCATGAAGCAGAAGTTATAAGCTTCGCGACCATCGCGTGAATGCGCGGGGGACGCGGGGACGCGCGTGGCACACACAATTATAAGAACGGACCTTGTGATGGGCAGTTCTGCGCCAGTGCGAGGCACAGACGAGTATGGCGAATAACACGCTCGCTGATGTTCGCAGCAGACGAGCGACCGACGTACGCGTGTGCTTTGGACCGAATGAGAGCAAACGTTCTGCGCTTCGGTAGGGAGTCCAAAGGACCACCCAAGACCAAAAAAAAAAAAGCATTTTTGCCTTCACTTTATTGGGAGTGCTTGCTTTCCGGAACGTAAACAATAACTACATATGTACGTGCAAAAGCATCCATCTGCTCGCGCACTTTGAGCAACGCGCCGAGCGCTAGCTTAACTAGGAACAACATGGGAGACGAGCGACTGACGGCGCACAAGAGAGCGTGGAGAGCGAGCTTCATCTTCGCAGCGCGTACGCCAGGCAATCGCTAGGAGCAAAACCATCGGCCGCCGCGAAGCAGCGCGATCACAAATGATCAAAACAAATTTTTGGCTTTTTTTTATGAGAGTTTTTGCTTTCCGGAACTTGTATAATGGCCACATGCACGTGAAAGCGTCCATCCGCGCGCGCGCACTTCGAGCACCGAGCCGAGCGCTTATCTAGGAACACGACCGGAGGTCAGCGTCAACTTGAAGGCGCGCAAGAAGAGCGCGGAGAGATCAGGGGCTCATGCACAAAAAGGTTAACTTCTACCACATGTGCGTCAGCTTCCCCAGCGCCGTAGGCCTGCCCCGCCATGGAGCGAAACCATCGGCCGCCCTCAAAACAGCCGAACCGAGGGGAGGGGGAAAAAAGAAAAAATCCATCTCGCATGAAGTCACGCTCATACAGGTAGTGACGTCACTGCGCTGCGTCCAAGGAGGTTAAAAATGCAATTTTTTAACCTCATTGGCTGCGCCCCTGCCTAGGGGGTGTGGTCGGCCTGGGCCCCTACTGGATACGGTTTGGGAATACGCGGCCCGTGCATCCTCGACAGCGCAGTGACGACTCCGTCTTCGTGAGTCAGGACCTGTCATCCTGCACTCACGTGTTCGTGCGCCGCGACGTTGCCCGTCGACCCCTGACTCCCGCTTTCGATGGCCCATACCGCGTCATCGAGCGGCACCCGAAGACTTTCACCTTCGACATCAACGGCCGCCAAGACGTCGTCGCCGCTGACCGGGTAAAGCCTGCATACCTCGTCTCTCTCCGACCCAGCCAGACCTTCCCCGTCTCAACAACCATGCCCAGAACTTTGCACCATCAACCGTCGAAAGCTGTCACGTGGTCTTCAACAACGGCCTCCGGCTCTACGGGGGGGGGAAGGGGGGGGGGGAGCCCTGTAGAGGCGCTTGTCCGCCGCACCGAGACGACGACGACGACGACGACGACGAAGGCGGAACCACGAGGCGCACGCTCACGTGCGCTCGTGCTGGAGGAATAAAAAATCAGTTCGAGCCCAAACGCTTTCGTGGCTGGTTGTCACTGCGCCGGTCGCGACAACCATAAACCGAAAAAATGAAGTAAGAAATCGTGTGGCACCTTTTATTTCAACAAAAATCCATAATCCTCGAACGTAAAGCACGTAGTACTGTGATGGCGCATTATTTCCAGCATTATTTGGCCACTACTTTCACTACCCCACAAAACATCATATAACGAACACAAACGTTTCGTGAATTAACTCTAGACTTTATCCTACAGCAAGCAATAACATGCCCAACTCGAGCGAGAACACTCTATATCTTGCGTTGACATCTAGCGCAGAAAACACAAAACGCTGCTAAATTCAGGCAATTGTCCACTAATGTGTAGCCTTCCTATGCCGCTTATCTGGAGTGTAAGTTCTTTACAACTGAATATGGTTATGAGTAGCGTAGTAGTTGTAATATTGTGTGCTTAACTTTCATTTTGTTTCTTTTCGCCAATGATGTAAACTTATACATTATGGCAATGAAGTACCTTTACTTCACTGTGCTTTTTTTCGAATATGGAAGGTGTACTGCAGAGTTGTTTGGTTTACGGTATTTTTATTCATATTTCAACCATAATATTGCGGACTTTTCTTATTCTTCAATTTAGGGGGAGCGGTATAAGATGCATATTTTTGATTTTGTGATATTACCGTTGCTAAAATTTTACAATGTTCCAATCTCATTTTTTGTTTTTTTTTCAAAATTCCGTTCAACCTATTGTCCCCATGGACGCTATAATAATTTTTGTTAAAATTTTTTTTCTATTTTTTATCGTATGGCTTTTTTTAAATTCTGTCTCACCATATATCTCCACGTATGCGAACTATTGATTAAAAGTGAACCTTCTTCCAAATCTGCATTTTTGTGGAAATGCAGGTCAATACAAGGCTTGTCGCTTTTTCCGAACTGCCTATTACGTATGTGGAACGTTACATTGCTGATATTTTAAGTGCAGAGCACTTTAGGGGCTCGCCTTGTCGTCGTAGCTCACTTGCTGGACCCAAGCAGAGCCACAGGGCGTTATGTCGTAGCGGAGGTCGTCGCGGCGTAACCCAGAAGCTTCGTAAGAGAAGCGGTTTATATAGTCATAAGAGTTCGAAACTCGTGAACCGCTGCGGCTCGTGAAACATCTCCCCGTTGTTTAGCAGAAAGAAAACTGCAGGTACATTTTAGGCAACATATGCGTAATTAAACGGCAGCGCCCGCGTTGATTTAGTTAGAAATGCTATTTGGGTTGGTTTTTACGATAGTAAGCGAAAAAAAGTGGCAGTGCAACACCGGCACGTGCGGAAGGAAAAGAAAACACCAAAAGAGCAGAACTTCCGCTGGAGCAGTTTCAGGCAACGGGCGCGCGAGCACTGTGAAGCGGGAAATTTGGTTTGCATTGGGTGGTAGCAGTGAACTGATAACGGCGCTACAGCCCATTATGGCGAATCACTGCTCTGCACTGCCGACAGCTTTCACATTGAGCGGAACGGCTTTAATTTTTTTGCTTATTGTTCGGTTTTTGCGGGAGATGTATAAGATGCATATTTTTGATTTTGTGAGGTCATTTTTGTTAAAACTTGGTTTTTCTATTTTTCGGTTTTTCGAAATTCTGTCCTACGACTTACATCCATTTACGCTATTATAATGATTAAAGGTGGCAGTGCCGCCGAATCTGCATTTTTGATAAAATTCAGGGCGTTACACTGTTTTTAAAGCGAATCTTTAGTGCCCTCACTGCTGTCGTTGTATGCCAATACGCCCTGCAGGAAAGCCAACGTTTCCTGAAGATGATGACCGCGGTTGAAGTGAAAGAAAATGCGCTACCAGTGGCCGGTATTGAGTTTGGATCTCTCCCGTTGTCAAGCCGGCGTCTCTCCTATTGCTCCATTTCGACCTTGCGGCAGTCAATATTGCACGTAACGGCGTTCCTGGAACACGTCCTCTGAGAACAAACAGAGGAACGCCACTGCCCCGTTACGGGTCGGTGGAACTGTAACGGTAACTCGTTAGGTTTACGAAGGAAGGGAAGCGGGAACGGCGTTTCTTCTGGAAATATTCCATCGCTATGGTTTGGCTGTTTATGACGCCAAAGCTTTAAGGTGCTGGCGCTAGTACAAAAGCCACAGGCCGCCACAGTGTTTCTCTGCCTATAAGTTGCGCACTTTGCCCACCCTTCCTCGGGACGCGCTTTCTCGACTGCAGACGCAAATGATGCAGGTGCTTCTGCGCCCCTTTGATTCGTCTTCCGCTGCGACATCTACTTTTGCACAACCATGAACACATAAACTTGGAGGACGCTTAGAATTCGCTTTCCAGGGTGTAACGCGGAGGCCGAGTAGGAGCAGATGTGGATGCATCATCCGCACTCGTAGGAGACGCCAGCTCGGAAGAGCACCTCGCACAGGTGCGGTGCGCCGCATTCATGTGTAGACCAGCGATTCGTCCTCCCCCCGTTATCTTGCATTTCCCTACGTCGACTGACCGCGTGGCGATCCCACGGTCGTCTCTTGTTGCCCGCCGTCACGTGTGCCGCGTTTACGAACGACCAAGCGACGCCAAGGTACCCAACAACAGAAAAACTCGTGGTCTGGCTGGTGTGGCTACGAGGTGCCAGAAGAAATGCGGGAAGTGGAGCGTTTGAGCGTCGGCGGATGTGTTTGAGGTGCGTGAACTGAGCGGACGGCAAGAACGTATGTCAGCGAAACAATCCGAAGTTCTGTTGACGCACTGGCTCGCCCGTGCGAGCAAATTACGAGTCACAAAGTCATTATCCCTTGAAGCTGTGGTCTCTCTACCTCACAATATGCACAACCCGGGCATTGCACAATGCATGCACTCATGCACACTGCGAGGAACTACCGTGGGTTCGAGCTAGTTGAGCACGCTCACGATACTGAAACGCCGTCGCGCCAACTCAACCCCGCCTCTATTGGGCAGGTGGAGTAGGGGCGACAAAGGAATATGCCTTGGGTACAGAGGCAAGACGTTTATTTTACACCAACGTCCCAATTAGATGATTTGCAGTACAAGTACGTACTTCCCTTGAGGTGAACGGGGCGATGGGGCGCCACGCGAAAGTGTGGGCGTTGTCGGCGCAGAGCCAGTGGGCTCTTCAGTCAGGGCAAAATCCGGGGTGCGGCGCCCGTTGTGTGCGCGCACCGCCGTGCTGGCCTTGGCTCGCAGCAGCTAGGGAGACGCGACCCATTCGCTCACAGGCGCGTACCGCACGGCGTGATCATCGAGTGGTAGGTTTACACGGCCTTACTATATGCAAGCGTAGGGACAACAGCAGCAGCCGTAGGGACAACAGGGCCGGCCGCCGGGTCCCGGCTGGTGGGCTTTCGCCGGCGCAACAAGTTTCAGCCGGTTGGTAAAGAAAGCGTCACATACCTTCGGCCAATGCATTCGGCGTCCTGGAAGCAACTTACCGAACGGACCCCCGCGCAGGGCACGTGTTCACGTCCCGGCGAGAGGGGCAGTTCAGGAATCGTTCAAACGGCCCAATGAGGGGAGGTTAGCTCCACTACCAGGGCGGAACGCTTGCTGCGCGACAGTGTTTTATCGCCGCAACGGTCGCTGCAGCCTTCACCTACGGCAGGAGTTTGAGAAGACGGCTCGGCTGTACACAGTGGCGCCGAGACGAGCCGGTATTTCGGGTAGACAGGGGAAAAGCGCGTCACCACGGCACAGACGTAGCGATCGCGCAATGGCTCGGGAGCCAGGATCCCCAAAAGGCCGAGGCATAGGATGAGCTGTTGCGGTACCTGCGGAATACCAGTAGGGTTGCCACCTTTCCCCGAAAGAAAGAACCGGCCCTTTGGAGAAAGGGGGGTGGTATATAGGAGGTTGAATTGGTGTTGAAAATAAGACGCTAGAAATGTTGTTTTGCAAGCAATACAATTTATTTTAGCCTTTTCGTCGAAAGAAATCGACATAACACTGGTACTAAAAGTGAATGAGATTTTGGTTATTGCTCTGAATGTGCTGACCTGCTTATTAAAATGAAACGAGCGAGCCGTTCAAACCAGCCCACTACCAATAGTTTCACAGTGCAGCAGGCTGCTTTGCTCACGCAACCAAAGAGCAGAGAGCAGACCACAATCAGCATAGCAAACGACAGGCAAGAGTCTTGGGGACGGGATGTGAGCGATGAGCACAGCCTCGTTGCAAATTCGCTCATGCGTGCGAATTTACCCGGAACGCCGAAAAGATGCTCCCGCGTATGGAGTGACACGCGCTCTCGTGTTCCCACTAACTGTGATCAAGATAGTACATTCTTCACGAAAACCAGCTCGAACTTGAACCAAGGAGAGGTACAAGAAAACAGAGGACATGCCGCTGACGAACAACTGAATTTTTACGAAAGAGAACACAGATATATACATACACACTCTTCGATTGGCGAAAGGTTGCTCATAGGGATTATAAGTTTGCTCTTCAGAGGAACTGTTTTTCAATCTGGCAAAGCCAGGGACGGAACGCTGATGCATGAGCCTCCGCACCCTCTATCCCGGAGGCTTCGGTGATCTCACACGCGTGTGTGTTATTGTTCTTGTCGATCACGGTAATGTCAGGCATGGAAGCTTAGCACATGGAATCACGGCAATCACGACATCGTGTAGGCAGGGGGCCGGAGGCAGCCGTGAAGAAGTCCAGAAGCCGTAGGCTAACGTAACTGTTTACTTCTTAGCGAGAGGTGAGCCGAAGCCAAAAAAAATGCCCCGATGGGTGAGGTAACAGTATAGGACTCGAGCAGAGTGACAGTATGGATTCACTGCTGAAACAGGAATGGGTTACAGCGCTTGGGCAGCTCTATTTATACCCAAAAGCGGTAACGGTCAAAACGACAACAAGCCGAAACACGCCACGAATGTCACAGACACACACAACACTCTTTCCGGAGTTCGTAAGCAGTTAGTAGCAGCGGCGCACGCTGATTCCGAGAGAGGGGAGAGAGGAGGACTCCGCAGCGATCGCGGGCCCTCTGTGTCCTTGAAGAGCCTTGAGACGAGCCTCGCTGGCAGCCTCCGAAGTTTTGAAACGGAGACCCAGGCTTGTCCCGGCACCAAAACATGAATCACTGACAAGGGCGGTGGCTGCCTGAAAGGCGCACGCATTGGTTTCGCCGCACAGCCGAGGGGTGATGCGGGAAAGTACGGCGGCGGGCCGATTCGTAACAGCTCTGTACTGTTACCTCTCCCGTCGAGGCATTGTTCTTTGGCTTCGGCTCACCTCTCGCTAAGAAGTACGAAGGAAGGAAGAATGTATAAGAAAGGCAGGAAAGTTAACCTGGCTAGAGCCTAGTTTGCTATCCTGCACGTGGGAAAGGGGAAAGGGGCAAAAAAGAGAGAGGAAAAAAAGAGAAAAAGTTGGACCAGACACGTATGCCCAGCACTGAGGCACTAACAGTGATTGACACTGGAGGCTCTCAGTCTATAGCCTGGTGTTCAAGTTCGTCGCCCGTCGAAAACGTAATAGTTCCTTAGTCGCCTTCTGAGCGGATGACTGAGAATGCCAGTGCACAGAATCTTCTCCTCCGAAAATGGCCTCAGAGAGTCTAAGTTCCTCAGTGCTGATGACAGCTTCTTCCTTGCAGGCGAGTAGCGTGGGCACTCGCATAAAACGTGGCGTATCGTCTCCGATGTGCCACACGTTTCGCACTCCGCCCTTGCTGCCATTCCTATTAAGTACGAGTAAGCATTTGTGAATGCCACCCCCAGCCAGAGACGGCAAAGAAGAGTTGCGTCAGACCGTGGGAGGCCTAGTGGAAGGGGACGTTGCAGCTGCGGGTTAAAGGCACCAATGCGTGCACATGTGAAATTTTCTGGAGACCATTAGGAAATAGCTGTTTCCCGGGCAAGAATGCGGAGGGCCCTAGCTGCGTCCGTCCTATAAAATGGGATGAGTACAGTTGCCGCTGTTTGATGCGCCAGCCGAGCGGCAGCGTCCGCACTTTCGTTGCCGACAATGCCGCAGTGACTAGGAAGCCACTGTAGGGTGACATCATGACCCGCCTGGGCGGCACGGTCGTACACCATTCTTATTTCTGTCAGGAGCTGTTCGTGAGGTCCCCGGCACAGCGCTGACTGGAGTGACTGAAGTGCAGGCTTCGAATCACAGAAGATAGCCCATCTGCGGCACGAACTTTGCTCGATGGTGTGAAGAGCGCTACGGATGGCCGTAAGTTCTGTAGCCGTGGATGTTGTAAGATTGGCTATCTTGAATTTGCTGCACAGTGACAGTCGTGGTATAACAACAGCTCCGGCAGAACCCGACGATGTTACCGAGCATCAGTGTATACATTGGTTCGGTCACTGTATGTCTCGTGCATGTATACGTCAAAGCGAGCTGCTGCAGAAGCAGTTACGTTAGCCTACGGCTTCTGGACTTCTTCACGGCTGCAACAGCGGCTGGCTGGTCGTCACACCACGCTACCACACGTATGCCGGAGGCGACAGAGCTCGGCTCGGGTCGGCCCACCCGGTCGCAACAACTGGTGTCAGCGCTGGGATTACATGGTTGCAACAACTTGGCTTCGCCGCACAGCCGTGGAGTGATGCGGAAGAGTACGGCGCCGGGCCGATTCGGAACACCGCGCATACTCGCCTCGACCGCCTTGGCCGATGTAAACGCTCGAACGCTTTAAAGGAACTCGATAAACAACATGCTTGCAGCAATCAGCGCACCTGGTGCGGTGTTTCTCTGTCGCAAACTAAGGGGAGCACGATTGCTAACTCGTCGGCACATGGCGTAGGCCTTGCTGGGCGCTGAAAACAACCGTGACGTCATGTTTCCCCACTCTTTTTTTCAAAGGGTGGGAAAACCCATTTATGCTCGGCGCATTTTCAAGATCCACAGGTGGTCAAAATTAATCCGGAGCCGTCAACTATGACGTACCTCATTGTCTGCGTAGCGTGAGCGGGTTAAACCGCACAATCAAATCAACCGAAACCCATCCACGTACGGCAACACTGGTAAGCCTTTCCTGCTCTTTTCGGGTAGTTTGCGTGGCCCTTTTTGCCCTTTTCCTTTGGTTTTCTGCAGTAGTGTTACGCACACAGGCCTCAGCTGGCCCTTCGGGTACCCAGTATACCTTAGGCTGTCCGCCTGTTTTTCGAAGCTGGCGATCATCTGATGTGGGCAAGATTTATTTACAGCTGATAACAGAGCGGTTGCCGCCACCGCTCTCTTGACAAAATAAGGATTATATTTTGGTTTTTCAAAATTATGTCCGACCAGTACCCCAACTTACGCTATTGCAAAGATTGAAGTTTTATTTTCCGTCAAATGTGCATTGTTGTGGAAAGGCAGGCGTTCATGGTTCACCATTCTCGCTACTTTTTATTCCTATTTTGAACGTTGTTTTGGGGACTGTTTTTGTTTATTCTTCATTTTGGGGCGGACATGTGTAAGTTGCATATTTTTGATTTTTACAGGTTATTTTTGAAAAATTCTATGTACGTTTTTTTTTCTTAATTTTGGTTTTTCAAAATTCCGTCCGACCAATTATCTTAGTTTAAGCTAATATACGACAGAACGTGGGACTTCCAATAAATTTGCATTTTTTGTGGAAATGCACTGAGTTTCAGTGGTTCTCGCCGCATGGCCATTTTTTATTTCATAATTTTATCATTCTTCTGCAGACTTTTCGTTTTATGCTTCGGTTTTGGGGGAGATGTATAAGATGCATATTTTTCATTTTGTCGGGACAATTTTGTTACAGTACGACTTTCTCTATTTTTATTAGACTTTAGTTTTTCAAAATTCTGTACGACCATTTCTCTCCATTTACGCTATTATAACGATTAAAGGTGGAACTTCTGGTAAATCTACATTTTGGGGGAAATGCGGTGTGTTTACACGGTTTCCAGTATCGCCATTCGTTTTCATATTTTGAGCGCTGCCTTCTGGATATTTTTCGTTTATTCTTTTATTTTTCTATTTTTGAAAGAGAGGTATAAACGAATATTTTTGATTTTGTCTCATCACTTTTGATAAAATCTTATTTATGAGTCTATTTCTTATTTTTGGTTTTCAAAAGTTCTCTCCGACGGAATATTACCATTTAATCTGTAATAACGGTTAAAGCTATAACGGCTGCCGACTTTGCGTTTTTGTAGAAATTCAGGGCGTTACACAGGAAATGAATGCTACGCATTAAGGTGTGACTTTTCTCCCGCGCTTTGGCGACCACAGGCTACATCATATCGGGATTTCATTGCCTATAAAAAAAACATCCTCCACGTAAAAAGTAATCCCAGATTGAGAAAAATAACGGAACAGCTTGCACTAGTGGTGCAAGGCTGGAAAAATAGCAGAGCTTGCGGCCCCTCTCCCTTCGTCGGAGATCTGGCTGCTGCACCTTACACAGATTTCTGAACTTGCCGCTGACTTTTCTCCATGTATGGCGGGCCTGGATCGTTTTGTTCGCCAGCTTTCATACCTCCCCATTAGTGGACCGCGTTAGCAGGCGCTATAGAAACGGCGGCAACCAGCTTCACGAACTCCGCGTTTGTAGCGCGAACTCGGCGTCTGTGCTCCCCACTTCAGTCGTGAACGTACGGAACTGGCGAGGAAAAGATATTATGCCACAAACGCTGGGCAGAGTGTTCCCGAATGCCGAATCGGCCGACAGCGTGCGCTCCTCACGAGGAGGACGCTTCGGTGGGCTCGGAATTTTCTCTTGGTATTTATTGCAAGCCCCTGGTGGAGTAAACCCATTTGCAAGTCTGGACGACGGCGGGTACTCCCCTCGAGACGCACGTTCACTTGCGCTGGGAGGGGCCGAGTTTTCTGGTAACGGCCGACAGAGGAAGTAAAAGCTTCAATAGCTCTGCTGTTGACCAGCTAACTTTGACGCATTTATCTGCGAGCTCGCGCTCTTGAACGAAAATTTCCGATTGTCAGGGTCAACTGGCTGACTAACGCCAGCTGAGAATTATACTAAAACGAAATGGTAAAACATAGTTCTGCGATCCTTGTAAATACTGATAATAACCAGTGGTTTACGCAATGCCTGAAATGTCTACCTAATAAGAAAAATCCGTGCTCAATATTTACTCCAGAGCTTGACATCAGCATCAATTCAGTGCTACCTAAGACATAGTGGAGGTGAAAGCCCAGGAAGACGCATTTACAACTGAACTCTTATCAGTTATCCATTCTAACCATGGTAAATTCTTACAAATTATCTCCCTAACAAATCACCAAACGCAGCTCTAGCTCTCAGACGGCGACAACGATGTAATC
Organism: Haemaphysalis longicornis; assembly: GCF_048455015.1. Taxonomy (NCBI): domain Eukaryota; kingdom Metazoa; phylum Arthropoda; class Arachnida; order Ixodida; family Ixodidae; genus Haemaphysalis; species Haemaphysalis longicornis. The sequence goes on from NW_027526384.1 coordinate 1,064,579, forward strand.
GAACTAATCGAAACTGAGAAATGGGCTACGTATTAAAACAATTTCTTACCATAAGTATTTTCGCCTGCAATATACTTTAGTTATACCGAATTAAAATCGCTGACCATAACGCCCAATATCCATAATATAGCTGATGGAATGACTAAGCTGATAAACTATCTGAAATAATAGTTGTCGGGCGGTTGCGACCGAATCTGCAGCAAATTCCATAAATACACTACTTCCCTATGGAGCGCAATAAAGCTTAATTTTCCAACTCTCAGCGCGTTCCGGGGAAGTTCCCCACAATTGGAAAAATAGGCTCAGATCTTTCCCGTCTATAGGTCTGGTGATCGATCATAAGCACATAATCGTCCAATTTCATTAAGTCCAAACTACTGGAACACATCACAGCAACCAATTTACTTATCTAACTTGGAACAGCGGACGTTTTTATCCACAACAGCATGGTTTAGTAAAACTATTATCATGAGAAACGCAACTCTCAGAATTCACCCCCCATAATTTACAACACACGAACGATCATCTACAAATTGACGCAATTTCCCTCCACTTCTAGAAGGCCTGCAATCATGCCCTTACACAATCATTTGCTTTGTAAATTATCAACTCTTGGCAACACTTACTTCTTGGAGTGAACATTTCCTAAAACGATACGTATACGATACTTCCGCTAACTCTCCCGACTCACACATTTGTAATGTTAAATCCGTTGTCCCCCAGAGATAAGGCTTATCACCTAGGTTGTTTTAACAGGAATGTGTTTAACGCTGGGGTACAGTAAGACTTCCTGACGTCATACCCGTCACGGATATGGCATCACCAGAGAAAGTTTCATTGACGCGGCTGCCCTACGATTCGAGCCCACTATCACTGTGGCCGCAACGGCAGCTGCGAAGCACTCTGCCAGCTGGGCTATTAACTTAAGCTTGAACATCAGTACAAACACGTCTTATATTATTCCCTACAACATTCTCCATTCAGGTGATACGGCCGTCTAGGAGAGGTGAAGCGAAGTAGTGCGTCATGGCGCTAATGAGCGACGACAGTTGGCACATCGGTAGGGCAGCGTATATCAGCGTAAGCTGTGGTGTTCATGCTGCAGGTGTGATGACCCCGTACACAGTGGCGGAATACGGTGGAAGAAGTTATTCCTCCGTGGCCTCATGTAAGAAAACTTTTTCGCTAAGGCAGAAAGGAAACGACGCCGACTGGCGAATGTCGCACTCCTGACTGCTTTGGTGTGACGAGAGACATGCCAGCGGGAAGCGGAACGCGTTGCGGCTTTCACGGTCGAAGCGACGAACTCTGCCTCTCGCGTTCCACAAGCTGAGCTCTTCGCAAGGCAAGCTTATGCCGTACACGTCACGGAGCAGGAGCGAAGTGGTCGAACCTTCACCGAAGCGACCCGCCAGCATAACGTCGCTGGCCAAGCACACCCACAAGACAGCTGCTGACCCGCAAATTATGCTGCTTTCGCTGTAGCAGACCGTGACTTCACCAAAGGATTGCTGGCAAGCCGTTCGACTTCGTTCACACGGTTAGCGAGCGCCTGGGGTTTCAATCGAATTTACGCAATGCTCCGGCTCCTGTAATCCAGTGTCTAATGTTGATGCGTATCACGGTGCCATACCGACAAAATAGAATAGCGATGTGCAAGTTGGTATCAAGGTACGATTAACATTCCCCGGTTCTAGCGAAGACAACCTTTCACTTTCCTGTGTTACCGATTCCTATGAAAGAGAGATCAAGAAAATTTTAAAATTATAGCAATGACCTGTCATACAGCACAAGTACAGACTTGGACTTTTAAGTACAGAGAAGTTTATGGGCTCGCCTTTTCTTCGCAGCTCTCTAACTGTCGATGAGACTGCATGAATCAGGCGGCGCAGCGAGATAACGGACCTAAGTGGAGCCTTCTTTACTGTCGTCAGGAGGTCACGCTGAGGCTTCGAAAACCACGCGGTTTACATAGTCTTAACCTTTCGAACCTCGTGAACCGCTGGCGCTTGATAACGAAAACTGCTGGTGAATTTCAGGCAAAATATGTGTGTATAACCGGCACCCCCTGCGTTCATTTAGTTAGGGAGGCTCGTTGGGTTGGTTTTGATAGTAGCGAAAAAAGCGGCCGCGCAAGAAAAAAATGGCGGGTTTGAAGTGACGCAGAAAGGCTCCAGCCGCGCAAGAAAAAAATGGCGTTTTCGAAATTCCTCCGCGCAAGAAAAAAAATGCGCTTTTGACATGACGCAAAACAGCTCCAGCATACGAAATTAAACCAAACCCGAAAAGAACAGAATACCTGCTGGCGCACATTGAGGCTGGGGGCGCGCGAGCACTGCGAAGGCGGGAAATTTGAATTGCATGGGGGGGGGGGGGGGGTAGCAGTGAGCGGATAACGGAGCGGATCACTGCTCCGCACTTTCGACAGCTGTCACATTAAGTGGAACGGCTTTAATCTTTCTTTTTCAATTCTCTTGGGGCTGTTGGCCATATTTACTTGGGATTTAAGACCATTTGGTTGCTACAGACGCCGGGCACTGGCCCTCTCGCTAAGTGTGACATTTACGGCTGTTGCATTAGGAGAAGAAAAGAAAGGAGAGGGAAAACAGGCTGCGGGGGCTGCGCATCCGCTGGCGCAACGTAGCCACTTTTCGCACGTCCAACACCCCTTGGTGTTGCATAGTAATGAAGTCGAATTTCTCCTGCCTCTTCCAGGCTCTGCTATCTTTTGAGGCATTTATTTTTGCCATGAGTCAAATCCACCGAAGCAGCATTTAAGAAAACAGCGATACTCTGCTACGGGACTTAAATGCAATGCTGACATTTTTTTGTTTTACATGTCAGCCAGTGGAAATTTCCGGTCGCAAGTAATAAAACATTAGTAACAAAGAATTATTAGTTAATAATTTTAGTTGGCAATTTATTAATATTCTAAATAATTAATTCACCCCGCCTGGTAGTCTGAGCTGACAGGCGGGAACTGTGAAGGAGGCTACTATGCTGGTTATATGAAATCAAACTAAAAGCATGTTGCCGTCGGGAGAACGGGTTTGGCTCATTTGGATCTGTGGCGCAATAGGACCTGGCTCATTTTCGATACGAAATGCGATCTACGTAGGCCTTACGATATTTCACCTATTTTGTTGCAACCTGATTCCTACGGGAAAGTTGCCGAACTTTTTTTTGTCACTACAGGCTTATGTGATTTTGTTTGGGTGTCTCGATTTGGCTCATTTCGGAGAAAAACTCCTCTTTTGCTCTCGAGGATTCATCAATTTTGGAATCTTGGATTTATACATACTGAGCTCACCGCAATAACGATATTACAGAGTAGTGCCATACGGTAAAGCCAACCAGCGCACTTCGCCATTACAACTAGGTTACGCGGTCACACCAGGAGCAGTAATTATTTTTATCCTCGTTCATTGTGCTGGGGCCTAAGTTTCAATTGAGTTTCAATTATGTTACTTGTTTTCATCACCAAAGACGAGCGTAGGCCCGTTAAAAAGTGACTTCCTGGCACATCAGGGAACCTGAACATTCCTCTTAGATTGCAAACAGCAAGACCTCGATGACAAACTTTGGTACATCGGATAGAATAAACATTTGGGACACATTCACAAAAAAAAATCTCCCGGAAAAAAAGATAAAGAAACCCTACAAGAAGTACGGATACACAGCGAAGGCCTTCATACAATCTTAGACATATTTAGAGCTGCACCACGTGAACGTTCATTGGATGAAGAAAGGTGACATGGTTTTACCCTCAGAAAAACAAAAAAAGAAGTCATTCATCGAAAGCAGCAAGCAGCTTTCCCTTCCTAAATTTCACGTTCTATAGCAGGGCTTGGGGAATTGCGTTTATAGTATGGTGCTTTACGGTAATTAGGTTGTCACGTAGTTTATTAAGTGTATGTGGGACAGTATAACGAAGTATTCGCCGACCGACCAAAATCTTTTCGGCAGAAAAGAGTGGCCCAGTTCTCTTCTTTCTGAATATTATGAACAGAAACAGTTTTTTTTCGATGAAATATGCCCTAAAACGTTCATTGTATTTATAAACAGCTAGTTTGTAAAGGAGGGCCATGTAACGGTGAAAAATGTGTAGTGTGGTACTATTTCAAAACGAGCAAACAGTTAATCAGTGGGCGCAAAGTAATCAACATTTGCAATAGAGTAATTGCTTTTTTCTGACACATATAAAGTTTTTAGAGGTTGGTATTTGGGGTACTTTCTCACACCAAAAAACAATAATTCAGATGCGGCACTAACAGTGCGTTGTAAATTAGTAGTTTGATCGACACTGCAAGGAAAAAGCGCATTTTGGGGAACACACCGACCCGTTTAGAAAGGTTGCTTAGAATAGAATCTACATGAATATCCCTTGTCATATTCTTATGGAAATACAATCCAAGGGTTTATACACAATCCGCAAGCGCAAAAGCATTGTTGCCCAAATATAACGGACAGTCGAAAGAAATCGCAAGTTGCCACGGATGAAACAGAACCAAATTTGTCTTGTTCGTATTTTAAAGAAGAAAGTTTACTTCACTGCGGGCTTTCAGGCCACGTAGTGTACTGTTCACAAGTGGAATTAGGCTCTGTAGGTTGCTACCACTAAAAAAATATGCTTCTGTCATCAGCGTGCATAATGTAAATGGGCTTATCATTAATCATGATGATGTCGTTTATGTACCTTATGATTTGATAAGAAGTGGGGTGCCCCAAATTCCATATAGTTCAAGGTCAAGGTTCTCAAAAAACGTGTCGTGGCTGAGGCGGTTAGAGAAATCCACGAAAACACCAATGCACAATTCTGTATTCCAAAGCAGTGAAGAACGACTTCCTTTTGAGCGAGCAGTGCTGTCTCAGGGGATCTACCTAGGAGGAAACCATACTGGAAGGAGGATATTAAGTTATATCCTCCTTACTATAAGTTATATCCTTCTATTAAGTTATATTATTAAATTTAGAACAAAACTTCGATAGTCGTTTGTAGATTACGTTTTCTAACCATTTTGAAAACAAGGGTGGTAATAAAATGGGTCGGTAATTATTCATTTTCTTTTTATTCCTTTTTTTTGTTCAATACCTTCACTATAGAATTTTGCGATATTTTTGGGAGGAGTCCACTTGAAGCCAAGTTATCTTTGCATGCATGCACGGGAGCTATAAAACTGATAAGCTGTTCAATAGGTACGATTTGAATGCTGTCCACATCACTTACCGTACTGTGTTTAAGAGTCGAAAAAATTAAACAAACTTTATGTTGATCGGTAGGCTGCTTAAAATATGTTGTGATGTTTCGAGGGGACCTTTTGTGCGGTGTAATTTGAATTGGGTGAAATCTGCACAGTTTCTTTAGAGAATTGCTTAAATTAGTTCTCGTGTTCAAAGGCCTTCATCACGCGCCCTTCGATGTTCATTTCATTGGTCACATGTGCACTATGCTCTCTATTCTGGAAAAACTTAAGCGTTGTCCATACTCAGGCCATCTCGGGCAGCGATGACAGCTAAATTAATTGTGCAGATGCCTTTGTTCTTCAGACTTTAGGAAATAATTTAATTTGTTGCGATGCTGCTTGAAAGCAGCTAAATGAGAAGAGTCTTTAATCCTTGAAAACTGTTAAACAGTTTTGTTTTCTTTTGATCGTTATTGTGCAATCTCGGTAACTCGATTGTTTGCGGCCATTGCGGTCTCTTTCAAAAATGGTTTCCTTGAAATGGTCCAGGTAAACGCGTTTGAGTATAGCCATAAATGTGTTGTAGGCTCCGTCAGCAGTTTTAGAAATGTATACGGCATTCCAGTTCATGTTCGAGAGGCTGGAATAGAATTCTCTCAACGTTAGGGGCGTGACATTCTGTCGTGTTGCGGGTCAGAATATTTTGATGGCGGCGACAATAACAACCCGAATCGGCAAGAGCTTACTACTGTCATTTCATAACACATCAGCTGATAGACCGTTTGTGTTTATATTGATGACAAACACATCAATGAGCGTTGCCCAGTTCAGTGTCACGCGTGGGGCTGATTCAACTACGATAACATGGCCATTTTATTCAATCGTCGAAACAAGCACCGTTTCAGTTTGGCAATGTCTTACAAGGTTGATATTGAACTCACCACGAAAAATTAATTTTAGATTACTGTCATTAACGTAATTCAGTAGTCTGTCGAAATGATGAATGAAATTCTTTAGGTTGAGTCAGGTGCTCGCTGCATGACTGAATAAACCCAATCATTCGTTGTCAGAGTCAAAAACTCGGTGTGAGCGGAAATAAAGGAGACCTCAGAGAGTACGCAACAGTCTCAGTGTTAATTTTGTGAGAAGAACAAGACCACCTCTATTGCTGCTTCGAATTAAGAAAAGAGTGTGGTAGCCGTGGCGTAAGCTCAATCTAGAATAAGGCGTGTACCAAGATTCTGTCAACATTGCAATGTTGAGAGAAAAAGAAAAATCATCCAGAAAAATACAGAGAGAGACTAAACATACTTACGGTTTCCTAATAAAGAGTTTCTAGGGTGGCCTTTTCAATCCAGGAGTCCATTGGCACGGGCCGCGTCTTCTTCCCTCTGCACCAACTTGCGCTGGACGTCGAGGGAAGAGCTGGCTAAGGCGCTCTTCCAAAGCTCACAAGTGTGGAAGGGATTGGGTTGGTCAAGACTTTCTCTACAGCAGACGACCATATGAAAACATATACCGTATTCCTCACAGAAGCCGCACAAACGGGGATACAGGGTGGAGGACATGTAGTGGTTTCTGCTCATGGAGGTAAGTATTAGTTTGCAGGGCGCGAAGTATTCTGTCATAGCCCGTGGGTAGTTGTTTGTGCGGTGGGGCGTACGCTTGTTCTTGCAGCCTATAGTGCACTGTAATCTCTTGATACGAGACTAGAGGAAGCGGACGCACATCTTCGTCTTCAGGTTCTCGGCCGGTCAACTCTCGAGCTGTGAGATGGGCGACTCCAATGTGCTCAGGCACCCAGATTACCTTGACGGGTCTCGCTAGTGGATTTTATTGCAACATTTTAAGTGTAGGCTTGTGTATACGGCCGCAGGAAGAGTGGCGGCAGGCCTGTTTAGAGTCGCTAATTACGGTCTCAACTTGAGTTTGGGTACGCGCCAAGCCAACGGGCGATTCCTCGACGAGTAGGGGGTGGGCTCGGTCTTGTGATACGCTGGTGCGGTGCTCTTGGCTAATGATAACTGTCGCTACTGAGGCCCACCTTCTGGGATACTGGGCCGCGTCCGTGTATCCCACGGCAGGGTGGTTTTCGTACTGCTTTAAGATAGCACGGGATCTTCCTCCTCTCCGGTCGGCGTGACGCACTGGGTGCATTGTTTCGCGAAAGTACAGATACTTTAATGTGTCTCCTGATATCATGCGAAATGTCCGTGACTTGAGGTGTTGGGTGTTGAAGCGGAATCGATAGTCCTAGTCTCTAATGCATGGATCTGCCGGTTTCGGTAGAGCCTCACCTTTCCGTCTGGTTTTGACGAATAGTAACACTAAATAAGAAGGAAACAAAACTGGAAATCAGTTACCAGAAGCAGGTAGTGGAAATTTTTTTAGAGCAATAAGTATTAAAAAAAAGCATACTCCTCATTTCTAATCTGAAACAGCACTTAAAAGCTAAAACATTTGGGAAAACAGAGGGTACATTTACCTTCAATTGAGTATGTCCGCACCCATAACATTCAAATAAGGCTCTATGAATATTCCCACATGTATATGTATACTGCCACTGTACGATGAATGCAACGCCAAACATTCGAGTACGACCTTTTTTCCCAATGTTAGATTAATAGTCATTGTGTTAATCTATTTACTCAAAGTTTCACTTCCCTTCGTTTCAGTGTGATGTAAATCGCAATAACTCATGTCCGGCGTTTAAAAATGGTTCCGAATCGTGCGTCTGCAAACCGTATTTTAATCCAGATTATATTGGAATCGGTGTCTGCGTTAAGGTCGATGCACCAAGCAACAACATATCAGTTCATTAAAGATGGAAAGTGTTCTCTAATAAACAACAAATTTCACTAATAATTTCGGTGTCACGCTCTTTATTGCACAACTGAAGTCATGTTACGTTAAGAAACATCAAGGGCAATAAATGTGTAAACACATAACGGGCAGGTTGCAAAGAGCACGTCTACTGCCGTTTGCGATGGTAGTACTTATTAAGCGGCAGACAGACTTGCGACCTAGGATTTCGGTTTCGAACGCAGTGCGACAAAATGTCTGGCAGGTTGGACGCACGCGGGAGTAACCGATGCTAGGGCCTTTTGGTGGTCAAACCGGTTCTAGGAGCGTAAGATGAGTGCGCAAACGCCTCCTTTTCGGCTTGTGTACCGCCCTTTATGGTGACCAACGCCAAGTCCGACACCCAGCGATAAGCTGATAACGAATTTCGCTCTCTGCAAAGGCGCTGTTACGTAGTCGCTGCTGGTACTTCCCACCAGTTTGGGCCTACAACGGCAGTGCTCTACGCTCATCAGCTCTTACGACTGTTTCTCTGAGAGGCTGCACACGTACCGTGAAGTCTCTCGCCAATGGACTGTCGGCGCCAAGTGCTCTAATTAACTTGGGCTCTTGGATACAGCGGTGCACTTGGCCACAAAGATCAGTGGAAACGAACACGATCCACGTAAACCGCTGTTTTAGGCCCTTTAAGGAAAAATGAAATCAATATGCAATAGGAAGCCAAAGGAAGCAGAAGCAGAATAGGAAGCAGGAGTGTCATGCAGTGCGTCAACCGACACCATCACGTTTCATCGCGTTAATAAAGCTCAGCTGTCAAAGAGCAGTTATGCTGCCTAAGGGCGCACCCCAGCGTACGCAGTACAGTGGTTTACCGAGCTGCATTTCATGGGGAAAATCTCGGTGTCTATTTTCCCAGCCAGTCGCCGGTAGTTCGTCAACGTATTGCCTGCAGGCCTTCAGTTGTAGACGTTCAGAACCCGGCCGACACGAGTAAGTGCTCCTCCTTTCTCGGGCTTTCCACCATAAAAGTCTGTGCGAATGTTTAGGGTAGATTTCTATGGCGTCTATCGACACGGTGTTACGTCGCACTCTTGCGTTCTTGCATTGCCAATGTTTTATTCACTGCATTTTGTTCCGCTCGCATAACGGAAGGGAAAATAAAATAAAAATACCCAGCCTAACTTGCTCACTCGTGCAGTCTTAAACTTCCTCCGCCCATGACACTTCATTTTTCATCATTCACTGCTACGTTTAACTACAGCAAATACGTTTCATTGTTTGCGGCACGGGTAGACACTTACGTGCCACTGCATACAAATTACGTAGTGTTTGTGGGCCTGAAAGGGTGCTTTAGACTGAACTAAACACGTTGTTATTAAAGTGCATCTGGAAACTTCGGCAGTTATGTATCTCTATATTTCAAGATATCAGGGCATGCATTTTATGCAATGGACAGTGTTTACCGCTAGCGCACGGCGTCAACGTTAATGCTGGGCTTATTTTAAAATAAAATATTACCACGGCATTATATCATGATCGCCACACAGACACAGCCTTCCACACCCAATATTGAAAGTGAAGACGTTGAAGTGAGCAACTGGGGCAAGACGAAGAGCAAGATGAAGCAGCCGTTTTGTGTATGATGTATCTATACTTGGTGACAACTTAAGAACGGCACCAGAAGTTGCCGCTGTGCCTTATCACCGTAGCCGGATGTTTTTCCGCGCGGCGCAAGTAGGGCGTTACTGGGAATATTTTGAACATGGCGTGAGCCGTTTTCGTGATTTTTTGGACTTTGCTTATAAACGACTCCAGTGACGACAAACAAACTGCGTGAGACAAGGCAGACGATATTACGCATTCATAGCAAACCCCTTTCAAAACGCGCGCGCAATGACGTCACGGGTCCGGCGCTTTGGCGGAGTGATACACTACATGAGGTGGTGCCGTTCTTGAGTTGTAACCGAGTATAGCGCTGACAGCAGAATTGCCGGCACAAGTTTGCCCTCTAAATAAACAGTTTTTTCCGTTGCTACAAGCCCAAGCACTTGCTTTCACCGTTACAAGTGTTAGAGGTGCGGGTACATGATACCCGGTCCTACCAGAACACCGACTACAGCGCCGCCAGGTATCGAAATTACATCAGTTCACCAGCGGAGCAGCCGACACCTACGCGGATTGCCTGCGGAGTGCGGCCCTTGTCTGACCGGAAACCGAAGATGACAGGGCGAGACACCGGCGTCGTGGACGCTCCTCCTGCTCCTACGACGTCCCGTGGCTCATCAGCCACGTACTCCGAAGATTTTCGTGGGGAGATCTTTAAAGACGTGGAAGGCCGGCGGGACCAGTTCATGCGCGTCGCCGCATTCAACGAATGAAAAGAGGAGCGTAAGCTAATGTGTACTTCGCTCTGGAGGAAGCCTCACGGACGAGGTTCGAGAACCCCTGCTCCAAGGACGTGATCACAGGATCACGTCCTTGGAGCAGTTTCGCCGACGGTTACTCGCGACTTACGTGAGCGGCGACCGCAAAGATAGACCGCAGGCTGCGCTTCAAGCCAGGAGTCATCGTCGTAACGAGAGCGTCACTACACTCTAAACTTTTTTTCCACCCATATACTCCCTAGAGGTTCTTTTTCGCCTGTCCTCTAGTGATCCTCCTTGTAGGAGTTTTTTTACTACATGGAACAGGGAGGTTTTGTTTACCTCCTCAAAACAGGGTGTTTTTAGGTGATAGAAAGGAGGTAGTTAGGGAGTGTTAAGAAATGTTAGGGAGAATTTAAGGAGATCAAAATGGAGTATTCTTTACTTCCTCAAGGCGTTTTTAAGTGATGTTTATGGACTTTTTAGGCGGTTGAATAGGAGCCTATTATGGCTCCCTTGGGAAGTACTTATGTTATTTTAGGGGCGTTTTGAGGAGGTTCAAGGGAAGCATTTACTTCTTTTGCATGGAGTTTTACGTTTTGTAGGCCTCGCGAGGGAGTTTTTAGGAGGTTCAAGGGAAGCATATATTTCTTTTGAATGGAGTTTTGCAAAGTTGGGGCGGTTTTGTAGGCCTTCCGAAAGGAGTTTTTTCAAGGCCACAAGGGAGAGTTTCTAGTTCCCTGCGGGAGTACTGATTTCACACGGTTTTTCTCGGTTTCAGGTTTATTTCAAACGAACTTTCGCATACAAGTTCACATGGTACATGGTGTACACAAGGAGGCTCCGAAATAAAAAACTTTGGGCGACCTCCTATAAGAAAGCAAAAATGGTAAATTGCTAAAAACACGCCAGTTAGGAATGGAAGACAGCAATAGAATGCTAGTTGAACAAACCGTAGAATTAATATTACTACAAGAACTGGAAATACGAGAAAAACAAAGATAGGCGCAAACACAACCACATCGTAAGTGAAATCATTATATAATAATAGCGGGTCGGGAACGCGTCAGTACTTATCAGAACTTATCAGAACGCATCAGCACTCAGTACAGAAAGTGAAAAAAAATGGTTGCAGTGGTTTACAACAACAAAAAAATTTCAGTTGATGGTGAAATGAGCGATCTGTGTGCTAGTTGAACAAACTGTAGAAACAATATTACTACAAGAACTGGAAATACGCGAAAAACATATAGGCACAAACACAACGGCATGGAAAGTGACATCATTATATAATACTAGAGGATTGAGAACGCGTGAGTACTTATCAGTGCGCATCAGTACTCAGTAGACAAAGTGAAAAAAATGGTTGCAGTGGTTTACAACAACAAAAAATTTTTTCAATTGGTGGTGAAATGAGCGAGAGCTGTGTAACGATTTGATATTGAAAGGTAACGAGCATTTTGTAGATGGTAAAGGCACAAGAGATAAATGATGTAGGAGACATACAGCAATGAGATGGCTACGGATAAATGAGTAATATAAAGAACGAGAAATATGCTGCGGAAAATACCAGTGCGTTTTGACAAAGACACAAATGCGCCAAGAAAAGTGACCCAGTCTGAGGAGTTAATTGCAAGGGTATAGAACAGAATGCGTGGTTTTGCGACAGCTTCTTCAGAGTGAGAAGAAAAAGCCATGTAATTCGTGTTTTTCCGATAATTTTAAGTTGATTCATTTGGCACCAGTTGCCAACATTATTTAGATAATTGTTTCAAGTTATAGTTGGCTAATATTATTGCTCACTAAAAGATCGCTGTATTATCAGCATACAGAAGGACCTATCAAATATCCCCTGTTCAGTAAAAAAAAAAAAGAAAACGTCAGAAACATAATACGAAATTCTTTAAACTACTATCCAATGATTACAGGATTGAAAACAAATAAAATATTGGTGAGGGATATTGATGCGATAAAAGTTAATTAGTTCTAAATCCTTCACACGTGGTTTGGTGCTGGCAAGGTCCAAAAAGGCATGTTCCACAAACGTTAGAGCTCTGTGTGCCTTCTTGGGATATTGAATGTTGAAAACCCAGAACGATGCAAACAGACTACACAGTCTTCCCAGTAAAGATGATGCAGTCAAGACACTCTGGCCATCGATGCGGAGGCTAATTTCCCCGTTCGCGGAATGCAGGCAGGGAGTCAAAGGAACATCTACCTGAAAAAGCAAAAAAGAAAAAAAAATGACCCACATGTAAAATTCAAAACAGACACTATGGTTAAATGAACTTAATAATTCGGTACAGTAATAAAATTGTTATGCCAGGTTCCCTGCGAAGATTCAGTACTTAAATTAGGAATGCAAAGGCTTCATAAAACCAAGTGCCAGTACATTAACCATCGTGGCTTTTGCAGCAATAAAAAAGATATTACTTCCGCACAATATACTCGAGCACAACTTTAAATGACAGTGAGGTTAAAATGCAAGTCTCTCTAGGTTGATAGATTAGCTCACGGAGAACACTATGATACCCCTCTTACACCTGGTATTTTTTTTTTAAATAAGGTTGAAACTAGCAAAAACACGTTTTCACCGGAAGGGCTTAAGTGGCCTGACGCGCACAACTTCTTTCTTGGCTGCCGCTGGATGGTGCTACTCGTCCATACTTGGGGTGGCAGTACCGCTTTCCAAGGGAGCATGCGAGCTACGCATGAGAAAATCGTTCGACGCCAAAACTTGCGGGGCCTCAAAAGGCCAATGTTTTTCTTCAGTGAAGCGTAAATACTGATCACAGGTCCAATGGAGAAACATTTTGCTTAGTGGTCTCGAACGGCAAATGACAGGGGAGTTTGGGGAAGCATGAGCGATTTGACCGGAACTGACCAAACTGCTTGGTACGTGGTAATGTTGTATTCAGTTGCTTGAATACTGCTATTAATCACCGCTGCTTCACTTGCTTCCGGTTTATCCTGATGCAAACAGCGACTGCAGTCGTGTTCGCGTCACGTTTGATGAGCAGTTGAACAGCGATTTCTCAGCACTTAAGGCATCTTGGCACTAAATCAATGCTGAAATGGCTATGCGGAGGTCCGACTTCCGTTTGAAATCAACTTGCTGGTTGTCTTCAATGACCCTTTAACAACAAGTTACCCTTATGCCTCATCACTGCAACCGATTGTTCCTCCGTGTGGTGCAAAGTGTGCTACTGTGAGTATTTTCAACGTGAAACGAACCGTTTCTGTGATTTGTAGGACTGATTCTGCTATTAATTACTGCAGTGACAACAAGCTATGAAAGAAAATCCCGCCATCTCCACGAAGTGAATGATGATGAGAGGGGCGAATCTAAAATGCTTATCAGCAGACAATGTGACGCATTAAGTGCAAGCTGCTTTCATAGTGTGTGCATTGACATTAGGATATGGCCCCCTGGCAGAATGATGCGCTGCGCGAGATTTTGCCGTACCTAAAAGGACAGGCAACTCATTTTTACGGAGTATAGGATCTGTAAAAGGGTTGCGAGTTGGGCGAGTTGGTAATTATGCATTGCGAAAAATAAACTGCGCGCAAATTAACGAGGACAAGAACACATGAAGACGGCACAAGCGCACACTCGCAACTAGTTTATTATTGCACAATTCAAAGCTTTATATGCCCAAGCGCCCAATTGCCGCGCCCCCAATGCGTCACAGTTCTCGGCGCACTCAGCTGAAAATACTAAAAAACCGTAACAACAAAACCACAAAACGAACTTTGAGGCGCAGGAAAGGCGAAAAATCAGCAAAGATAACCGCATCATACATGGATTAAGACCCCCCTCCCACCCCCAACACGCATTCCCAGAAGAAGCACCGAAATAGCGCTCAATGTGCGTCTAAATATGCGACTTCTCGATTAAGCAGGGCGATAGAGGGATGACTGATACATACGGAACCAGCTTTTCTGATGTGGCGGGCTTCTACAATTTCTCGCGTTCGCTGGTTTTTATGTCGCAAAAGGATGGCTGTGCGCTCAAACACAGGGACACAATCAGGTCTCCATGCGCGGCAATGAGAAGATAAGTGGCTCAGGTCACGTTGAAAAATGAAAAAAAAAAAAAAATACGGTACTTTTAGACGTCGTACGCTCGAGTTTGTGACAACGTACCCGTGTGCGGCTCAGTCCTGAAGTTCGGAGAAATGCAGGCGGGTTGTGTTATATTTATCGTCTTGCATTACGCTTTCTTTTATATATTAGCGCCCTCTTTCCCGATCTCTCTACCTTCCTTCCCGCTTCCGTCTGACTGCGCTGATTTTCGCCAGCACGAAGTAACCGTCACGTTGCTTTGAAACGACGCCGCGCGACAAACGATTTTATCTCGAATGCCCGGTTACAAACCGGCCTACAAAAGAATGCGAACACATACCCCAAAACCCACAAACAAGTAAAATAATACGAGTGTGCGCTTTTTTCTTTGCCCGTGCGTGTACGAGCTGTGAGCGGCACGGGTACCCGGGTACTTCGCTGTTAACCCTATCCAAACGTTTGACAAACGCATCGACTGATGAAAGACCACTTTCCAGCGAGCTGTCCACACCTGTCGCCGTATCCAAATGCTGTTTGCGGCCGTTCCTCGTGTGACAGGGGCAAATGAAAATCTTTCCACCAAATGGCACTACTAGTCCTTCACAAATAAGAAAAACCGACGGCCCAAGGCGAGGCTTGAAGCTCCGGCCGCGCCGAGTCACCGGCCGCGCTGCGTTGATAGTTGTTTACATCCGGGCAGCCAGTCGTGCCGCCAGGGCAAGTTGAGTCGCTGCAGTCGGGTGCGTTGGCGCGCTGGCACGAGAATTTAAATCGTCTATGTATGCGCAAGCAAGCGAAGCAGATGAACATTGCAATTGTTTGCAACGGCGAGAACTGTATCTTCGTTACCAGCAGAGTTTGACAACACCTATCGCCAAAATAAACAGATTGAGACAACACGACCGCGCTCTCTGCCTGTGATCGCGCTGGTTGAAGCATCTATACGGGTATACGTACGGTATTGGTTTTGTAGCTGCGTGCAACCGTCGCGTCCTGCTTACTCGTTCTAATTAGCATTAGGCCACGGTTGAAGTGCTGGTGCACGGAGACAACAGAAGACTAACATGGCGACCGCCCGCTTGAGATGATTACCTCAGATAGGGCGTTTATTGTGGACGTGGTAGTATACAAGGAACGGAACGCCATCTCACAAATGGTGTTAAGTCGTTCTAAATCCTCCCTTTTGCTACCCGGATGGGCAACGGTACTACCATGGAGGTTCGTCCACTTCTTTAGATCATGCCTAGGGAGTACATTTTTTGCTATAGGTACTTTTCAGGGCACATTACTTGATTAAAACTCCATTTCCGGCTAGTTTGCGTTTACAGTGTATGTACGCCGAAGACATGTCTTGTTTTTTCAGGCCGGCAGACCCCGCCATGAGGAGAAGAAGGTGCGACACCTCATGCGACGAGTCAAGAAAGAAATCTTCGCCTGCCTAGTACGAAGTCCCCCAATGTCCGTTTCCGAATTTATTAATAAGGCTAAGGTGATCGAGAGGGCGCTAAAACAAAGGGCCCGGCAGTACCACCGCCAAGGAGCCACCGTGTCAAACGCGGCTCAGCTCGAAATTCCTGGGCTACACGAGAGCGTGAGGCAATAGTCGGGGAGGAGCTGCAACGCCTTCATCTGGGGAAAGTATCAGCTGCTTCGGTGTCCGTCGCTGAAATCGTCAGGGAAGAACTCAGCCAAGCTGTGTGGTCATCAGAGCGAGCAGACATGGCGCGACAAGAAGAGCCAAGAATTTCGTTCCCTGCAGCTTTGAGGAACCCGCCTACTGCTCTCCGCTTGCAATTGCCCCCCGTCTCGCCGCAGCCGAAGCCAAATTTGGGACCCCGTGACGTGCCCTACCAGATTGTGGTAGCAACCCGGAAGAACGACGTATGGCCTACCCCTGACCGCAGGGCTCTCTGCTTCCACTGTGGGGCAGTCTACCGCGCCTGTGTTTAACGTCGGGCTGGTTTACGGGGACTTGCGGCGAACTTGCGCAACGCACCCAAAATATGGAGAGCAAACACGGAAGATCGAGGAGTACATCGCTGGATGCGAGAACATGTTTGCGTCCATACGTTCTGAGTCTCGGTCACCGTATTTTCCCACCCGATGCAGATCCCCGAGTCTACGTGTCGTTCCAGGTTCTACCAACCGCCGCTCTGGTAGCCCCGAGAACCGGAAAAACTGAGGCCTCTGACGTCGCTCACCGCCAACATCCTCCACTGCGATAACCACGGCGACGCCAAGAAAATGGTCAGCTTAGTCCCAGCTGCTGTTACGGCGAACCGGTATCGTGTGACGTACGTGTGGACATAGACGGCCGCGATACGACTGCCTTTGCTGACCCTGCTTCAGACCATTCTGTTATAAGTCAAACTCTCCCCGCTATTGTAAACAAAGTTCTGACCAACTGGACTGGCCTGCAATTTCGTACAGTTGGAGGTCACTTGATCACTCCCGCTGGTAGGTGCACTGGCCAAATTATGATTCACGGCTTCACCTATCCATTCATTGTGCTCGCAGAGGGTTCTAGAGACCTAATTCTAGGCATAGACGTCCTGCTGACCAACTGGGAAGTTATCGACTTAGAGAAATATAAAATTACCTTTCCTATCAAACTAGTCATTGCCAGTCATGTGGAAGACAAGCGTGACAAGGCGTTGCTCATCGTTGACGACGATGTCACGCTACCAGCTCGCACTAGCGTGCTCGTGAACGTTAAAAGCGATGCATTTCAGGGTTGCGCAGCTATTGCCCAAGGTAACATCCAGTTGCTCATAGAGAAAAGGCATCTGCATAGCAAGGGGACTTGTGAGGCTACAAGACCGAGGTACGCCTGTCTGGCTCACTAATTTTACCAAAGAGAGTCGGAACCTCACCGAAGGCGCCGCCATCGGGTTTATTGACGAGATCGCTGACGTAACGCACGTGAGCGCTCTGGAACGATGCAATCTGATTCACCGCAGTGACTGCATGCATACACGTTGAGATCAACCCTGAACTATCGACCGCTCAAAAGGAGGCCTAAGGCAGAAAGTTGGGCTAGTTGGTTATCTGACTGCATTTTGCTAGCGAAAAACAGACGCGGACGAAGAAGAAATACACAGGACACTCGCTAGAGGACACTACTTCGTTCTGGTGTGTTTTTCGCTGGTAAAATGCAGGCGGCCTTAAGGTCACTCGTGAAAGAATTTCCCCAATGCTTTGCCACGTCATCTAAAGTGCGTCAGACACCCATCGTGAAGCATCGCGTCTTCATGGATGAATGTCATGCCAGTACGCCAGCAACCTACAGGGTGGCGTGACTGCTCACCGACAAGAAGGCTATACGATGCTTCTTAGGCCTTTGCGCTTATTACAGACGATCATGGAAAGATTCCCCAAGATTGCCGAACCATTAACGCGCCTCATTAAAAACGATCTGCCATTCAAGAGTAGCAGCATGTGGCATTTGATGAGCTCCGCAGGAGCCTTCAGAGCGCATCTTTTACCACATAGATGACTCTAGCGAGACTGATATCTGAACTGATGCCAGTACTCTTGGAATTGGCGCTATTCTGTATGGTTCAATGGCAGCAACAGACAGAAAAAGTCATCGCATACGGCAGTCGCACGCTTTCAAAAGCCGAAACAAAGTACTCTGCTACGGAAAAGGAATGTCGGGCGGTGATCTGGGCTATAACCAAATTCTGCCCATACCTGTACGGCCACCCTTTCAGGGCGGTAAGCGATCATCACTCTTTACGCTGGCTGGCGAACCTCAAGGAACCATCTGTACAACTCTCTCGGTGGAGGAGGAGGAGGAATAAACGTCCCTATGAAGAAGTTCGCCTTGGGGAAGAGTCCTTATTCCAGGACCCCTTGAGACCGTCCAGTTTCTTGGGCTCTCTTCACCAGCCAAAGCTGGTCATCAGGGTCCGAGCTGGACAGTGCTCTCTCCCAGTGCTCAGGGGAGGGGAAAGGCAGAGGGGGTAGGTTAGGGGTTTTATCACAGCCCCACACAATGTGGTAAAGCATGCCCGGAGCCTCAAAGAAGCGGCATTGCGAGGAGTACAGGGTGGGAGCCAGAATGTGAGCTCTAGTTGGGTGGGGAAAGGTATTGGTTTGGATAGCTAGAAGGTGGCGTTCTTGTTCTTTTGTTAGGTTTTTGTGTGGAGGAGGGTACATGGTTCGCTGCAGGCGGTAGTGCTGCGTGATTTCCTTGTAGGACAAGAGGGGATAGTCACGCCGCTGCTCGCCGAACTCCTGACAAGCCCGGTGTGTCAGATCGCGGGCATGCTGATGGGCAGCTTCGTTTCCAGGCACGTCGGCATGGGCGGGAGCCCAAATAATCCTTACGCGGTGTTGTGGAGGATTCTGCAGCAGAATTTGTGTGGCGGGGGATGAGACGAAGCCGCTGGAGAAAGTTCTGCATGCTTGTTGGCAGTCCGTAATGATGATCTTTGCAGGGGTTTGAGCAATTGCTAGGGCTATGACCACTTCTTCTGCCTGTTGGGCATGGGTGCTAAGAATTGATACACTTGTGAGGAGGGCTTGAGCTGTAGTCACAACAGCAGTCATAGCTCTCTTCCCGGGATAGGTGGCTGCGTCTGTGCCTACGGCTGCAAGAGCACGACATTACGGTTATATTCACGCCGGGAAGGAAACATACCGACGCAGACTGTTTGTCGCGGCCACCGATTCCATCCGACTCATCTTAATCGGAAGAGGATATCCCGTTTCTCGTAATGCTTTACAGAACTGACATGACTGATTTCCAGCTGCAGGTTGCCGAGCTACGGCCACTCATCGAGCACCTGCGCGGTAGGAAAGCCACCGTTTCGCGTCCCTTCCTTATAAATATAGCCGCTTACTGCTTGCGCAACAATGTGCTGCATAAACGGGAGCTATGATAGCCAGGAAAAAGTGCTCCTTATCGTACCAACTGTGCTACGGGCGGAAATGCTGCAAGCCTGTCACGATGAGCCTTCATACGGCCACCTCAGCGTGAGTCGCACATTTTGCGCTAATCCACCAGATGTATTTTTGTCCCAACCTTCCTCAATCGGTTAGACATTGCGTGAGGACGAGTCGCTATTGCCAGCGCAGGAAGACATGCACCCGCATTGCTTCACCCAGTTGATCCTTAGGAAATGCCATTCAGGCAGATTGGAATGGATCTTCGTGGGCCATACCCAACATCGTCTATGGGAAACAAATGGAATATTGAAGCTACTGACTACTTAACGCGACATTCAGAGGCGAAGGCTCTTTCTCAAGGTACCGCCGCAGAATTCGCCAAATTCTTCGTAGAGAACATTGTTCTGCGGGACGGCGCACCTACCGCTGTCATTCGGGATCAGGGCACCGCATTCACTGCTTCCTTCACGAAAAATGTCCTTAGGCTAACTAACTGCGAGCATCAAAAAAGCACAGCAGATCACCGCAGCATGCTCATCAAGACGCCGGCTTACCCCAGATCGTACATGTGGCACGCATGGGGCCCTATTACACCTGTTTTGTCCAATCCCAGCCTGAGTGAACGTATATGGTTGCCTTCAGTTATTTGCACGTTGACACGACGTTTTTCAGCTACTACGCTTTCAACACTGGTTCTGCTGTAATACCCCCGGAGAAACCATCCGGCAGCGGGCCGATGCCGTTTCCGAGAGGGGCGGGAAGTAATGCCACGGCATTATTATCATCATCGAAAGACAGACTCAGTGGACCACACCCAATAGAGTCAAATCCCGCCATTGCGAACCTCAGATTAACAATTTCTTTTCGGATTAACCGACACTTTGAAAATCCCCTACAAATCCCCATTAATTCCCATGTAAAAATATTTCACTTCTACGAATTTAAAAACACCGATTATTTCAGAATAACGTGTAGAATTTTATTATCCTCATATTAAACAACACTTCAAAATAACGAATTCCGAGTGTACGAAATTGCTCGTGTTGGTGTGAACGACGATAATGGTGGGCATATACAACTATCACTATCATCATTTATAAATACGCGTTAGCTCTATTCGCCGCGAGCTCGACATGTAGGCGGCGACACCGTCGCGCTGCTAGTGTGGATGCTCCGCAGAGCGGCCCGTGGGAATGCACACTGTGGGCGCGCTTCGTGCTTTTTTCTCGCAGTATGAGCGCACGAAAGGTACAAACAAGAGTGGTATGCTGTAGTTCGGTTCCTCAACGTTCAATGTATAGCATGGAAGCGGCAGTCAGTTTTTATTACTACGCGAAAAAAAGCGACGGCTCATCGGGAATCTCAGAATGGCCGTAATTGTGACAATGAACTTGTACGCTGTGGCTCGTAGCAAGCTCGATCTTTCCCGACTATGGCTTTGAGCCTTCAATAACAGCATAAATAGAAACAAATCAGGAAGCCTCGATCTTTGAAATTCAGTTTACAACGGCAATCTCAATCGCTTTCACTGGTAGCATGACGCATTCTTGCATTTGTGGGATGCCCTGAAATGGTAACACTACTTAACTGCACCAAAATTCTTTCTAAGAGCTTACGATATTTTTTGTGTGTTCAAAAGGCAACATAAAATTACTGAATTTTGATCAGCGCAGAGATATAAATGTAACCGCTCTAACGGGTCTTTTAAATGAAATTTTAGCGACTCTGAAGGAAGGTTTGATGAATAACGGTTTCGGATCACTTATTTACGGCTTTCGTCGCAAGTGAACTTGCGAATTGAATTGTCAACACACGCAGTACAATCAACATCTCATGTTTAGCTAGGTTTTAGCAAAGTGACAAGCAGGTTTACAGTGTGCAAATCAAGCTTCTGGGACCTCACAGTGAGCACAAATTTTCTGTTACGGCTGCTCTGTTGACCAATTGCGTTCCTTTTAAAATCTAACAGGTGCCTGCAACACTGAGATGTGTTTGCATTCTTGCGTATAAGGTCGTTTACGAACCCTAAAGATGGCAATAAATGAAGTTGCGCTGTTGCAGATGTAGTAAAACATTTCCTTTTTATTTCTCGTTGCGAATCAGCGCAACGGGTTCCCGGTAACTACTTTGTTTTGTAAACTGAATATCGCCTTTGTCTTTTATTTCTTGAGGATTGGTTAAAAAATGAAATTCTGTGCATTTCCTTTTTTTTTTCGTGAAGAGGGGGGAGGTCCTGCCAACGGTGCAAGAGCAGAGAGAACAGAACGCACGCAACGCGAAAAGCCAAACTGTGGTTATCAGTATTACTTACAATCGAAACTACACTAGGCGTTGTGTTCTGTAGCGGTGAAAAAGCAGTACTTTAACACGTATTTTCAAAATTAATTAACCCCCCTTTGATCCGAGATTGTCCAGGAATTGTGGCTCGCCTTTTTCAAAAATGTATTGAAAGCAAGCATTGTGGGAAAAAATTAAAAAAAAAATCAGCGAGTGAAGGCACACACGCCCCTCACACATGTGGGCAACAACGTGCATTATATTACGCGTTTTCTCCTCTTTCTTTAAACTTAGGTCCACCTTAAGAGGTTAAGACGTTACCATATTAGGCATTTGGTTATGCTGAGTGAGACACGTTTCTGGACAAGGTGATTCATGTCGGATTTGAAATATATGAAAATGACACACGAAATGCCACATGACAGACGCAAACTCACAACTGCTTAATTTTACCGAAAAATCCCCCCTAAATAATCTTGCGCATCCATAGAAACGTATTTTAAATAATACGTAAAATTAGCAACTCAACACAGCTGAATAAATGTTTATTCCTCCTCCTGAGTATAAACAACGACTGTCCAAAAATGGTATTTATTTTAGAAATATACGGGAAGGACACGATCACACAGGCGCTTGCTGGTGTAAAATACGTGTCCGGTAATGTATGGGCGATAGCTCAGGGGTCGTGTGCAGTGTAAATGTTTTTGTTTGTTTCTTCTTTCTATAAGGACACAGCGCAGTTTTACAAGGGTGTGGAATTTGCACGCGTACGCAGGTCTTGTCGCTTCTTACCCGTTTCGCGTACTAAACTTTTATGCTTTAAATAATCACCACGCCACCTTCAAAAAGCACCCTTCGACGTTCCCGAAACGGCAGACGACTGCACTCAACAATAGGAAAAGTGCAATGTGTGGAAGCAATGTTCACACTCAAGCGGTGACCACGGCGAAGATGTTTCGTGGAATTAAACCAGCGCATTAACCCACAACGGCCGCTGATTATTGCGTTTCTAGAGGAAATGCGCAAGCAGAGGTAACTATGTCATTGCTTACTGCCAAACGAGCACACATATTGGTTGTTTTGTCGTGTGCAGCACGCGTCTTGCGCCGCACGCAACGTGAAAAAGCAGACGACGCGAGAGCGCCATCCACACTAGGAGCGGTTCGTCCCGCCGCCGCCAGGGGCCGACTCTGTTCGCGCTCGGGGCGAATAGCCATCGCCTGAGCTTGGGAGGTCTCGCCGCCATGCTAGCCTCTGTCACCTTCTTGTTCGCCGTGGACGCTGCAGTCACATTTGAAGGTTACGTGCAGTGCGACGATGAAGCATGCACGTCTGCTGAACTGACGACTCAAGACATCGTCAACACCGTTCTTCGCGATGACGGAACCAGCGACGAGGACGCGGAGAGTGGGGACAACTCCGATACCGGGCTCGCAAGCCAAGGCGAAGAAGCCGTGTCTAACGCCGATTTTTTGCAGTGCGTAGTAAAAATGCGCACTTTCCTCAGCAGGTGCACCAATGCAGCCGCGGCAGTGCGCAAGAACGTGGCCAGCTTCGAATTATTCGTCTTGCAGCAGTTCAGTGGCCCACCTCGGGCAAAGATCACCGATTTCTTCAAAAAAAAAAACGTGCATCCATACCCGCGTTAGAGGCTAACGCGATTGTGCACGTGTTCCCAGTGAAGCTAGGTGTATGCTTTTTTTACGTTCACAATTTTTACGGTGCATTTCCTTTTTTTCGCTAAAACGATTATTCAAAATAACGAACTATTTTTAGCGGTCCCTTGAAATTTGTTGTAACGAGATTTGACTGTATTGGAAGTGAAGACGTTGAAGCGAGCAGCTGGGGAAACCTCGTAACCCCTGTCTGCCAGTGTAGACCACGTAGCCCAATCCGACAGGGAGGTCTACGGCGATTCTGGTCAAATGTAGCATTGCCGCGACTCAAGAACTTACTCCACGAAAAGACTACTCGGAAACACTCATCGAAATTTTATCCTAGAGAAGTAACGAGAAATCCACCCTTTTTATGCTCAATATGTAGTGTCGGACATCGCACACACAACCATGAACACGGGAATTTGGCCTGCAAGCCCTATTATTAGCAGGTAACTCGCCCATCATATTCATGAGAGGTTTTATCCCCCCAGACCAATTTTCGGGGTACACTTATAACTCTCAAAAGAGGGAAGCTATGGTATGATCCATCGAGCAAGATATCTAGCGCTGCTCAGTGACCCCGACCCACCTACACAAGAAGGCACCAGCGTATCGATAGATACGAGTCCCGCCCTTACCTTGTTAGCCGGAGATCTCGATATTACCTGGACTAATACGCAAGAAAACCACAGACCTTAACATAACACAATCACTTTGTTAACCAAGGACAATCATGCAGCATTCCGTCTATGACGACGATGGTAGACCGCGCAACTTTCATGTGATGGAATCTTTGGATGACCAATCCCACACTTCGAGTACATACTACTATGGGGGTACACACCACTTTTCAAGAATACCCACAGCAACTCTCGGGTGTGCACTCCCTTAGGCCAGACGTTTGGATTCGGGGTATACATCCCGAACCGGTACGACCTGCTTGGCGTTCGCTTCTACCATGTCGAAATGGAGCAATGGGGTCGACGTCGGCTTGATAAGGCGAGGGACCCAGATTGAATTCGGGCTACTGGAAGCGTTTCTTTTTTCACTTCACCCACGATCATTGATCGCCATCCTCAGAGAAAGTTGTCTCTCCTGCGTGGCAAGACAACTGTAATATTGGCTTATAACGGCTTCATTGAGGACACTAAAACTTCACTTTAAAACTTACAAGGCCCGTATTCTCTCAGCCCGCTCCCCCAATTGGGAAGGTTTCCGGAGGAGATGCTCTCACGAAACCTAGATTAAGAACTATTCTATGAAGAACTGAGGGAAGCGGCGCTTCGAGATGCCCAAGCACACACTCAGACTACCTCTTACAGCACACCTCTTAGCTCCCTCTTACAGCATAATTTATGGGGACCTAAAACTACTCCCCCTACGGGAAGCCCGACGAAGCCTCACAAGGAGGTGGGAAGGGCAAATACAGAACCTACAAGTCAAAACCAAAATGAAAAGAAAACCAAAAGAAAAGAAAAACCTTTGACAAACCACATTGATCTTTGTATGACCAAGAAATCTGCAACTGTGTCTCACGGGAAAAAAAATTCAAAGAGGCTGCTTTATTTTCGTATTTATGCAGAATTGGTAGTGGTGCACACAATAACTGGGCTTTATCTTAACACGTTCGTGGGCCCAAAAACTATAGTTTAAAATGGCATCTTTGTGAACACTTTCCTGATTGTTTATTTCCCACCGTTTTTCTTTTTTTTTGTACTTAAAGCCCACTGTGGAGAATTTGTTCTACCTGAACTTCTGAAAGGGTACTACTCCCTTGAAAGGGTACTACTGCCTATAGTATCTTGCATGCCAACTTATCGGCGTTTTTTGTTGTGTTTTTTTCCACGGAGATTTCTTTTTACAGCGAAGCTGTTTAGCGAATCGTAATTTTTTTCGTGTCCGCAGTTAAAAATAAGAAGAAATTGCCGAGTGCGCGCGCGTCTGTGCATGCCTCGCGACCACCCGCAGCGTTCCCTCCGCACGTTTGTGAAGCCAAGAACACCCGCTTAGGCCGATTGGCCAAGACTGCGGCGACCGCCCGGCTGTTAACAAAACCAATGGAAAATGCCAAGCGCTCGTTTGTGCGTACCCCGACGACCGCCCAGCGTCCCTAGCGCACGTTTGTCAAGCCAAGCATGCCCACTTAGGGAGATTGACCAAGATTGTCCAAAAAACTTTAGCCTTCGCCGTAGACGTTGCAACACTTCCTCTGATCTAGACAGACTCCGGCGTTCACTGTAATCGTGGCAACACTTGCTCGGTACGAGAAAGACACGCCGAAGCGTACGCCACTCTGAGGCGACGTTCAATGATGCAGTAAATTTGTATGCGGCAGCGAAGAGCAGCCGCGTCGGCGGATTGCCTCGAAAGCGCGTCATCCCTATTTCATATTTGCCGCGCTTTCGAGGCGATTTTTCAAAGAAAGTGCTACGAGTTGTGCCGCTCCTCCGCCAGATAGCGCCACGGGTCCCGCGACCGAGAGAAGACGCAGTGAAACATCCCCCTCGCGAGGGGCACGATCAAATGCAGAGCATTTCCGGGGGCGCACGACGTTAAGTAGTTTGCGTTACGTTAATGTTGTTGCACTTGTGGCAACTGCTGACGAGAGAGCGCTCGTCAGCAGTAATTTGAATGAGTCAAGGATATAAGGCGCGTTCATAGCCTCCCAATCTGTGTTGGCTTTGTGGCGCAGTGGGTAGAGCACCATGTACATTGCGTTCCGCCCGCAGGGTCGAGGGATTGAAACCAGGCGCGGGATAGTATTTTCTTTTTTATATAGTAGGGAGGGGTGCGGTGTGGACTACGGACGTCAACGCGGGTGACATCGTGAGTAACTGAAATGCTCTGCATTTAAAAAATCGGCTGTAATCCTGATGGTCGTGAAGGTTATTGGGATCCTGGCGCCGCTGTCATGGGGCGATTGCTCGGTTTGTACGGCGTTTTCTCCATCTCTTCTCTCTGGGCCAGCTCGCCCATACGACACCGCGTTGGACCGAACCAAAACTTTCAAATTCTTGCCCGGGGTGAAGGCACCCACGACCGTTGCGCGATAAAACACTTAACGCGACTGCCGCTCCTCCCCGGTTGGTAATCAAACTCACCTCATGTCATATTTTGAAACGCGGTCCGAACCCCTTGTCGCCGGGACGCACAACTCGCGCCCTGCGCGGGGGATGGTTCGGGACACGCTTCCCAAAACGTCGAAGGTATGTGACGCCTTCCCTACCATCCGGCAGCAACTCTGTTGCGCCGGCGAAAGTCCGCCAGCTCTTGCGGCTGCCGGACCGTGCCTTAGGTTGCTCCTGTTGTCCCAACGCTTACACATAAGCCGCACCTAATAACTGATCATCACGCCCTACGGTACGCCCCTGGGAGCGGACAGACCACGTCTGTGTCGCTGCTGCGAGCCGATCTGGCCAGCGTTGCGATTGGCACGCACAACGGTGCGCCGCACCCCTGATTTTGCCCCGAATACTGAGGCCACTGGGTCAGCGCTGCGATGATGCGCACACCTGCGTAGTGCGCCCTGTCGTCCCTTCCATGTAAAGGGACGTACGTACATGTTACCGATTTAACTGGGAGGTTGGCGTAGAATGAACGTCGTCTTTCCGTACCTTGGGTATATTCCTTTTTCGCCCCCTACTCCACTTGCCCAACAAAGGCGGTGATGAGTTGGCGTGACGGAGTGACTGCCCCTTCCGTAATGAAGTCTACGTGCATATTCCTAAACGCAACCCCACCGCGGAGTACGACGGTGCGATCGTGCATTAATGGAGCGGCCGTAGACGTATTCCAGGAGAAAGGCCACATGCGCCACGCGGAGCAGAGTACGCGAGATGTGAGCTATTTGTAGGCCTCTTAGGGTAGAGCACGAACGTGGTAGCTGACGCGTTATCTCGTGCCCCGTTGCCCACCGACCTCCATCCAACCGAGCTTCATCGTCCACGTGTGACTTTAGCCAACTACACCAAAGCAAAAGCCCGCGAAGTAGGCGAAATCAACACAGCCGTTGAGTGGAGGGAGTGGGCCCAGAGTTGAGAAAAGCCGTGAGTACACCCCGCACAGCGGAGGGTGGCAGGAGGTTCTCGCAAACTATGTGCCGCCGGAAAGCGGACGTGCTTCGGTTGTAAAAGTAGGGGGAAACGATGACGCGCTTCACGACAGGCGCATTCCACTTGAAAGAGCTATTAGCCATCCAGCAGAATGACCTGTTTTGTCGCCGGGTTTGTGACGGTCTCTGAGGAACAATTTATTTTGTTTTATTTATTAGACATCGAGACGTAGATTGTAGTGCGGAGGGCATGCGACAAGATGCTACTTGTGTTGCTACTTGTGTTGTAGCAGGCGCAGGGGCCTGCAGCCAGCGTGTGTCGCCGACGCTCCGGGGGACTCATTTCTGTCTGGACGGTGAAGTACTCATGTTGAAGTATGTAACCACCGAAGATAACGAAACTGGCACATTCAATGTGGTAACCCCCAAAGTCTGAGGCGTGCGCTGCTGCGCGACGCTCATGGCGAACCATTGGCCGGTCATTTAGGCGGCTCCAAACTTTTTGGTAAAGTGAGTCGCTCCATGACTCTGGCCCGGCACGAAGCGAGACATTTTTCACTATTGCCGATCCTGCCACGTCGGTCAAACAGTGAAGGCGCGAAGTGGAAAGTCCCTGGAATGATGGAACCACTTGACATTGTGCGTCCTTATCAAGGACCTATTTTTTGCTACATCTCCTTTTCGTCCTTGGCCGCATTCACTTCTTCGTCTTTTGGCGTGCTTTACTGCGGAAGGAACTTGTCGTGGTTCACATGGCAGTTACCCCAATAAGAGCTCTTATCCGAGTACATCTATTCTACTGACGTGCCGTCATGTTCAACGGTCACGCGGACGCCCCAGGCTTGGTTTTGTTCTCATTCTAGAGCGGTTTTCTGTTAACGCAATGATATGGCACATGGCTCCTGCTCCGGAAAACCAGGTTCGAATCTCCCGTAGGATGGAAAGCTGGAGCTCACATCCTCGCCTTTCGCCAGCTGTAATTTGTGCCGGCTTCACTCCCCGCTGCAGAACCACGAAAATAACACCGGTGTGTACAGGGGCCGTCGCGTTGTTGATTATGATGCCCCCAGTTCGATGCTTAAAGTTGGAACACGCGAAAATTACGGCTCACGCTAATTTGTTGTACTGCCCCATCGCAGTTTTTTCAAGAGAGTGAGTAAGCATTTTTCGTGCTTCCCCCACCGCGTCGCGACAGGACCGTAAACATGCATGTAGAAAGTTATTCAAAAGCATCACTAACCCCTCAGGGGATCTGTCCGGGCGCCAATCGTGGAAGCACCTAATTGACTCGAAAGTTTTATTCTGCCCAGTATATAGTTTTCTTATATACTGTAGTTGTCAGGCTTTCGAGAGCAGGTGCTTCGTCTTTCCGAAAGCTGCAATGAACAAAGGTAATGCATCTTTTCCGCCTGCCTTCCATGGCAGTTGAGGAATTTTTAGAAATAGGAATTCCACGGCGCGTTTAGTTGCTTTATGACTTTCTGCAAACTACCGGCGCTTTTTGTACACATGGCGCCTCTATATAAAGCGAACTCTCATATTTCGTAGCTGTCCACTTGGAGCCTAATGGTCTGCAACTCCGAAACATTTCTTGAACATCAGTGTAATATGCCCTCCCGATTCCCTTCTAGTTTTTATTTTAGTTCTCTCTGAGCACTGCACTAATTAGTTCTCTAAGAACACCGACAAGCCCCTGAGTAACGTTACCAGGCCGTTCTTCCTGAGAGCGAATCGAACAATACGGCTTTCTTGAAAGACAGAGAAAACTCGTCATTACATTTCTTGGAAAGTAAACAATGTAACCGCGTACACAGGGCGCCTAAAAATAAGCTCAGTCGAAGCTCAAGAGAACGCTTCGAATGTGCTTTTCTAGTGGAACGAACAAAAGGACAAAAAAAGTCAGCAATATGTTTACGCAGGTATCGGTTCTCTGCGCACAATTAACGAACAACGAAAGTGCCGTTTTTCATGTTCGCATGAAACTATTCTTGGGAAAGCTTCATCTCAAATTTCGGTAACGGAAGAGTTGATTTGTTTCCACACCCTGTGGGAGATAATTTTAAAAGGCGGGGTATTACACCTCAAAATGCCTCTCGTGTGTCTTGTGAGGAAAGTTATTAAACTTTCCACCGACATTTGATACACCTCTGTATTGTGAACGTCCTATGCAAGAGCTGAAATTTTTCGCAAAAATAAATTTGTTTTTTTTTTTAATCTTGTATAACGATTTCGCGTTAGTTGATCCTTCGAATTTTAATTTAGTATTATAGTAATAGTTTTCTTTGATGATGGGTGTATACGGCTTAAATATTTGTTGGAACTCTCACTATCGAAGATAAAGTAGAATAGAGCTTTTTTCTATTGGTTCGTTATCTCGTCGGTGTTTCTATAACGCTTAGAGCGCAGCATGGTTTCTTATGCCTTTAAGACTTGTGTATAAACAAGGGCGCATAATTTACAAGTTTGTTGGGTTAATATATGCAATGCGAATTGCAATGCGAAGCATTTCTTCGCTAAGGCGACCTGTCTGGCCTCTTAACATCTATCTAAACACGCCTGATGTGCACACGGAAAATCGGTGGTTTAAATTCGAAATGTGGCGTTATAACGTGCCAACGCTACACCTATACTACGATGCGTGCTGTAGCGGACAGCTGCGGATTACCTTTACAACGTGGAGATATTTTAACCTGCTGCGAAATCACGAGACACAGGTATTTTCGCTTTGCGCTTCTATCTGATATGCGGCTGCTGCGGGCGAGTTCGAACCCGCGCCCTTGGAATTATCAGTGCAACGCCTTTTCACTGCGCAACTGTGGCGGTCCGGAGATGCGGTAGTATGTCCTCTTCGGGATTTTTTCAGTGGAGAGAATGCGCCCACTCAAGAAGTCTCTTGCGGCACATAATTGCAAAACGATATTCCATGGCGAAAAAAAGCGAAGCCTGCGTCGTGAGCTCTTGAAAATTAAACCACGTCGTGTAGCCGAACGGCGTAGCTGATATACTGCGAAGGCTGACAGTCAGAAGCAACAGCGCCTGAAGCAGGTCTTCAAAGTGACACAGACACAAGAGAGGCAGTCACAACATAATATGACAGCGCTATCGACGACATCTTTGTACCTTCATGTAAGTGAAATATTTGAATTCGCATATACCCTTAGTCAAAATACTGGAATTGAATCATGAAGACTACAACAACGCTGACAGCATGGGTGAATTCAGTGCCTGTTTGAACTTTGCGTCACATTATTCACACTAAGCTACATTGTGAATCGAAATGGTGCTATTGGAATCGTAGCAAAACCTTGTATAATCTTGTTGGTGACGTCGTGCGCCCTTACAAACAAGGTTTCATACGTTGTATATCGCTCCAGGAAACATTTTAATAATGCCTATTGATTTTTTAAAGTAGCGAACGCTTCAGAAAAAAAAAAATCATGCGCCAGGCTACTCTGTAAAGATGGGTGGCCACCGAAGCTAAAGCGACACGCAATTTTAAACAATGGTACGAACACTTCCCAGAAGTCGTGCTGCGACTCACCATTTTTTTCGACTTCATTCATTCTGGGTGATTTCGGTGCACGTTAAACATCCCCAGGTGGTCAAGATGGTCAAGATTAAACCGTACCACTCCACTACGGCGCGCCTCATCGCCTTCGTTGCGTAGGCGCGTTAAACCGTACAATCATCATCATGATTAATTCTCGGTACGGGGTCAAGAATCGGGAGGTGACGTACCCGTTAATGTTTTAGGTTTGTGACATGGCATTTTAAGCAGAGAGTCTTTACATGTTACGGACACCCGAAATTTGTTGAATTTCGAGCGAAGCGCGAACAAAGGTGGAAGTCCTTGAAAAATTTTCTAAGCCAAGTCGAAAGTGCTCAGGCCGCAAGAACTTCAACGTACAAGCTTACGTCCCGAGCGAGGCTGAAACGTTTTTTTTTCCCGAAAAGCTAGAGAAAACATTTTTTTTCTTACGGTCATACAATATTTTTCTCATATATGTAGGTAAAGCTTATTCGTTGAATTATGTTTGAGGCTTAAGACTAGACTAGTAAATGTTGACAAAGGGTGTACGTCACGGGGTCGCAGTTGCAGTATGGCATCGGAGTATGGTATCGTAGAATACGTTATCGAAAGTCCCTGGACGTCTAATACGAATATATTGGTTAGGGGTTTTTCCTAAGATTGTCGATGATCGCTATTAACAGCAGAGCTGTATAAGCCATTACTTCCTCCATCGAGCGTTACCAGAAACCTTAGCCCACCCGAGCGCTCGTGAGCGTACACATTGGGAGGAGCGCCGGGCGTCGCACAGGCTTGCGCGTGGGCTTGCGCCACGGGAAGAACTCGCGAAAATAATAAAAAAAAATTCCGAGCGCACGTGAGCGTGCGCTTCCTGTGGAGCGCCCGGTGTCGGCCAGCTCGACCTTCGAAAACACTCTGCCCAGAGCTCGTGGCTTGATCTCTCGCGTGCTGCTCTGCTCGCCAGTTCAGGTGAGTTCGCGCTACAGACGCCAAGTTCGCGAATCCGGTGGCCGAGGGTTGTAGCGTGTGCTAATAACAGAGACTTGGCTTTATTCTGATGTACCCTATCACGAACTTCTCCCCGATAACAACACCTACAATATATTTAGACATGACCGCGATGATAAAAGAGGTCGTGGCGTTCTACTAGCTATTAAAAAAACACTCTCATCCTTTTGCGTTAATACTGACTCCACTATTGAAATCCTATGGACCGCATGCATCACATCAGAAACAAAGATATTGGTAGGAGTATGCTATCGCCCTTCCGACTCGGATAACTTGTTTGTAGAAGAGCTGCGCAAAAGCGTTGATTCAGCGATTCACCAATGCTCTCATGATAATATATACTTACTCAGCGACTTTAATTTCCCCGGATTAATTGGTCCCTCTTAACTTTCCCCTGCCACAAAGCAATAGAATTTGTAAATGTAACCCTGGATTATAACCTATTTCAAGTTTTAAGGAACCAACTTGGGGTAGAAACATTTTAAACTTAATTTTAACTAACGCTTCTGAGACTATTAGTGATATTCTGCACCTAGATGGTTTCAGTGACCATTAGCTACTTCAACTAACACTTAGCGTTCCAACCCACGGATTACGCAGTACTGTTTAAAAAATTCGGGAATGCAACAAAGGTAATTACGAAGGTATGAATGATGAATTGGAAGTTTCTTACGATCAGGTTTTTCTTCCATCTTTCCCGCACCGATCAGTCAACGAAAACTGGGTTTTCTTCAGAAACAAACTCATTACTTTGGTTGATAAATATATTCCCCTAATTTCTATCTCTAAGGACAATTAAAACCCCTGGTTTAACAAAACACTTAAGTCCTATAGATCAAAGAAGAAGCGACTCTACACAAATGCAAAGCGCACTTCGAGCCCTTCAAATTGAAACAAAAAACCAGGATTCCTTGAAAGAGTACTGCTTCGAAATAAGCAAAGCGAAATCTAAATATTTTACGCACGACTTGGCATCCATGTTAAATAGTAATCCGAAAAAATCTGGCAAGTAATTTCCCCTCACAATGCCACCAA
This sequence comes from Haemaphysalis longicornis, assembly GCF_048455015.1. Taxonomy (NCBI): domain Eukaryota; kingdom Metazoa; phylum Arthropoda; class Arachnida; order Ixodida; family Ixodidae; genus Haemaphysalis; species Haemaphysalis longicornis. The sequence goes on from NW_027526384.1 coordinate 1,097,443, forward strand.
ATCTGTCAGTATACAAGGTGCTAACCATATGCCTCTATGAGATGTAGAAAGCGCTGCAGTTTTGAACTCAATTTTTTCATGTGTGTTCACGTGCGAGGATCATTCCAGAGTGCCCGAAGTTCCCGAATTTGATTATACATTCATACAACCTATTGCCGTCAGCGCTGAAGGGATGCGAATCTTATTCGCAAACCGAAATTATCAACTTCTTGAGACACTGATAAAATAAATTCTTAAGTGCTCAAAACACGTCATCCTTCTTAAGTGAAATCCTGTACCGTATCTTCATGCAATTTTTATCAACAGGACAACTGCCGGCTGATTGGAAAATAGGTAAAGTAGTTCCCTTATTTAGAAGTGGCAACAGATATTCACCAGAAAATTATCGCCCCATATTACTAAAATGCCTGCTGCAAAAAACTTGAGCGTAGAATTTCTTCGCACATTTATTGTCATTTAGAAACCAATAACTTTTTTTGAGAATCAGCATGGATTTAGACGAGGTTTTTCATGAGACACCCAGTTATTCGAATTTACCACTGATCTTTACTTCAATATGGATAATAATTTACAAACTGACTGCATTTTTCTGGACTTTTCAAAACATTCGACCGCGTACCTCATTCACGTCTGATTTCAAAATTTCATTTAGATTCGCTAATGTTATCGTGAATCCATAACCGTTTGTCTTTTCGGCAGGAAGTCACTGTGGTTAATAGCTCTTTCTCTTCAATTTCCGACGTAACCTCCGGAGTGCCTCAGGGTAGCGTCTTGGGGCACTACTTTTTCTAATCTACATTAATGATCTTCTAATTAATATTTCTTCTTCTTTACGGCTTTTTGCTGATGATAGCATTCTAAACTGTTCTATAACTAGTACCGATGTCCACCTTGCCCTTCAGAAAGACCTTAATCTCATTAAGAACTGGTGTGGTGCACGGCAAAGGACTATAAATTTATCTAAATTAAAGTAATATCCTTTAATCGAAAAACATTAACTGTTGCATTTGTTCACTACATAAATAATTCCAACGTGTCACGCTCATAAAGCGTTCGTCGTGTCGAGAATCTGCTATGAGACGCCCTATGCACTACTAAACAAGACATAGAAGAACAAGTTAGATACGCCCTTGCGAAAGGCGTATAAACAAGCCCTGAGTCTGCCCCCCTACACCTCCACGGATCGTCTCCCGAAGCTTGGGGTGCATAATACTGTGGACGAGCTGATTGAGGGCCACCTGCTCAGTCAGCGCTACCGGCTAGCAGGGAGGGATGCAGGCAGGGCCCTTCTCCTAAGACTGGGCATAAACATCCCTGATCGCCCTCTTGAAACCACAGCAGACATCCCTACGAACTACGCCGAAACATCAGAGTGGCCCCGTTGCCCAGAAACATGCACCCGCAGTTCCACGAGGGTCGGAGAGAGGCGCGAGTTAGAGCCCTGAAGAAAACTGCGGATCAAATGATATGGTTTATTATACTCACTCCGCCGATTATGCAAGACTAGGAGCCATGGTAGCGACTGTGACGAAGAAGGATAGCCACGCCACGAGCTTCACTCTCAACAAAGTCTAGACGCTACAGGCCGAAGAGGTAGCTATTGCGCTGGCAATAACGCAGACCCCAGCGGAAGTGATAATCACGGATTCACAGTAAACGTGTAGGAGCTACTTCCAAAGCCGCCTCTCTTGCATCGCCATGAAGATCCTCGTCCGGAACCCTCCGAAGAAAAGGGTGTCGATTGTGTGGACACCAGCTCACGCTTCCTTCTGCAGTAATTTCTATGCCCATGAGACTGCTCGATGTCTAACCAGCCGAGCGCCGCGAGAAAGTTGGCTAGAGACAGCGATCCCCGTAACTTCATACCAGGAGGTGACCCAATTCTACAGGCTCACCAGGCTTATCCTCCCCGCTGGCCACCCCTCCCTCAGCAAGGCCGAGGAGCGCTCCTGGCGTCTCCTCCAAACCAACACGTTCCCCCACCCGACCAAACTCCACTGATTCTGGCCAACAATATACTACTCACAGTGCCAATTCTGCAACGCGCCCTGCACCCTGTATCACATGGTGTGGGAGTGTCAGCTTAACCCCTCACTTTCCCCGATATCCAATCCCTCGATTGAGCAGTGGGAGGACGTGCTGGCCATCTCTGGCCTCGAAGAGCAGCTTCGGCTGATCCACCCGGCTGAGGCGGCTGGACGTTCCACTCGATTGACCAGAGGGAGGAAGTGCTGGCCAGCTCTAGCCTCGAAGAGCAGCTACGGCTGATCCAGCGGGCTGAGGCAGCTGGGCGCTCCGATGGGGTCCTGAACTGAGGAAACCACCCGCTTGACTCCTCTCATTAAATGAAGGTTATTCTCTCTCTCTCTCTCTCTCGGCGTCCATATCCCCTATAATCTTACTTGGGCGGCACATGTAACCTACCTATCTGCAAACACATCAAGAACACTAGGATACTTACGTTGAAACCTACGAAACGCGTCAGATAACGCCCGCAAACAAGCTTACCTTTGTTCGCCCGCAGCTGGAATTTGCATCACCCATTCGGTTCCCCTTCCAAGCCTACCTCATTACACAGCTAGAAGCTGTGCAAAACGGAGCGTCACGGTTCATCTCACGCATTTACAGTCGCCCGTCGCGCATCACACAAATAAAACACGACCTTTCATTACAGCAGCTAGATATATGGCGCACAGTTGCCCTCCTGTCTCTGCTGCAAAAATATATTCACGAATTCAGGCCGCCATCCTTCCCACTAACAGCACCATTGTTTGTGCATGTCTAAACGACTACACAATCAACGAAGCATCACACGCATCTTTGGAAAAACAAATTCACTCTTCATCGGTGTTACCTCGTGACATAGCACTCTGGAATGACCTGCCCAACGTCATTGTCAATTTAACGCTATTATCCCGGTAGGAGATGTTCAATCTCAGCCTATTGTACTCGGTGATCGGCGCACGCTTCAAGGTTCCGTCCTCTCTCCCCTACTTTTCAATCTGGCCCTCCTGGACTTATTCCATAAACTCGACGCCATCCCGCACGCTCATCACGCGCTTTAAGCGGATGACACCACAATATGGACAGATACTGACTCGATGGGAAACATCCAAGACTCACTTCAACATTCTGCGCATGTCGTTAACCTATATGCCTCATCAGTCGGGCTTGAATGCTCACCTGAAAAATCGGAACTTATCGCGTTCGTAAACATCCCCCTGCTTCACAAGTGAAACCTATCTGTATCTACTTCGACGGCTATAGCATATGACCCCGCTCCTCACTTCAGATTTTAGGCCTTATCATCCAGCCGACACACGTAATGACCAAACTTTATCGAAAATCTCAAAGGCGTTTCACCAAGTCTTCAACATGGTTCGATGCGTTTCGAACTGCTGCCGGGACATGAAGGAAAAAGATCTCATCCAACTGGTGCAGGCTGTCCTGATTCCACGAGTAACGTATGTAACACCTTACCTCCTAACCAAAAGTGACACGGAAACCATTGATAGATTAATGTGGAAAGCTTTTAAACAAGTATTAGATCTACCTATGAATACAACAACGGCCCGCCTCCTACAACTTGGTCTGCACAATACGGTATCCGAGCTTATCGAAGGCCACCTATCAAGCCAACGGCTCCGTTTAGCACAAACACCTGCAAGGCTAGCCCTCCTAAACAGTCTCCATATCGCATGCCCGCAATCTACTGTCTGTCAGCCTCTCCCGGACCATTGGAGAAGTCACATCTGGGTTCGCCCTTTACATTAAATATGCACACTGACCTCCATCCCGGCCGCCGACAAGCCCGAAGCCAAGCGCACGAGAATATTTATAGAACCCGCCGCGGTGGCTCAGTGGCTAAGGCGTTGCGCTGCTGAGCACGAGGTCGTGGGTTCGATTCTCGGCCGCGGCGGCCGCTTTTCTGATGGAGGCGAAAAGCAAAAACGCCCGTGTGTACGAGATGTCGGCGCACGTTAAAGATCCCCAGGTGGTCAAAATTAATCCGGAGCCCTCCACTACGGCGCGCTGCGTCGGCGCGTTAAACCCTACAATCAATCAAATCAATCAATATTTATAGAAAACGAACAGAGGTCGCATATACGGATGCCAGTACCTACCCTAATGGTCAAGACAAAGTAGCCACAGTTACCACAAAGGACGCCCTCATCACTTGTGCATCAATCAAGACATCGTCAACATGGGTTGCCAAAGAGTTGGCTATCACCCTAGCCCTGATACATACAAAGTACCCATTCATTATCACGCATTCCCAAGTTGCCTGCAGAAGCTCCTTGGCCGGGAGGATGGCGTCTTCAACCTTGAAGATACTTTCGCCACATCAACCCCGCCGTAAAGTTACTATCATCTGGATTCCTGGCCATTCCTCACTGACGGGCAACAATTTTGCTCATCAGCAAGCCTGCGCCCTCTCTCTCCAGGCTTCCCAGGGGACCACATAGTCAATCCCGCTTGTAACATAACAAGATATAGCGCAATATTACCGGTCCGAAAGACAACACTTGCCTCCCCCACACGCTGCACTCTCCAAGGAAGAAGAATCGGTGCTCCGCCGACTTCCAGGCAGCACAGGACTGTTCGGCCTAAAACAGGCCGGTGTACTTTGGCCGGTGATTTTCTGTCCGGCCGTTTTCCGGCAGCCATGTTCGGCCCATGTCCAAATGTGGGCCTTTTGGCCGTATACGGCCGTACTCCCATGGCTGTCCAACGGCCAGTGTCCGTCAGCCAGTCGACCGGCTTACGGTCATACGGCCAGATTCCAGCCGTAGGGCTCCGGCCATTCCAAAGCCACCCGTGTACGGCCGAAGTACGGCCGCCGGAGGACAGCCGAGATGCGGTCGTCGTAAGGTCCCTGAAATTACTAAGGTAGCGCCATCTTTAGATCTCGCCGCCTTTCGCCCTCGCCCGCGCTCCTTTCCTCCTTCGTTTTTTGCCATTTTCTTTTTCTCCGGCGAACGCCGCGCGCCATTGGGGAACGGCCAGTGTCGTAGTACCTCGTCCCCGCGTTGTTTGTTTTTTTCTTCTCTTCGCCGCCACTGGCCATTTAAATTCGCCATTTTAGGCTCAGCTGCCTCGGAGCAGGCCTTATCGAAGCCGCCAGCGTATAACAACCGAAGAGTCAGCTGCTCGTTTCAAACAAGTGTTGCGTCGGCGTCACTTTATGTAGCTTCGCGATGCCGAGTTGTTGTGCCTTCGGCTGCTCGAATAAGGTCAGTGCAGTCGCGGCCAGCTCGGCTGTAGCAAGTTGTAACTTATCAAAGCCCACACATGAATCAATGTTAGCTGTACAGCATACAAAGGATTCACAATTGCGCTTGTTAGCGCGCTTCTGGCCTTGGGATGCGGTAGTTAATATAGAACTGGGCACTACAGCTAATTGTAAGCTGAGCGCATTCTTTAACTGCGCGTTCTTTGTGCGAGCCTGTTCCAGATATGCCCGACAGGGCCTTACTCGAAGTAATTGTGAACGCCAATCGCAAGAACATTGCTATGCCACGGACGCACTGCCAAAAGTACAGCCGTCTTGGGCGAGGCCAACGAGGAGACGCGAGAATTTGACCTTGACAGCAGCCTATAACGACGTCAAGGTGACATATATTTTGCAACAGCGTCAAAGCACCGGAAAGTGCACGGAATAAAGGTGGCATGAATGTCAGTAGCTAATACGGGACGCATACTGAGCGCTGCCTAATGATCTACAACTAACGCAAAAAACGCGAACTCAAAAAAGCCAGCGCAGCGCTCGAACTGCCGCGAACCAAGGTCACCGCGAACCATGCGCAAGCCCTCTGTGCAGCGCTTGCACGACCACAACTTAATCACGCAAATGCAAGTACGCAATTACTGTAACAGAGCAATTTGAAACGTCCACGTTCGATCCTTTCGCGTTCACGAACTATCCTGATCCTGCCGCACACGTAAGCGAACACCGGGCTGTCCGTATGCGCCAGCGGCATCCATCCCGCAAATATCCCCTTCTACACAAAAATATACAACAAAACAGCCTCACTTAGGGCGTGTTGGTACTACGGGGCCCTAGAAATACTATGTAACAGAGCAGTTTGAAACGTCCACGTTCGATCCTTTCGCGTTCACGAACTATTCTGAGCATGCCGCACACGTAAACAGCGCGCTGTCCGGATGCGCCCGCGGCATCCACCCTGCAAATATCCCCTTCTATACAAAAATATACAACAAAACAGCCTCACATGCGTGTTGGTAAAACGGGGCTCTAGAAATACTATTAATGCTACCAAAGAGCGATTGCGGCGTGAAAACAAGAGTAAACTGCACGAAAAACTGCGAGCGGCCCGAAGCGTTGCGAGGGCGTCTGCTCTGAGGAAGCCAACAAAAATGGCGGCCCCGCCGCGGAGTTAAAGGGACCGCGGCGCCGCGGGTGAGGGGAGAGAAAAAAGAGGAGGGCAGCGGAGAAGGAGGGAGCAGTTGGTGCTACCTTAGTAATTTTGGGGACCTTAGGTCGTCTGACTCTAGCCGGACTAAAGCTACCGGAAATACGGCCGTGCTACGGGCATTGGAGTTCAGCCACAGTACGTTAACTGTACTGAGGCCGGTCACTGCATGTCGCGCAAGCAGATGACTCATTCGCGCAGTGCACAAGCAGCACAAACCAAGCATTTTGGGTCCAATGCAGCCACATCAAAGTGAGCTCGCGCGCAACCACCAGCCGTCAAGCTTTCAGCGCAGCCTTGCTTAATTACCAGCCTCAGTTGACAGCAAAATTCATTTATTAAACAATGCTCACAAATTGTGGTTCCTTTAATTGCTGTGCCTCTTTTACTGCCCAACACAGAAAATATTCAGTTCTTTGTAGAGCTTGAATAGATGTATTGTCCAGGTCCTAATATCCTCTGTGGGACGGCTTACCTGTAATGAACGGGGAAAGAGGAGGGGGGGGGGGGGGGCGGCGGAGGGCGCATACTTTAGTGGGTTGAATTTCAGACAGATAAATTGCGCCGCTTTTAGCCAATTTCTTTTAGGGCAATATTCCGGAACACTTTCATGCTATGACTACATAAACTATTTTTATAACAGTTGCTTGACTAATTTTGATGTATATAAAACCGGCGTGAATTCCTTTACGAAGCGTTTTGGTTCTCAACAAAACACTCAGGAGCATTTAATATAACTCCTTCACAAAAAAGTATGTCCAGTTTTTGCCCATTTTTCTTGCAAAGACATTTTCTACTCGATCAACTTTTCTGATGATCTTACGCAGGGCTGATCCTAAGAAGTAGCAAACAGGTACTTTAATTTTCAATCTATTTTAATGTTGTTTTCATGAGTATACGTCCACACCACTTAATAGTCCAAAAGAACTTAATTTTCTTCTAATGTCATACTACGTTCAAAAAATTCTAGACGCGTTGCGAATGACGCCCGGCTTCAGATGGCTGCAGTTGTATCCCTCTGTAAAGGCGTAAAATTAGAGTTACATAATTTGTTTCAAACCAATAACCCAGCAATGGTAGCATGCATACAGGAAACCTTGCATACTGCAACGAATAGGGCAATAAATATTTTATTGGTCAAGGTTGAATGCGTAGGGTTCTCAACCCGTCGGAGGCAAACTTGCACCTCTGGAAGATTATTTATTTATTTATTTGTTTACTTATTTATTTTTATTCATTTATTTATTCATTGTTTTATTTATTTATTTATTTATTTATTTATTTATTTATTTATTTATTTATTTATTTATTTATTTATTTATTTATTTATCTATCTATTTATTTATTTATTTATTTATTTATTTATTTATTTGATGCCTGCTTGCCCTTGCATGCAATACAGAAGGGAAATACATAACACTAAGCATTAAATATGAGACAAAATGACAAAATAATTCTACAAAGCGCGCTGAAAATCTTCAGTATAAACAGTTAATGCAATCATAAGTGGAAGATAATTACACTGCAGTATTGATGTGAAATAAAATGAATCGCGCAAGGCGTCACCTTTAAAGGAAAGTTATTAATTTGCTTTAGGCTAGCGGTCCCACTTTGCGATATGTAGAATGGCGCTTGGCCATACTTCTCCCCTTCTACTCCACTTTTCGAATGATAGATATTACGAAAAACGTTCAACCTGTGGTTTCGTCTGTGATCTTTCACGTCCTGCCATTTCAGTTTACTTTTACTTTCTCTCATGGTAAGTTGAGCGTGCCAATTACCTAATACGAATCGCACTGACATATTTTGTATGTTTTCGAGCGTATCAACCAGCTCTTTTGTGTAGGGATCCATGAAAACCCATGCGTACTCCAAGACTTAGCGCACATGAGTGAAATACGCTTGTTCTTTTCAGTTAGATGGAGGTTCACTGAAATTTCGTCTCAGAAAGAAAAAAACATATGCAGCCTAACTTTTATGGTGTGAACCTGCCTATTTAACCTCTAACCACTTCCTAAATAAACTCCTAGGTATCTATATTCCTCGGCCGTTGTCACAGCAGCATAATTTACGGTATACGTATTCAATTGGAATGAAGGTTTTCTTGTAAAGGTGCCGTTAACACACTGTTTAACATCCAAAAACTTTTCTAAATCAGCACACCAGGATATTATTAAATTCGAATAAAGCTGCACGTATACGGAATCACGTTCATTCGCTATAGTCCAGTAAACTACACAGTACTTTTGAACAAAGCTATAGGGCCAATAGTAATAACAATGCAAAAACCGATTCATTCAGTTCATAGGATGAAATGTACTACGCAGAAGGTGATATGGAACACCATCATTTTCTTTTTTGCAGTCCAAGAATATACAGTCAACCACTTTAAGCTAATCTATTGCAAGAGCCAAATCGTGCGTGAACTGAACAATCTGCATTGAGCAAGAAAATCCTGACAAAATCCGTGTTTGCTATCGAATGCTGGCGATTATGTTTAACCAAATGAGTCATATCCCAAGAGTAGCTAAGCTCACCTTCAAACATCGGAACTAAATTAACAGCTAGGCTTCGTCAGTGACAAGGCTCTGTTGTTATCGCAAATTTAAAATATTTTTTTTTCTAAATAGGCAGTGGTAAAATCCCATGAAGTAACATAGTGCAAGGCATGAAGTATATCCCACCAATGCACGAGCGAGTCTCTTCCACGTATATCACCAACAACATAGTGCAACATTGCTTGTCGCAAATTAATTGTAAGCAGAATAACTTGCGCTTTTGCTCGCACTTGCCTTTCTTTGGTGGGGAGTCCTTGACATGGTGGCGGTTTAGCTCCTGCGTGGTGGCCGCTTGCTCGACGCCCTTGAAGGTCAGTTATTTTGGTGAACCATCTCCATCCCGGATCGGACATCTCTTGCGGGTCGATGTCTCCAGTGCTCTCAATTTCTTGAGGGGGCGAATAGCCTGGAGCTGATGCGTCGACGAAGCCGGCGGCAGAGGCGTGGTAGCGGCGATGACTGGCGAGGCTTAGCTCACCCGTCGGTGTGGCACAGTCTTCTGTGGCAATAAATGACATTTCGATGGCCTAAAAGGTTCTCTGCTAATGTCCAGTGAGTCCTTGCACCTTGCCCGTTCACCGAGAACACTCATTACTGTTTGAAAAACGATGTTCGTTCATTTAAAACGTAGAAACACGGAGCGGATGAAAAACGCGTCCCCGTTGTTCGGCTCCCTAACGGCTTTTTCTTCCCCCAGGAATAAACCGGTCGGTCTCCTTCCAAGCACGTCTGTGCATGAATTCTCGGCGCCCAGGCGCGTGCCGTTGTTCGGCTGTATGCCGTTTGCCGAAAAAACGACGTATAACCAGATACCTTACGTAGGCCGGTCTTCTCTTGAACACCGGTTGCCAAATATTCTGTGGCCATTCGCTTGCCGTAATTCGGCCGAGGACAGCTAACTGAATGAAAAACGTATATTCTTGGGCTGTACGTCGGCCGGTATCCTTCATAACACTGGTTGCCCGAATAAAACGAATATTATACCGCGGGACGCGCGGTTCACCGTTCAAACAACGAATGCACGGCAGCCGCGCTCCAGCCGGTCTCCTTTCGAACACCAACTGCCGCAAGAATACGCATATTCTGTGCTTCGGCCGATTACCGCTTTCCGAAGAAAAAACGGATGCCCTGAGGCCGTACTTCGGCCGTTCTCTTTCTCAACATCGGCAGCCGTAAGAGAACTGAATATCTGGCAGCCGGTTAGCTGCCGTTGTGCGTCCGGACACGGGCGGACGGAAAAATACCGAAGCGCTGGTTGCTGAATGTTGGCCGTTCAACGCATGATCAGTGGCTGTCAGAACCTGGATGCTGGCCGGACATGCCAGAAAGCGGCCATAGACGGGCCGGTCTTGGGGCACACTTTCTGTGCCGCCTGGGTAATACCTTTCCTCATCCAGTTCGCCTGCCTCGTATATTTCAAAATCGATACTCAGCTGATTGCCAATTTTGGTCACAACCCGGAACTCTACTTCATATTATAATACAGTGTGGGCGCAATCCCAAACTTCCACCTCTCAGATCTCCTCTTCCCACCCATGAGCTGTGGGAGAACCTGGTTGCGAGCGGCCATCAGGATGTACAGCAACTCCTGGCATCCAGAGCGAAGGCCCTCTGCTCACCTCATGTATTTCCGGAGTAGGGAACCACTCCCATTTCAGAAAGCTCAAATAAACGTCTCTCTCTCTCTCTCTCTCTCTCTCTCTCTCTCTCTCTCTCTCTCTCTCTCTCTCTCTCTCAATATGACTAATAAAAATTTTCGCGAGCAATTATTGATACATCTATCTCGATAGCATTGTATAACCTCCTTCAGTTCTGTTTTTGTTCATTGTGTTTTTTTGCGACTGTTAAATTTTTGTTGTTGCCGGAAACCCCTCCTTGTGATTTGTGAACCATTGTTATTAGTTCCAGTGTGTTACTTTGTAATGTGGCAGAAGTTTCACCCACTAGCCTAGTTTCCTATGTACCCTCCTTACCCCATGCTCCGTAATAGAGCCTGTAAGTAGTTTTAAATAAATAAATAAATAAAAGTTCGCATTAGCCGCGCCAGCAGTAATGCGGTCATACTGCTTAGCACGCACTTTGAGGACCTTCTCAATTGGGCTGGCTTCGGTCACAAATTTTGCGACGGTTTTGGGTGGGTTGCGGACACGTCCAGCAAACAGTTCGGCGTCTTCTATCATTTCGGCGTCCGCGCGGCGAAATAGTTGCTTCGTCTCCTCAACGAAGATCCAATACCCTTCGTTGGGGTGTTGAGTGCGCGTTTCCAACAAAAGGGCGGCTCGTTCTTACCGGACGACGGTGGCGAATGTTTTTAGGAACTCGCTCTTAAAGAGAGTACAGTCGATTAGGGAGATTTCATGGTTCTGAAACCCCGTTCGGGCCGTATCTTCTAACTAGATGAAAACATGGCGGAAAATTTGTTCGTCATCCCACCTGTTTAAGATGCGGACGTGCTCCACTTTCTCCAACGAGTCCTTAGTGTCTTCTCCGGGGGATTCGCGGAACAATGGTGGTTCACGGTGCTGTTGCAGGATGGTGGGAGGAGTGGCTTGTTGCACGATGTTGTCGGTTGCAGCGGTCTATCTTTTGGATCGTTCTGGTAGGAGACCAAACTCGGCCGGTAAATCTTGCAGTCTCCGGCTGGCTCGGCTTGGGCTGGCTTGTCAGCTTCCGGAAGGCGACGGGAGCATAAAAAGTGCGTACCCCGCACCTCTACCCGATGTCACGAAGCAAAAGACGACGCAGTTGTCTTCAAGGAAAACAAGTTTATTGGAGCGAACTTGTGATCCCCTAACAACTCAAAGAATACACAGGCGGCGAAGCAGCAGTCAACAAAGTGACGTGCGTAGGCGAGCGTCCGCGAGTCGAATCCCATGGCGTATGCTCTGCAGGCTTTTATCTTTCGGCGCGAGTGTTTCTGGAACAGTCCATTTACATCCACAACATTCCAGATCAAAGAAGATTATTCTAGGCCAGTGACGTTAGCTCGATACACTCTCCCTATCAAAGTAGGTAACACTTGCAGCATAAAGAATGAAACGCGCACTTCAGGTGGCCCACCCATAACAGAGATAACACACCCCGGCGCAGCTGGTCGGAAAAAGCATAAACAAAGAAACAAAATGCATGGCTCGCGGCGTAACGTTCAAGGCAGTGAACCCTTGAGTTTTTGTTCCATTTATTGCTCGGTTTTTGGATTAACTGAAAGTAATCGTTAAAACCTCAGCCAAAAAAGTGCGACCCAGTATAGCAAAGACATAGTCAACGCATCATTGCTCACATTAATGTTGTCATCCAAGACAGCGATATCTCTAGCCCTTTACTGTAACATACCTCACAGCCTGTGCCCAGGGTTAGTGCGAAAACTGCCTTAGTTTGATCACAAGACTGCGATCACAGTTTTGTACATATTGCTCGATACTTCATGTCATTCGTGAACAAGTATTCATGTCTTACCTGCACTACATTGTGTCCAAATAAATAAATCTCTAAATAAAAATATAATATTGCGATAACTGTAGTAGTGTTTAAATGTGAGGGTGGCAGCTTTTGTGGCCCAAAGCACCTGTATGACTTCCCTGTGAAGCGGTTTTTGTTATTACATGACTTGTTTTAACACACTGGGTTTGGTGCCTCTAGGTCTGCCTTCCCCTTAACACTTGTTTTCACTCACATCTAAAGTGTCCAAGGTGACATCCAAGGTGACTTCACATCCAATGTGACAGTGATCGATTTGCTAAGGGGAGAGAACCAGGATGTAGGGGTTCCCCCGATGCTGCAAGAGCGTTTGCACGTAGCTACCCTTGTCCTTGTCCATTAGAAGCAGTGAATTGCATCTTACTGCTTCTAATAAAACTTTTCCTACAAAAACTTTTATGTAGACGTTCTTGTCATAAATTGTTTACGTTGTTTATCGTATGTATATAGAATAACCTTTTGCTGACATCAGTGGGATAAACAGAATGAGACGACAATTACTTCCACATCCACAAGGCAGATTGATTTTGTCTGAAACTGAAACTTCTTGCGAAATGTCTTGAGACCACCATATATGGCATGATTTTTAAGTTGTAGCTTCCTAATTAATCCATACATCTTTGAACATACCACTAAATGCAAGCTAGGTATCTTTAGGGTCTTACGCTTTAGCATTCACATTTTCTTTTTATCTCTGTAGAAGATTTTGGAATGTTCTTTGTTGTTCTGCAGTTGTTTTTGGTGCACTTAAGTCGCACTATGTGCATCATTGTGGTATAAAAGCATCATGATTTTAAGGAATATATACGCCACCATGCCTATACGTGTTATGTGATAACACACGTATGTTTTGAAATGCGGATGTTTTCTTATCCGGCCCTTTACCACGTTTTAACAGTGGTCGGCAGTAGAGGCTCACCTTTAACCCTAAAATAAAAGAATTAGGCACACCTGCGGGTTCTTTTTCTGAGGCCATGGAATAAATGCAACGAAAAAATTACAAATAAAGCACGTGCATGCTCCGTGCTTGTTACCAAACAGCGTGCTGGCGTTAGCAAACGCAAAGTCGGAAATGCGGGTGAAAAGCGTTGTTGCGCTAGCAACAACGTGTTGGCGTGCTTGTTAGCAAAGTCAGAAATGCCGATGAAAAGCACCGGGTCAGCTCATAGGGAGCTTCAAAACTTAGAACACGATGTGCAGAGCACGCTTGACGCTCCCTTGAGGTGGGCTGTTTGCAGAAACGACCATGGTATTACTCATTTATGCGTTAGGCTTAAAGCCCGTGTGTTTATTTAGCGCCTCCCGTACCTGACGAAATATATGAAGCGATAGTTTACGCCGTCCCCTAAGAGCCAGGAATGAAGGCGGTATTCTGTACGCCGTTCACATCTCTCTACATTGAGGTGCGCTTACAAGTAAAGGTACGGAATTGTTATCATGGGCTCCAAACTAAGTCAGGGAAGTTTAAACTGAACAAAGTAATGAACTTTGCGGCTGCATGATACTGGAAAAACTCGATCATCCGAAAAGCTTGCATTGCATGACGTTCAGTCAAGGGAGGGGTGGAGGGGGGCGGCTCCAGTGTCATTGTTATTTCATGCGCGTTGCGGCATTCTTTCACAGTTTATTGGATCGATTGCTTCCCACAGCCCATCACATCTATACTCGTGTAATTTATTGCCCTGTATTCTATCTCTCGTGGTTTGGCAAACACTGCAGCTCGTTATAAAGTTTAATACCTTATGTCACACAATTAGGGACACGCGGGCGAAAGAATTTTTTTAAACCTTTTTAGCTAAAAGAATTCTGACGACTGTGTTAGTTACTGGATTGCGAAGTGGCTTATATAAACCACTTTGCAAGTTTACAGTTATCTGTAGAATTTTTGAGCCTGTGATTGTTTTGTGCAAATATGATGTATACGTCATGGCAGCTAAGTGGGAACCCTTTTTATGTACGTTTCCACTGTGTAATAAAAAAATGCCATTGTTGGTCACCACTTGTGTTGTTTCCTTTCTGTGTCCAATATTGTTCACGCAAGAATTATGTTGCCCATGGCGAAAAAGGAATGTCTTCCGCGCAGTGCGTTGGTGTTTAGACGTAAAGCCGACTTTATGGAAATCAATGGGAGCAATTGGTTTTTCTATGCTACCAACTCTGTCCCTGTCCTCGGTTATTTCGATGTCGAAACTATTTAGAAGTCACCGGCACTCCCATAATCTAAAAGTGACGCCAACTGTGATTCCAGGCACTACGTCATCGAAACAAGACTCCAAACGACGTGGGGCTAAATTGGAACTATAGTTTAGTTTTAAGTGGTCCCAGCAGATGAATTTTTCTTGGGAATACGTGATGATGTCTGGCTCCTTAATTTTGTGCATGTGAGCTTCAGAAATTGCCCGGCTCACACAAAGCTGGCTAATTTAGTTACCCCAGTAATTTATATATCTTAATGAAGCAAATTTACATTTTTTTTTATTTCCTATGTTCAATAGAAGCGATTCCAAAGAGTCAGATTAGAAAGTGGCAGTTGGTTTGAGTTCAAACAGATCGGTATCCTGGAATATATGCGTACATATACTGCTTCGAGCTGCTGCTGCATGACTGTAAACCTTTTATGTATTTGGCTTTTGTTATGCTTCACGGCAGCTCAGCTGCACACAGTTGGACGAAAGCTTCCAGCACTTATACAATACACAATTAAACAGCATTTGTGCACCTTGATCGTTCCATTAAACTTACTCCACTTTCGTCATAGTTTTTTTTTTGTGAATGATACATGTTTTCACAACTGCAACCACTCAATTATATGAAGCCCCATGTCTTCGACCTTAACATTTCCATGAACAGCTAAGTAGTAAACATACAAAATTGTAATATACAAATTATAAAACAAGGTAGGAAGGTAAGAAACGACATCTTTAATTGGTCTAAGACTCGTATGTCATGCTGTTCCTCGTTAACGTTTGGAACATAATAAAGAGCAGGATATTTAACACCAATGATTTAGCATTCAATGAGTGAGATGCCCTTGTCAACATGAAATAGGGAGAATCTGAGCCAGTTGTTACATGTTGAATTCTATGGCAGTCATCCTGAGGACTCAGACCCAAATTATCAAGCAGTTTCGTCTGTTGAATTGCACATAATATTGACGGGACCAGCACAACACTTCCAATTAACCAAAAATTCCAGTTAGGCGACAACAAATTTCTGAAAGCCGACTGCACTGTCAGGGAGAAGACATGTATGCGTGGGCATTCTGTAACACCCAAAAGTAATTTTACTTGCTCCATTATTACTGCAGAACGGGAGCATTGTGTTTCAGTATTCATCAACATCAGCTTTGTTAAAAGTACCATCCAACAGCAGACAGTGCTGAACCATGAATGTTTAAGGAGTCCAATTTGTGATACCGCAAAAATTTTCCGTTGATGCCAAGCAATAACTGCTTATAGCATTTGCAATGTGGAGCCAGTAAATTTGCAAAGTTGGCCTTTTGATAGTGTCCAAGATAAGATGAATCTGCCCTTGTTGGGGCACGGTGCTTGGCAAGGTGCCAAAAGGAATGAAAACACGACACATGAAGGAGGGTGTTGACTACTCAGCGTTTTAGCGTTAAAAACTAATGGCGACAAAGAATAGGTCTGAGGTTGCACTGCAGATTCAAGCATTTTGACTAGAAATGCTCCTGTGCAATTATTAGCATACGTGGTCGTGCATTTATTGTATCTTATGGCAGGTCATTTCATGGAGAGCCTTGCAAAAGACTCGTTACAACAAAAGGCTCTCGAACTCAATGTCAAACACTGCTACCATGGAACATTGCCAATTCTGTACTCATCGAAGATGGCTACATTAACTAATCGAAGGATATGCGTTTAAGTCGTCAATGGAATAACATCATGCTATGAGGTTGTGTGGCATCCACGTTGCACGATCAGGTATGTGTTGCGACTGAAGTATAGCTACGCGGCTCCCCAAGATGATGTTTTAAGGTCTTTAAAGAGAATCGTCATGTTCAAAAAAAAAGTCTTTTATGAAACTAGATAATAATTTAGATTAAAGAGAGGAGGCTTGCCAGCTACTCTTTCGTTCTCTGTTCGGAACACCACAGTGACTAGGTGAAGTTGCGAGCCACCAACAAAAGTTACCACCAGCAAATGTGATTGCATGATTGTAGTGGGGCATCTGGTTCCATTTGATAGCTGCTTTATTGCTAGCATGAAGTTCACACAATAACTACATGCCTTTTCACATCCTTCTGTGCCAGAATAAAGTGCAGCTGCTATTATTTTTGCTTGACATGTTTATTCCTTATAGAGCCGGGCGGTGGCCATTGGGTAGAAAAGGAAGTGGAATATTTCTTATGCCTACATAATAAAATAACAGACAACAATTCTCTCAAATGCACGCTGAGAACGTGGTTGGACTGCGAAGCTGTAAACAACACCCACAACTATTACCCATGCGGCGTCACTTGAATTCAACATGTGGCACCTGCTCACTGCTACCACCCATCACGCACTTCGCCTTCCTGTCTCCCTCCTCTTGATGAATTGAAGGGATATTTGCCAAATGTAATCACTATTTATCGACTTCGCAGTGCTCGCGCGCACACTGCTTGAACCGCTAGAGCTGGAGTTGTGTTCTGTTTTTTGCTACCCTTCATGTCGCACTTGCCGGCACTTTACTACGCAGATTGTTCAGCAGCGTTTCTAGCGGCCACTTTTAGCGTCTTTCGAAGGGTGAAGAAAAGGGCGACACCGGGTCTTTGGCGTCATATCTCTCACTGCTTCCCCTCACTATTGTTTCATGCACCGCCGCCAAAGAGCGCCCTCTCCCTCCCTAGACACTGAATCCAAGCAGCCATCCGTCTTCTTTTACTCGTCTGGGCGCAGCTCAGTCGGCAACGCGATGAGCTTTCGCTCCTCCTGTCTACGCGGGCAAAGGTTCGATCCCTGGGGGTGCCAGCAGTTTATTTGTGTAGCCAGGATGTAGCCAGTAGCCCGTAGTAGCCTGGCATGTATGCTTGTGTAGCCAGTAGTAGCCTGGGAGTTTTCTGCTGACGCGGAAACAAAAATGTCCTTCGCTTGTTAGCGGTATACTGCTTTGCAGTGAAAACAAAATTGACCGCGTATCTGCTTCTTTCGTTGCAAATGTCGTCAAAAGACGACAGTCTTTGTAGATATTTGCCAAAGAAACGCCTTCCTTTGCTTTCCCGCTCACAACTCATGCTGTTCCTGTTCCGTCGCGCTCATGCCAAGGTAAACACACTAAAGGTTTGCTCAAGCCGTTTTGAATTTACCGCATTCCACTGCTACAGGCTGGGTTTCTCGATGCCAGCGCTGCAGTACGGCGGAGACGCGCGTGAGTTGAGGCGGCCAACTTTAAGGTTTATAAAACTGCGTTCCCGTGCTCCACGTGCGTTCCCAGCACAACGTGGAACCTAGCTAGTGGAACCTTTCGATGCTGTTGCCGTGTGATTTTTCATATGCCGCCATGAGGTGGAGCGGGAAACAGCAGGCACCGGTTTTCTGCATTAGATGTAGAATATCATCGAAAAACCAAACATGCATAAATTTGTAAATAAAGAAACACCATAAATAGCCCTTTTGTACTAATTTCTGTCTTAAATTTGCGTAATGTCTTGTTCTTGTTCAACAAAGTTGACAAGTATGAACATTTAAACCGGGCTTAGACGCTTACATTCGGCTGTAAGTATATAAGACTATTGCGCAGTATCCATTTTACTTTGGCCGGTTGGCTGAATCGAGTCACAGACAGACAGACAGGCAGACCAAAATTTCTGGGTTTATGTAGCCCAACAAAGACTATCGCCTTTATAAAAGCATTGCAGCAGCTCATAAGTACTTGTGGGAGTGATGCGCATCTTGAGACAGTCATATTTCTATGGAACATATAAACGCCCAGTGGGACTCTCCATACCAGGAAGAAATGACCACAGAATAGCACTTGACATATTTTGTAGCGATAGCTACAATGACCGTATTTTTGCCGTTTCGGTGTGGCCAGTGGCCTTGCCGGGAGCTGAGCGGTCGCCTAGCGACGCCGCAGGTGGCAGCGCCACTCGCCGCACCATCTGGCATGACTTCAGAGGAGGAGCCGGTGAAACCACGTTGCAACAACAACGGAGGAGTCGGCGTGGCATTGTGTATGTAGAAGGGCCGGCTAGGTGGGATTCGTCGTCAGATATGGAAAGTGAGTAGGAGAGATTGTAGTAGTATGTGGGTGTTGATGGCGCAAGGGCAGCGAAGGCCAAAGAGCGCCAAGATGGATTTAGAGGTGCATTGCTGTCGTTTTAGTGTCCAAAAGGCGTATGGTATGAGTATGATACTATTACCAAAACAGCTTAATAAGGGGCCCTCATTTTTAAAATATGAAGATGGTCATAGTGGCGGATGAAGGGGACCGTGATAGGTGCATAACCCTGAGTAGCTTCCTTAATGCTGAGGGATCCAAAAGTTACAAGTGGTACGAGATGAGATTTAAAAAAATGACTTGAGCGAGATATTATAAAACGCATTTTTTCGTGACCGCTGGTTCGTCTCATGAAAATAAAAATTGATGAAGTGTAATTCTCTACTTGCATAAATAAGGGAAGTGTCGCTGTCTCACATCGTTTAGGGATTTGCATTCAATCAATATATGTAGTAGTTATAGCCGTTCTGCACATCTGCTGCAAACTGGGGATAAGGAATGAGTTACGAGATAGGAATGTGTCCCATGTATGTGGCCTATTCGAAGCCTGCACATGGATATTTCATTGCACCTATTTTGTTTGTCCCTCGTGTATTTGCCTATATGTGGTTTTATTTTGTTTAGTTTGTTGTGTTTGTTCGTTCAAGTGTTGTTGCCAGCGTTCGCGGAGACGTCTTCGTTATACTGGTTTCATGTCCTCGTATGGTACCTGTGAGATTTCTACATCACTGCGCAAAGCGGTCAGCGCAGCATTTTTGTCAGCGATCTCATTTCCCTCTATACCGCTATGCCCTGGAACACAGCATACTATTATCTTCAGCCCTAGAGCATGTGCTGCGATCATTTCCTGACTGACTCGGTTCATGATAACATTGCGACTATGTTTTCGTGAGTGTAGTAACGACGGTCAGAGAGTCTTTAAAAATAATTGATTGCTGTGTTTTGTTTCTATAATATGCTGATGTGTTAGAAGAATTCTATGTGCTTCTGATGTAGAAATGCCAGAATTTATGCTCATCCTTTTTTCACTGGAAAATTTAGGGCCATGTTCTGCACATGAAACAGCAGTAGCACTTTTTGAGCCATCTGTATAGAAAGCTTTGTATTAATGGCATTTGTGTTGTATGTGTAGAAAACGCTGTAAATAAGCTCTCTTCGTGCATTGCTTTCAATGATTTTCTACAGGGAAAGTAGCAAGCAACTGATGACACATCCAAGGGGGCAGCAACGTCTGTTACACTGGTTTCATAGAGTTCATTGAAATATGTCCCTAGTTCTTCAGCTTGTCTTCTCACTCCCAAAGCAAAATGCAGAGAATATGAAGGAGGGTTTTAAAACAGGCTCATAGCGGATGTGTCTTTAATAATAGTATTACACGAATTATTTATATTTCAAGACTTGTTAAGAGCATACGTTAGGGGCGTAAACATGCGCTGGTACTCCCAACACCACCGGTCACACTCTACATACAAGCTGTCAGCGGGGCTTGTCTTGAAAGCGGTGGACGCAAGACGGAGCCCGAGGTGAAAAATTGGGTCTAGCATTTTTAAAGCAGTTTTGCTGCTGAGCCGCATACCACACTTCTATAGCCCATGCGGGACCCAACCAAGCTGGTAAAAAGACGCAAGAGGCACTCCTTGTCTGCACCATAGGACTGATTAGACAGGACTTTCAGTATGTTTATGTGTTTAAGTATTTTAGTTTCGTTTTCTTTATATGTGATATAAAGGCCCAGAAACGTGTGTTATTTTGGGACAGCTACCGGTAGTACACTTTGAGTAAGGTCAGGTTCGAGGCCGAGCCCATGACGTATTGAGAATAAGATACACGTACTTTTTCGTGGGTTTAATTAAAAGTCGTTCTCTTCTGTACATTCAAAGAGTTTATATCTAGTTGAATCTGCCTTTCACACATTGAGAGGTAACTAATCTGTACCTAATAACTTGTAACTAATCTGGGCATCATCTACCTACCTGTAGCACGATATTGAAGGTGGCAACGACTTTCTGAGTGTGTTCATTTTGATAATAAATAGTGTACCGCTCAATATTCCACCCTGAGAACCCCATTTTGTTGTATACTCTGGAGAGTGTCATTCCAACCCTAACACGAAATGTCCGTTCCAACAAGTAGCCTTCTATTGTCTTAAGCATATTTCCTGATATACCAATAGATTTGAGGGTGCGAAGAATGCCGCACCGCTAAGTAGTGCCGCGTGCCTTCTCTAGGGCGAAAAATACAGAGGCAATATTGTTTATTTATGAAGGAATCTTTGAGATATGACTCAATCGCTACCAGCTGACCTAGTTTCCATCGAGCGGTCGTGCCATTATACTCAGGGAAATATCTCAGTTATCTATTTATGATTTTTCAAGGGCCTTACTGAGACAGCTGGTGAGGGAAATTGGCCGGTAGCTTGTTGGGAGCGAAACATCTTTCCCTTTTTTCAATATAGCCGCAACAATTGCGTCTCTCCAATAGGTAGGGAATCGTCCTGCCAACCATAGTTGGCTGTAAAGTTTAAGGAGTGTTTCAAGGATGCCTGGGTGAAGATCCTGGATCATGATGTACGTGATGCTGTCTGGCCTAGGTGAAGAAGCCGTACGCGTGCCGAAGGGCAAATTCAGCTTCTGCATAGTGAGTTCGGAGTTGTACGGTACTTCTGATTGTCTATTATCCCGGATCGGCTTGCGTTCCACATTTCTTGTATTGAATGAATGCATTTGTGTAATGGGCAGAGCTCGACATGTATTCAAAATGTTGTGCGAGTGCATTTGCTTGGTCTAGAAGCATGTCACCAGTAGCACACACCAAGGGCACGTTGTGTGTTTTCTGTCTTTTGAACTTTTGAATTCTATTCCATACTTTCCCTACATCTGTATACGAATTTATTGAAGTTAAAAAAGACCACCAGCAATCTCTTATAGCTTGCCGTACAGTGCGCCAACCCCAGTGCCTTTGATCCCTTCAAGGCTACTAAGTTTTCGGCCATTGGATATCTGCGTAGGACACCCCACGCCTTATTTTGAGCCTTTCGTGCAGATCTGCAATGTTCATTCCACCAAGGCCTCCGAAGATTAAAAGTACCACTTGAGGTCTGCGGAATGGCACTTTGGGCAGACTCAAGAATAAGCAATGTGAGGAAACTGCAAGATTCATCAATGTCTAAATGGCTGATCGTTGTGTAGGGGAGTTTTGATTTTACCCGAACCTTTCCTTCGTCGGCATCAGTTTCTCTGAATTTTTTATGTCGAATTGAACTGTGGGGGCAAGATTCTCGACATTTGAGGGTGCCTGGGGAGTGGTGACTTCTGTAGGGGTTAGTGTCAACTCCCCATTAAACATGCGACAAAAGAATGGAAGAGTCTATAGCGACATCTATGTGCGAGAATGTGATGTGTGTTGTTTCGTAAAATGTGGCCTGTTGTTTTGTTGAATAGGCATTCTCCGGAGGACAAAAGAAACTTTTCCAGCAAGCGACCTTGGGCATCTGTGCGTTCTGACCCCCAGAGGTCACGGTGAGCATTAAAGTCCCCCACAAGTAAAAAAGGTTTCGGAAGCTCGCCAGCGAGGGACTCGAATTCTGAGCTTGACAGGTGGTAGTCAGGAGGAATGTTTAAGCAACAGACTGCAATTAACCTATTAAAAATAGCCCGAACAGCTACTGCTACGAGGCTGCTACGATGCCCTTGGAGTTGCCATTGGGTCCCGTTGCTTAGCACGGGCGCCCCGAGTGACGCTCGGTGGCCAAGGCCCATGTGGAGGTCGCGAAAGGCCGGATCACGGAGGGGCAGCCGTTGCTGCCATGTCAGTGTCCGAAGCACCACCAGAGCCACAGATGGGCATTGGAACAGGCACAGGAGAGGCGACACCGCCTCCAGGTGTGTTTGTCGCCACTGTGACTGCGGAGTCCGCAGGCAGTGTGGAGGCGTAGGCTGCCGAGGGCAGCAGGGTGGGGGGTGATGGAGGGACAAAGTCAGCAGTGCTGTACTGTGTTCCCACCGAAACCTGATGCCACACCACCCCCGACGAGCAGCGTTGGTGTACCTTCCTGAAGGAAGCATTGCTTGTCTTTTCCGAACATCTGGATATAAGAGGTTTTCAGTGTCTTCCAGGTTTATTATTTCCTTCGCGTTTTTAAACTTCTGACAGGACCGAGAGTAAGTGGCGTGAGGCCCATAACAGTTACAACATTTAAACTGTGTCGTGCGGTAATCATCTGTGTAGTGATCTCGGAGCATTTTGCACATGTTTCTTGGCCTCGACACTTGTTTATACCACGCCCCTACCATTGACACGTTATGCAGCGCAGCGGGTTTGGGATGTATGGTCTTGTCTGGCAGCAGAGGAAAGCTGCTCTGGTAGGGTGCTACGGTCAAACGTCAAGGTTATATGTTTGGTTCGTATCTCTTTTTGGTCACGCTTGATTTTGATACGTCTGACTGCCGTAACACCTTGCTTCCGCAAGCCTTCGAAGACATCAACATCACTTTCATTGAGAAGTTCAACTTCCGAGACAACTGATTAGGAGCTATTGAGAGTATGGTGGGGTGTCACTGTGATCGGTAGATTTCAAATGCTTGCTAGCTTTATTAAGTTAAAAGACCGCTCTTTACTTTTTACTTCAATCAGCATGTCACCAGAGGTTAGCTTTTTTGTTTAAGTTTTTTCCAACGACATTTTCGATAAATTTTGCGATCAGGAACACAGACTTGGTGGTGATTGGTGTTTCGTTGCCCACTGATATTATGACCAAAAATCGTGAGAAGTTTTCCGGGTTTGCGAACTCCAGGTTTGAGAATGGCTTGAAGATGGCTTCAGTGCGGGTCATCTTCGGGCCCGATCAGGTTTAGAAAATGGTTTAGAAAGTATTATACGAAAACGTATGGAGCAGGAGAGAGGGGTGCTTTCTTCTCTAGCCTTACCATGATAACTAGACAGGTCCCGGAGGTCCCCGCCCGGTAAACGGACAGGGATCCTATCAGCCGGAGCTTGACCAGGGCTCTGACGGCCACCGTTAGAGGATTCTGTCCCTCCGGCTTTCTACTCATTGCCACGGCTGGCCACAGCATGAGTGTGGGGCTCATGGTCTGCGGTGTCGCCAATACCGTCCCCATGATTGCTCAAGATGCCTCGTGCGGGCAGTCGGAGAGACAGAAAGAAGCCAGGCTTCATCGTCGGAACGAAACCAAGAGGAGGAGCCGAGCCGAGGAGACGGAGGAAGAACGAGCCGCACGCCTCCATAATCGTCGTAAGCGCTCCCAGAACCAAGCTAAGCAATAACATTAACCGTAGCTCTCGCTACACACACCCAGGCATAGCAGAGTGAAGCCACAGCCAATTTCATTGTTGTCAATTACACCAAACAAGCAAACACCAAAATTAATTTCGACTCCTCTATTAATAAGCTGATGTTACGATGCACCAATCACCTTGGCCCCCGTGCCTTCTAAGCGCCATGTACTTGGCTTCCAAAGAAGGCAGACAATGGTCAGATTCTCCGGTAACACCACACCTTGTTTGTACATTCTCGTGTTACGAATTTTTTTCCCTATGGACAAAAACAAAGGAAATTTTTGTTCTGTGAACTCGCCAAAAGAAGGTGCCACTTTACGCACATCGCCGGCTTTTAGCTTTCAGCTACCTAGCTAGAAATCGTCGCAAATTTTCTTCAGGTCCGAATTTTGCCATGGCGGATGACATGGCAAAGTTTTCTGTTATCGCGCAAAACAAAACTGCCACTTCGCGCAAATCGCGGGTTTTGACCCTGTTTGCTAGAATTTTGTCGCGCGTAGTAACATTCGCTGTGGTGATATCCGTGAGTACTCAAGGTGGTGCCTTGAAAGGAAAGAAGAACAATAAAACAAAAACAATATTTCGTATACATGGGGCAGTTGCCAACAGCGCGAGCTTCTTCTTTGCTTATCTTGGTTTTCAGATTGTAGCGGTCCCCTGCTGAAGCCGCGGAGGCAACGCCACCTGCTACAACTTGAAAAGAACAAAGCAGACACCACCAACAGCTCAACCCACACAATAAACAATACTTCTTTTTCAATGCCATGGACAGTTTGCAGCAGCATGAGACTCTAGCGTGCCTTGCCTTAGTTTTTAGTTTCTTGCGGTCCCCTGGAGCCGATGAGGGAAAACCACGTGCTACACCCTTGAAAAGAACAAAAAAGCAAAGTTACCAGCTTCCCGCACAACGTCCAATTTTAGGTAGATCTCTACTGCGCCCGCTTTACTTTACCTCCGTCCTTGCGGCTTAGCGCGCGACAACCGTCACGGCGTGCCACACGCCGTGTCACATTTTGCTGCAGGTGAAAAAAAAGCAGAACACATAAAATTAGCAAACCCGTTAAGCCGGAAAGATGGATAGAGTTTCATACTAAAATACACTAGAAGAAAATCTGGCGCCACCGTCTAGGCAAGCCGCGCTTCGGCGAGCGTTTGCTCGTGTACCGCGCAGGCACGTTGCACATGTCCTTGGCATGGCTCAAGAAAAGGCTGAAAAGTTGGCTCTGGCTGCATAAATGCAACAATATTAGTGTTGAAGGTTCATCAAATTCGTTTTGTTAGTTTAAAATTGAACCCCCAGAAAGATAAATTTGTCAGTGACTACGTAGAGACTTCATGCACGATGAACAAGAAAGATATGTTACCCCATTTTTTGGCTTTGGCTTCGAGACAAAAAAGAAGCCATATGGCTAGCTAAGCCAAGTAGGCGAGAAAAGTCGCTAGCGGCGAGGGCGCCGCCCATGGCGCCCCGCGACTACAGCGACAGATTTCCTTCTAGTATATATATTGTCACGTAGCCAAGGACGAAGCAGTTGTTTGGAAAAGAAACAAGTTTATTGGAGCGAACTTGTGCTCCCCTAACAACTGAAAAGAATACAGAGGCGGCGAAGCAGTAGTCAACAAAGTGACGTACGTGCGTCGGCGAGCGTCGCAGAATCGAATGCCCCGGCGTCTGCTCTGCAGGCTTTTTATCTTTCGGCGCGCGTGGTTCTGGAACCGTCGATTCGCATCGAGAACATTGTAGATGCAAGAAGATTATTCCGGGATGTTCACGTTAGATCGGAATGCTATCCCTATCTGAACAGATAACACATGCGGCACAGAAAGAAAGAATGGAACACGCGCTTCCCTTGGCACGGAGATAACACAGACCGGCGCAGCCGGGCGGTAAAAGCAAAACACAAATAAACAAACCCAATGCATGGTTCGCGGCAATATTAGTATGAAACTGTATGGGAAGATATACGTTACACACTTTGAGATTATTGTGCGTTTTCTGCTGACCCATAATTTCGTTCGTACGGGCGATGACAAAGAAATTTTCCAGCCAAACAAAATTCCGCCATCTCCACGAAGTGAATGATGATGAGAGGGGCGAAGCGAAAATGCTTATCGGAAAAACCGTGAAACATTCGCCCGCGCATCATATAAAAATTCGACACGTCAAGCTTTCCACCGCTCCGTTGACAAGTACGTCGACGACGTCCATGCTTGTGGTGGTTATGTAGGGGTTGTTTTGGACGATGAGAATCTCCATGAGTAAGTTGCAAATTTGGTGTGTGACATTTTAGCCACCTTAGCCGTCGCCTTCTGCAAAGCGTATTGTGTCGTGTACCCCCGGTACGTGTCTTGAGCTCGCAGGCGACGAACGACAACCTCTTCTTTTTCCTCTTCTCCTTGTTGGGTAGCAACGAATGCGTTGAATGTTTTGTCCTCTTCGGCCAATCTTTGGTTGGCCAATCCCTAGGGGAATCCTGCCACAATCATCATTAATGTGCCGTGCCGTATACAGCAGCAACGAGGGACGGGACAGGGCTCGAGCAAGAGGAGCTTCGCCCCTAAAAATGAGGCCACTTGCGAGCAGCAGGTCAGGCACACGCGCGCCTCATGCAACGGAGCCGAATGAGTGAGCCGCCCGGATCGACTGCTCGGCTGGCTAGCCGCTCGGCTATAGCGTGGTGGCGCCATCGTACGGCCAGATACCTTTCTGGGGACCTTCTTTGGGTCCCTAGGTCCCCTAGGGAGACGTATAGCAACGTCGGCCGTCTTGAGCGGGGGTTTCTGTCAACCAATAATCGTTCCTAGCCGTTCCTTCCCTTATACCCTTTACTTGAGCGGCAGAGTCAGCGCCACCTGGCAGCCACGCCGGCATATTTTGCTCCTCCGGGGCCGGCGAGATTAGCCGCCGCCAGCGGTCGAGGTATCACAAAACGGCTCCTTTACGGGCAAAAAATAATTCTGCCTACTTTTATGTTTGCGAATGGCTCAACAGTTACAAAAACAAGGCTGGAACATCGCCGAAGACTATATTATGTTGGATTTTGGCGTATGTTATTAAACGGGCCA
This sequence comes from Haemaphysalis longicornis, assembly GCF_048455015.1. NCBI lineage: Eukaryota > Metazoa > Arthropoda > Arachnida > Ixodida > Ixodidae > Haemaphysalis > Haemaphysalis longicornis. The sequence goes on from NW_027526384.1 coordinate 1,124,495, forward strand.
TGCCATGCAGACAAAACACTTTTGGTTCCTTCAAAAGAAAGCCTTGTTTTAATCATACTGACACCGTTCTTGTGAAAAGAGGGAATGAAAAAGGGAATGCCCATGCGACCCACTAGCTCATTTTCCGCAACAGAACCTATGATTTCATACGCGGCAGTTCTGCGGCTGTCTCAGGCCGGCCTCCGCACGGGGCACCTTGAGTAATCTTGGGGGCGGTATTGGCGACACCGCACACCCCGAGCTTCCCAACATAAGGTGTGATCTAACGTGGTGATGTGTTTTTCAGGTGAAGGGTAGAAACCTCAAACGCTGGCCGTCAGAGCCCAGGTCAAGCTCCAGCGGATGGGCTCCCTGTTTGTTTACCCGGCAGGGAGCTCCGGGACCTTTCTCGGTATCAGGGTAACCCGAGAGAAGAAAGTACCCCCGTCCTTTATTTTTTCCTATTCTATATGGTAAATAGAAACCCCCCGCCAAACATGATCGCACCCTGAAAAGGGTCCGCACCGAAGCATCTTTCCCACCTCTTCCTGACATCAACTCCCCGAAACCCGACAACTACCCCCACTTTATGATAGTTGACTCTGTTGACAAATCCAAGCCTCTTTCTTCACCCTCCGTATTCCTTGTATCCAAGTTTCTTGAAGCTATCCTTCGCATGAGATACAATGCCAAAAAACTAACAACTGGTGAGGTCTTAGTTTAGATTAACACGCAGCAGCAAGCCACAACTCTCATGAGCCAAACCCATCAGAGTCACACCCCACTGCAGCCTCAACAGCTGCCAGGGTGTAATATCTGAGCCAGACCTCCTAACCGAGAGAGGCCCAACTGCTCGAAGGCCTCAAAGATCAAGGCGTGACAGCAGTAAGGCGCATCGTCATTAGGAGAGAAACCAAAGAAATAGCCACCAAACACCTGATACTGACTTTTGACCGCTGCACACTGCGCGAGCATGTCAACGCAGGTTTCATTCGTTGTTCTGTCCGGCCGTACAACCCGAACCCGAAGCGCTGTTTCAAGGGCCAACGGTTCCGGCATGGTACCAACTCCTGTTGCAACAGAACATGTGCCAAATGCGCCCAGCATGATCATTTCTCCGACAACTGCACTGCAACAAACTTCCCCTGCCCGAATTGCCAGGGTCCACACGCAGCATACTCTCGCGCTTGCGAAAAGTCTCAACTTGAGAAACAAATCGTAAAGGTAACAGAAAACATCACGTTCCCAGAGGCGCGAAAGAGGTTCGCCTCTTTCCCCCTGGGGAGGTACGCCGACGCAGCTCGCCGGGGCGGAGTGGCGTCTGGTTTCGGCGGGGACCCAGTACTAAAAGTCGGACTTGGTCCCGCCCCGCACCCCCTCCCTGGGTTTCCTCGGGCAGCCCAACCCGCCTCCGCACCACTCGCTGAGCCAGCAGCGACTGTCGTGGCATCCACGTCCGTTGGGGATGCTGCTGCACCCACAGTTTCCTTTCCCCCGGCCCGAAGCACACGTAAGGGCACGGAGGAGATGGAAACGGAGGAAACCGCAGCAGTTTCTACCCCCCGATGCACCGCCTGTGCCACCCGGGGCGCTCCTGACTCCCTTTCGGTGTTTTTCATTCGGTGTTTCTGCTAATATGTCTAACACCCTTGCTAGTTATTTGTCGGAAAGAACCTTTCGCGTCAGAGTTGGTTCTGCACTGTCAACGGTTCATGTGCAAGAAAATGGCGTGCCGCAAGGTGGAGTGTTGAGCTGCACGCTCTTCATAGTTAGGATGAACTCTCTTGGAAAGGCATTGCCACCTACAATACCTTATTCCATGTATGTAGACGCCGTCCAGATATCCATTAAATCTTGTAATATGTCCATGTGCGAACGCCAAGTTCAGCTCGGCGTCAAGAAACTTGCCGACTGGGCAGACAAGAATGGCTTTAAAATTAATCCTGGAAATACCTCTTTTGTTGTGTTCTCCAGGAAGTGTGGGGTCCATCCAGACCCAGACATCACTCTTAAGAACGTGCCCATTCCTGTGAACAAGGAGCACAAGTTCTTAGATATTTTGTTCGATGAAAAACTCACATTCATTCCTCATATCAAACAGCTCAAATGCATATGCTTAAAAACAATAAGAATCCCTAAGGTCCTCTCACACCAATCTGATGGGGCCGACAAACAACTTCTGCTACGCCTTTATACAGCCTTGGTGGGGTCTCGGCTTGACTACGGCAGTGACAAAAACAGCCCTTAAAATGCTCGACCCAGTGCTGCATCTTCGCCTTCGCATCTCACGCGGCGCTTTCCGCACTAGCCCTTTCGAGAGTCTGTATGTCGAGTGTGACAAATGGTGCCTAGGGCATCAGCGGGAGTTTTCTGACTTGCTGTATGCATCTAAGATCGTATCTCTCACCAAACCTGCTTTTAATCCTATCATGAACGATACATCAAATTTACAACTCTTTTTAAACAGGCCATCTATTTCCTTACCTTTCTCTCCCAGAGTTAGGTAGGAGGCTGCTGCACTCACGGTCCCTCTGTCAGACACGCACAAGACACCCATTCATAATTTAATTCCACCATGGCATCTACATCCTATATACTGCGATCTACCATTCACACTAGTAGAAAAAATAGGGTACGCAGCAGTGCAATTCTGCAGCACTTCCAGTTCCTCCAGGACAAGTACAGGTGCGCAGAATTCTATAGCAAGGCGTCAAAAACAGGTTCTACTGTCTCTTGCACGGCGCACGGACGAAATTTTAGAGTTAGTAAAACAATGAATTTTCATACAGTATTTACACATCAGAAGCGTATGGCATCTTACTTGTTTCAAATCACATCATCAAACATAAATTTCCCAAGTCCATCGGGTACACAGATTCCCTAAGCGTTGTACAGGCACTGTCATCAGGAAGGTGGTCTTAAAAGTATGTATTCAATGTTCTTTTAAAGGTTATAATGACTGCGTATGCTCCAAATTCAGAAATAACTATATGCTGGGTACCAGGTCACTGTGGGATCCCTGGCAAAGAGGCCCCCGATCAAATGGCTGGTGCTGCTGCTCTCATGACTACAGTTGACATAACAACAGTATACATTACACCAACCTGAAGACAGACATCAGACAACAGCTTCGTAACACATGGCAATTACAATAGAGTCAACAAACAGACGACAAACTACATGTAATAAAACCACAATTACGACGCTACACAACTGACACACACCGCTGCGGATAGGCCACACACATGTAACGCACTCCCACCTGCAGACTGGATCTTCGGCACCCATGTGTAGCAGGTGTGGAAAGGGCCTATCCGTAGTCCACATACTAATCCCCAGCAAGGCACTTGACACAACACACGACACAAACATTTCCTTGAAATATACAGGCGACACATTCCACTGCACCCATCACACTTTTTAGCCGATGAAGCAATGTTTTCTAGTCAACACACTTTTAAGTTTTTAGCTGAGGTAAAATTTCTGCAGCTCTTGTCATATCACGTGTAATCATGTTGGCACTATACACAAGCCATCTCCATTGTCGTTTGTTTTGTGTCACTTTTACTTTTAGTCACGTGTTTTAGTATTTACGGTCTAGTCAAAAATTCAGTAACTTCATCTCTGGCGCTCCTTGCCCTTGTTGAACTTGTGCTATTCAGCACTATCATCATCATCATGACTCTGACCGGTAAAAGGACGCGTAATCCATGCAGAACTTATCAGCTTGCCATACGAGCTATTTGGGCTTAAATAGAGAACACATTCTTTTTATAGCAGTAACAATGGTGACACATAGAGTGGAAGTTATGAAAGTAGACGCAAACGCAGAATTGCCGGTGCGTACTGCTGTTGGTGCTGAGCGCACTAGGCTTGTTTCGGCTGTACAGCACTGCTGCTCTTTGGGGTTGTCTCAGACGACACTGGCCGATTGGCGTAAGCGCCGGCGTCTTACGGGATAATATTTGTCTAGCGAGCACCATCTTTCACGAAACAATTATTTTCTCCCTTAAGAAAAAGAAGCCAGGTACAAATACGGTCAAACACAACGCAAAAGCTAAAAACGGCTAGCTGCGGTATGGTGGCGCCATCTAAGTTGAGTAATGGTAAACCAGTGTCCCCTTCACACCAAGTTTTGCTCGAAGACCCGTTCTTATGATGTCTTGGAGACGTTTTTAAAACACAGGATCTGACGGGGAGAATAAAATTGAAACTTAAATTGATTAATTTAGCAGTGAATAAAGCATGTTTTGCTTCCGTACAAGCGCTCGCGGCACCATATAACACGAAATCTTTCCAATAAAACATACTGTTTTTTTTAGGGGCGAAGCTCCTCTTGCTCGGGCCCTGTCCCCGCCGTACACGGCACATTGTACTAGGCACATTGATGATGATTGTGGCAGAATCTCTCTAGAGACTGGCCAACCAAAGATTGGCCAAAGAGGTCATAACGTTCAACGCGTTCGTTGCAACGCAGCAAGGAGGAGATGAAGAAGAAGAGGTTGTCGTTCGTCGCCTGCGAGCTCAAGACTCTTGCTCGGGCCCTGTCCCCTCCGTCGTTGCTGCCGTACATGGCGGAATGATGATGATTGTGGCAGGAACCTTCTAGGGATTAGCCAACCAAAGATTGGCCGAAGAGGTCAAAACGTTCAACGCGTTTGTTGCTACCCAACAAGGATGAGAAAAAGAAGGAGAGGTTGTCGTTCGTCGCCTGCGAGCTGAAGACACGTACCGGGGGTACGCGACACAAGACGCTCTGCAGAAGGTGACGGCCAAAGTGGCTAAAATATCACACACCGAATTCGCCAACGTACCCATGGAGATTTTCATCGTCGCAAACAAGCCCTACATAATCACCACAAACATCGACGTCGTCGACGGGGTTGTCAATGGAGCTGTGGAAAGCGTGACGTGTCGAGTCTTTATATGATGTGTGGGCGAATGTTTCACGGTTTTACCGATAGGCATTTTAGCTTCGCCCCTCTCATCATCATTCACTTCGTAGAGGCGGCGGGATTTTTTCGGTCGCCTGGCGCCTTTAATGAGAACGCGGGCTGGGCTCAAAGAAGCCATCTCATCACCTTAAAGTTTGGTTCAACCATTTCTTCGTCAACAGCGTCTGTCCGAGTAAATGTTGACTCTACATTTTCGTGGCTGCGCTGGCACGCACTAATGTCAGCATAACCGCATTTTACATCACCAATTTGTGTGGGAACCTTTTTCGGGTAACGTGTACACCAATTTCGATGTTCCACAGTTGGAATAGCGCTCGTCATGATATCATTTAAATAAGCGCTATATTCGCAGCTATTTGTCCTGCGTTGAACGCACAGATAGTTCAGCCCACGCACGCGGCAAATCCGTGGACAATTTGTGCTCGGCGCTCCTGGCTACTAATGTAAAGAGCCCCCGTCGCCATGTGTTAGCACAAGCCGCGGTAGACAGCCTCCATGCAGCTGCCTCTAGAAAAAAAAAATGCGCGTTGGGTTGGCCGATATCTACTGAAACAAAACAAAAAATTACGTACGTGAAATATTCAGAAAGTTCGAGAAATTTAGAGAATTGTACATGTGTTGTTTATGGATTCCTACGGCGTTTCTGTTCATCTTGAGGCTTTTAATTGCAGCCAAATTAGTGCTTTTCTAGTTTTTTCCGTGTTTCTGTTTCCCTTTTTAGTTTACATTTTTTTGCGATCAATAAATAGTTGATTGCGGCGAATCTTTTTTTGTGTTTTTTTCAGTACATCATTTATAACTTATTATTTATTTATTTATTTATTTATTCAAAATACCTTACAGGCCCGGGGGCATTGGGTAAGGGGGGCAAAAATAGCAGATAAACAAAAAATAACAAGAGAAATTATACAAAAACTAGATATATAATACAGCAACACGTCAGTGAAACAAGAAAAAAAGAACATGATAACAGCTAGCAAGAGTGGCAAGACAATAAGAACAAGCAATAATAACATCTAGTGTGGTAGCCGCAACCGCAAAAAAAAATAGAAAGAAAAAGGAAAACATCATGGTGCTAACAAAAAGGAATGCCAGCGTTCCTGTTTGGTGGTTTCACATGTAAAAATGCTTGTGCAGCTGATGACGGAATGTTTCTGGGTTAGTCAGCGATACGATATTATCAGGCAGATCGTTCCACAACCGGATAGCACGTGGGAGAGCAGATGAATTGAAAGAGTTTGTGGTGCCGTAGATTCTGGTGAAGCTGCGATTGATATTTTGCAGTTTTTCTTTATGTATAACATAATTGTACGCTATTATACGATAAATGTGTTAATTTTGCTAACTATGCTAGCTTTTGCATATTCAAGGCATTTATCGTTTGATGCGTTTTAAAAAAATTTTGTGTTGTTCGGTTTTTATTTTTTTTATTATTCTGTGTTAATAATCGGGTGATTCTTGTGAATAAACTATATCTTTGATATAGCAAGTTCAATATAAATCATTTTTTTACTCTACGTCTTCTTAATTTCGTTCGACAAATGGTCTACACTTATTACGACTCTCTCATTGTGGGTTCCTGTGCAACTGCCAGGCATCACGCAGATTATGCTCTGCCGTATTGGCAAGAAATGCTGACGCTTTAAAATTTATATTCCATATTTTTCGCTTACCCCGAGCCGCACTTGTATTTTAAACTATTCATTGCAATCGCACCATCTCCAAGGGCTATATAGGCGGCCCTGTTTCGGTCTTAATTTCTTCGTTGATGCCGAAGACGTGGTTGCGGGCGTCTAGCTTTTCTTTTTTCCGCGGGTGAAGTCGCCTTTATGTGTTAGTATTTCTCAGGGCTTTCAATTTATCGCAAACCGCAGAACAGTTCACGCACGGCCCGCTTTGTGCAGTCACGCTGGCCCTGCTCACGGGGTACGCTGACCGGCGTAGCAAGGAACGAGCAAAATGTGCAGCGCGGATCGACAGGGGGCGCCACTGGTTCAAATTCAGTGGTGCCACCATACTGGCGCACGCGGCCTAGGCCTGCGCTTCCCAAGCTTCACTAATGAGGTTGACCACAAAGCCTACATTTTTGGAGATAATTCAACACAAAGTCTACATTTTAGGAGGTAATTGTATTTTTGTTGCGGCTGCTTTTCAGAGTTTATTTTACCATACAGATACATGCAGACCGGCAATTTACACGTTTTTATTCTGCGACTATCGCTTCATTGAGGAAGGCTCGCAAATATGCTCCCCACCTTCCTTTGATGCACCCAGGATCTTCTTGTTTATGTTACATTTCTTACCTTGCTTGCGGTTCATGTCCTTCGATTGTCATCGATCACGCACCAGTAGACGTACCAATCTCGCGTTTCGCCGATGCTCGACGGTTCTGTTCGTGATCAAAGAACTCCGACTGCAGTGCTGCATTTGTTCTTGTTTGGTCGATGCAATACAATCTGTGCTTACGCCATAGCAATGCACAATAAAAGCAAGAGGCGTTGTTACTCTCGCGTAGTACGTTTGGAGGAGGGAGCAATGAAATTAGTTATGGTCAGGTTTCTTTTGTCAGAGTTATGGTCAGAGTCCTTCTCAATGAAGCGGTCACATCACCCGGTTCATCCTTGTGGTGATACAGCTAATGCGGGTATAAACGGTTGAAAGACCCAGCACAAGGAAGACGGTCTGTCAACGAAATAATTCCGCATTATTATTTCATTATTTGCATAAAAGCAAAATGTCGCGTGCACTTTTGTTTACTTTCGCCAACACGAGGGCGTCAGCCTCAGTTTATTCTCGTCTGCTGGTCGTTTTGCTGAGGTTGCCACACCGATGTGGGTACACCGTTCTTGTTGGAGCTGCATCTGCTAACGGCTTCGTGAAATTACAAACGTGAAGATTCTTCGTGGCGCGACAGCGAATCCGGATTACCATACTTTTCTTCTGAATTCGTCCAGTCAGAAAAACAAGAAAGGAAAAAGGAAAGGTTAATGTCCATTTTGTAGAGGTAATCACATAGGGCTCGCATTCAGACTACTCCCGGTGTTCCGAGTGAGCTACAGGTACATCTTTCCGCCATTCCTCACGGTCACCAAAATGCGCTTGTCTTTGAGGCGATAGACGGAGTAGTTTCACTTTTTGTACTTAGTTTCTACTCTGGGATCATGCGTTGTTCGCTGCAGGAGGTGGGAAAGGGGGAGTGGGGCTCTTTCAATTTTCTCCACTGGATAGCTGGTGCAGCGCACTCCCTCAGATAGGCATGGCCAGCGTCGCATAGCGGGTACAAAAGCATACATGATCTTTAGGCAACCTTGGTTTACTGCGCTAGCAAGAATAACTGCCATTTCCCAGAAATGGGGTGGCGGCGTGAATGCGTATTTGGAGCCTCGGCGTAACTGTTCAAGAAGACACTTCAGAGGTGTGGTGCGACAAAGGTAAGGGATGGCAATCCAAATCACACTGCTAACGCAGACCCCACCTCATCATTCTTGATCCTGCGTAATTTTGTACCTGTCTTTCGGTCACCTGCTCTTAAACTCTCTCCACACGGCGGACCGCTCATCTCTTGCTTTGCAACGAAATTGGAGTATATGCGTCATGCGCCAGTATCGGATCGCTTGTCTCCTATTCGTGCTTCGCGGCACCCACCATAGTAATTTATCATGCATGTTCAAAATACAGCTCAAGAGAATACGAAAGCATTTTGCCCTGACAAGGAAATCAACAATTGCTGCAAAATGTATTTATCATGGAGGAGCTGTTTGAAACAATTTTTCCTGCATCATATTTTTCTGCCCTCCTCTCCACTTATGATTTCCGTCATTGCAAACGAAAGATGTTTTTTTTTCTGTGGAGGTAAAAAATAATCGAAGCTTCCACACTCGCACAAAACGCGCTAGCATTGCCAAATTGTGAACATGACGTTCTGACTTTAGAAAGAGGGACCAAAAATAACCCACTGAACTCAACACAATAGCCTCGAAAATGAAGCGGACATGGGTCTTTGTCAGTCAGTGTTCATTAATTGCATGTAGTAACGACCAATTTCTATGCCCAGATCTGCTAACAGCTCTCAGTAATGTGCACTGCAATTTCCGAGTCGGTTCGTTCTCACGTTGAAACGAATATATCGCCTATTCTTTTTATAGCAGTAAGAATGGTGGGGTAAGCAGTGGAAGTTACGAAAGTACACGGAAACATAGAAGTACCGATGTGTACTGCTGTTCGTACTGCGCGTACCATGCTTTTTTTAGCTGCACAGCCCTACGGCGCTTTTGGGTTGTCTCAGACGACACTGGCCAAATGGCATAAGCGATGGAGTCTTACGTGACCTACTTGTAGAGCGAACACCATGTTTCACATAACGATTTTATACCTCAACACAAACAAGCTAGGTACAAATACGGTCAAAACAAAGCAAAAGCAGAAAACGGCTTTCGCGGCAAGGTGGCGCGATTTACGTCGACTAACGGTAAAGCGAGTTCCGCAATTTGCTGCAGAGCGCTTCCTGTGATGTCATTGCAGAAGTCAGGAAAACACACGATGTTGAGAAAGAATCAAAATTTTAACTTAAAGTAATTATTTTCTCAGTGAATAAACCATCGTTTGCTTTCTGGCAAGCGCTGGGGGCACTATAAAACACGAAATCTCTCAAATAAAACAAGCTTTTATTTTTTGTATGGATGGATGCAGCTCCACTCTACGGGAAAGCTGTCGGCAGTTTGCATCCGTGAATCATCAGTTTTACGTTGTGTTTATGTTGCGTGTACGGGTGTTTATCTTTTTCTTTATTGGTGTTTTGCTTTCACTTTTTGTGGTTTACGGTTGTTTCTCTGCTTTTGTTTTCTTGTTGTGTGCGTTGCTGTTCTGTTTCTCGTCCACCTTTTTTCTGCCGTTAAACTTGAGCTTCCTAAACTTTAAACTCAGGATTCACTTCACTGTTGCTGAGAATTGACTGCTACCTGATGAAGCTGCGGATTTTCGCTTCTTCGCTGACGCCTGGCGTCTACTTCATGTTAGCGCATAGACACAAAGGTAATCTCGCGTCGCTTTTTTTTTGCGAGGCAATTTCAGCTAAGCCCAAACATGATTGTTGGATATTCTGACAACTAACCATTCTGATTACAAACGTGCATACCTTAAGGAACAGAGCAGCAGGCAGACTAAAATGGTGCGTGCGGATGCATTTTTCACATTTCCTAAAGTTGCGGTGTAATAGTCAATTCTGTTGGCGCAAATTTACACCTTTGTACAATGACCGCCTCCAGGATCCAGCTATGGTACGTCCCCAGTGTGTCGTTATCACGTAATTTGTTTAAGAATGGTACAGAAGATGACAACCAGCAGTAGTTCAAAGCACAAAAGTAGTTCAAAACACTCGGTATTAACAATTCTCCATTGAATATGTGGACAATTTTCGAACTCCTTCATAGTGTATTTTTCGCTGTCGTGTTCCAGACCGTTATGTATGAACATTTCGTGTTTTTTGCAGGTGTCTCTAACGTTGTGCATGCATGTCTGCCTGTGCACGAAAAAGGATACGCCACACCGTCGCCTTTCCTGCAACACAACCGGCCAGAGCAACTCGCGTCAGTAAGATTTACCAGAACACATATTGTGCTCATAGTTCCTAGAAAACTGCGTAAAACAGAGACAAGAAGAGAGTGCACGACCAGGACTGCGCTGCGAGGACGACGAGGGCAGCGCAGTCCTCGTCGTCCCTCCTCCGTCCTTGTCTTTTTTGTGTTCTTTTCTTGGGTCAACTGCCAACACGCCCAGTTTTCTACGTGCGTAAAGCTGTAAGTGCGGCTTTATATGACAAACAAACAGGCCCAAACGAGTGCACAATTCCGCGCGGAGTCCTGTCAAGCTACACAATAATAGAGTCCGACATTGGAAGCAGCATACGTTGTCCGCAAAGAAACAAAATGAGAATGTTTGCAAGTTGGCGCCGGTACTGCAATGGAGGTAAACTCGTTAAAAATAAAAGGAACACTTTAGATGGTTTACGTGTGGGAATTCGAGAGCATTTCTGGGGTGGCGATTAAGTATCTGTGTTGCAGTACTCCTTACACAATCACACTCCCGCTGCAAACGTATAGAAAAACGGGTACCGTCCGCTTTTTTTAATGCAAGCCGTTATTGCGCACTATCAGCATTTTCCTTTGCTTTTGTTTACATGATCTTTTCAAGTGCCGTGACGCTTACGTGCTCATTTGCGCCGGTCACGGGGCAAATGAACATGATATGACGTTAGTGCCGCGAGCACAGGCGCTTTCCGCTTTAAGAAATCGGCCTATTCAGCGTCGTAATAAAGCATTCGTTCCTAATGTTGAGAACCAGGTGCGTATTCTACGCGAACTGAATTTATTTTGGAGATTATTGAAGCAAAAGCCTTATATGTTTTATGCCGAGGCGTGCTTAAACGCCCTTCAAAATGGAGGGCTGAAAGCTGATGCAAAATTTTAGGAAGGCGAATCCACTAACAATAGCACATGATCGTAAGAAGCCTAGAAGCATGAAGGAAGCAAACCAGCCGTGTAGGACGGTGGGGGGGGTCGAGGTTGAGCGCACATTTTAAATAGCGTTATAGGGGGAGAGAACTCTAGTCTGGGAATCCATGTGCCCCTTGTCTAGCCCTTCATTCGATAACTGGTCAGCAGTGTCGTCAACAGCTCGGGAAATATGCTCTCTGTTGTTCCACCTGTACCGGACCGTAGACTATACTCGGATACATGCCAGGAAAAAAGCGGCGTCGCCCAGTCAAACGCCCGGCCAGCAGCCAATGGTGTCGCTCTATCAATGTGACGTCGCGGCCGACCGCCTTGCACCTGCAGGCAGCGCTCGGTAGCAGGCCTTTCTGAATGCGTCCGTGCCGAAAAGTAGTTCTTTAGGATGCCTTCATTTTGAGCGGATATAAAAACATATAGCGAGGAAATTCTTTTTTCTTTCTCTGTTATAATGCAACGCGTGAAAGAAAACGTTGTAGAAGGTTGATGAGCTGGTCGCGTTGGACCGAGGTGAGGTCTTTGTTGATAGACTGTAGGAACACGTCTGGACTTGCCGTACACTCGGGACTAAGTGCACTCACAGGGAAGAACGACGGTTCGTCGGGCACGGCTTCTACATGCGAGGAATCAACAGCTTCCACGAATCCCAGACATTCCCCGTGGAACAGTGTTGTCGGGCAAGAGGATGAGTTGCAGACCGCCATTAAGCTTGAACCAGAGCGAACATCAAGGACAGCGGAAGGTAAGGGGGTGCAACTTGTGCCAAAGAAATAAACTCGACCGTGTGAAAATCACTGTTGTGTCCGCAGCGATATTGCAAGAAACAGGAACAATCACGGCGCAGCTAGGGGGATATCGGCATCTTCGGAAACGAGCAACTTGATGGACAGTTCGTTCTGCGGCGGCTCCCACAACGGTAGAAGTTCAACTTGCACACGAGCGCAATCGATTATGGCGTGATGACGGGATAGAAAGTCCCACCTAAGAATCATATCATGAGAACATGACGAGAGCACAACGAACTCGATGACGTAAGTGATGCCTTGGATGAGGACACGAGCGGTGCACATGGCTAGCGGCTTAACCTCTTGCGCACTTGCAGTCCGAAGAGTAAATCCACCGACAGGTGTTGTGACTTTACGCAAAGAGCGGCAGATACGTTCACTTAACACTGACACTGCGGCTCCAGTATCAACAAGCGCGAGTGCGGCGACACCTTCCACAGTCACATCTATAACGTTAGCGGGTGAGATAAGAGGACTTTGGCATTTTGACGTTCGTGCAGTTCTTGCCTCGGGAACTGCAGCCGTCAGTTACCCTCGGCAAACGGATTTTGTCGGGGGCGCATGGGCGACACGGAGCGGCGACGCGGGGAAGAAGGGCGACGGCTGGAAAATGGTGGTGGCTCACTAGTACAGGAGCTCGGTGTCGATCCTGAATCACCGGGGGCGAAATACGGCTGAGATCTGTAGGCCGATACAGGGTGGACATCACGATCAAGTGGTGGCCGCCGACGGCACATCCGCGCCACGTGCCCGGGTATGCAGCATGCGTAACATATCGGGCAGTTGTCAGGTGTGCGCCAAGGATTCAGCTGTTGAGGTGCCGGTCGAGAATACCGTGGCGCCCGTTGCGGTGCCGTGTACTGATATGCCTGAAAGGCGCCTGGCTCCAGTTGTCGTACGACTGAACCATAATTCATCGCAGCCGGTGAAGCGAAAGGCGCAGCCATGGGTACGTTAGGGTCGACGCTACTGGGGAAGCGAGAGGCGCTGCGGTGGTAGTTGAAAAGGGCGGTGCCACTGATGAAGAGAAGTGTGAGGTCACGGGTGAAGCCACGGATACAGGCACATGTGGCGGTTGGCAGGCTGAGGGAAGTGCCTCGGCGACCTGTTCTTGAATCACTCGCCGCACAGTCGGGGGCAGCGGAAAGGCAGGCTCTCGAGCGCTAGGAAGCAGGGCCAGCTGCCACGAAACGTCTGCACGCACGAACGCCTCGATGTACGGCAGAAGAGGAGAAAGGTCGGAAGGTAGGGGCAATGACGACAGTGACCCTCGTGAAATGTCTTCGTTGGTCAGTGTGCGTTGTCGAGTAACAACACGCTGTTTACGCAGCTCGTCATAGCTGAGGCACCAATTGAGGACTTCGTCAACAGTCTGCGGGTTCTTGCCCAGGAGCATCTGAAATACATAATCCTCGATGCCCTTGAGGTTGTGCCTGATCTTGTCGGACTCAGACATCGCAGGATCCACCCGCTTGCAGAGGTCCACGACGTCCTCAATGTAACTGGTGTAACCCCCATCGTCTCGCTGTGCTAGCACGCGAAGCCGCTGTTCAGCGAGAAGCTTGCGCCAAGCGGGGCAACCGAATGCCTTAATGAACTCGGTCGTGAATTGAGCCCAGGTTTTCATGCGAAGTTTGTAGTTATGAAACCACGTGTTGGCGAGCTCGGTCAGGGAAACCTCGACGTTGTTCAGCTTCATCCCATCATCCCATCGGTTGTAGGCGCTCACCCTTTTGTAGGCAGACATCCAATCCTCGGAATAGGCGTCGTTGTTGCCATTGAAAAACGCGGGCTCGCGTTGGCGAAGAGACCCGGAGCACACGATAGGGGCCTGCTGTGGCGACGCCATTTCGTCGTCGATTTCTCGATGCAGGGGCGGGACCACTCGCTTGCTTCGTAGTTCCAGGATGGAGATCGTGTGAAGACTAGGACCTCCACCAAAATATAATGAGGTTTATTGGCAGGTCTTGCAAGAGGCACCAACGAGGTCTGGCCGTTTCAGAGTCCAAACGAGGTCTGGCGTCCGCGCGCAGGTCTCGCGCCGAAGCACTGTCGATAGAGCTGCCGCTGTGTCACTACGGGGACATATACCCACTGGGGGATTGACGCCACTCAGAAGGTGAGCCTCCGCTTTAGACGAACACATACCCGCTTGGGGAGACTGGTGCTCTGACGGTTGCTCACTATCTTTGTTACAATATATATATATATATATATATATATATTGTAACGAGAAGACAAGGAAGTGGACTGTGCAGCCTAGTGCGATGGGCATCTTACACCGACGAAGACGAAGACGGTTGGCTTGGGGTTATCGCTCGTGCTGTGATGGCCGAATTGTAAATAGCTTGCATCGCTCTCTGTAAATAGATCGCTTCAGCATCGACCATGGTTCATGTCATCCGTCCTACCGCCACGTAACATGTTTTGGTGGCGGTAGGACGGATGACATGAACCATCGTCGATGCTGAAGCGATGTATTTACAGAAAGAGATGCAGGCTATTTACAATTCGGCCATCACAGCACGAGCGATAACCCCAAGCCAACCGTCTTCGTCTTCGTCGGTGTAAGATGCCCATCGCACTAGGCTGCACAGTCCACTTCCTTGTCTTCTCGTTACAATATATATATATATATATATATATATATATATATATATATATATATATATATATATATATATATATATATATACATAGGGAGTAGTAGAACTTTGAAGATGGTAGAGAACACAAGAGAAGAAAAACTTCGAACAAGGTAAAAGCACGATTGTGGCCTACGTTTCAGCAAAGAGAAGGAAAGCAAGTTCTCTTTGCTGAAACATAGGCCACAATCGCGCTTTTACCTTGTTCGAAGTTTTTATTCTCTTATATATATATATATATATATATATATATATATATATATTTATATACATATATAATACCGCGAACCATACATTGGGTTTGTTTATTTATGTTTTGCTTTTACCGCACGGCTGCGCCGGTCTGTGTTATCTCTGCGCCAAGGGAAGCGCGTGTTCCATTCTTTCTTTCTGTGCCGCATGTCTTATCTGTTGTGATAGGGAGAGCATTCCGATCTAACGTGAACAGCCCAGAATAATCTTCTTGGATCTACTATGTTCTCGATGCGAATCGACGTTTCGAGAACCACGCGCGCCAGAAGATAAAAAGCCTGCAGTGCGGACGCCGGGGCATTCGATTCGACGACACTCGCCTGTGGAAGTCACTTTGTTGACCGCTGCTCCGCCGCCTCTGTATTCTTTTGAGTTGTTAGGGGAGCACAAGTTCGCTCCAATAAGCGTGTTTCTCATTCAAGACAACTGCATCGTCCTTGTCTTCGTGACATCTGGTGGAGGTGCGGGGCATCGATCCCCGTACCTGCCAATATATACATAGATATATATATTCACAACTATTACTTTGGAGAATGTAGCGGCCTCAGACCAACGTTTCGACCAGGAGACTTGTCTTTTTCAAGGCATCAGGGCTCATCCCGTAACTCAATCTGTATCTATAAAACTGTGTGCCAGAGATGCGCCCAGATGACTTGAAAAAGACAAGTCTCCTTGTCGAAACGTTGGCAGAGGTCTCAGTCCGCTGCCTTCTCCAAAGTATTATTTCTATCTGGTGACCATCTTCAAAGCCCCTCGTTCCCTATTTATATATATTTATATATATATATATATATATATATATATATATATATATAATATATATATATACATATATATATATATATATATATATATTGCCACGAACCATGTACGCCTTTGTTTATTTATTGTTTTTTTTTATTGCGTGGCCGTGCCCGGCTCTGTTATCTGTGTCCCGTGCGAAGCGCATGTTCCATTCTTTATTTTTATGCCGCACGGGATATCTCATTCAGATAAGCAGACTGTTTTGCCCTAACGTCGGTAGCCCAGAATAATCTTCTGTGATCTACAATGTTCTGGATGTGAATGGACGGTTCCAGAAACACTCGCACCGAAAGATAAAAGCCTGCGGAGGAGACGCCGCAGCATTCCTTTCGACGACACTCGCCTGCGCAAGACAATTTGTTGACCGCTGCTTCGTCGCCTCTGTAATCTTTTGAGTTGTTAGTGGAGCACAAGTTCGCTCCAATAAACGTGTTTTCCTTGAAGACCCCTGCGTCGTCTTTGGCCACGTGACATCTGGTGGTGGTGCTGGTTAAATGCACCCTACGCCCACGTCAAGCAGACAAAAAAGTCGTACTCATACCAGCCGCCGACAGCAAGGTCTTCAGCCGGAGTTTGGGCTCGTTCCGGATAAAGGGACGAAAGAAGACGTCGTGACCACCACTACGATCAACGCAGGCACCATGACCAGCACTACCCTCGTTCTTGAACAGTCCCGGGAACCACCATCGTTCCGTGGATCCTCCGGAGAAGACCCTGAGGTCTGGTTGGAGAAAGTGGAGCGCGTCCGCATCTTTAACAGGTGGGATGACGAATAAACTTTCCGCCATGTTTTCTTCTACGTAAAAGATAGATACGGCCCGGACGTGGGTGGAAAACCATGAAAGCTCCCCAACCGACTGGACCGGCTTTAAGAGGGAGTTCCTGAAAACATTCGTCACCCTGGTGCGGAAAGAACGAGCCGCCCTTTGGTTGGAAACGCGCACGCAACACCCCAACGAAGGGGTCGTGATCTTCGTTGAGGAGATGATCAACTATTTCACCGCGCGGACCCCGAAATGACGGAAGAAAAGAAGTTACGTTTCTTGATGCGCGGTAGGAAGGAGGAACTGTTTGCTGGACTTGTCCGCAACCCACCCAAAACCATCGCCGAATTCGTGACCGAAGCCAGCACGATTGAGATGGCTCTCGAATTGCGTGCTAAGCAGTATGACCGCAACTTTGTTAGCGCGGCCACTGCGAACTACGTCGACAGCATGCCGACTCCGGCAGACAGCCTACGTGAGACTATCCGCACAACAGTGAGGGAGGAGCTGCAGAAACGTCTCCCCACGCCGCCGCAGCCGCAAGTCACTTCCCTTACCGATGTGATTAGGGAAGAAGTACCGCAAGCGCTTGGAACCCCAACGACGTCAAAAGCACCTCGCGAGCCGCAAGCCATGTCCTACGCGGCTGCTGTTCGCCGGCCTCACCCACCTGCGCTCTACCGTCACGAAACTCCGTACCGTCGCCCCCTGTCGCCGGCCCAAACACCTGCGGTGCAACCCCCCCGCCCCAAGGAAAACTGAAGTGTGGCGAACGCCCGATAATAGTCTGCTGTGCTACCACTGCGGAAATGCCGACCACATCTACTGTCGCTGCCCCTACAAGAGGCTCGGTTTGCGAGGCTTCTCCGTCGACACAGTATGCCCCCGACGCGGCCAGCGTCCTACTGAGATCGAAGACTACCTGTCCAACACCAACCGAGGACCAGCCCGTTTCAACCGTTCACCGTCGCCCTACCCGTACCAGTCACCAAACAGCCGCAGCACGGCTGACTTCTCACGTGGAAGGTCCCCAAGCCCACGCGGGGGAAACTAAAAGCAGCAACGGCTGGAGGTAAAGTTGCAAGACCGCGGAAAAATGAAAACCCTCAAACGACGCAGCGACTTGCTGAAGACCGTGATTCACGACATACCCTCAGCCCGACGACCCGATTTCACCCTGACGTGACTTCCGAACACTACGACAGCAAAATGGCGCGACGCGTACCCGACATGACCGAACCTGCCACTGAGAATACGACGAAGACGACGATGCATAGTGCCCGACCGTCAACACGTAGAAGCAGAGATACGACGCCACGACGCACCCCGAACTCGCGGAAGGGACCGTCCGACGTTCAGCTGTCCAACGACGGCTTTGATGTAGTCGCTCTCATAGACACGGAGCCGACTACTCAGTAATGAGCGGGCCATTTGCGTCTAAGCTGAAAAACGTTATGACCAGCTCAGACGATCCATACATACGCACTGCAGGAGGCCACCTCGTGACGCCAAGTGGAACGTGTCCACCGCGCGTCACCATAGACCGCCCAACGTACACTGCGTTCGTCCTTCTGCCTAACTGCTCCCGCGACGTAATTCTTGGAATGAACTTTTTGGTGGACAAAGGTGCAATACTCGATCTGCAGACCAAGTCAATAACTTTTTCCCTCATCACTCAATGACGCCGGAACCAAACCCCGAACACCGTGCTGCTGTAAGGATTGCCGATGATCATGTCACCCTGCCACCCCGCGCGAGCTTGATAATCGCAGTCTACCGTGAAGATGCTGCTCCTGACGTTGACGCTATCGTAGACAGTGATCAAAGGTTGCTTCTCGACCGTGGTGTCTCTGTCGCAAGACGCATTGCGCGCTTCAGGGAACACCAATCCCACGTTTTGGTTACCAATTTCACCGAGGAGTACCAGCATTTAAACAAAGGTGCGGCAATTGCATTCCTCAAAGAAACGCAAGAAGCTAGTGACGTGATCGCGGTCGCCGACTTTGAGCGCACACCCATAGAAACCTTCAAGCTACCGCAGCCCTTCGAGGCGAATCCGGTGCGTACCGCAAGAACAACGGAACAGATTATTGGCTTTGCTGCGTCGGTATAGCGAATGTTTTTTTTTGTCGAGCGCAAAACTACGTCACACACCTCTAGCGAAGCACGGGATAATAATCGGAGATGGAGCCCGACCTACCCGACAGTCACCGCACCGCGCCTTTTCACACGAGCGGGAAGCCATCACGACTCAAGTCGACGACATGCTCAGCGACGACATTATACAGCCATCGAAAAGCACCTGGGCTGCGCCGGTTGTACTGGTGAAGAAAAAAGACGGCACATTAAGATTCTGCGTTCACTACTAGCGACTGAACACAATCACCGAAAGGACGTGTACCCCCTGCCACGTATCGACAATGCCCTCGACCCCCTCTGCAACGAGAAGTACTTCTCATCGATGGACCTGAAGACCGGCTGCTGGCAAATTGAAGTGGATGAGAGAGACCGCGAGAAGACTGCATTTATAATTCTGGACGGCCTATACGAGTTCAAGGTGATGCCGTTTGGGCTGTGCAGAGCACCAGCGACGTTTCAAAGAGTCATGGACACTGTTCTAGCTGGCCTTAATTGGCACACCTGCCTCGTATACCTCGAAGACGTTGTGGTATTCGCCTGGAATTTCAACGAACACCTTGCAAGGTTGGAGTCTGTACTCGAGGCCATTCATACGTGAGGGTTAACTCTGAAGCCTGAAAAGTGCCGCTTCGCATACCAGGAACTCAAGTTATTGGGCCACGTCGTCAACGCCGCTGGAGTCCTACCTGACCCGGCAAAAACTTCAGCCATTGCGAACTTCCCAAGGCCGAAAGACAAGAAGGGGGCGCGAAGATTTCTTGGGTTGTGCGCATACTACCGGCGCTTCGTCGCAAATTTCGCACGAATTGCAGAACCACTCACGCGCTTGACGAAAGATAGCACCCCTTTCAGCTGGGAAAACGACCAAGAAAAAGCATTCTGCAAGCTGCAGAAATGCCTGCAAAGCCGGCCCGTGCTCGCTCATTTCAAGGAAAACGCCGAAACAGAAATGCACATGGACGCCAGTGATATAGGCTTGGTATAGGCTTGATATAGGCTTGTCCAAAAGCAGAACGATTGCGAAAAGGTAATCGCCTATGCCAGCCGTGGTCTGTCGAAGGAGGAGAAAAACTACTCTGCCTCTTAGAAAGGGTGCCTGGCTATTATATGGGCTATTTCTAAATTTCGCCCATACGTGTACAGAAGAGCATTCAAGGTTGTGACAGACCACCACGCGCTGGGTTGGCTCTCCAATTTGAAGGAACCCTCTGGGCGTCTTTGGCGTTGGAGCTTGCGCCTGCAGGAGTTCGACGTTACAGTCGTCTATAAATCCGGCAGAAACACTCCGACGCCGACTGCCTGTACCGCGCCCTCGTAGACCCACCCCCACGAGACTCTGATGAAGACAGCGCGTTCTTCGGGATCGTGACGGAGAGCGACCTAGCCGCCCAGCAGCGTGCCGACCCCAACTTACGCGGCATAATCGACTAAGTACATCGAGGGATGCAACGTTGCCGTTTCTACGACCTTCAAACGCAGCTTGCCAGCATTCAGCTTGAGAAACACCGTCCTCGTGAAGAAGAATTTCAGCCCCGGAACAAAAACGAATTACCTTCTTGTCACTCCGCGGACCTTCGTGACGAAATTTTGGAAGCGTCCCACGACGACCCGTCTTCCAGACATCTCGGCACAGCTCGCACTATTGCAAAAATCAAGGCGAGGTACTCCTGGCCTGGCCTTACCTCTGATGTCATCCACTACGTCCGGAGCTGCCGTGACTGCCAGCGACGAAAGACGCCACCGACGAGACCCGCCGGACTTCTGCAGCCGATCGCCGTCCCATCGAGGCCCTTCCAACAGATTGGAATGAACCTGCTGAGCCCGTTCCCTAGGTCACAATCCGAGAACAAGTGGATTGTCGTAGCGACTGACTGCATGACGCGCTACGCAGAGACGGCCGCTCTTCCGAGGGGGACTGCACAAGAAGTCGCGAAGTTCTTCATAAACCTAGTTGTTCTGGGACGTGGAGTCCCTGAAGTCCTAACCACGGACCGCGGAACCGCCTTTACTGCGGAGTTTATGCAAGGAGTCTTAGGCTACAGCAACACGGATCACCAAAAAACGACGGCGTTCCACCCCCAAACGAACGGACTTATGGAACGTCTGAACAAGACGATCGTGGACATGCTGTTTATGTGCGAGGACGTTGAACATAAGACTTGGGACGAAGTCCTCCCGTATGTCACGTTGGCGTACAACACAGCGACCCAGGAGACTACGCAGATAACACCGGTCGAGATGTCTACGAAAGACGGCCGACTACGATGCTCGACGCCATGCTTCCGCATGTAGAAGACGACGACCTCAACGCCGACGTCCAAGATTACTTTCAATGTGCGGAGGAGGGCCGCCAGCTCTCTCAAGTTCGTATAACGGACCAGCAGCTGGTGGATTCCGGCCGCTACAACCTCCAACGCCGAGACGCCGAGTACCAACCAGGTGATCGTGTGTGGGTTTCGACTCCCATCCGACGAACCGGACTCAGTGAGAAGCTTCTGCGACGGTATTTCGGACCCTATCAGATTCTACGACGTGTTGGCCAATTAACCTACGAAGTGATCCCCAAACGGGATTCCGGCACATCACGATGACGCACGCGACCCGAAGTCGTCCATGTGGTTCGCCTCAAACCGTACTTCGGAACATGGCGGACTTTTTTTGTTGTTTTGTTGTTGCTGTTTGTTCGGACTGATGTTTTATTTTAGCATCGGGTCGATGCACTTTTAGAGGGGGGGGTAATGCGGCGAACCATGTACGGGATTGTTTATTTATTGTTTGTTTTTAATGCCCGGCCGCACCCGGCTCTGTTATCTGTGTCCCGTGCGAAGCGCATGTTCCATTCTTTATTTTTATGCCGCACGGGATATCTCATTCAGATAAGCAGACTGTTTTGCCCTAACGTCGGTAGCCCAGAATAATCTTCTGTGATCTACAATGTTCTGGATGTGAATGGACGGTTCCAGAAACACTCGCACCGAAAGATAAAAGCCTGCGGAGGAGACGCCGCAGCATTCCTTTCGACGACACTCGCCTGCGCAAGACAATTTGTTGACCGCTGCTTCGTCGCCTCTGTAATCTTTTGAGTTGTTATTGGAGCACAAGTTCGCTCCAATAAACGTGTTTTCCTTGAAGACCCCTGCGTCGTCTTTGGCCACGTGACATCTGGTGGTGGTGCTGGTTAAATGCACCCTACGCCCACGTCAAGCAGACAAAAAAGTCGTACTCATACCAGCCGCCGACAGCAAGGTCTTCAGCCGGAGTTTGGGCTCTTTCCGGATAAAGGGACGAAAGAAGACGTCGTGACCACCACTACGATCAACGCAGGCACCATGACCAGCACTACCCTCGTTCTTGAACAGTCCCGGGAACCACCATCGTTCCGTGGATCCCCCGGAGAAGACCCTGAGGTCTGGTTGGAGAAAGTGGAGCGCGTCCGCATCTTTAACAGGTGGGATGACGAATAAACTTTCCGCCATGTTTTCTTCTACGTAAAAGATAGATACGGCCCGAACGTGGGTGGAAAACCATGAAAGCTCCCCAACCACTGGACCGGCTTTAAGAGGGAGTTCCTGAAAACATTCGTCACCCTGGTGCGGAAAGAACGAGCCGCCCTTTGGTTGGAAACGCGCACGCAACACCCCAACGAAGGGGTCGGGATCTTCGTTGAGGAGATGATCAACTATTTCGCCGCGCGGACCCCGAAATGACGGAAGAAAAGAAGTTACTTTTCTTGATGCGGGGTATGAAGGAGGAACTGTTTGCTGGACTTGTCCGCAACCCACCCAAAACCATCGCCGAATTCGTGACCGAAGCCAGCACGATTGAGATGGCTCTCGAATTGCGTGCTAAGCAGTATGACCGCAACTTTGTTAGCGCGGCCAATGCGAACTACGTCGACAGCATGCCGACTCCGGAAGACAGCCTACGTGAGACTATCCGCACAACAGTGAGGGAGGAGCTGCAGAAACGTCTCCCCACGCCGCCGCAGCCGCAAGTCACTTCCCTTACCGATGTGATTAGGGAAGAAGTACCGCAAGCGCTTGGAACCCCAACGACGTCAAAAGCACCCCGCGAGCCGCAAGCCATGTTCTACGCGGCTGCTGTTCGCTGGCCTCACCCACCTGCACTCTACCGTCACGAAACTCCGTACCGTCGCCCCCTGTCGCCGGCCCAAACACCTGCGGTGCAACCCCCCCCCCCCCGCCCCAAGGAAGACCGAAGTGTGGCGAACGCCCGATAATAGTCTGCTGTGCTACCACTGCGGAAATGCCGACCACATCTACTGTCGTTGCCCCTACAAGAGGCTCGGTTTGCGAGGCTTCTCCGTCGACACAGCATGCCCCCGACGCGGCCAGCGCCCTACTGAGATCGAAGACTACCTGTCCAACACCAACCGAGGACCAGCCCGTTTCAACCGTTCACCGTCGCCCTACCCGTACCAGTCACCAAACAGCCGCAGCACGGCTGACTTCTCACGTGGAAGATCCCCATGCCCACGCGGGGGAAACTAAAAGCAGCAACGTCTGGAGGTAAAGTTGCAAGACCGCGGAAAAATGAAAACCCTCAAACGACGCAGCGACTTGCTGAAGACCGTGATTCACGACATACCCTCAGCCCGACGACCCGATCTCAGCCTGACGTGACTTCCGAACACTACGACAGCAAAATGGCCCGACGCGTACCCGACATGACCGAACCTGCCGCTGAGAATACGACGAAGACGACGATGCATAGTGCCCGACCGTCAACACGTAGAAGCAGAGATACGACGCCACGACGCACCCCGAACTCGCGGAAGGGAGCGTCCGACGTTCAGCTGTCCAACGAGGGCTTTGATGTAGTCGCTCTCATAGACACGGAGCCGACTACTCAGTAATGAGCGGGCCATTTGCGTCTAAGCTGAAAAAAGTTATGACCAGAGGAGGAGGAGGAACAACTTTATTGAGCATATAGCGCTTAAGCGCTAGATGGTGTGGTTCCCTCTTCTCGGGTACCATATGCTTCCAGTGCCTCCTGGCCCCTGGTGATCAGTGCTTGCTGGTCTTCCAAGGCGGGGCTGGACAGCAAGATCTCCCATCACTCGATAAGGGCATTATTGGGTAGGTGGAGGGGCGGGGGGAACGTTTTCGAGAAATTGCACTCTCCTATGACATGTCGGAGTGTGCCAGGTTGTTTGCAAAAGTTGCATTCCTTTTTGTGTCTCTCTGGGTACATTTTGTTCTGGAGGTATGGATGCGGGAAGGATCCGGCTTGGATCTGTCTATAAATGGCTTGCTGGGTTCTACTAAAGGAGCGGTGTGGTTCGGGGAAGCGTTTTCTGCCGTCCCTGTAATGAGTTAAGATATCTTTGTAGCTCGTGATGGGTTGTTGCTCTGGACCCTCAGCCCGGAGGTTGATTTCTCGGGCCTGTTGGTGGGCAAATTCATTGCCCTCCACCGCTGAGTGTGCCGGTACCCATACTAGCTCTGTCTTATGGTTTGGAGGCGTTTTCTTTTTGAGGATTCTCAGCGCCGCTAGAGACACCCATCCTTTCCTGAAGTTTCTGTAAGCCTTCTGGGAGTCCGTGATTATCTTCTTTGTGCCAGGTTGAGTTAGGGCAATGGCTATCGCTGCTTCTTCGGCCTCCTCGGGGGAGGGTGACGCAATGGATGCACACGTGACTAGTTTGTTTAGTTTCGTGACGGCGATCATTGCTTTCGTTGAAAACTTGGGCAGCGAGGCGTCCGTACACAAGATCCCGTCTTCTTGTTCCAGAGTTTTGGCTAGGGCTTTCGCTCTGGCCCCTCTTCGTCCCTCGTTGCGGTCCGGTTTCATATTACGGGGTAGTGGTTTGGTTTCAATTACTTCGGCCCAGTTCTTGGGTATGGGGCCCTTCATTTGGTGATAAGCTTCGTGCCATCCTATCTTGGCTAGCACGGCTCTTCCCTCTTTGCTTTGACTGAGCCTGACTCTTTGATTGGACAGATGGGCTTCCACCAGTTCACTTATTGTGTTGTGCTTACCCATTCCCAGGAGCTTCTCGGTGGATGAGTGGACTGGGATCCCCAAGGCCAGTTTTGTGGCTTTCCTGATGATTGCGTCAAGCTGTTCCCTGTTACTCTTTAGTAGTTGGAGATATGGGGCTGAGTATACTATCCTTGATGTCACGAAGGCTTGAACTAGCTTGAGGGCATCAACTTCTTTCAGTCCCCTTCTGTTTGATACTCTTCTGATCATGTTCATGATCTGCTCTGATGTGGTATTGAGTCTGCGTATCGCTGCTCTGGCCTTGCCATTTTCTTGTATGAGCAGGCCTAGGATTCTGACTTGGGGTGTCGGGTTGATATTGGTGTTGTCTAACACGATTCTTATCTCTTTCTTTTCATCCTTTTCCTGTCTTGGCTTTATTATCACTAACTCGGATTATTGCGGTGAGCAGCTTAGGCCGCATGATCTTGCAAATTCGTCGACCGTTTCTGCTGCTTTTTGGAGAGTCTCCTCTATCCAGCCATCCGATCACGCCTTCGATGTCCAGATGGTGATATCATCTGCGTACAGTGCATGGTCTATCCCTTCTATGTTCTCCAGCAAGGCCGGAAGGGGGAGAAGGGCCAGGTTAAAAAGCATGGGAGAGAGGACTGACCCTTGCGGGGTGCCCCTGTCTCCCAACGCTAGCGGCTGTGACTTCTCCTCTCCGATTTTGATGATTGCCGTCCTGTTGGTGAGAAAATCCTTGATATACCTATAGGTCCTTTCTCCGCATCCCGTTTTGCGTAGATTGCGAAGTATGCTCTCGTGGGTGACATTGTCAAATGCCCCTTTCAAATCGAGTGCTAGTATCGCTCTGGGCGTCTGACTTTTTGCTTTCTTGATGACCAGTTCGCTTTGTTGTATGAGAACATCTTGGGTGCTCAGGTGCTCTCGAAACCCGTACATGGTTGTTGGCATCTGGTCGGTGATGTCCAGATGTCTCTGAAGTCTTTTGAGGACCATGCGTTCTACCACCTTCCCCACGCATGATGTGAGGGAAATGGGTCTCATGTTGTTTATGTGCGGCGTCTTCCCTGGTTTTGGTAGGAACCTGATCTCCGCCTCTTTCCATTCCTTGGGTAGCGTTCCTGTCTCCCAGGCACTGTTTATGTGTCCTAGGAGCTCGAGACGGCTTTTGATGCTGAGGTTATTGAGCATCTTGTAGGTTTTGGTGTCTCTGCCCGGTGCGCTGCCATGGCTGCTTTCGTCGATTGCCGCTGTCAGCTCTTGATCGGTGAAAGGTTCGTCCAAGCAGCGTTACTCGTTCCCTCGTATTCGGGAAGTGGCGTGGCGTTCTTTTCCGTTTTTAGGTATTTTGTCTTAAGATCTTTGATTAGCTGCTCGCTGCCACCCTTGTAGTTGTTCAACGTACGCGTAAGGCTGCGGTTGCTTGCGCTCTTGCCATTTAGGGGGTCTATCAGGTGTCTGAGGAGGTTCCACGTTTTTCTTGTCGACAGAGTGCCTTGCAGTCCGTCGCACAGCTGCATCCAGGTTTCTCTGCACAGCTGGGTTGCGTATTCCGCAGCCTGCCTGTTAAGTTCGTGTATGCGTTTCCGCAACTTCTTGTTGTGTTTTTGCCTTTTCCATCTTCTGGTTAACCCATGCCTAGCCTCCCATATATGGACTAGTTTGCTGTCCACGTACGGGGTTTGCACTGTGGTAGCTATCTTTTGCGTGTACTTGTCCACCCACTCCAAATGTTTTTTGGCCCACTCCTGGTAGGACCTGGACTCCGTTTCCCCTTGTTCTTCTTCTTCGGTTTCCATTCTCTTCCTGAGGCGATCCCAGTCCGTGATTCTTTCCTGTCCTAGTTTCGCTTTGAAATTGGGTCCTCTTATTGTCAGGCATATAATATCGTGGTCCGATCCTAGATTCGTCCCCTTGTTTCGCCAGGTTAAGTCGAGATCCCTATCAACAGGGACAGGTCCGCCGGGCTGGTGTCCCTTGACGAGCTCGTACCCATTCTGGTGGGGGTGTCCGGCTCGTTCATTATGACCAGGTTGTGTTGCTCTATTACGTTAGCTAGTTGTCTGCCCCTTTTTGAATTTGTATTCCCATTGTGTGTGTGGAGCGTTGAAGTCCCCCAGCATTAGTATCGGTCTTGTATTTGCTTCCTTGATGCAGTCCAGAAGGGTGCCATCGAAGTCGGCATCTTTTCTCGATGGCCGGCAGTAGGCATTGAGTACGAAAATATTCTTCTCGTTGCCTATGCTCCTATTATGGATCTCGATCAGCACGTGCTCGCATCCGCGTTGGGCGGTTACGTGTTGTGTTGCGGCTATGTTACTGCGGACTAGGATGGCCGTGCTCTTTTCGCTCGGGTCCGTGTAGGTAATGTACCCCGCGAGCTTGGGTCTGTCGTTGGTTTCTTGTAGCGCTATGACGTCCGGTTTCTGTTCTGGATTTTCGATGTGTAGGCTGAGCTCCCCTAATTTGTTTTTTATCCCTCTGCAATTCCATTGGTAAATTAACGTCGTACTATTCTGGTCGTGTTTACTCTTCTTCATCTTGGCTGTGTTCTTCGTTCGCGAGATTATTCCCTAGGTGTGGCCTGCTGTGTAGCGTATCCTTGAGCGATTTCTTCTTGACTAAGGTTGCATGCTTGATCTTTGCGTCGAAGGCCGTCATCCTGGCCGACATTTGATTATACTTGGCCTCGAGGTTATCAAGCCTCGTCGTCACATTCCCCATCTGTTCGGTGAGCCCTCCCACCTGATTGGCTATTTGGGATACATGGCCGTTGGTTTGGGTTAACTGGTTAGTGATTTGTGATAGCATGTCCATGACCGTTTTCATCGTGGGTTCTGTTTGCGGTAGCCTCGGCGGGCTTGGTTCCGTTCTTTCGGCTTCCATGGCAACCACCGGCGGCGATTCCGGATGGGTGTCTTTTTTAGCTATTTTGCGTTTAGCGCTGTCCTCGGTGTTCCCTGATTTATCTAATGCCTCCATGCGTTCTATTAGCGCCTTAATCTGCTGATTTTGCATCTGAATCTGTTGGTTCTGCTTCGCTATCAGCTTTTTGAGTTCTGAGCACTCCTTACAGTCGTTACGGGGATGGGGAGGGGTGAGTGGGGGGAAGTCTTTGTCGTTACTAAGAGCGACGGGAAACTTGTCTGCCCAACCCACCTGTTTATCGGCGATCCGCTTCGGCGTTCCGCTCCTGGTCTTTGACCTCGAACGTGACTCGCGCCTGCGAGTCTTGGCCGCGACACCCGGCGATGACGCTCTCGAACCCGGCCCCGATGCGCAGCTCTCGCTCCTACTCCTACCTCCCCGGGAGAGGGAGCGGCGGCTCCTGTGCCCTTGGGGAGGAGGCGACGCGGCTGTTTCCTCTCGGTGCGGTGGAGAACCTTCCGCCGTCTCGTCGTTGGCGGCTCTCTGCCGCTCCCATCTCCGCCTCCGCACCACGTACGGAGTCTTGTATCGAGCCTTGCACGTCTTGTCTGCAGTGAGGTGTCCGCCTCCGCAGAGGCTGCACTTGGGTACACACTTGTGGATGTCGTTGGGGTTCTGGACGCCGCAGCCGCGGCAGATCCGGTTCGACGGATTTGGGCATACGTCCATTCGGTGGCCGAGTCGGCCGCACTGGAAACAATTGTCTATCTGCTTTCGGTATAGTGAGCACTCGACGAGCAGGTTGCCGTACTTGACGTAGTTTGGTACCTTGGGTGCGTTGAGCGCGATCACCACCGACATCGTCTTGCCTACACGGTTGGCTTGCAGGGCCGTCGGGTTGTACTTGTGGACTATATAGTCGTTGATTTCTTGGGCCGTGTCCGTGAGGGGCACTCCTCGGATGACCCCCTTCACCGTGCCGTGGGGGGCCGATTCGTACGCGCTGACTTCATGTTCGGTGCCGTAGACAATGAGTCGAGCGACCGCCGCGTAGCGGTCGGCGTTTTCTCTTCTTGGAGTACTAACGATGACTATGTTCTGCTGCTTGTTTGGGCATATCACGTCTTTCCTTGCTTCCTCTCCACCGATGTTCGCGGCGGCGGCGACGGCTCGGCTGATCTCGAAGCGGGAGACCTCGCTGACGTCGAGACCCCCTCTCGGCCTCATGACGATCTTGATGTCGTCCTTAGGTAACTCGGGCATTCGCGCTGCCTTGAGTAGCTTGCTCTTGAAGCTAGCCGGCCGGCGACCTGCATCCGTGGGCTTCGCTGGCTGGGCGGTGGTCCTTAGGCTTAGCTCCCGCTGCTGCGCTTGGGTCTTCTTCTCGCCTGCGACTCGCCATCCCAGAGCTGTAGTCACTTGCTCGGGTTGAATTTCCACTCCCTCCACTTCTACTCGCATAGCGGTGGCCATGTTGCAATGAGGCTTGGGTAAAAAGTCCGGTCCTAGGGGTCCGCGGCGGCGACGACCTCGGCGTTCGGCCTACGGGCCGGCGGAGCACGCCTAGGCTTACCGACGACTTCGGCCAGTAGGCCTAGCAGCCGTTAGGCTTAGCCCCAGGTGACTCGGGCGATCACAAAAACGTCCGCAGAATTCGGAAAAATGGTCCCCTACCTCAAGATAGGGTATCCACGTATTCCTTCCGACGTTGCGAATCCCTTGGTGAAACACTTTTCGGGGTGGGCGGTGAATAACCGAAGCAATCATCGAAAATCGGTGGAGCCGATGTGGAACACGTCTGACCGGCTCGGCAGCAGGTGGCGCCAGATCAGACGATACATGCATACGCACTGCAGGAGGCCACCTCATGACGCCAAGTGGAACGTGCCCATCGCGTGTCACCATAGACCGCACAACGTACACTGCGTTCGTCCTTCTGCCTAACTGCTCCCGCGACGTAATTCTTGGAATGAACTTTTTGGTGGACAAAGGTGCAATACTCGATCTGCAGACCAAGTCAATAACTTTTTCCCCATCACTCAATGACGCCGGAACCAAACCCCGAACACCGTGCTGCTGTAAGGATTGCCGATGATCATGTCACCCTGCCACCCCGCGCGAGCTTGATGATCGCAGTCCACCGTGAAGATGCTGCTCCTGACGTCGACGCTATCGTAGACAGTGATCAAAGTTTGCTTCTCGACCGTGGTGTCTCTGTCGCAAGACGCATTGCGCGCTTCAGGGAACACCAATCCCACGTTTTGGTTACTAATTTCACCGAGGAGTACCAGCATTTAAACAAAGGTGCGGCAATTGCATTCCTCAAAGAAACGCAAGAAGCTAGTGACGTGATCGCGGTCGCCGACTTTGAACGCACACCCATAGAAACCTTCAAGCTCCCGCAGCCCTTCGAGGCGAATCCGGTGCGTACCGCAAGAACAACGGAACAGATTATTGGCTTTGCTGCGTCGGTATAGCGAATGTTTTTTTTTGTCGAGCGCAAAACTACGTCACACACCTCTAGCGAAGCACGGGATAATAATCGGAGATGGAGCCCGACCTACCCGACAGTCACCGTACCGCGTCTTTTCACACGAGCGGGAAGCCATCACGACTCAAGTCGAAGACATGCTCAGCGATGACATTATACAGCCATCGAAAAGCACCTGGGCTGCGCCGGTTGTACTGGTGAAGAAAAAAGACGGCACATTAAGATTCCGCGTTCACTACCAGCGACTGAACACAATCACCGAAAGGACGTGTACCCCTGCCACGTATCGACAATGCCCTCGACCCCCTCTGCAACGAGAAGTACTTCTCATCGATGGATCTGAAGACCGGCTGCTGGCAAATTGAAGTGGATGAGAGAGACCGCGAGAAGACTGCATTTATAATTCTGGACGGCCTATACGAGTTCAAGGTGATGCCGTTTGGGCTGTGCAGAGCACCAGCGACGTTTCAAAGAGTCATGGACACTGTTCTAGCTGGCCTTAAGTGGCACACCTGCCTCGTATACCTCGACGACGTTGTGGTATTCGCCTGGAATTTCAACGAACACCTTGCAAGGTTGGAGTCGGTACTCGATGCCATTCATACGTGAGGGTTAACGCTGAAGCCTGAAAAGTGCCGCTTCGCATACGAGGAACTCAAGTTATTGGGCCACGTCGTCAACGCCGCTGGAGTCCTACCTGACCCGGCAAAAACTTCAGCCATTGCGAACTTCCCAAGGCCGAAAGCCAAGAAGGGGGCGCGAAGATTTCTCGGGTTGTGCGCATACTACCGGCGCTTCGTCGCAAATTTCGCACGAATTGCAGAACCACTCACGCGCTTGACGAAAGATAGCACCCCTTTCAGCTGGGAAAACGACCAAGAAAAAGCATTCTGCGAGCTGCAGAAATGCCTGCAAAGCCGGCCCGTGCTCGCTCATTTCAAGGAAAACGCCGAAACAGAAATGCACATGGACGCCAGTGATATAGGCTTGGTATAGGCTTGATATAGGCTTGTCCAAAAGCAGAACGATTGCGAAAAGGTAATCGCCTATGCCAGCCGTGGTCTGTCGAAGGAGGAGAAAAACTACTCTGCCTCTTAGAAAGAGTGCCTGGCTATTATATGGGTTATTTCTAAATTTCGCCCATACGTGTATAGAAGAGCATTCAAGGTTGTGACAGACCACCACGCGCTGGGTTGGCTCTCCAATTTGAAGGAACCCTCTGGGCGTCTTTGGCGTTGGAGCTTGCGCCTACAGGAGTTCGACGTTACAGTCGTCTATAAATCCGGCAGAAACACTCCGACGCCGACTGCCTGTACCACGCCCCCGTAGACCCACCCCCACGAGACTCTGATGAAGACAGCGCGTTCTTCGGGATCGTGACGGAGAGCGACCTAGCCGCCCAGCAGCGTGCCGACCCCAACTTACGCGGCATAATCGACTAAGTACATAGAGGGATGCAACGTTGCCGTTCCTACGACCTTCAAACGCA